>NC_139152.1:100328284-101070784 GCF_964270905.1 Leucopleurus acutus
TCTGTAATTACATGAATATATATTTATTTAGAATATAATGGAAGATAAGGTATCGTTAATAATTATAATGTAATTATATCTATTATATCTAATATCTATTATATATCAGATATAATGGTAATAATATTATAATGTATGGTATATAATATCATCATATACAGCTGGCCCTCCATATCTGTGGGTTCTGCATTTGCAGATGCAACCAACTGCGGATTGAAAACATTCAGAAAAAAACATTTCCAGAAAATTCCAAAAACGAAACTTGAATTTACCACACACCAGCAACCATTTACGTGGCATTTACATTGTGTTAGGTATTACAAGTCATCTAGAGATCACTAAAGTGCGCGGGAGAATGTGCGTGGGTTATATGCCATTTTATATACGGGACTTGAGCAGCCGTGGATTTTGGCGTCTTGGGGGGGTCCTGCAACCAATCCCCCACAGATCCCAAGGGACGACAGTTATAATTATGTTATTATCATATTATATCCATATTACAGGCAGTATTCTATAAAGTCATACAGATGTTAGTACAGTTGCTGTCTCTGTTGGTACATTTATGCTGTTTCATAATGAAAACTATCTGTAGCTCACGGTCAGTGGCTGCAAAGTGTGCTTTGCCAAAGGAAGTGGATCCCAGTGCAGGAGAATCTAGGCCTCTGTACGGGGCAGCTGGCCCTGCGGTCCCCAGGCTTTTGGCTCGGTGTCACGTTCCTTTAAATAGCCCTGTCCTGGGTCTAAGGTCAACCCTCTACTGTAAACTCGGCTGACCCTACCCAGCCTTAGGGGAGACCGAAGGGGCCACCGCCTCCTCAAGCTGCCTGAAGCTGTACTGTCCGCCGCGAGTCCCTCACTCGCGGAACTGAGGCTGTGGCCGCAGTCGCCCGGACTCTGGACGTGGAGCTGGGGGAGGGTGGCCCAGCTCCACGAGGTCCGTCCTTCTGACCGTCCAGCTGGGCACAGGTGGAGGAAGTCCTGTGCTCTGGCAAAAAGCACAGAATGTGATCCACCACCGTCCTTCGCGCGCTCAAGATGTCGTGTCGTGGGGAGAGCAACGCACAGCTATTTATAAGTAGTCTGACAGTTTTATAAAAGAAATTTTAATCATCAGAAAAATGTCTGGTGAGGTATACATGAAATCTGTATGACGGGGTTAAAATTATGAGGGGGGGTTCACTTACTATTTTTTAAAATCTCTCTCTTTAAAAACTTAGTCATTATTTTATAACCAAAAAAAGAAAAAAGAAGAATCCACATGCTGAGCAACACTTTTGAAACTCCTAGTAATGCATCTGGGACTCTAGAAAGAGCCCTGCCTACTGAATGTGGAGGGTGGGGCTGATCTTCTGAACAAGGGCAGGCTGCATGGATCTGAGCTGTCCCAGGAAGTCTGGTGTCTGTGTCTGAGCCACCCCGGGAGGACACCTGGTGTCCACATCACCCTTCCTGCCCCAAGCCTCAGGCCTCCCCTCTCTGGGTTACCTCAGCATCCTCCCGTATCCATCCTCCCATTCATTTCTGACTCCACCTTCTTTTCAGCTGACTTATATTGGAAGGTACCTGTAACGGTGCTTTATACCACAAAACCGAAGTCAAACACAATCACACTCCTTAAATATTGTTGAAACCGAGCACCTAAGAAGACACAGGAAGAAGAATTTCATTTTCCATATTATGCAAAAGCAGTTTGTGTGTATAGTTACTCCTCTACATACAGGTTTTCCCCTGACAGGTGGTAATCAGATAAATCCTAAATGAAGCGGCCACCCCGTAAGGTAGCTAGCTGGTCGTTTTAAGGTCGTAGAAATATTTAGGAATGAGTATTTGTCCTGTCTGCCCCTATCAGGCCCAGCGACTTGGGAGAAGGCTAGTTCCGTCTTCTAGGTAAGTTGACAGCATCTAAAGGCAGCTGAGCTTTTGGTAAAAAGAAAAGGCCATGTCCAGTCAGAATGTTTGGTTTCTCGGGAATTCCCTGGCAGTCTGGTGATTAGGACTCTGCACTTCCACTGCAGGGGACGTAGGTTTGATCCCTGGTCGGGGAACTAAGATCCCGCATGCTGAGTGGCGTCGCCAACAAAAGAAAAAAAAAAGGGCTTCCCTGGTGGCGCAGTGGTTGAGAGTCCGCCTGCCGATGCAGGGGACACGGGTTCGTGCCCCGGTCCGGGGAGATCCCACATGCCGCGGAGCAGCTGGGCCCATGAGCCATGGCCGCTGAGCCTGCGCGTCCGGAGCCTGTGCTCCGCAACGGGAGAGGCCACAGCAGTGAGAGGCCCGCGTTCCACAAAAAAAAAAAAAAGGTTTCTCAAACTGAAAAACAGTTATTAGGTATTAGCATGCTGGTAATTGCACTCAAAACATCTCTGCTTTCTTTTGAGGATAGATCGGCCCGGCCTTCTAAACGTGGGACACATTGAAAAAATGCAGGAGGGTATCGTGCACGTGCTCAAACTTCACTTACAGAGCAACCATCCCGACGACGTCTTTCTCTTCCCAAAACTCCTGCAAAAGATGGCAGATCTGCGGCAGCTGGTCACGGAGCATGCGCAACTGGTGCAGGTGATCAAGAAGACAGAGTCCGACGCCGCCCTGCACCCGCTGCTGCAGGAAATTTACAGGGATATGTACTGATTTCTTGGAAATGCACACAAAAAAAGAAACTTTTCAAGCGTTTTTAAAGGCGACAGCACTACAAGTGAGAGATGGGAGCAACGCAACTTTGCACAAATGTCACCATTTGAACCTGGGACAAAGGAAAGTATAAGCTCTAGGTAACCGGAATCCTGTTCCATGTTTCTTTCTTTTTTTAACCACTGCTTCAAGAAATGCTGGTGATAAACAGCTATTAGTCAGGACTAGGAAAATTACGCAGAATGGTGTTCAGTGGTCTGATTTAATGCACCCGATGTGAATCAATGCAGATTTCTTTGTCACCTTAGGAATTTACTGGTGAATTAACCTCAGAATACGTGGTCTGTCTTCCCTTTGCACCACGTTTTGACTGTTGTGCTCCTTTATAATTTTGAAAACTAATCAGCACTTTTTAATTTTTATAATCCTGTAAACCTAGATGTCTCCAAAGGTTAGGTATTTAAAAAGTTTCCTGAATTTGAAGAAAGACAACATGCCGGTTTTGAATCGTAGGATTTAGAATGTCAAAGAATGATTCGATAAGCTATCAAAATGCAGCAATTGTTTTGTTTCAGTTCGCTGTTTTCATGGTGTAACTAATATGTGAAAAAGCCTGTTCCCAGGTTTGTGTAGAAGATCCTGGAAAGCCACGTCTCACGGGCCCTCTGGACTCGATCCTCCGCCTGTTTAAAGCTAGTGCCTGTGGTCAGCAGGAACAAGACAGACTCTGAAGCATGTCAGCTTCCCATTCCTCTCACCTCCATTTCCGATCAAATCTGAACCAACTGACTCAGGCTGTTTGGGGGCCATGGTCACGTCTCCAGGGGCAAAGTGACAAGTTATTTGTAAATCTTGCGCTGGGCCCCCTCTGTCAAGGCAGCTCCTTGGTCTTTTTCTGTGTTGCTTTTTTAAACATGCGGCTTAATTTTTATAACTCTTGCTGTGGTAGCTGCTCCCTGGAGTGGAGAAGACGAGGCACAGGTGACTTTATCGTGGGGCCTGGGGGCAGGGGTCTCATCTGGAGAATGAACGGGCCAGGCCGGGGCGGGGGGCGGGTGTGGGGTGGATACGAAATGGTGGTTGTACTCATCTCAGGATGCACAACAGGCTGGTGGTTTTTACAAAGATTTTGAGAGTTGTTCCCTTTTCCAGCTGCATATGTGAGGTAGTTTTGCCATTATCTGCAATGTCTGTTTCAGCCTTAAAGATCAACTTTTCAACCTTGGTCCAGTTAGGAAGGCGGTGTGGAATACGGTTTTCGTCTAGAGCACACGGACCTGGAAATCCTCTTTTTCTGTCCACCACGGTAGATGAATGGTCCCATCAGAGAACCTTCAGCAGTGCCTCCCCCGAGCCAGACTGGGCTGATCCTGCCGGTTCAGCCCCCGGATGCCTCTTGGGCGACAGCATTTACGACCTGGTTGTACCCTGGGTGCCCCTCCCCCTCTATCTTTAGGAAATTTGGTTCTATAAGGTCATTATTATTTGCCGTTAAAGAATGGCTAGGATTGAATTTGATAAAGTTCCCAAGATCAGCATTATTGTAAATAAAACTGTGAGACTTCAACTAGAGAAAAGCAAAACTTACAATTAGGACATCCTTTTACACATTACACCTTTACTGGTGTGTTTTATCTTTATTTTTTTTAAAGATCCAATCAGAGGATCTGCTGGAAGCAAATCAAAGCATTTCCACTTCAGAATGACACCAATCAGGGGTTGCCCTAAGTCAGAAGGGAGTTAAGCTCTGAGTCACAGGGTGCATCGTGTCCCCATTCTTT
This sequence comes from Leucopleurus acutus, assembly GCF_964270905.1. Lineage (NCBI taxonomy): Eukaryota > Metazoa > Chordata > Mammalia > Artiodactyla > Delphinidae > Leucopleurus > Leucopleurus acutus. Next base: position 100,332,697 of record NC_139152.1, read on the forward strand.
CCTAAAATGCGAACTCCCTGGGCTGATGAGCCTGGAGGCCTGTGGCTTGTCCAAGGTCTCGGGGCAGGATCCCGGTGCCAACAGGCGTATGTGGCCTCTTGCTCTGGTGTCTTGGGACAGATCTATTCAAAGGGACACAGCGTCGGAAAGTGAGCCTTGAGACTCAGGCTTTTGGAAGGCTTGTCTGTTCTGTTTAGCTTCTCATACAGCCTGTCTGAAAGAGCTCCTAGCTCACGCGTGCCACGGGAACAAGCTGATGGCGGGCCCAGGTTCCGCATCAGCGGCGTTAGTGAGCGTCTGGTCCCCTTGGGGCCCAGCTAGACCACCAGCGATGCCCCTGGCGAAGCCACAGAGGACCTTAGCTTGAAAGCCACTTGACATTGTTCACTTGTTAATAGGAAGAAATTCATCTGAAATAACAGTCACTAATTGCTACTCAGAGTATTTGTGGTCCCCTAATCAAAGATTTCTCCAAGCACTGATAGTCAAATATAGACGAATTATTCACCAGTTCAATATATGGTCGTTTTTCGAACAGTAGCTATTTAAAGAGCACACTCTGGCTTGCTAGGTTTCAGTAGACGTCAGCATGAGGTCCAGTGGAAGCAGGTTCCGGAAGCTTCAGACCACAAGCGTGGAGCTGGCAGCCCGGGATGCTGGATGCGGGACCTGGCAGGACCCCCTTTCACCACCTTGACCCACTCTTCAAGCCACTGTTTAAACCTGGTTCTTCCTTTCCTCGACTTGTCATCACAGGAAGTGCCAGACTCCTCAGAGACCACAGATTACCAGGCCGCCTTTGTCTGGGAAGCGGGGACCATGGGGCTCCTCCAGGACACCCTGCTGCCGTCCTGCCAACACGCCTCCTCTCTGCCTCCTGGGCATTTCCAGTTGGGGGTCCCACGCCCCGCCTTCTGCCCCTGCCACCCTGTGAGAAGCCTGAGGGCTGCACATGCAGGACGCCACTGCCCTGACGTCCAGCATTGTCAGAAACAGGGCGCCCCGGCCGTCAGAGGGGCATTTTGACTACTGCCAGAGCACCAGGGCCCTTCCTGCTGCCCGCCCGGCCTCCGGTTTCCCGGTGACCTTTCTACAGCTCTCCGCTGAGAGGCGTTTCAAGCATCTTCCCAAAGAGGATATATGCACAGGGGTAAACAGTGAATGTGAATTGAGGGGATAGAATTTCAGAATTCCAGAATGTCCGTGAGAGCTGTTCCTGTTAAAGGGAGTCCTTCCTTCTACTTTAAGAGCACAGAACGCACCTTTCCACGGTACTGATGCGTTTCCTACACTGGGCCACATGAAACTCTAAGGAAACAGACGACCTTGAGGACGGTGGACGTTCCAGCAAAGGGCAGCAGCCTAAGATCTGAGCAGAAGCTCAAGGCCCACGTAAGATCCTTTGTTTGATATATGGTGATAAGTACTATTAATTGAGCAACTACTGTTTTCCCAAACCTACAGCATGACAGCTACCTCAATAGAGCTATCAAAAGATACTGTTAAAATTAAGGTCCACGTAACACTGGGCCTTTTGGTGCAGCTCTAGTCAGACCATCTATCGTTAGGGCTCAGAGGCTGGATGCTCACCTTTGCTGTGGGCACACTGAGAAATGGAAGGTTTTGTGGAGTTTTAAAGGAATTTTATTGTTTAAAGGGAGCCTTGGGAATTCCCTGGTGGTCCAGTGGTTAGGACTCCACCCTTTCACTGCCGAGGGCCCAGGTGACCTGCTCACCCAGGGCCGCCTCCTCTTGAGCTATGCCTGCTGGCCACGCGTGAGCCTGTTCATGGGGGAGATCCTGGCAGATGAGGGTGGAGAGATGCCTCCGTGCGAGCCTTAGTCACACCGTGGCTTCACGAGGCCTCGCCACGCCCCAGCCCCAGCCCCACCTGTGCCCCTCTGTGCCTGACTCCTTTTCAAGCCACTGTGACACTGGGCACGTTTGACACCTGGTGGCCAGATGCACGATGGAGGGTTTTTGGTTTTTGGTTTTTGTCTTGACCCAATAACCACACCTGTCTCTAGAATGTCTTAAAAAGTCCTGTTTAAATATAAGTCCATTGTTTCAACCAGGGAGTCCGGCGCTCCCAGCTAAGACCAACTTGATCACCGGCATGGCCTTTTATGGAGGCTTCCAGGGACCGGGGGAAAACCAGCCACCTTCAAGTGCCTCTTCCACCCGTGTGGTCTTTCAAAGCGCAGATCCCACGAGGAAGACTGTGCCAGGTGCTCACGGCTCCCCACCTGCGCTGTCGATGCAAGTTCCTGCCATCGCCTCCAATCCTCAGCCCCGTCTTCAAGTGGAAAACACCAGCTTGGACGAAGGGCCGCCTGGCGGTGCAGGGTTAGCCCCAGGGGTGGCCTGCTTCCCGCACTTCCCGCCCCTGCATTTAAGACGGGCAAGGTTGCGGCGAGGCGCTCCCTGTGGGTTAGCCCGGTGCCTGGGCTGCACGTGTTCCTGGAGGGGTCACTTGTTCTTAGGTTCACAACAGTGGTGTCGACTCAGGAGATGAGAGGAGATTGTACTGTCCATAGAAGTTGCAAACTAAGACCAGTGCCACCAGCGGGGGGCTCAGCGATTATTAAGAAGTGTCCAGGGAGGATTTTCGCCACACTCACGGTTCCCACGGCGTTTGTGGTGCGGGCGCTGGACGGTTCCAGAGACAGACTGTCTGTATTTATTCTTCTCATCTTGTAAGCGGCCCGGCTTCTCTTAAGTGTTGGTCCAAGCTGATTTACGGCGCTCCCCCGGGATTGTGGATTCTTACCAACCAAGTCTTTGCATGGAGCTGTCAGCTAAGGGGACTCTTGCCTTCCTGACAGCAGTGACTTCCAGGCGGCACAGCAGGAAGGCTCCGCAGACAGCTCGGCTGGGAGGAGCGAACGAAGGGCCGAAGGGCCATGACAGTGACTGCTGACAGCGTCCCCACCCCCGCTAACTGGGCGCTTTCCTCCTTCTCAGTGCAAGGACTTTTCCGGTGGCGTGTTCTCCTCTAGGGACCTTCTGCCCAGAAAGATCTAAGGTTAGGCTCCAAAGGTTGAGGTCTAAAAGTTTTTGCTGAGATTTGTATCTATTTTTAGGTGCCATTTTAATACCATTCAGGAAAATGGTCGTGGACCCTCAGCCCGTGAAACACACGGGAGAGAGAGCAAAGGAGTCAGAACACAGGAGGCCCGTCCTACTTCTGTGGAAACCACGGGACAAACTGAAATGTGATAGCGGAAGTTCTGCAAGGAAAAGACTAAGACAACGCGTCTCCACACTTTCACTTAAAGAATTATGTAACGCTCTGCACGATGCTGTGTCTGTGGAACGCGGCAGGTCCTTAACCTTATCTCAGCAGAGTGGGCTGCTGCGGGTGTGGCTGCTTGTTAGGGCAGAGAGTGAGAAGCCGCCGCCCAGGGCTCATTTCCAGACGCCCTTTCCCGGCTCGAGGCACCCGGACTCCTCAGATCTAGAGGGGGGCTCTCGACAGACCATCTGCTTCTCAGAATTTCAGTCTGAGATAAGAGAAGTGTAACCGTTTACTTCCACCCCCCTGAGAAAGGGGGGCCATGTACCGTGGTCCAAGGGGAACACATGCGGTCACATCCTTCTGGAATCCTTTGCCACATAGAAGACCACACTGCATCCACGTCAACGTCACCTCTTGACTACCGCAACTGGTAAACATCAAGGACCTCAGGCCCCGTGGCTGTTAAATGCGTTACATGAAAAAAATCAAAGAAATAGCAATTTTTTACATCACAAATAGCAAATTAAGACCTGGGTCAGGTATTTTTCATTTAAAATGTGTTTGCTAGTTTGGGTGGAATGTGAAAAGCTTCCATGTTTTTCCCCCGCTGAAGGTAATACACCAGCCTCCTCCTCTCTTGCCCTTCTCCCCCCGCTGTCACCCTCAGCATCTAAAATTCATTAAGTGATGAACATTACAGCGTCATGCCAGCCGGAGCGCAGACAAGCTCCCCAGGTGAGCCCTGGCTCCCCCGACAAGGGGTGGGGGCCGCTGAGTCTCCAGGCCCTGAACACAAGTGAGTGGCTCATCTTTTCAAGGTCAAATCATTCACTTTGGGCAAATGTCTTCTCTTTTTAAAGGCACAGGCGGTCTGGTCCTTTTTTCAGGCCTAAAAAAAAATGTACCTCACACGAGATGGATACCACTCAGTGCAGTTTTCGGTAAAATTACAGTATTCGGGTTCGAGTAGCACTATTTTTTCTACACTGTATGGTTAAAAAAAGAACTATGTTAATAGCTATATCTTAAATACTGTGATTTGAGGGTTTTTTTAAAAAATCCTAATGTAAATATTTTACTCACAATCACGCATCTAATAGCAGACATTGGGATTCTTCTGCAATCAGTGTTAACTGACGTATACTCTCACTAGCCTGGCTCTCGACGTGTTGGAAACACACAGGAAGCTGAAATATCACAACTGAAATACAAGCACACGCACGCACACACACACATCAGAGCTCTCCTTCTCTCCTGAGCCATGTGGAATTCACTTCCCTGTAAACCTGTTCCCTTCCTCATGCTTCCTCACACACGAATGAGTCTGTTCTATCATTTCTACCAGCAAGGCTGCCTCTGACCCAGGTCAGAAGTCACCGATTTCACACAGGAGGATCCCGCTGGAGACCGTGAACTATTCCTGTGTAGTAAGTAGCTGTCTGTTCTTCAGGGAATTACTACCTGTGGGTTGTTACCAAAGAACTTTGCAATTTGCAAGATGCTGATGGCAGTGACTGGCAACGGCTGGGTCTCTGCCAGCCTCCAGAGCCCAACCCAGAGTATAAAGCGGAAGCCACAGAGCCCGTGAGCCTCCCACACGATGTTTTCCATACCTTGGCAGATTTCTTCCTGATGGGGATCTGTACCGCCCCCGGGACCCACAGGGCCGTCACATCCAAACCCAGGGGGAGCCTTTGCCAGACGCACGGCAGAGTGGTGCAGGTTCCCAAAGCCAGGGCTGAGCTGGAGTCCTTGGCGTGTGTTTATCGTTACTGTTCTTGGGTGCCTTATACTCTCAAAGTATTTAGGGGCCGACAGACCCTTTGTGTTTTATACTGAACAGGAGCGATTCCAAAGCAGATCTTTTCTGAGCAGGCTCTGACGCCCTCTCTCCAGCCCAGACCCTCTGGGTGTGATTGGCGGGGAATCCGGGGCCGCAGGAAGCCGGGGTGTGCAGAGGAGAGCAAATGGAATCTTAGTCACTTTACTGGCAGTGGTTCCAGGCAATTAGAAAATGGCTATAAAATAACTTTAATTTTTGTTTAATTTTGGGTCTTACTCATTTTCCCTTTAGGAGATGGAACTGATCGTATATATTGATTTCTATCCTGAATTTACGGGAACTTATATGTTTGGAATGTCCTACTGTAAGACTGATGAATGTAAAGAGTTAATTTCAGGGTACAGTTTTGCCTTAATGGTTTCAAAAAATAAACTATTTTTAAAAATTACCTGGCGAGTTTTCAGTGATGCTATGAGATGAACTGTTTTGTTTGGTCTGAAGAAAACCGATCCCCAGCTGTAGGGTCTGCCCTTAACCCAGAACAGTCCCCCAGCCCCAGAGCTGACGTGGTCTCTACCTGTAGAGTCCAGTGACAGAGCGGACCTGGGACAACGTGGCCCCAGAAGACAAAACCCAGCACAAACGTCGGTCAGTAAAAGCCCTTTATTCATACTCTCATCAAACATGTTTCTAACACCCTCCAGGCAGTGTGCGCTGGTCCTGCGGAAACTACAGAATCGGACAGAGCAGTTCCTGCCCTCTAAGAACTGGCAGGCACGTGGTGAGCCCACAATCAGTGTCTCACCAATTGCTAAGGTGGGCGCCCTGAGGGTGGGGGTGCTGCGGTCTTCGGAGCACCGGGGTCTGGGGTCTGCCTTTTGGGCGCCCTCTCTGCGTGGCTCCTGGCCCTGTTGCTGCTGCAGGCGGACCCCAGCTCCCTCTGGCTGCAGACACGGCTCCCGATGGCCCAGAAACAAGGTCGGTGACAGCGGCTCCCAGCTTGGCCCCATCTCCGAGCCAGGCCACAGAAGCCCGCTGGCCAGGAGCCCCGTGCAGCACACTGCTGCGGACCTGGTACCCGACTGGACTCATGTTCGAGAACCAGGCTGGCTGGCAGGCCTCTTGGATGGGACTTTCCTTTTCTCCAAGTCTTGCTGAATTTCCTGAGGGAAAGCATCAATGTTCTCCCGGACACAGGGGAGGCAAAACCTCTTGGAGTAGAATAAACTGCAGCCCTGAAAGAAGAGGGGCCGGAGGAGCCTGAGTGCCATGGGTGCACACTGCAGCCCTGAAAGAAGAGGGGCCGGAGGAGCCTGAGTGCCATGGGTGCACACTGCAGCGCCCCCAGAGCCTCCAAGAACCCCTCTTCCTCAGACCCCAATGAGACCCTCCAACTGGCCCCAGCCTGCCTGTCCCCTACCCCTCTGCTGGCTGCAGGGACCCACCCATAATGCAGCAGACCAGCTGCGTGACTGTGAGGGCTCCCAGGACCACCAAGGCCAGGAAAGGCTGCTGCTCACACTGTCCCCGGGAAAGGCTCACGTGTCACCTCTCTCACAGTCACTCACACGAGGTCCCAGCCACAGGGAGAGAGGGAAAGCGGCCCCAGCTGCACGTGGCTTACCCACCGGGCCCACGCACACCAGCCTGCCGCATAAGCTGCATCTCGAGCCGAGGATCAGGAATCTGTCCTTACTGGGGGTGAAGGGGTCCCTCATGACGTAGCTCTCCTCCAGGAGGCTGCGGGACAGGAAGTGGTGCCGGTGGGCAGAATGGCCCAAACCTCTGCTGACGAAAGGTAGCCAGCTGCACGGACCTCCCCGGGGCCTGCTCACCGCGCGTGCTCATCGCGGGGAGGGGAGGCCCCCAGTGCCACCAAGTAGTGGCAGAGAGGCAAGCAGTGGCGCCCGGCTGGGATGAAATGAGACCTGCTCCGGGCTCCGTGTCGACCGCAGGGAAAGAACCACTCCTCCTCGGCCCCAAGAAGGGCTGCTGCAACTCAGCCCCCAGACCCCAGCCTGACTCAGCAGGGCGGCGGGCGGGCACAAGGCCTCCATGCGAGCTCTCCAAGCCCTCCCCTCACCTCCGGGATGACACCCGCTCCCAAACTGCCTGCTTCCACACAGGGAGAACGGGGCGCTTTACGCTGGCTAAGGTTCTGGCCTCACAGCGCACATCAGAAAGGAGACAGACAGGATAGGATCCGAGGCGACACCCCAGGTTCCTCAGGGCCGGAGGAAAGCAGCCTGGCCCCCCCGGTCCCACGTAATGTACTGGCCAGATCACCACAAGGTGGCCTCTGATGGAGGACAAGTTGAAGGTCAAGAATCAAGCCCCGGGACCCACTGGCTCTACTCTGGGCCATCCGTGGGCAGGTGCACAGGAAGCTGGTCCTCAGGGCTCACTCCCACCAGTACAAGAGCCGCAAGGCGGGCAGCTTCCCGCTGAGAAGGTGTCGTCGTAGGAACCAGCGGGACCAGTGACAAGGCCCAGCCCCAGACGCGATGGCCTCTGCGGCTCCCTGCGTTCCCAGCTGCTGAGCTGTTTCAGCCTGAGCCACGGTGCTTCCACCCCGCAGCTGGAGCAGGTGCTGGACTCTGGGCTGAGCAGGGACGTAGGGACTGGGAGGTTCTAGGAGAGCCGGATGGCGTCGAACCTTGCCCTGTGCCATCTTGGGTCACACCTGAAGTGGCCAGAGCCTGGGCCGGTGGCCCCAGAGACAACACCCAAGCCCTGTGTCAGACTTAGGCCAGCCAGCTCTGGGCGGGCTCCCTGGGGTGCTGGGACCCTGGTACTCACGCGACAGACTGGGCGCCGGGGGGCTGCTGCCCCACGTAGCTATATGGAGCAGTTAAGGCACAGAGCTGGCACTCAAACACACCCAAGGGGCGGCGCTCCGCCTCACACTCCATCTGCAAGGTCAAAAGACAGGGCATGTCGCCTACAGGACCAAGAGCTACCCACATCTCAAAGCTCCCCACTGCCTGCTTCTTACCCACAGGTGAGAAGGGCAGCGTACAGACAAGGCACCTCAAGTTCAGAGTAAGTGACGAGACCTGCTCAAGGTCACACGTTCTTTTCAAGCGCACTTGAGCTATTCACCAAGATAGACTATATTCTGGGCCATAAAATGAGCCTCAAGCTTTAAAAGCCTGAAATCATAGAGTACATGCTCCAACCCCAAAATAATTAAAATCAGTAACAAAGAGATACATGGAAAATCTCCCAATATTTGGAAATTAAATGATATACTTCCAAATAAACCATAATTCAAAGAAGAAATCACAAGAGAAATTAGAAAATATTTTGAACTAAATGAAAACTAAAATACAAAATATCAAAATACATAGAATGCAGCTTAAGCAGTGTTTACAGGGACATTCACTGTTCTAAATGCTTAAATTGGAAAAGAGGGTTTAAAGTAAGTCATCTAACTTTCCACCTTAAGAAGCTAGAAAAATGCAAATTAAACTCAACATAAACAGAAAGAAGAAAATAATAAATAACACAAATCAAAGACACAGAAAATGGGCAAACAATAGGAAAAAAATCGATAAAACCAAAGCTGGTCATTTCAAAATGTCAATAAAGTTGACAACCTCTAATCAGACTGATCAAGAAAAACAGGAAGAAGATACAAATTACCACAATGAGGAATGAAACAGGGGACATCACTAAGACTACAGACATTAAAAGGATAATAAAGGAATGCAGTGACCTTTCCTACCAAATAAATCTGACAGTTTAGATGAAATGGACATATCTCTTGAAAAAACACCATTTATCAGAACTGACTCAAAATAGAAAACCTGAATAGTCCTTTATCTATTAAGAAAACTGAATTCATAATTTAAAATTTTCCTTTAAAATGAAATAGTACAAAAACAAACAAAAAGAACAACAACAAAAAGAAACAGAACACCAGCAAAACTTCATGCCCAGATGTCTCTACCAGCAAATTGTCAAGCATTTAAGGAAGAAGTAATACCAACCTACAGAAACTGTTTCAGAATACAGAGAAAGGAACACTTCCCAAGTGATTTTGAGGCCTGTATTACATGGACACCAAAACTGCCAGTATTACCCTGATACCATTCATCAGACAAGGCTACTACAGGAAAACTACAGGGTAATACCCCTCGCAAGCAAATATCTTCAGCAAAATATTAGCAAACTGAATTCAATAATACATAAGAAGCCTAGGGCGCCACGACAGAGTGGATTCAACCCAGGAAGGCAATGTTGGCTCAACATTCGAAAACCAGGGAATGCCAACTCACGAGAGTAACTGAATAAAGGAAGAAAGACCACACCATCATTTCAATAGATGCATAAAAAAGCATGACAAAATTCAAGGCTCTGGGCGGTGCTTCAGAGCCAAGGGGCTCCCCACCTGACTACAGAATAAATTCCCTTCCTTGGCATTTAAGGCCTCTTTAACTTGGGACTTATCTCCCAATGACTCTGTCGTCCAGCCCCCACCCCTCCATACACCAGGCTGCAGTTCAAGTGGCTCCATCACTGTCCTGCCCTTTCTCACACACACACACACACCCCCCGCCCCGTGCCCCGGCCTTCGCTCCTGCTGTTCCTGCCACCTGGAGGGTTTCCCCCAACGTCTCTACCTATGGAATTGCCCTCTGGCTGCCCTGAAGATTTTCTGTTCACCTTTGGCTTTCGACAGTTTGACTATACAACTACTTTTTTTTTTCCTTTTAAACCTATTTATCCTGCTTGTGCTGCTTTAAGCATTTTGATCTGTGGTTTAGTATCTTTCATTACTTTTGGAAAATCCTTAACCATTACCCTTCAAATATTTCTTCTGCCCCATTCTTTCTTGTCTCCCGCTGAGGTTCCAACCGCAAATACGTTAAACTTTGATGTTGTCCCGCGGTTCTTGGACCCTTTGCTCTGGGTTTGTTTTTTTCTACTCTTTTCTCTCTGTGTTTCAGTTTGGGTCATTTCTACTGCCCTGTCATCAAGTTCATTGATTTTCCCTTGGTTATGTCGAATCAGCCGACGTGCACTCGGAAGGCTCCGCGGCGCCGCGCAGTCCGGGCGGGACCGGGGATGAGCCGGGGCGCAGGCTCCGCGGCCCGCCCCCAGCGCCGCGGGAGGCCGCTCGGAACCCCGCAGGGCTCCGCGGAGGCGCCCAGGCCGAGCCGGACGCACGAGACGCACCGGGAGGGACCCGGGCGCGGCCGCACACGTCCCCGTCAAGCCGCCAGGCCGCGCCACTCACCACTACCGCCGCCGCCGCCGCCGCGCCGCCGCCGCCGCCGCCGCCGCGCCGCCGAGCCCACGGCGCGTGCGCGGTGAGTCGCGGGGCGGGGCCTCGTGGCGGACTTCCGCCTCGGCCTCCGTCTAGCTGCGGCTTCCCGTACCCGATCTCTCGGGATTGGCAGCGGCTGGGCAGCACCTGGATATCTCACGCCGACGTGGCCTGACGTCCTGGCTGCTCCAAGACTCTCAGCTTCTTTCTGGGTTTCCCACCGGGCTCCACAGAGTCGGTGCCGCCGGTGCGCGACCCACAGATAACCCGGCCCCAGCCGCATTTCCATCCCCACGTGGTTTCTCTCACCGCGCGCTTCGGACCGAAATGCCCTGGTCTTAGTTCTTATGCTACCCGTCCCCCAACTAGGACGGAAGCCTCCGGGGCCTGGGGCCAGGGCCGCAGGCAGTGATTACTATGTGCCCTAAGGCAACAGACAGAATGGGTTCAAAATGAGCCCTGTGGCTTCCTGCGACCTTTAAAAGCTGTGTGCTGCCGGAACTTGTCACTGTACCCCTCCAAAGCCTTGAAGTGGCCTAAGTGGCCTGCAATGCCCGTCGTCATCTGGGACCACCATCCTTCAACTTCCAGGTCTTCACCTTGGGGCACCAACCATGTCAGCTACCAAAAGTTGCACTGGACCCCAAGCTCCCCGTCCCGAAGCTCAGACAGGGCTTCCCTAGACCTGCAGTGGCCGTCCCACCCCACTCCTGGCCTCTCTACTCGTGTGTATTCGAGGCACCATTCTACGGGGCTAGGGGATGATTCTGAAGCCAGCAGCCCTGAGGTCTGGGACTTCTTCCTTTGGGGCATCGAGAAATAAGGATTATATAAGGAGTCTTAGTAATGCTGGCAACAAGAATTATTTCTGGACTTGAGCCAGAGCGGCTCCTGCCGTGAGCCTCAATTAGCGAGCCCTTACATTTTGCTACTAGAGCATGTGACCTCAACTGTGCTTACAGCAATGGCACTCTTTGGATCAATTCAAAGATTACATACTGTTGGTTTTTATTTTTGGATCTGCCCAAAGATGGGCCACTTGATAAAGCATTTAAAATTTGACCTAAATCCACTCTGAGATACATGACTGGTTAACCCACGAATGCTGTCAAAGCCATTAGACAGTTTAGACAAGTTACGAGCTGCACTGGAAGAGTTAAAGTGAAATGATATTCAAAGAGCAAATCATGGACTTTGTCAGAAAATAAAGTTAATTTTGATTTGAGCTGTCCACAGTTAGTAATATAAGAAAAAACTTACCAAAAAATCCAAAAGGATTAAAACTATCTAATAAAGCTTTAGAAAAAAATGGTTTCCCAAAAGAAACTGCATGTGAAATAAGAACTAAATCAAGAGAATGAAAAGAAAAGCCACAGCATGAGAGAAAGTATTTGCCAAAGGTATATATGACAAAGGACTGTTATCCAAAATGTACAAAGAACTATTAAAACTCAACAGTAATAAGACAAACAACCCAATTAAAGAATGGGCCAAAGACCTTAACAGACACCTCACCAAAGAAGATACACAGATGACAAATAAGCATATGAAAAGATGTTCCACATCCTATGTCATCAGGGAAATGCAAGTTAAAACAGCAATGAGATACCACTGCACACCTATTAGAATGGCCGAAATCCAGAACACTGACACCAGCAAATGCTGGCGAGGATGTGGAGCAGCAGGAACTCTCATTCATGGCTGGTGGGGATGCAAAATGGTGCAGCCACTTTGAAAGACAGTTTGGAAGTTTCTTACCAAAACAAACATACTCTTACCATGTGATCCAGCAATCATGCTCCTTGATATTTACCCGAAGGAGTCGAAAGATTATGTCCATATAAAAACCTGCACACGTGGTTATTACACCTTTATTCATACTCATAATTGCAAAAACTTGGAAGCAACCAACATGTCTTTCAGTAGGTCAATGAATAAATAAACTGTGGTCCATCCAGACAATGGAATATTACTCAGCACTAAAAAGAAATGAGCTATCAAGCCATGAAAAGACATGGAGGGAACGTAGGTGCATGTGACTTAAGTGAAAGAATCCAATGTGAAAAGGCTACATAGTGTATGATTCCAACTCTATGACAGTCTGGAAAAGGCAGAATATTGGAGATACTAAAATGATCAGGGGTTGGGGGGAGGGAGGGATGAAAAGGTTGAGGACACAGGATTTTTAGGGCAGTGAAAATACTCTATATGATGGTATAATGGTGGATATGTCATTATACATTTATTCAAACCCACAGAATGTGTAGCACTGAGTGAACCCTAATGTAAACTATGGACTTTTATTATGGTGTGCCAGTGTGGGTTCATCAGTTATAACAGACCTTCCACTCTGGCAGGGGATGGTGACCATGGGGAGGCTATGCTTGTGTGTGGGCAGAGGTATATGGGAAATCTCTGCAACTTCCTGTCAATTTTGATGTAAACATAAACTGCTCTAAAAAATAAAGTGCATTTTTTTTAAAAAAACCCACTAAAATGACATTCAAATACAACGTAGGGAAGTTAGAACTAGGAAACAGTAACATCTACTGGAGTCTGAAGAAGAGTCGTGCACAAATAATCCCCAAACTAATTTCCATAGAGACTGTTTTCTGACCATTGTGGATCCTCATAGCCTCTATCCGACAGAGATTTAAACCAAGTGAGCAACCCACTGCAGTTTTCAGTTTTCTTTATAAAATCCCAGTGCTGAAAAATGTGAAAGGTGAAAAACTTAAAAAATACTGGATGGGGCTTCCCTGGTGGTGCAGTGGTTGAGAGTCCGCCTGCCGATGCAGGGGACACGGGTTCGTGCCCCAGTCCGGGAAGATACCACGTGCCGCAGAGCGGCTGGGCCCGTGAGCCATGGCCGCTGAGCCTGCGCGTCCGGAGCCTGTGCTCCGCAACAGGAGAGGCCCGCGTACCGCAAAAAAAAACCAGAACCAAAACCAAAACCAAAAACTGGATGGATCTAGATGTGTTATAACAAATGATGATAACAGTGAATTAATGATGACATTTATATGATGAAACGAAAGGAGAATATGATGATGTTTAATATAATGGTAATATAATATGATCTTTTTATATGCACCCTCCTTACAGTGTTTAAACATGATATCAATACTCATGGTTCAATTCTAAATCTAAAACTTTCAGAAATTTATTGACAGTTCCAGTTGCTACTCCCTCAGCAGAGTGAAGTTTCTCCCAGCTGAAATCATTAAAAACTATCTGCAAACTATTAAGACTCAGGAAAGTTTGTCTAACTTGGCACTATTGTCAATACAACACAGTTATGGGAAAATCTTTGTAATTATCAACACGATGATTTTTCTGAAATGAATTCAAGAAAAATAAACTTTATGGAATACACACACAATAATTTATGGATTATGTATGTTTTTTTACTCATCCAAAGATCAGTGGCCCACCAACAGAACACCCAGAGGTACACAATAGTAATTCAGTTATCTTTGATATTCTGCCCATTTTTCATCTATATAAAAACCATAGCATTACAAATAATTTTTAATTTTGCCCTTATGAAAGTGTGGGTGTCAAGATAGGTGGCTATAACATATTTTATGTAATGGTTTGTAATCTTGTTTTATAACCTTTAAATATTTAGACATGCAGATATTTGTCATCCTGCCTGGACCCCACGACATTAGGGGTGGCCTTGCCAGGGAATATAGCTACCTAGATGTTGTGGCAGGACTTATAAGACCTTGTATAAATGTTGTCTTAAACGATTAAGCTTTTTAAAAATCATGACACTAAACAAGTATTATACATTGCATATTCAAGTGAAGCCTGAGAAAGGAAATTTGAAAATTGAAAAATAAGGAACTGAATGCAGATTAGAATCTAAAGCAAAGCATTGCTAACAGCAATGAAAGGAGGGGGTAACTCTGGAGGATTAATTCCTTACATACCTCATTTCACTGTTAAGTCCAATCTTATTCATCCGTTTCTCCATTTCTGCCATTAACGTCCATTAACGTCCATTAACGTCTCCATTAACGTCCAAAGTCTGGCACTTTTATTTTAGTGCTAATGAAATTCCAGAAGCAGGCCTTCGTTTTTTAAGTAAACTCTTAAAAGCGTAACATACATACAGAAAAGTAGATACTTCCTAAGTGTGCGGCAAGATAAATTCTCACAAAGTAAGTACAGCAGTGTAACCAGCACCCAGGTGAAGTCTTCCACGACAAGAGACACTGGAGGTTTCTTCTGGCTCAAGGGAAAGGCTGGCCCTCTGTGGAGTGGTGGAGGGAGGATGCATGGAGAGACCTGAATTTATTGCAATGGACAAAATGCCTTTGAAGTAAATATTTAAGAGTATAATATACATACAGAAGCAGGCCTTACAAATGCAAGTCTTCATAATGGGTAAAAGGGTTTGAGGTAGATGAAGGACATGGAGCTTCAGATGGAGCCGTCTCTCTGCATCTAAAACTTGTTCTACTACTCTGAGTTAATAAGGGGCTACATGGAGAACAAATCCAAGAACATTTATCTTGTTTTCCTGTGCAATACAGACTTGGGAGGGTATTCATAACTGTTTCCAACTTGTTCTGGAACATGCCTACCCTATCCCTGGAAACTGATGGGAACAAAGACGTCTTAAAAGACTCCTTTAGAAATTGTTGCCATGTCCTGTGAAAATGACCTTCTAAATTTTGATTGTCTCGTTACTTTGTTTTCCGGATGTTAACCTAAAACAATAAAACAGCCAGTTTTGTTTTCACCAGCGGTTATTTTTACCAGCAAGATGGGTTTATTCGGGAGCAGCAAAGAACTGCAATTTGGGACGCGTAAGTCTGGTAAAGCAAAGGAGAGGGAACTTTTTTTATAGAGAAAGGGAAGTTGGGCGGGGCTTTTATAAACAAACTGTCCATTGGAGGAAACTGGGAGTAGGAAATCTAGTGTGAGTTGTGACAGTCTCTTATTGGCTGGGCTGTTGCCAGGCGAGGTGAAAACCTTCCTTCCTCCTGCTGCCTAGTAAAGTAGCATCGCCTCCTGCTGGAGAGGAATGGTACCTCTCTTCCCGTTGGGATCTGTGTTGGCCTGAGTGGTACGTGCATGAGAGCCCCCACTTCTGGCCTCCCGACTCCATTTTAGTGAGGTGTCCCTTTATTAATTTTCACACTGACAATGTTATAATTGGCATCTCTAATATTTCTAAACCATGTAAATACCTGTCATTGCTCTATCATTAGAAGGCCCCTGGCACTCCCCTCTCTCCCAGTATGCGTGGAAACAGCCCTGTGACTCTGCTAGACTTCTCACTGTAGCCACAAGGTGACAGTCTTGTCTCCTTTGAGGGGCCTGCAGCTGCTGTCCCTGGTCATCAATCAGCCCACCCCACCCCCCACCCCCGCCTTGTTCCTGGATGGCCCACTTGGGCCCTGCCTTTATGACCCTGTCACTCACAGCTCCCAATCATGAGATGCTATGCGGGCCTGGGGGCTTTCTTCCAGGGAAGCGAGGCCCATTAGTGTAACCCTCGGCCTCCCACAGCACCACAGGGGTAGAGACTTCAGCTGATCCTAAATTTGGGAAGAATGTCTGGGTGTATCCAGCCACAGAGCACCCGAGTCTGCCTTGTCTGCCTAGGTCTTCGAAGCCTCTAGGGCGAGGCCTGCCCCATGTCGCCTGCACATCACCTGGGGCTTACACTCCCCCGTTCTGCGTTCCATGGGTGACTGCACCTGACCAGACCCCAGGAAAAAGTAAACATTTGGCCCCCATGCTTACGCCTTCCCAACCTGTTCAAAAGTCAGGTGGTAATGAGAGGTGCTAACCATGAACGTGCACTTCACTTGGAACCGGTGGCCAGAGCCCAGCCACACCTGAGACGTCCCACCAGTGCAGTTAGAAAACCCAGAACTGACCTTCTGACCCTAACCGTGTGGGTGGTCTTGGGTGAGTCACAAAACCTCTTCATTATCTCAGCTGGCAGAGAAGGCCACCCCCCACCCCAGGTTCTCAGGCCTCCCCTGGGGAGGAAACGATGGAACGCATGCACACATGCGTGTGTGCATGCCCGTACCTGCCAAGGTGCAGGGTACCATGACCATTCCCGTGCAGCACAGGACTACGGGGCGCCAAGTGAGTAACAAACTCCTGGGACACAGCAGCTGCCCACCTGCCTGTTGTCCCCCTTTGCTGGCCCTCGACTTTGAGGGCAGGAGCCATCGGTGTACACACCCCTCACAGGAATCACTGCAGGTCTCACAGAAGAAATCTCACATTTAATTCTGATCAAGCTTAAAGTGGCGTCTACATAAATGAGCATGTTTCGGAGTGAAAATCCAACAGCTGCTAGCCTATTTTTCTTAAACAATGTTTTCTAAACAATCCACCAGGCCATCAATAACCCAAAGCCCAAATCCTGGATGTGTATATTGCTATATACATTATATAGAATATTTACTATCTTTCAGTGTGAACCCACACCCCCACACACCTTCTTGCTGTTTAATAAAAGTCACGTCTCATGGCCAGAAAACGTTATTACACTTTACATCTTTCACTTGCAGTGGCCTTAAGTAGATGGGAAGCTTCAGACCTCTGACCCCCAGGTCCACATCCCTGCATTCCCAGGCACGAGGGCAACTCCTGAGACTCATCACAACGCCCTGGCCCAGCTGGCAGTGTGGGCGGCGGAGTTGGGAGGGTGGGGGAGGCCCTGCAGCCATGTGTGCAAAGGGAAGAGCCAGCGGGGCTGAGGCACTGAAGCGCGAGTGCTGGCCTCCCAGCCCCGGGGAGGGGGGCACAGAAGCAGCAGGATTTTCCTGCTGCTTCCGGCAAGGTGGGGTGAGGTTGAGGGGGCCTTTGAGTTCCCTACCCCAGATCTGGGTCTCTAACCTTCTAAACTGCAGCAGGTACCAAAGACACCAGCTTCCCAGCCACAGGGAGATCAACCCAGGACTCGCAGGCTGTCCTCCTCCTCTCTCTGTAGAGGCTGCACTGCACTCTGACACCCTCAAGTTCCGAAGGGGAGGCCAAGACTGCGGATACTTCCAGACGTAGGGGGTGTGCATTGTGAAGGACACGGGGAGAAAGCACAACTGAGCCACTAAACGTTCCTTAATCCCAGAAAGTGAGCATTTGAGAGAAGCCGGCCTGTGGACCTTGACACGGTCATGGATCACACAACGAGATACACCGTTTTCTTCCCATTAATGTTTCTGGTCTTCAGCCCCAGGTACCGGCTGTCGCTCTTCTCTGGCCGCCCGTACATCATGTTGGCAAAGAACTTGGGTTGGTGTTCCGCCTTGGATTTGAAGGACAGAAAGCCAAATGCAGTTCTTAGTCTGTGACACAGGTAGGTCATTGCTTCCGCTTCTTCTGAGGGCTCCTCATACACGGGCTGCTTCATTGCCCCGTAGGCAGACAAAATCACCGCCTGAAATAAGTTGATCAATATGCAGATCGTCACCAGCAGAAAAGATGAGAGAAACAGGACCCCGAGAACCTGGTTACTGGAAAATTCCGTGTTCTGAAAAGCTGGAACGCAGTAGGAGAGTACTGTCTGCGTGGCGTGAATCATATCACTGTAGTTCCATTCGTGCTGCCCGAATACCAGGTAACCAAAAGTCATGTAGACAAAGAAATACACGGACACCACTAGTGCCATGTGGCAGATGCCGGGAAGGGCAGTCTGGATGGTCCTCTGTGCGAGACGCACGTTGTAAAAGAACCTGGAATACCTGAGGGACTTCAGGATTGTCAGAAACAACAGGAAACCCAACATCACCCTCATGGCGTGATCTACTTGAGACACTGCATGAAAGGGAATGAAATCCTCAGAGTTCGACAGGTAAAACCGAATTATACTGACAGCCAAGAAGTGTTTCCTGAAAAAGAGCACGATCAACATGGTAAAGATGCATTTTAAAGCAAAGTTGAGCAAATTATGTACACTTTTCACGTAGGCGGACCTTTCTTGTGTGATGATGTAGACCTCGTCGACAACGTAGGCAAAAAAGAAAATGAGGATGGCCACGTACAAGTAGATTTCTGCGGAAGTTTTTCTGTTGAAATCGGCAAGCGAGAAGGAGTGCGCAGACAGGCTCGTGT
Organism: Leucopleurus acutus; assembly: GCF_964270905.1. Lineage (NCBI taxonomy): Eukaryota > Metazoa > Chordata > Mammalia > Artiodactyla > Delphinidae > Leucopleurus > Leucopleurus acutus. The sequence goes on from NC_139152.1 coordinate 100,351,081, forward strand.
TCACAGCTCCTACCCGAGAGACCTCAAAGATGACTGAAATGCTGCAGAAGAGAGTGGTGTCTGGATTAAAAGTTGTTAGTTCCAAGATCACAGCCCATGTCTTTTCATCCAGCCAACGGCTTCCCTGGAGTTCGCTGAGCCTCAGTGTGGAATTAAACTGCTGCTCTTCCGGAAAAAAATAGAACGCGTACCCTCCTGACCCGTAGGTATGCAACAGCCCATAGGAATAGTACGCCCATCTCTTTTCTCGAGGCTTGTAAGTAAATCCTTTCGTAGTCTTGTCTACAGCCCGCTTACTAACTCTATTCCACAACCCGGAGTAGCTTTCTGTGTCTTCTGGGTCAGTGCCGTATTCGGGGTGACAGTGAATCTCTCTTTTGAGGCTGTCCTGCGTGAAGTGTTTGGCAGGCAGACAGGTTTTCTCTCCAGGTTGCGCCCTCACCTGCCTCATCCGTGGCAGGCCGAGGATTTTAGAGGAGCTTTCAGGGAGAAAGGTGGGACGCAGGTCGTTGTGGAGCAGAGGCAACAGCACGCTGTTCAGCCACCGAAAGATGTCTTCCAGCTCGGTCACCGATGCCAGATCCACAGAGAACTGGTCACGAATAAACCGATTATAGTAAAAGCCATCGGTGTGGCGTAGGAGGGTGACCAGGCTCAGCAGGAGGGCCAGAAACACGAAGTGAGTGAGGATGTAGCTCAGGAACAGGAAAGCTCTTCTCTTAATCCTCTTCTTTCTTTTGAAGATTGTGATGTCGTCTTCAGTGAGGGGCTGGTACATCCTCGAGCTTCGGAGCTGGACGACGTGCTGCTGGCGCCTGCGCATTTCCTCTGGGTTCTGCGTGATGCTCTGCAGCTTGATCTCACTGTAGCGAAAGTTGCCAACCCACAGAAGGTTCTCACAATACTTGGGCTTACTTGTTCTGTAGCCTGACACGACCATAATTTTAGATGGTTGCACCAGAAAAACTGACTGCAAGAAGCAACAAAATGATGCAAACAGCCATTCTATTGACTTTTCGTAGCCGTAAGTCAGTCCATAAAATACAATAAAGAATGAGGATATGCTACAAGTGACAAAAACCAAGAGCCATGCGACATAAACGCAACACCACGGCAGAACAATCCTGGTCTTCTCTTTGAGGGGTGTAGCACCGGGCTGGCGAGGGTGCTCTCCAGGAGGAACACTTTGATTGTCTTCAACGTTTGGGTTATTGGCGTTTTTATTTTTTCTTTGGGTGCGGGAGACCTTGCTTTCTGCTCGCTTGGGCTGGGGCCGTCTTTTAGAGGTGGTCTTGACAGAAGCCTCGGGAAGTCCAGGACTTCCTCTAGTAGGCGGAAGCTTTTCAGGCTCCCGGGAGCGTGCGTTGCCAGTTTCACGAGTGTGCCACTTTGCTAATCGTTCTTGCCAGTGTTCACTTGCTGCTGGTGTCCACGGATGCTTCCGAGGAGCGACCTCCCTTAGGGTCACCTGAGGTCTCCTCTGGGAATAGATGAACAAAGACGTGATCATTAGTTGCACAGGGATGGTAATTAAGACACTTTCCATCCCGATCACCATCGACCTGAGGTACTTCCCCTCTTGTGACTCTGCTTCTTTTTCTTTATTTAGATTAAAGAACATAATATTACACAGAAGGGAGGACAGCAACATGGCTAAGCAACAGGACAGTCTCTGGAGCCTACTGAACCGTGTAGCAATGACACCAGAAAAAACAGAGAACCACATGTGGCTTCTCCCCAGCCTATAACTTAAATCTGTAAGGAAAAAATCCATTCTGTTGAGAGACTTATCTGGGGGGGTTACTTGAAAGGTTCTGTCCAAAGAGGTGTCAATAGAAAGCCATTCCCGGCACATGAACAGCCAGATGTGTCTGCTGAACAGATTCTCCACTTTGATTCTACTTAAGTACCAACTAGGGGACCTGCCCTCGTTGTTGTGCCACACGCGGATGGAACGGATGTCCCCCAAGTCATTTTTCGTCGTTAGGAGGAAAGTGCTGACGCTTCCTCGGTAGAGGGTTGTAAACTGTGGATGGCTTAAACAATGCACATCGCTGCTACTCTCTGTTCCCTGCAGTTGGACAAAGACATTGGCCCTGGTCCCAGACCCACAACGGCTTCCTGTAAAAACAGTGACTAGGTAACATACATTATCATAAGGATCGTTATCGGGTAGAACTACCACTTGCTCCCTAAAACACTTGTCCATTTCATCTCTGTGCAAGGCCCAGAACCCTAGGACTATGTACAAGAGCATAATGAAAAGTACAGTGAAGAGAGTCACGGGGTTTTGGGTAACGCTCTTGAGGACCTCTAATCGCAGATCCACGGGGTTAGGGACCACGATCACCTTGGCCGTCAAATAGCGGGTACGCAGGTGGAGGTTGGCTAGTTTCATTGCGTCCAGCTGCCGCCTGGCCCGCCCTGGGTTCTTGCAGATACAGTGCACTTTCTGCCAGGTGGTCTTCTCTCCGACAACGCAGGTGTCTTCTCTCCAATCGCTCTGGATCCCATACATGTCCAAGCATTGAGTGCTGAAAACAGAAATTCTCACTAACTTGTCATTGGGCTTTAGGACAAAATGAGGGGCCTGCAGAACCACAGCGACAGTAGGCTCAGAGGAGCTGGTTCGCTGAGCTATGACCCGCAACAGGGATGGGGGAAGGCAAACCACGCGGGCCTCCGTCACTGTACAGTCAGGATCAAACAGGTCACTGTCTTGGGCAACTGGGGGGATGCGATGGGGCACGAGGTAGGTGGCGATCAAAGCGGTAGGTGTGATCTGACGGCCAGCATACACCAACACCGTGAACAACACGGCCACTTCCGTCACAATGTGGATCAGCACCTCCTTCCCTGCTCTGCTGTCCACTTCAAAGCTAAATGCCCCCGTCGTCTTTCTCAATGACTCATTTGCTTTAGGAGACTCCTTGCTGGGGCCCACCGTGAGATTAAAAGTCCCAAAGCTCAAGTTTTTTCTGACGAGGTACACTTCCACTACATCAGGTGTGATCTCAATCACGTCACCGGTGGCCTCGGTTCCTGTCATTCGGAATCCAACCACCTCGGTCAAAATGTTTTCCCCATAATTTAGCCAAGGGAAAGGGTCATCTGCAAACTCACAAAACATTGTAGAGATTGGAGCGTTGGCAGGCAGACTAGGAACGCTGCTCACGTTCAGGGTTGGATAAAAACAATTTCGACAGTGTTTCTCAGTGCTGAAAAACTTGGTAACATTCCACTTCTCCGTTTTCTTGACATACATGTTAAAGTTGGACGTCCTCATCGCAGTGGTCTTATCCTCTGGCACTTTTACAGCCAATACTGTCTCTGCTAGAGATTCAACGACATGGAAAGGCTCTTCGACCACTTCATGACGACCCATCAGTTTCAGGATATTAGACAAACTTGTTAATATTCCAGTGCTTACACTTTCTATCTGCTCAGAAGAAATGTGCTTATCCCTCTGGTGACACTCTCGGAGGGCTCGGCTTGCTTGCCAAATCCTCACCGTGGCCAGTTTCTGAGCAAGTGAGGAGAACTCCGAGGTTTTCTGCGTTAATTTAGTAACAGTCATGACCACCTGGCTAACTTCCACCAAAGTGTTTATAGGAAGAATGAAAGACTGATTGAAAAGGTGTTCTCGGAGTCCAATTTGGTCAGCTTGCAGATTTGAGTCGGTTTTCATGCTATTCAAGACAGAAGCTACAATATACATTAAATAACCTGCAGGTAAAAACTCCTGCTGTTGAAGCAAAGTAGACAGTGATGAATCTGGTCCCACAGTGGAATTGAATAACTCCTGCAGCACAGTCCTTGATGAGTTTATGTCAGTGGGAGCCTGTACAGTGGCGTACAAAGTCACCTGAGAAAAAGCTCCCAGAGAGGTATTATATGCCTGAGCATATATCTTCAAGGCGTAATGATTGGCCAACACACCAACAGGGAGAAAGGAAGGGGGCGCTGTGCAATTCTTCCCCCAATAGAGGATGGACCCAAAGTTATTCTCTTTTAAAGAACTGATTTCACCAAAACCACGCACATCAGGAACTATTATTTTATATGTAGGAACGATGTTCTTATCCTTGAAACTACTACAATGGACAACAAATTTAGTAATGAAGGCAATTCCTTCAGCTGGATCAATTTTGCATTCTGTGGTTTCAGGGACGTGGTGAATAACGAAGGGATGCCTTAAGACCAAGCTCGATCCACCCCAGGTTGCTAGATTGAGAGAAATCCAAAACTTATCTTCAACGAAACGCTGAAAAGCGAAAGCTTTTACAGACAAATATGCACCATTCCGCCCTGTTGTTGTTTGCCCCGTCCAATCAAATGGCATCTTACCACCTGAAGACGACAGAATGGACCATTGATAGACGTCACGGCCTGCTTTACAACGTGGGCATTCTAGAGACAAAGAAAATCTCTCTGATATAATCAAAACTGTATCACAATTTTCAATACATGAAACGCTTGCTACAGGTGCTGGTCCTTGGAGCACATGCACTGTCCTATCAGCAAATGCTGTTCTGTCGTTCTTCTGGACCACCAGTCTGAAAAAATACACACGGCCGCCGTGAAGTGTTTCTGGCAAAAGTGTGAGTATAGGACCGGAGGCCCACGTCCACCTGAGATCAACCTGCTCTGGGAGACAGACTTCCTTGCTCCTCACTGTAATTTCATGTCCATCGTAGTTTCTTGGGTCTGTGGTACAGTACCAAAAAAAATGAAGTCCCTCTAAAGGGTTTCCTGCATCTGGATCAGAGGACATATTTCCATTCAGAGTCAGTCCATCTGTGAAATTAACTGTGATGTTGGTATCCCCAGGAATAACCGCCTGCAGGGGACTTTTAACAATGATGATATAGATGGAATCTGAGTCTTTCTTCAGAGGTATCGTTGGATCATATGTGACGATGTACACGGAGAAATTAAGCAGATACACCCCCCAAGATAAAGAATGCGCGGAGACACGTATACTTGATGGAGTGTTCTCTGACTTGAAAGGTGGGTTCTGCAAAGGTTTAGTCCAGTCCGGCTTGTCAGATACAGAGGCCACGGAATAGAGTTTCCAATACTGACCAAAGAACCTTTGGTTTGGGCAGTGGGCCTTAACCGTGGCATTGATGGTGACTTCCATCTTCCGGGTCAGCTGCAGGGGAGAATCGTCATTCCTTTCGATCCTCACCAGATCCAACACACAGACCCCCTGACGGGACACCGAGGACTCCAAGGCTTCGGAAGTGTTGGGGTTGACAGCCTCTAAGACGACAGGCGTGGGCCCGTCCGTGGGACACTTGGTTCTGGCCACTAAGCCCGCGTAGGAGCGTGGGCCGCGGGGCAGAGCCGAAAGGGGCGACACCGCCGAGCGGGGCGACACGCGGGCGGCGGCAGCGGCGGCCGTGGGGACCGTGGGCCCGAGCAGCCCGAGGCGGAAGGTCCACTCCAGACGCCCGAGGGAGCGCGGCAGGCGGGCGAGCCAGCGCAGGGAGAGCCGGCCGCCGGGCGCCGACAGCTGCAGGTCCACGTGGGCGGGCGCGGCGGCGGCGGCGGCGGCAGCGCGGCGGGCGCGCAGCAGGACGTGCGTGCGGAGGCAGCGCGGCGCCGGGCCTGTGAGCCGCCCGGTCCGCAGACAGAGGTCGCGGCCGCCGCTCAGGATGACGCCGCCGCCCGGGGCCGCGCGGGGCCGTAGGCTGAAGCGGGCGCGGCCGCCGCCACCGCCGACGCCGCCACCGCCGACGCCGCGCACCCCGAGGCCCCGGGCGCCCCTGACCGAGCGCAGCACGGCCGCCTGGGTCCGCGCCGGGACGCGGACCCGGGCCTCGGGCGGGGCGCGGCGGGCCGAGGCGGGCTCCCGGCCGAGTAGGTCGCCGGACGGCGAGCCGGGCACCCTAGGGACGGTGGCGCTGGCCCCGCGAGGAGCCGGGGTCGGCGGGCGGCGGCCAGGGCCACCGCTCAGGCTCAGGCCCAGGCCCAGGAGGAGGAGCACGGGTCCCGGCCGCATGGGAGCGGAAAGTGGGAGGCGCTGCGGAGGCCGCGGACCAACGGCCACGGGGGCGCGGGCCGCGGGGTCACGGGGCGCGGGCGTGGGGGTGGGGGCTGCGGGCGGCTGGCCCGTGCCCACACCTGGGTAGGCCTCGGGTCAGGGTTGTTAGTGGGGTTCCTGTGGCGCAGTCTGCTGACCCTCCAAGGAGACCCCTAGCAGGAGCCCGCCCCCCCACACCCGGGAAAACTCATTACAAAGCGGTGGAAAGTGAGAGCTTTCGTCAGTGGGCTCCCTGAGTAGAGGGAGAGGGGGACTGCTCACTGGGTTTCTTACTTAGTTTTCCTTTTTTTAAAAAAAATTATTATTGGAGTATAGTTGCTTTACAATGTTTTGTTATTTTCTGCTGTACAGCAAAGTGAAGCAGTTATACATATATCCACTCTTTTTTAGATTCTTTTCCCATGTAGGTCATTACAGAGTACTGGGTAGAGTTCCCTGTGCTGTACAGTAGGTCCTTATTAGTTATCTATTTTATATATAGCAGTGTGTATATGTCTTTCTACTTTCTTAGGGTGAAACCCTGTGCCATTGATTTTAGATCTTCTTTTCTAATAGAAGCATTTAGTGCTGTCAGTTTCCCGCCAAACACTGCATCCAACATACTTACCATATTTTATTATCATTCAATTATAAATATTTTTAATTTCCCCTGTTTTGGTTTGACCTGTGAATTTCCAGATATTTGGAGTTTCTGTGAAAATATTCACAGTTACTGATTTCTAATTTAATTTTGTTATGGTCAGAGAATACAATCTGTATGACTTTTATCCCTTTGAATGTATTGAGACTTGTTTGAAAGCCCATCGTGTGGTCTGAATGTATGTTACATGAAACTTTAAAAGAATGTGAAAAAAAAAAGAAAAAGAAAAAAAAAGAATGTGTATTCTGTTGTTGGGTGGAGTGTTCTGTAGATGGCAGGTAGGTCAAGAGGGGTGGTAGTGTTGCTTAGATCTATGTCTTTTCTGCATTTTTGTCTAGTTGTTCTATCAATTGCTGAGAGAAGACGTTAATCTCTCCTACTATAACTGTGGAATTGTCTATTTCATTCTTTAATTCTGTCAGTTTTTGCCTCTGGTATTTTGGGACTCTGTTTATTAGGTAGACACACATTTGTGGTTATATCTTCCTGATGAATTGCCCCTAATATCATTATGAGATGTCTTTATCTCTGGTGATAATCTTTGTTTTGAAGTTTCCTTTACCTGGTGTTAAAATAGCCACACTATATGTCAATTATATCTCAATAAAACTGGGGGGGGAATGAAGTAAAATAAAATAGCCACACTAGCCTTCTTATGCTTACTGTCTATGGACATATGTTTTTTCATTCATTTACTTTCAACTTATTTATGTCTTTATGTTTAAAGTGGTCTTTTATAGGCAACATTTAATAGAGTTTTACTCTTTTATCCACTCAGTCAGTCTCTGCCTTTTAATTGAGTACTTAGACCATCAACATTTAATGTAATTACTGTCACCATTTCATGTAATTATTGATATGGTTGGATTTAGGTCTATCACCTAATTATTTGTTTTCTCATTATCCCTGATTATCCCTTATTATCTCTGATTTTTTTTCCTTTCATTCCCCGTTAATTCATTTAGCATTAGTCATTTCACACATGTTTCTCAAGCACCTACTACATACCAGACATTTTTCTAGGCATCAGCCCCAGGCCCAGTTCTCAAGGAGCTTCCATTATAATGGGGGTGAGAGACAATAAAAAATAACCCAGGCATGATATAACATGTATAATTTTGAGTGTGATAAGTGATACGAAGAAAAATAAGGCAGGTTAAGAGATAAGAAATGAGGATGAGATAGGGGAGTCAAGGAAGGCCTCTTGGAAGAGGCACCATCTGAGCCAGCAGATCAGCAAGAAATGAGGGAGCAAGGCTCACAAAGAGCTAGGGAGCGGGATAGCTAGCACAGAGAACTGTACGTTCAAATGCGTGGAGGCAGGAACGAGAGAGAAGGTTAGTAGTGGGGCTGGAGTGAGCAGAGAGGAGAGAAAGTGGTAGAAGATGCCGTTGGAGAGATGGCTGATGACCAGAGCAAGCTTAGCCTCAGAGCCCACGATCATACATTTGAATTTTATCTCAAGTGGGTTGGGAAGTCCTTGGAGGGTTTTGAGCAGGGAAGGGCCCTGATCTGATTTCCAGTTGGGAAGCATCCTTCTGTTGTGTGGGAGATAGACTGTAGGTGGGCAGGAATGCAAGGAGACAGGCCAATTAAGCGGGGTCCAGGGAAATCAAAGGGACAGGCCTGACTTCTGGAAGAACACTCGGTATGCAAGTGAGCTGGTCCTGACTCTGTTTAGGGTTAGTGGTGGTGGAGGTGGTGAGCAGTGGGGAATTCAGAAAAGATGCACTTGTTAATGGACTGCCTGTCAGAGGACTGACTACATGATTTTCAGCGCCCTGTGAAAAATGAACATGTGGGGACGTTGTTCAAAAACTGTTAAAGATTTCAAGATGGCAACAGCTGAGCTTTCCACCAAGCACGGGGCCCTTCTAAGTGTGAGGCCCTGTATGACTGTCCAGGTTGCACACCCATGGCCACACCCAGGGCTTGCCTACCACAGCCCCTGATCCCACTGGTGGCTCAAAGCTGCTGCCACCAGCCAACACCAGCTTCCAGGCCCAGGCCCTGCAGGGGCACAGGTCTAGGGGCCTCCAGAAGGCCCTGCTACTTGCAGGCGTGGGGGGAAGGGGAGGGAAAGTGTCACCTCACATTTTTTTGGTCTCAAAGACACTCTCCCTGTCTTACCCCTAGGTTCTGCATGACATTTTTTTTTCTTAAATTCCATATATATGTGTTAGCATATGGTATTTGTCTTTCTCTTTCTGACTTACTTCACTCTGTATGACAGACTCTAGGTCTATCCACCTCATTACATATAGCTCAATTTCGTTTCTTTTCATAGCTGAGTAATATTCCATTGTATATATGTGCCACATCTTCTTTATCCATTCATCCGATGATGGGCACGCAGGAATAAAGACACAGACCTACTGGAGAACGGACTTGAGGATATGGGGAGGGGGAAGGGTGAGCTGTGACAAAGCGAGAGAGAGGCATGGACATATATACACTACCAAACGTAAGGTAGATAGCTAGTGGGAAGCAGCCGCATAGCACAGGGATATTAGCTCGGTGCGCTTTGTGACCGCCTGGAGGGGTGGGATAGGGAGGGTGGGAGGGAGGGAGACGCAAGAGGGAAGAGATATGGGAACATATGTATATGTATAACTGATTCACTTTGTTATAAAGCAGAAACTAACACACCATTGTAAAGCAATTATACCCCAATAAAGATGTTAAAAAAAACACAAAAAGACACTCTCCCTACCCGCCACTCCAATCTCTGCCCTGGAGAGGGTGCAGGGCAAGGCCCGACCACAGGTCAAAATGACCTCTGTGAATGTCTGCACGCGCGCGCGTGGCTTTCGAGTGGGACACTTAGAGCTTGAAAGCGACCGCTGTCCCAGGGCTCCTCTGCCTCCCAGGGGACTCTGCAGTCGCCTCCCAGAGGGTCCCCAAAGGGAGGAATCTCCCGGCCCGCCCTCTGGCCCTTCCGCCCCAGGCTCCCAGTCTGATGGGGGAGGCGGGGGCGCACACCAAAGCTGCTCGCCTCAAGCCGACTCGGGTTCCCGCAGCCCCGGAGAAGAGAGCCGGAGGGGTCCGCCGGGGGACCCGGCCCGGAGAGGTGGGTGTGTCCGAAGCGGACCAGTGAGCGAGCGGAGAGCGGGGGCCGCCCCGCCTCGCCCCCGGGACTCGACTCCCCGCCCCCAACCCGGAAGCCCGCGGCGGCGCGCGCAGCCCGCGACCCTGACACCGACCCAGCACCATGGCCGCGACCGCGCCCCTGCGCGACTGCCAGGTACGCGGGGGCCGTCCCCGCCCGGGTTCCCCGCGGCCCCACGACCCCGGGAGTGGCGGGATCAGCCCTGCCAGGGGTCCGGCGGGGACACGGACCCCGAGAGACGGGCACGCCTTCTGGGCGCACGGAAGGGACCAGAGGACCCTACTGTGACCCCCGCCTCCGGAAAATCTGCGGCGCGGGGCCCCGCCCCACGGAGACCCCAGGTCCTCGTAAAAAGCTTAACCCGGGCGCGACACAGCGGGGACGCTGGGCGTTAGTGAGGGTCTCCCACGGGTCCCGCGGGGGCAGGGAGCCTGGACCCATTTTGCACTTGAGGAAGGGGCGTTCAGAGGAGCGAGGGGACCTACGCACAGCCACTCCGAGGAGCCGCCCGCTGGGCTGGCCGGAGTAAAGGTCATTTCTCCATACCGGGGAGTCGCCTGTCTGCGCCCCTGGCAAGACACCGACACAGCGATTACACTGAACAGTTCAGTTAGTTGGGGATGTTTCCTGAAGGTCTGAACTATCTGGTAAAGTGGGGAGATGAGAGGAATTGTCTTGGTGGTTGGCACCTTGCCAGCCAGGTGGCAGGACCACCCTCCTGGTTTTGCCCTCCAGCGCTAGCCCTTCTTCTGTCCTGGCAGACCTCCCTGCCGCCTGATCAGGGACTCCCCCTTACTGAGCGTCTGCTCCCTGGCAGACACTTTACAGTCACCCCATGTATCCTCCAGTGCCCCATTTCACAGAGGGGCCAGACAGGGGTCAGAGGGAGGACGTTGCCTGAGGGCACTCAGCTACTTAGAGGCCCCTGGGATTTGTGTCAGGATCTCTCCCACCCAGGCCTCAGCTCTCTCCACACTGCACCATCTGAGAAGTCTGGGAGTCTGTGCCTGCCCCACAAGGACGGGTCTTATGGGAAGCCCATACCTGCAGGATGACAGACATTAGCATCTTCGGTGCTTGGGGGTTGGGGATTGCGTGTGTTTGCTTGGAGGGCTACATGGAATAAGACCCCTTCTTGCTGTGTGTAGGCTTGGAAGGATGCCGGGCTCCCTCTCTCAACCCCAAGCAACGAGGCCTGCAGGCTGTTTGATGCCACCCTGACCCAGGTATGCCCGTGGAGAGGAGTGGTGGCCCCTTCTGTAACGGTCCAGGGGGAGGTTTCTTAAATTGGTGAATGGTTTTTATTTTCATTAAAAACATTTTTTTGGGTGCATCTTACAGCTGCATTTATTCGTGCCACAAGGAAATGGTATTTCCGCGCGTGCACAGTGGTGCCGTAGCTCCCAGCTAACACAGCTTGCTTGAGTTTACAGCCAAACTGCCTGTCAGCTGATGTGCTCTCCAAGTAAAGCTGGTCAGGCACGTGAGCAGGCACGGGACTCGAAGCTTTCAAAACTTTACATCTTTATCCTGATTTTATAAGCAATGCAGCCCGTTAACCCCATTCCTGCCCGAATCTCCTGGTAAACTTGAGTATATTAGGGCTTCCCGGGGACCTGAACGTTCTTCATAATGCTTTGAAGCATCCTTGCACAGGACCGATGGCTCAGGCCGCTCCAAAGCCCCACAGTCAATGTCTCAGAAAGTGGTGGATGCTTCTTAAACTGCATGCAGACTTGAGAAATCGACTGCAACAGAATCCATGTACCTGTACCCCCAGGGCGCGGGAACAGTTCTACCTGCCCAGGGCCTGGCTGAGAGGTCCCCCAAGTGGCAGGCGTTGGCCTGTGAGGGTGCTGAGGGTTTGGTATGGGGCTCCTCCATTTAAGGCATGGGGCCCCACTCCTGGGGCTAATCTGTGAATATACTGCTCCCACCTATGGCTGTTCTACGACCTTCCACCGTATTACCAGTCATTTCTAACACCAGTGAAGGAGCCTATAGTCTTAGAACTAGGGGAGTCTCAGAGGTAAGGTCCAAATACTTTGCTTGACAGGTGGGGAAACTGAGGTCCAGAGAGCTGAGCTGACCTTTGCAGTGAGTTAGAGCGGCAGGATGCACCTAGGTCTAGACACACTGATGGAAAACTAGAGCTGGGCTTTTTCAAGGGCGGTGAAATCGCTACCTACTGATTCTGTCCATGCAGCATAAGGGCCAAGGAAGCCTCTAGAAACATAAGGGCCATACAAGAAACTACTACAAGAAACTACTACAAGAAACTACTACAAGAAACTACTGGTGAAATGCCGTCAGCTTGCCAAGGGCCTCCACTGTGTGCATTTGAGCTCTTTGTCTGTTTTCCCCTTCCCGCAACTTCTGGCCTCTGCAGAGCACAGTTTGTTGCAGGGAAAGTTCCCCAGTGCAGCGGCAGCCACCCCACCTCTCCCCCCGCCCCTGCTGTGCGTCTGCGTCTCTGTGCCAGCTCCCTTGTGTCTTGTTAAAATACATGTGCTAATTCTGTGTAGATGTAAGTTGGACAACTGACAGGGCACATTCTAAAATCTAATGCTTTATTATGGTTTTAGGATTTTTAAAAATTAAGAGCTGGGTCAGGTATTTTTCATTTAAAATGTGTTTGCTGGGACTTCCCTGGTGGTCCAGTGATTAAGAATCTGTCTTGCAATGCAGGAGACGCTGGTTCAATCCCTGGTCAGGGAACTAAGATCCCACATGCCACGGGGCAACAAAGCCCACGCGCCACAACAAGAGAGAAGCCCGCCTGCCACAACGAAATATCCTGCATGCCACAACTAAGACCCGACACAGACAATAAATAAATAAATATTTTTTTAAAAATTAGGGGCTTCCCTGGTGGCGCAGTGGTTGAGAATCCCACACGCAGCAATGAAGACCCAACGCAGCCAAAAATAAATAAATTTATCTTAAAAAATTAGGCATTAAAAAAAGACTAGAAACAAATACACCAAATTGTCAAAAATGATAATGAGATGAGATGAAGTATATTTTTGATCTTTTGGCTTTCATGCCTCTTCCTTTCTGTAATGAATGTTTACTGTGATTCTTTTTTAAATGTTTACTGTGATTCTTTTTTAAAATGAATAGGAAGTAGCAAGTTTCCTATTTTGATACCCAGTGTCGAGGCCCCTCTTGGGGCTGACGAGGCCGACACTGTGGGCAGGTCACCTGTCAGGAAGAGCCTTCCTTTAGATGTTTCTTTTTTGGAAATGGTGGCCTCACCAGCCTTAGAAAATGTGCCTTGAGTTCCGTGTATTCAGCCTCTTCATATGAAATCAACCCAGTTATGTTTTCTTTGAGCCAAGGTCCAGAAAATACCAGTGTTCTAGAAAGAAAAAAAAAAAAAATCAAGGTTTAGAAACAAGCCTTCATTTACATGAACTAAAGACTCCTTGGGGACAGCTTTGTTGAATCTTTTAAATTTCAGTACGTAAAATGGACCAATGACCAGAGTCTTGGTGGCATTGAGGGCTGCCTGTCAAAGCTCAAAGCAGCAGATCCGACCTTCGGTGAGTGATGCTTTCCCCGGGTTGAGGAGCCCCGTTTCACAAGTCCAGCCCTTCACTGTTTCCCTGACTGCAGGACTCAGCTGGGTTGGGGAGGGCAGGGCTGGTGGCAGTGACCAGGCTGGGAGGGAGGGAAGGTGATAGCCACCACTGTGCTTGGAATAACAGCTGCTCCCATAAAGATGCCAGGTTCTATAGAAGGTGTCTTTCAAACATTCTCCTTAAGACACTGATCCCAGTTCTCATATGAGGAAACTGAGATTCAGAGAGAGTAGAGAGTAAGAAATATACCCAAAGCCACCCAGCTGGTAGTTGGGGCGCTGGGATCAGACAAGCCTGTCTCAGTCCAAAGCCTGGACCCCTCGGAACACAAGAACTGGCCACTGCAGCCTCTCTGGGCACTAGCGAGGCCAACCCCACAGCAGCTGTGACGGGGAGGGCCGACCTGGTGACAGGCTGCCATTACAGGCAAGCCGTGTGCGTGGCAGGCACGCGGGCGGGGTCAGCCCAGTGCATTCTGGAACCCCAGGAGGGTGGCCCAGTGTGGGTGAGGTTCTGGGCTGGGCAGAAGGGCTGAGGACGGGAGGGCAGCAGGGACCCCCACTGTGGCCAGGTCCCAGTGAGGGCAAGGGGCGCAGAATAGGGGATGAAGGGAGCTGTCACACGAGCCAGTGTGCAGGCGTGGGCTCAGGTTCTCCGAGCAGACCCTGGCCCCAGGTCAGAAGCAGGGGCCACATGGGTGGTCCTGGCACTGTGGTTGGGTCCTAGATCCCAAGCCTGGGCCAAAGACTGAGTTCCAAACGCCAGCTGATACCCTTCCTCCGTCAAGGTTGGGGCTGGGAAGCCCAGGTAAGACCTGGGGGCCAGCACACCTGCAGCAAGGCTGCTACAAGGGCCACAAGGCACACCCCCATCTTCCTCGGCCCCCGAGCTCTCAGCGAATGAGAACAGCCAAGACAGGATCATGGGTTCTCTCCTCTGGGGACCAGCCCCCCGACAGCATCTACCGGGTGGCCCTTGGGAGGCCCTGTGCTGCTGGTAGTGACAGTAGCAGCTGCGAGGGAAGCAGGTGGGGCTCCAGAGGAGCCCGTAGGCAGCCCCTAACCAGTTCACCTGGTGAGGGGGGCGCAGGGGCTCCACACGTTGGCACTCCCCAGAATGCCCTCCACGTGCCTGGTGAGGAGCTGAGTTCTGGGCTGTCGGTGGGGACACACCCGACCGGCCACCTGGCTTGCCCCTCTTGGGACGTTGGGTGTTTATTTCACATGCGGGGCTGGGCTGGGCTGGGTGGGACCGTCTGAATCACCAGCTATTTCCCCACATTTCGCCAGCCCTGGGCCACGCCATCGCTAATGGCCTCATTCTGATTGGCACCGGAAGCTCCGTGAGGCTGGACAAGGAGCTGGACCTGGCTGTGAAGACGATGGTGGAGATTTCCAAAACTCAGACCCTGACGTGGCGGGAACGGCTGCACGTGTCTGCAGTAGAGACCTTTGCCAAGGGGTGAGGGGCCTCCCTGGCCCAGGGGCTGGCTCTCCGAGGCCACACTGGGCGATGCCACGGGCTGCCCCTGCGCCGTGCGGAGGGGGCCTCGGGGGATTCTCACCCTGACTCCCGTGCCCGCCTTATTGAGAATCGCATCCTGCCTACTGCTCTGTCCTCAGCTGACTGCTGAATGAGGACGTGGTTGGTTAGGACTCCCAGGTTAGAATGCAAAGCAACTTATTGTGTTTCGTTAAATAAATTGGTTATTATTTTCATTACAAAAATAGTAGGACCACAGTACAGAAATAGATAAGAGATAGGAGAAAGAAGAAAACCGTCGCCCTTATGCCCCTGGCACTCACACACCTCTGAGCATCTGTCGTTCCCACGGCTGTCCGTCCCCCTGTGTGTGGGAGTCCTGACCCTGGTGCCTGCCCCCAGGACAGCCCCTGTGTCTGCTTGGGCAGGAGAGATGCCCGCAGAGCTGGGTGACCTGAGCTGATGCTACAGGCGTTCTGAAGCAGTGACAGAGAGAGTTCTGTCCTGGTGTTCCTGGCAAGTGGGTGCGGATGTCAGCAGAGGGGTGGAATTCCACCTCTCAGCCTTCCTGAAGCTGGTTCACAGTCTCAGGTGAAATTGTCTTTGGTAACTTCTTAAACTAGTTTTTTTTTGTTTTCTTTTCTTGAATTAGAGAGTAAAACTTCCCACTGAAGCTTTTCAATTTTCTGAGCCACAACCTAACGTAGAGACTTACACGTATCTTTTAATCAGTTCAGTGCAGGCTGTGGCACTGCAAGAAATTAAGCCTTTCCACTCCTCGTGTGTGAACTGTGTTCAGTGTTGCTGAGAAACTTCTCTTGGCTTCCAGGAACCTTCCAAAAGCCTGTGAGCTGTGGGAACAGATTCTCCAGGACTACCCGACAGACATGTTGGCCCTGAAATTTTCCCACGATACCTATTTTTACCTGGGCTACCAGGAACAGATGAGAGATTCTGTGGCTCGAATTTATCCCTTCTGGACACCCGACATCCCCCTTAGCAGGTAGGTGCTAGCAGGAAATCACATCGTTTCTGTTTCTTAGTCTCTCTCCTCTGCCCTGAAAACGTGGCAACTCTCCTGGCCCTGCCCTAAAACTAGTGAGACTACTGTTGTTATTTCCTAGTTCTTTACAGTGAAAAGTTGGGACTTCCCTGATGACCCAGTGGTTGGAACGTCACACTTCCATCGCAGGTGGTGCGGGTTCAACCCCTGGTCGGGGAACTAAGATCCTGCAAGCCGCGAAGATCGGCCAAAAAAAAAAAAGTGAAAAGGCTTCACGTCTTCATTTGATCTTTATCCCGTCCTGGGAATGAGGTAGTACTATTATGTATCAGTCAGCACAAGATAATTTTTGCCACAGTAACAAACATCCTCTAGATCTTTTTCTCCGAAGCTTATTACAACAAAGGTTAGTTTCTCACTGTCCATCATAGGAGAGCTGAGGCTCCACACCCCTGCCACTGTCGCCCTCCAGCTGATGAAGTAACTGCTCTCGGGATACACCAGCTGCTAAGAGGGAAAGAGCTCTCCTGGGGGACTCACAATGGCATTAGTGCTCAGAGTGAAGGGCGTGCCCTGCAGCTCCCGAGCCACTGGTCAAATCCAGTCACCCACTCACAGGGGGCCAGGAAGTGCAACTCTACTTTGGGCTGGGAGGAGAGGGAGGCCTGGAATAACCATGAACAGCCCTAGGGACCACCACACATGATCACCTCCGTTGCATTTTAGTCATAGGATCGTTGTGAAGGTCAAGTGGACTAATAGATTGAAGAGCTGTATTAGTCAGGGTTCTCCAGAGAACAGAACCAATAGGGTGTGTATATCTGTATCTATATCTATACTATTTACATATATATATGGAGGGGGGTGGGGTGGGGTGGCGGGGGAAGGTATTTGTTTTAAGGAATTGGCTCCTGTGACTGGGGACTGGCAAGTCTGAAATCACTGCAGTCTCTGCCTTCGTCTCCATGTGACTGTCCTTTGTGTGTGTGTCCATGTGTGTCTGTGTCCAAACCTTCCTCCTTCTCCTTTCTCTTATGAGGACATCAGTCATTGGATGTAGGGCCCACCCTAATCCAGGATGACCTCATCTTAACGTGAGCTTGATGATGGTCTGCAGAGACTCTAATTCCAAGTTAGGGCATGTGTTTAAACGTACCATTTTGGGGGAGACACAGTTTGACCGACATGGGTCATGTTGAGGGTCGAACGGTTCTAGTGCACTTTTTTTTTTTTTTTAAAGGGCTTCAAACGCTTGGCTGTTTATTTATTTATTTATTTATTTATGGCTGCGATGGGTCCCCGTCTCCGTGCGAGGGCCCTCTCCAGCCGTGGCAAGCGGGGACCACTCCTCATCGCGGTGCGTGGGCCTCTCACTGTTGTGGCCTCTCCCATTGCGGAGCACAGGCTCCGGACGTGCAGGCTCAGCAGCCATGGCTCACGGGCCCAGCCGCTCCACGGCATGGGGGATCCTTCCAGACCAGGGCCCGAACCCGCGTCCCCTGCATTAGCAGGCAGACTGTCAACCACTGCGCCACCAGGGAAGCCCAAGTGCACTTTTTAAAAAAATAATTTTCTTCTGTTTTCAGCTACGTGAAAGGCATCTATTCTTTCGGACTGATGGAAACCAACTTCTACGATCGGGCGGAAAAGCTCGCCAAAGAGGTAAGTGGGCCCTTCCTGAGATGCCTGAGCCCTTGTGGAGTGGGGTCAGGTGGAGGAGAGCACGCCAGGCGCGCTGCACCCCACCCACTCAGGACCTCGTTTCCTACCAGGTGGGCTCATGTTAACAGAGAGGGCAGCTCCCTCCCCTTTTCCCCACCCTGGGTTTGCAAAGCCGCCTTGCTCAGGAAACTCCCCACCCAGGCCATGAAGGCAAATGAGGCCCAGGGAGGTTCCGTCCACCCCTCTTGCTTAGGGTCACACGGAGTGGCAGCTCTGCACGCCCCCAGCTCCGTATCTCCAGGGCCCACAGTTTGCGCTGCTGGACCCAGACTTTGTAAGTGGGGAAGCGAGTATCAGCGTCACTTCTCCCACCTGAGACCTCACGTGTCTAAGTGTCACTGACTTCACCAAGCCTCCAGGAGCTGACAGATGAGTGATGAGTGAGGCTTGTCGCCGAAAATTCAATGAACTATCAAGTTAAGAAAAAAAAATGGGGAATTTTATGCGAGCCAAACTGAGGATTCTCAGTTTGATTCTCAGTTTGATTCTCTCGCAGATTCTCAGAAAGTTCTGAGAACTGTTCAGCCTGTTAGAACTCAAAGGCACAGTCATAGTCATCTACCTTTTGGAGACAAAGGATCGTACATCAAAATGACATCCTGATGTTTTATGTAGAGGTCACCAAGGATACATAGTCCGGGTAAGCACGGACAGAGCCAGCGGCGAGTCACCATGACCCCCTACAGAGCTGGGGAAGAACGCGTTCTTTTAAGAACTTACATTGCTAGCATCAGAAAAAAGGGAAGAATTGATGTTTACAGTCCGGCAGGTGCTCCCATCTCTGAGGAGCACTGATGGATGTGTAACACACATGCGTACATGCACATCAGGGAGGGAGGGAGGAGGCCCAAACAAACCCAGAGAGAGAACTTTATGTTTAACTTTTCTTGTCCTGCCTTAAGATATAAATTTTATTTCCTCAGACTGCTTCCAGTGGGCCCTGACCTGGCGTTGGGGTCCTGCTGGCCAGCCCTTCTCTTGAGCACCGCCCCCATCCGGAGGGGCCAGCGGCCAAGGGTGCAGAACAGGGTGGGATGCTAAGCGCTTCTTGCTGGCCCGGGCCGCTCCTTCCGTGCTGGTGGAGATGGGCTGGCTGGCAGGGTGGACGTCCCTCGCTCGCAGGCCCGGGAGCCTCAGCATCTCTGGCTCTCAGAGTCCCTCTCCAGCTCCTCCTGTCACGGGAGTGGAAACTGAGTCCCAGGGAGGGGCCGCCACGCACAAGGGGGTGACAACCACTCCTGTGCCTGGCTCAGGGCCGGCACTCAGTGTACGCGCCGCTCCTGTCGGCTCGATCCTCTGCAGCGGGGCATTGAACTCTTCATTGCCCAGAGGAGGGCGACCAGGCCCGGAGAGGCCAAGGCCGTGGCCACACAGCTCACAGAAGGCAGAGCCACGGTCACCCAGGCCACCTGAGCACAGTCATTCTTGCTGCCTGGACAGACCTGCTCCCCAGCACCCAGCCAGGGCTCTCCCCCCGAGTTTTTGCCCTAGTTGGCTCCCAGCACCCCTCCCTGGGAGACAGTCGGCACCCTCCGGGGGCCCACAGGGCCTGTGGGGTCTCTGACAACCACTCTACTTATAGAACAGAGCCCAGATTTGACAGTAGGATGATGGGGTCTGTGCTTTAGCCCTGAGTCAGGCCGTCGAGGGGCACAGGGGGCTTCACGGCAATCTGGGTGACCAAGCACCATCCAGGGGGCCAGCTGTAGGAAGGGTCCCCTGGAGACCTTGGCAGCTGGACCCTCCCTCTGGGTGCCGTCTATGTGGGCACCTGAGGGCTGGCAGGATGGTTCAAGAAGTCAGAGGGTGACCAAAAGGTGCAGGTTCACACCCGCCAGGAGCAGGAAGCGGTGGCGTGGGGTGCCCCGCTCTGCTCCCTTCACGCCCCTTCTCCTTCAGGCGCCCACACTCTGACCCCAGCACCAGCCCACCACAGACAGTTACTGGGCAAGGCCAGGCCTCTAGGAGAGCGAGGGTGGGCTGCACAGGCTCCACTGGAGTCTGGAGACGCCTCACGGTGGTGACGCGTGGGCCTTGTCTGCAGGCTGAACACCCAGGGCAGGAAGAGCGAAGGGCAGCTGTCGGGGAAGGAGAGCCGCAGCGAGTTCAGGGTCACGGAGCACTTGATAGACTGAGACTTAGGGCGTAGGTGGGCGGGCCGGGTGCTGGGAGCAAAGTCTGGGGGCAGGCAGGGCCGGATCGCTCTGGCCTTGTAGACTCTGTCCCAGGGAACCTTGGGAGGGAGCCGGTCAGGAACCCCTCAGCGAGGGGGGAGCTTAATCCCAGCAGGGGGATGAGAGCGGCCCTGCTGCCCTGAGCCTCTGCCTTCCGCAGCACGCTTAGCAGGTCCCTTCAGCCTGCTCAGCTGCGCCCCTGGGTCTCCTGAAGGGTCCTGGCCCTGCAGGGTTCTGCCCCGGGCTGCCCGTCGTTCCCTACAGATGTGGCCTTTCTCTGTGTCCCCACGTGGACTGGTTGGGCCCATGCAAGTCAGGGCTGCAGCAGGGAGGTGGGGCTTGCTGGGGACCGCCTGCCAGCATAGACCCCGCAGCAGGTGCCAGGCCAGGGGTGAAGGTGCTGGGCTTTCCCAATTCTGCGTCTGTGAAAGGCGTGGGCGCCTGAGGTGGCAGGGCTGGGGGGACCCCGTGATCAGGTGTGGAGGACCTGGGCTCGTGTGGATGGTCCACAGGCCCGTGGTGAGCCCCGGCTTACTGCTCTGTGCCAGGATCAGTAGGCGCTCCGTAGCCATGAGCTAAACTACCCGCTGCGAGATGGGAGTCGGACCTCGTGTCCCGCCTGCCGTGTCGTCACCGTCAAGTCCAAGGGTCATCGGAGCGGCTCTTGTTGTTCCTAGCAGTGATACCAGAACGAGCCCGGAAAGCCACACGTGTGGTCCTTGCATGTGTGTGGTCCTTGCATGTGTGCTAGTCGGAGGGGCAGCCGAGAGCCCCTGGAGCGCACACACTCGGTGTCCACTGGCCTCCACGGCAGTTGCGAGAGGAAGGCGGCCTTACTTCCCACCGCAGGGGAAACTGGGCAGCGACTCGGCTGTATGCAGGCGGCTGGGGGCCAGGGGGTTGGATGAGCCCCTGCTTTGGAGAGACCCCAGTGCCACCCAACTGTGTGGGCCCGGGCAAGTCGCTTAGCCTCTCTGAACCTTAGTTTCCTCATCTGTGAAATGGGCCGTGATACCCTCTCTGGCAGCATCTGGTGTTTGGTCAATGGGCTGGTCCTTGGAGTCATTATTCTGAGGCAGAGCCCAGGCCCCTTGCTTGCCCAGGCCCCTCGTGCCCCGGCACGGCTTGGGGACACCTCGTCACCGGGCAGCCTGACTCACCCATGTTATCTCGACTTGTCCCCCACCCAACCCCCACACCCCCGCCACGTAGGCTTTGTCTATTAACCCGACGGACGCGTGGTCGGTGCACACCATCGCCCATATTCATGAGATGAAAGCAGAGGTCCAGGATGGATTGGAGTTCATGCAGCGCTCAGAAACCCACTGGAAGGTACGATTCGTGTCTGCCCACCTGCCTGGAAAATTCTGTTTGTTCCCCCAAGTTAAGCCAGGGATTAACGGATGGAGCTACAAGGCGTGGCTTAGTTCTGGGGAGAACTCATCTTCCACTTGGAGGCATTTCTGTCAAGCCACCAAATCCCCTGGGAACCCCACGGCTTCCCGACATCCACTGATGTTTTGAAGGTGTTTCTAGAACTGGTTGTGGCCTGAGGTTGTAGAGGGAATGGATGAGAAAGGGGAAACGAGAGCCCAGCAGGGGTGAAAACTGTGAGCTCACCGGCCAGCAGACTGGACACAGACCCCAGAACCACAGAGCATCCTCAGGGAGCACGTGGTGCAGCCAGGGCTTGATGGGACGGATGACGGCCCAGCCACTGCCGGTGGGGCTGGTGTGTGGGGCTCAGGGCCCTGGTGAGGCAGCAGCGTGGATGCCATCCAGACCCCTCAAGCCCTTCCAGACCCTCTCCTGGGGCCTTAACACCCAGGGGCCTCCCTGCTCCCACCCCCGGCGCCCGCCTGTGCCCAGCTGCTGTGGTTCTCCTTCTGCATGCGCCTGTGGTCCTTGAGTGTGTCTCTGGCCTACAGCCTGGCTACCTGTCCAAGTGCGGTCTGCTGCTCTGCCCTTCTCTGTGCTATGGTGGGCTTCCCAGGGCACCGCCGGCCAAGACAGTGAGTCTCTGCCAGGGCCTGGCACCGGGCAGCAGGTGCTCAGTGATTTAGCAAACCACGGAGAGACCAGGAACCAGGCAGGGAACAGGGGACTGGCATGGTCACCTCAGTTCCTCCCAGCAGCTCCCCGGCCTAGGACAGGCCAGCGAGAAGTAATTTACAAGAAGGCAGATTCCTGGCTTCTCCGAGAGGGGTATTAAGTAGAGCAGGCGAACTGGTGTAAGAGAACCTTTGAGAACTATAATCTCATTAGATTCACACTCAGATCTTTTTTTTTTGTTCGTCTGCGTTGGGTCTTTGTTGCTGCGTGTGGACTTTCCTTAGTTGCAGCAAGCAGGGGCCACTCTTCGTTGCGGTGCCCGGGCTTCTCATTGCGGTGGCTTGTTGCAGAGCACAGGCTCCAGGTGTGCGGGCTTCAGTAGTTGTGGCTCGCGGGCTCCAGAGCTCAGGCTCAGTAGTTGTGGTGCACGGGCTTAGTTGCTCCGCGGCATGTGGGATCTTCCCAGACCAGGGATGGAAACCGCGTCCCTTGCATCGGCAGGCGGATTCTCAACCACTGCGCCACCAGGAAAGCCCCCAGATCTTTTTAAGGATCCCCGAACGCTGGGCACGAGCTAGGCCCTGGGTGGGGGTGGGGGTACAGTGTGGGTCGGGCCCTTGTCCTCGGGCTCCCCCTGCAGGTGCTGAGTCTGGATGGAGGGAGCGCAGAGTTGCCCTGTCCTCTGAGGGGGAGGCGGCGGAGGCGTGGCCAGGGCCAGGTCATTTGTATTCCACTTACTTCCTGCCCCCAGACTGCGATTTTCCTGGGCCTGGGTGCTTGAGGCCTGGCTCCACCCCAGGACGAGACCGTGGTCCCTCTGAGCCTCGGTTTCCTTACCTGAAAACCTGCTGCCGCAACAACTGTGAAGCCCTTGCCCCGAAGGAGTCCCCATCTGTGTTAGTCCCACTGTAACAGGCAGCCCGAGGTGGCTGGGGCCATCTCCAGCAGGCGCTCGTCTCCTGATGCCTGCACATGTCCCTGCAGTGGCTCCTGCCAGCCTCTGGCCTGGCTGCACAGCCCTGGGGTGGACGATGTGGCCTGGGGCTCCCTTTCCTCCTCCTCCAGCACCTGCCCCAGGCATTTGGCTGTGCCCCTCCCTGGGGACCCCACTGAGAGTCCCACCCAGACCTCTCTGTCCTCAAAAGGCCCGTCAAGTGGAGCGAGCAGTTCCCTAGCAGCGCATGACTGCACCATGCCAGGGGCATTCTTGGGGATGTGGAAACCCAGAGGAGGCATCCCACCCAACTCGGCTTGAGGGAGAAACAGTCAGGGAAGGCTTCCTGGAGGAGGCAACGTATGAGCTGAGTATTGCAGGGTGAGTAGGTGTTTGCTAAGCAGAGGACAGGGAGATGTAGGATCAGCTTAAGCAAAGGCGCCAAGGCCTACAGTGGCCTGTAAGGGAGAGGGGAGTTGGGTGGGTTGGCACCCTCAAATACAGGTGCCAGGTAGACGTGGGCCGTGGAGGAGGCATCGTCAGTTCCTTTCCAGGAGATGGGAGGTGGTATTCAGGCAGAGAAGGAACTGTCAGCCGCAGCCCTGTAGGCTAGTGTTCATGGTAGGGCCAAAAGCGTACCAGCTGCAGCCGTCTAAATGTCACCCCATTCCCCTTATTCTGTGGGCTCTGACAGGACCTGCAGGGAGTTTGGCCCTGGGCTCACTGATCCGTAGGGTTTTACTGGATGCATTGCACTGTTTGGACGCAGTGGGCCTCTGCAGCCGTTCGGATAGACTTATTCATTTTCTCCACTCCACACCCAAGGAAGGTGAGGCTTTGGTTCTCCTGCCTTCTCGCTCTGGGGCTAAGATGCCAGCCTGCCGCAGCCTCAGCATCCTCGGAAAATTCTGGCACGCCACTCGCCAAGGCTCGGAGCCAAAGGAGAAGATGGGGCGTGGACTCGCCGGCACAGGCCGGCCAGGGCAGGTGCCCGGGAAGTGTTTCCTGCGTTCAGAGCTGTGGCACTCTGCATTGGCACAGAACAGCAGCTGCTTCCCGCCTCCCCCCAACAGGCTGTCAGATTTTCCCTCATTCTCTCGTTCTTTCCCCAGGACTCTGATATGCTCGCTTGTCACAATTATTGGCACTGGGCTTTATATCTGATTGAAAAGGTAAGATGACCAGCTGTCTTATCCTATAAAGATGTCCAAGGAAAGAAATATTTTTCTACCTTTTGCTATACTTTGTATCCTGTGGGGCAGGACGGTGTGATTGCACATTTCAAAGGTGTCCTGATGCAGCAGAGCCCTCATGTTTTCAAATAGCTTTTCAGGCTTAAACTACTTTAGGTATTCTGCACTGTCTGGACTTGGAAATCATGTGTATCGTGTGCCATTTGTGGAGACAGGGTAGCCCGAGCGCCTGCCGCTGTAGTGGACTGCTAGGCTCCCACCTCACGGACGTAGCTGAACGAACCATGGGACCCTCCGAATGCTTTGCCCCAGTGGCAGTGAGGGTGTGGGGACACCCTTGACCCCAGTGATTCCACCACTGGGTCCCATTTATAAGGGTTTGTCTTACAGTTTATCGTAGAGAAAATCTAGAAGCTCCCTAAATGTCCAAAGAGAAATGCTTGGAAGGTGAGGACCCTGTAATGACAGGCAGAATGCAGTGATACAGTGTCTCCAAGAAAGCAGTGAACCCAACTGGGCAGTAAGGAAAATAAAGGGAAAAACAATTCTAGAAGAAACACATGAAAAAGCTGGCAGCCGCTTGACAAGCGCTTCATAGGAAGAATAATGCTTTCGCAGAAAGGGCTCCCTTAGCAGCAGGAGCTGCTGCTGTGTCTTCTACGCAGGGGAGCGAAGGGCTGGGGCAGAGGTGGGACCCACCCGAGACCCACCACGGCTGTGGGGCGGGGGCTTTGTCGAGGTCATTTGCAATTCATGTCTCAGCATCTCATTTCACCTCCTCCACGTGTTAATCCCAGAACTTCATTTTTCCAGGGTGAATACGAGGCCGCATTGACCATTTATGATGACCACGTAAGTCCACGCTTGCACCCGATTCGGTTTACTGCAGCGATTTACCCTTCAGTCTCTAACAGATCTTTGAGCCAATCAGTGTTACCCCAGCCAGACCCACAGCTGGAGCGAGAGCACAGCTATTGTGTAAGACCTCCCGGCATCGATTCTCTCGCAGAGCGGTGTCAAAACCCAGAATGGGATTTGACTCTTTGCCCATGGGCGTTGGTAGATTGCACATCTCATTTGGTCATCTCTGAAATCTCAGGCTTCCCTCCAGTCACTTTATTTTATTTTATTTTAAAATGTATTTGTATGTTCTTTTTTAAAAGAAAGGTCTTCATTGTTGTGTGCAGGCTTTCTCTAGTTGCAGCGAGCGAGGGCTACTCTTCATTGCGGTGCGCGGGCTTCTCATTGCGGTGGCTTCTCTTGTTGCGGAGCACAGGCTCTAGGCACGTGGGCTTCAGTAGTTGCACCACGTGGGCTCAGTAGTTGTGGTTCGCAGGCTCTAGAGCGCAGGCTCAGTAGTTGTGGCGCACGGGCTTAGTTGCTCCGCGGCATGCGGGATCTTCCTGGACCAGGGATCGAACCCATGTCCCCTGCATTGGCAGGTAGATTCTTAACCACTGAGCCACCAGGGAAGCCCTCCAGGAATTTTTTTTTTTTCTGTAGTAAAATATACATACCGGTGGGAGGGAGGGAGACGCAACAGGGAAGACATATGGGAACATATGTTTATGTATGACTGATTCACTTTGTTATAAAGCAGAAACTAACACACCATTGTAAAGCAATTATACCCCAATAAAGATGTTAAAAAAATAAAATAAAATAAAATAAAATATACATACCGTATTTTACCGTTTTAACCAGTTTTGAGTGTATGGTTCTGTAGCATTAAGTATATTCACATGGTGGTGCAGCCACCACCACCATCCATTTCTGGAACTTTTTCATCTTTCCAAACTGAAACTCCTGGCCTACTAAACACTAACTCCCTATTCCCCCTCGCTCCACCCCCTAGGTATATTTAAGAGGGAAAAAAAAAGCCTCACTTGCAACTGCTGGGGACCCCACCATGGGCTTAATAGCAGAGCCTGGGGTCACAAAAATGCTTGTAATTTGAGGATCTAAACCCCAGAGAAAAACACTCAGTAAAGTTTCCTATAAGTCATCCTCTCGAGTTGTCGGGATTTCGTAGTAAAGAGTGAAGGGTGACGAGAGTTGTGTGCCGTGAGACGTAGACCAGCCGAATGTGGAATCGTGGTCGGGCAAGATGATTCTCTGCCGTCATAGACCAGGGCTGGGGGCAGGAGGTGACAGATGCCAAGGCTCGGCAGGTGCTCCCCCAGGTGCCAGTGCGGCAGGCTCTTTCTCAAGTCTGTCCAGTGTCCCTTGGGCAGCTGGAGCGGCCCAGGCCCTCGGAGAGGGGAGTGGCCCTGAGAGCTGGGGTGGAGGGGACACTGGCAGTGGCTCCTGTTGGCTGAGGGCTGGCTCTGCCCAGGCCCTACGCACAGCGCAGAGGGCTGGGCTCTGGCCGTCCCTGCAGCCCCTCATCCCCTGCCTGCTCTTGTCTTCCAGATCCTCCCCAGCCTGCGGGGCAGCGGCGCAATGCTGGACGTGGTGGACAGCTGCTCCATGCTCTACCGACTGCAGATGGAAGGTACCCGGTCTGGGCCTTCTCCTCTGGCTCTTCTCCTCCCACCCGACGAGGGGACGGTGCCACGGCCTGGGCTCAGGCCGGCAGGAGCTCATTAGCGAGTTTCTCCAGGGCCTGCTCCCGGTCCCGGGACGGCGCGGCTTCGGGTACCAGCCCTGAGGCTGCCTTCCAGCTGGCCTGAGGCCAGTGGGCCAGGCCACTGCTGCCCTTTCTCCCAGCTCCCTCCGCTCCTCGGTGTGCGGCCTCAGGCTCCGAATCCTGCTGGCACCTGCCGTTCCACAGCCTACCTGCCAGGCCTGCATGGCGCGGGTGGCGCCTGGCCACCTGTCTTTGGGTGCCACCTCAGTTTCTCAACTCCCTGGCACTTCAGAGGGAGGGTTTTCCCAACAGTGTCATGCAGTGCTCCTCAGGGAGCCTGGATGGGGTTGCCCATAGCCCTGAGGGCTATGGAAGGCTTATGGCCAACCACTGGGGTACCAGATAGCTCTCCCCTCTCCCCCAGGCTCAGCAGAGCCAAACCTGTACCCACTGTAGGGCCTGGGTCAGTGGGGATGAGGCCCCGGCAGGACTGGCTGTTTCTGGGGACTCTGGGAAGGCTTCCTAGAGGAGGTGAAACGTGAGCCATGGAAGGGAACGTAGGGTTTTGCCGGGTGGCGGCGGGACAGGATGTTACAGGTGGGAAGCAGCCTATCTGAAGCCCCCAGGACACAGAAGCCAGTGGCCTGTTATGGGGATGAGTGACGGAGTGTGGGGTCCGTGTGCTCAGAGGAGCAGAGGAGGCTGAGAGCTGGGGAGGGAGGGTGAAGAGTGTGGCTTTCATCTGGGTCTGCGGGGAGCCCGCAGGGCAGGGCTGGCCAGGCTCTGTCCAGCAGGGGCGCTGAGCCAGGGGAGGCCGGGCTGGAGGCCGGGGCATCCGTGAGGAGCTGGGAGAACAGTGAGGGGCTCTCACGGCCGTCCAGGTGATAAGGCCTGGACACCGGAACCCAGGCTGGTGGAGGCCTGTGTCTCTGTCCGGCCAAAACCATCGGAACTCGGTGGGGGGGGGGCCTGGGGGCAGTTGAGTCCTGTTGACCCTTCGCCTGTGGAGGCGCAGCCTGGGCCCCCCTGAATTCGCCGGAGGAGGGGCCCAGCCTGGAGGCTGGGAGGCACGGTGTGGGTGCCTCGGGGCCGGTGGAGGGAAGAGGAAGGCCACTTGCTCCCTCAGCATGCGGAGTGGAGACTTCAGAGCCGCGTCCAACTGACAGGCGGAGAAACGGAAGTCAAGGGCAACAACAAGGTCACGGGAGGAGCCTGCTAGGAGCAGTAGGAAAACTCGGGTAAAACTTGCAGGAGCGGGAGGGACAGGAGGCGGGAGGCGGTGGTGGAGAGCGGAGCAGAGGAGGGACTGCCCAGAGCTGGAGATCCGGACCCAAAGGCCGAAGGATGCTTCTTATGAATTCCGCTGTGCTGTGCTGTGTCAGGCGCCTGCCCAGTGAGAACCACAGGAAGAATTTTTAAAGTGGTTTGGGGTTTGTCAAAGGGTCCAGAGACCTCATTTAATACCCTTCCATAGCTTTTTTTTTTTTTTTTGCTTTCTACCTTACCCGTCTGCCGCCTTTATGATTAAACAAAGTTAATATAAACCGGCCCCCAAATCCTAAGCCCGAGGCCAGACACCACCTGCCAGCGTCACCCGGCCTCCTCACCTGGAGCCACCCGTGGGTGCCAGAGGCCCGTGCGCACAGCGCTCATGCCAGGCCTGCGGGTGTCCTCCCGTGTCCCCAGGGGTGTCTGTGGGTGAGCGGTGGCAAGATGTCCTGTCCGTGACCCAGAAGCACAGCCGGGACCACATCCTCCTCTTCAACGATGCGCACTTGCTGATGGCGTCCCTGGGCGCTGGGGACTCCCGGACCACACAGGAGCTGCTGACCACCCTGCGGGATGCCAGCGAGTACGTGGAGGGCCCGGGGCCACCGGGGGGACCCCCGCCCTGCTGAGAGGGCCCTGGGGGGCTGCTCATGCCACCCCTGCCCGACTGGGGGGCTGGAGGCCCCACTGGTGGGTACAGCCGCACAGACGCCCGTGGAGGGCTTCTCGCAGGTGTGCGCCTCCTGGGTGTTTGTCCCCATAGGTGTGCATCCCCCGCAAGTGTGTGCCCCCAGGTGTCCACTCCCCACCCCCCGCCCGGGCGTGCGTCCCTGCAGGGTGTGCCCTGCGAGGGTATAGTTGGCTCCCCCAGGACACAGAGCAGCCTCTCCAAACCCTAGGCCTCAATGGCAGTGTCATGCACAGGGGATGCCGTGAGGCCCTGGAACCAGAGAGACCCGCCGCTTACAGGGCCTCAGCTCTCTGATGTGAGCCTGTTTCCTCATCTGCTGGGACAGGCTGGTAGGAGAGTGAGGGGCAGTGACGCGGTGACACACACCCAGCACAGTTCCTGAGACGGTTCCAATCACAGCGGGGGCCAGAGAGAGTCCAGGGAAGTGGGCTCTGCACAGCACAGGCCACCAAGGAGGCAGCCAGCCCTCGTCTCCTGCCTGTAGGGCTAGAGCTGTGGGACCCATGAACCCTGGTGGTTTGTCCCGGGTGCCTGGGGGAAGGTGGCCACCCACGGCCGCTTGCCCTGCCCCTCCTCCCAGGGCTGAACTGCATGAACTGGGGGCTTTGGCTGGGGACGTAGCTTCAGGCCCCCGGCCCTCACGACCCAGATCGACCGCCACCTGAGAGCAACGGGAAGACAAAGCCTGCCACAGCTGTTCACTGCAGGGGCCGGCGCCGACTCCAGTGCCAGCCTTTACCTGCATTGCCCTGTGAGGGCGGCACTGCTACTCCCACCTTACAGATGAGCAAACCGAGGCCAGGCGTGGGGCATCCGCCCAAGGCCACGTCGCAGTTGAACTGAGTTTAGAGCCCAGTTCTGTCCCCTCCCTGGCGGCTTGTCCTCTGTCAGGTCACCTGATCACAGCACCTACTGTGTCAGGCACGGAGCCAGGGATGCTGGGCTGAGGAGGAGACAGCCTCCTCCTCAGGAGCCTGAGTGGGGGGGGCAGCACGAGGCCCTGCAGGACGCTGGGGGCACCCTCTTGGCTGGCAGGTCCCCGGGGGAGAACCACCAGCACCTCCTGGCCCGCGACGTGGGGCTGCCCTTGTGCCAGGCCCTGGTGGAGGCCCAGAGCGGGAACCCCGACGGTGTGGTGGAACTGCTCCTGCCCATCCGCCACCGGATTGTCCAGATCGGAGGCAGCAACGCCCAGGTGAGCCAGCAGCTGCGGTGCAAGGGCCAGTCCGGGAGCCCCTGTGCCCCACGGCCTCTGTCTCCACGGTGTTGGTGCCCACAGTGTGGGAGAGTCCTTGTCGTTCACATCCCCCAGTAAGCTTGTCCCTGAGAATAGGCCAGCCTGCAGTGGGGAGGGGGCAGGCGTCCTTATACCTCGTCCCACGTCACAGAGCCTCACGTGCGCACTTGACCTTCCAGAGAGACGTCTTCAACCAGTTACTG
Organism: Leucopleurus acutus; assembly: GCF_964270905.1. Classification (NCBI taxonomy): domain Eukaryota; kingdom Metazoa; phylum Chordata; class Mammalia; order Artiodactyla; family Delphinidae; genus Leucopleurus; species Leucopleurus acutus. The sequence continues at coordinate 100,380,992 of NC_139152.1, forward strand.
ATTCACGCGGCCTTAAACTGCTCGTCCGGCATCCACAAGAACGTGGCCCGGTGAGTTCCTCGTTCTGGTCCCAAAGCCCAGCTGGGAAGGACCCCGAGCACAGCCCCGTCTCACTCGGGGGTCTCCCCACAGGCTTCCAGGTGCCCAGAGGCTCCCACCTCCCTTGGCCCGAGGTGGTGCCCACCTCTGAGGCAGAGATGCAAGGCTACGGGGGTGCCTGGTTCTCCCCCTGTGAGCGTCTTCAACTTGACCAAAGGATCTGACCACCCCCACCCCAGGCCCCCCCTCCTGCCCTCCCAGCCCACTCCTCATTTCTGGCCACAGTGAGCTGCAGTTACTCTTTCAGGCCCCTGGGCCTTTGCACGTGCCACACCCTCTGCCTGGGACATCCTTTCTTCTCTTGCACCTGCCGACGCCTACCGACCCTTTGGGTCTCAGCTCACATTCTCCTACCTGTGCTGGGTGCCCGGGGAGGGGGGTGGTGGGCAGGAGACCCAGGCCCAGGCTGCACGGAGCTTACCTCTCCTGTGGGAACTGACACGAGGCAACCAATGCCACAAATATGTGTAAAACTGCCACGAGGGCGGGCGTACTGCCCAAGACGCTGTGATGAGTGGGTGGGGGTCAGGAGGGGGAGGGTGCCTGGTGGAGGTGACACTCTCGGGGAGGCCTGAAACCAAGCGAGTTTAACCAGGCCAGGGGTGATCTGGTTAGGAGGAGGGGTGTGGCTGGAGGATTGGGGGTGTCAGGGTAGGGGCACCCCAAGAAGAAAGCTCTACCCGTGAAGCCAGCCATTGCCGGCAGCCTTTGCTGTCCCACACCCCATTCACCTCGACCTGCACCAGCCCCTATGCTCCGGGGGGGAGATGTGACCCCCCCATCCCTTAGGCCCTCCTGGAACGCCGAGGGGAAAGAGGGGAGCCAAGGGGTGCCGGGTGGGCAGGAGGGGTGTCGTGAGGCCCAGTGAAGCTGCCGCTGCAAGTCCAGGCTGCACCGTGGGGCCCAGGAGGCCCCTGCTGGGCGCTCGAGGTTAGAGGTCAGGTGGAAAGCGCCAGTGTCCAAGCACAGGCACGGGCGGCCCACGGTGGGCAGGGCCCGGCTGCCCCGACGACCGTTCCAAAGCGAGCAGTGCAGGTGCTCGTGAAACAGGTGTGGACGCTGTGTCACACCTGAGTCTGGATGGACACGCTGGAAATGGTCAAACCCTGGAGCGCCCTGGACACATGCCCCTCGCTGTCCCCCTCCGTGGCCACGTGCAAAACCTCACGCATTTCTCTAGTGGTGGAGCTGCTTGGGGAGCTCCAGGCCTGGTGTGGCACCTCTGGCAGCTGGGCAGGGAGGGTGGGGCCCTTTGGACAGAGAGGAGGGTGTGGGCTTGAGCAGGGGAGCTGGGGCCAGCACACGGGCGGGGTGACGAAGTCCACGCTGGGGGGTGGGGGGGGGAGGGGCGCAGTAGGGGGTCTGCCCCTGGGAGTGCGAGGGGAGCCTGCTGCTGTCAGGGTGACAGGCACGCCCCCTCCTGGTGCCCTCCTGCCATCCACACACGGCTCAGCTCCCCTCCCGTCCAAGGTGGAAACGCTCGGCCCCCTGCCATGGTGTCCCTGCCCCAAGTGCCAGGCCCCGGCCCCTTAACCGCACCCTCAGCGCACAGAATCGCTGTTGTCCATTGTTTGGGGTCTTTGCCTTAAATGATTCTCTCTTTGTTGAAAGAGGTTTTTCCCACACCATCTCTTCTGCCACTCGCTTTCCTGGAACATCCTCAGGCGTGGCTCTCCCCCCGATCCCCACAGTCGTGCTCTCCCCACTGGTCCCAGCATTCTGTATGGCGGGAGGATGGGCCCCGAGTTCCTGGGGCAGACGAGCCGCGGGGCTGTGCTCACCCTGACATTTTCTGCACTCGGGCGTCGCTGGAAGCATTGTCAGGAGGCCCTTGGAACACCGGAGGTCCTGGGCCAGTGCGGGCACGCGGGGCTCTGCAGTCCGCGCTTTCTCATCCTCACATCTCCGCCCACCTTCCCTCTGGTCCCCACCCCTGGTGTCCTGCCTCTGGGCCTTTGTCCCTCTAGTCCCCTCTGCCGTGATGCCGTCCCCTCCCTCCACCACTTGCTCTCTGCCACTCGGGCCCAGCCCGTGCCGCCTGTGTCCTGCCTTGGGGTGGCAGGACCACCCGCCCCCCACATTCTAGGAGGTTCCAACGCAGAGCCTGTCTCTGTTTCCCCAGGAGCCTTCTGATGGAGCGAGACGCCTTGAAGCCCAACTCCCCGCTGACTGCGAGGCTCATCCGCAGGGCGGCCGCCGTCCACCTCCTGCAGTGAGGCGGCCTGGCCGCCCGCCCCGCGGAGCCTCCCGGGCCATCAGACCAGCTGCCACACTGGCTTCGCAGGCTTACGAGTAGCTGGAGCCTGTCGATTAGGCCTGTAAAGGTGAAGCCCTGTAACCAGCAGCGTTACAGGAAGAGGGGACAGAAATCAATTTTCAACGTGATTCTGAATCTTCTAATCCTCGTTAAGGGCCAGGGTGCAGTTCTAAGCAGTCAGAGCTGAGGTGGGGACCGCTGTTCCACTTGCCTTGCAAATTGTGTTTTCCCAGGGGACCCTTATACCTTCTGGTCGGTCAGGGGTCGGAAGGGTTGGTGCTGGGCTCAGCTGGGGGAGGGGAGTCTCCTATGCAGCCCCTGGGGGCACCCCTCCCCCACAGCCTAGGCTGCCCCTGGGATAAACCCCTTCATTCTGTCTTCCTCCCTGTATTCCAGGCAGGTTCTGTTGTCCGACCTTTTGGGTGAGGGTACCAATGCGGGGGAGTGACTTGCCCAGGGTCACAGCTAGCGGAGGCCCTGGGGACATTCACCCCAGGCCCCTGTGCTTCCTGGGAGAGGGACCCCCATCTTGCTGCCTGGGGCCTCGGCCCTTCTGCTGTCTCTGCAGAGATGTCCTCAAGCTTCTCCCTGGGCTTTGGTGGCGCTGGTTTGGGCTTGTTTTCTCTTTATTCTAAGCTGGACTTCATAAAGGGGCCTTGGGTACCTGGTTTCCTTTGTCAGCCATGCCTTTAATCATAGGAATGCACACTCGCTGAGCTGGTGGTGTGCTATCTGGGGTGTGAGGATCGAGCTCAGAGGTTGCCTTGCTGTGGCAAAAACCAAAGCATTGTGATGTGGCTTGAACAAGATCTGAGACAGTTTTATAAATGCTGCCTCGGTCTCCTTCCCCATCGGTAACCTGGCCCTGACGCGCTCCCCCCCCCCCGCCTCCCCCGCACGCTGCAGGTCTCGGGAGAACGTGCCGACTCGGCCATGCTGTGAGGGGCGATACCAGCCCATAGATGTTTCTCAGGTTCCTTCAGTGCAAACTGAAATTAGCTAGAGACTCACGGGGGGCAGGTCTCCTGGGAGACAGCAGACACCTGCAAATCGACTAGACAAATTCCTGGGATTAAAATAAATTAGTTAATCGGTTCCTTTGACTAACTGTTGCTGGGTGGGCATCTTCTATTTGTCAGGCCTGGGCTGGGTCCCGGGGAGACAGGCTTCTCCTTGAACTTGGGTGTGGGGCTGGGCAGTGAGTCAAGAACAGAGTAATTACAATGGGATTTCAAGAGAGGGGCTGTTAATCCCCAGGAGCTAGGGACACAACCCAAGGGAAAGCCTGCCTTCCCATCCTGAGCTGCCGCTCCTGCCAGTTCCCCTGACAGAGCCTGCCCATGCCCCGTCTGCCCTCCCCGCTCCTGGTTCCAAGCAAGACACAACTTGGCTAGGGAAGCAGGAACCCTGGTCCCTCCTCCAGGAAGGCCTCTGCTCTCCCACTGCAGGCTGGTGCCCCACAGCCCTTGCTATTGCACCTTTCTCCCCAGCTGTGACCTCCTCAGATCAGGGACAGCATCTGGGTCCCCGCATCACCCAGCACAGAGCCTGCACTGACTACCTGTCAGTGAACCCATGACTGGTGAATGACCCCTTGAATGAGTGCATTAAAAAATGAAGCAGAATCTACTGGGGAAAGGAAGAAACGAATCTACAGTGGGTAGGCCATTGATAGAAGAGAGGAGGAGACCAAGAGAAGAGATGGATGAAGATATAGCAGCAACAACTTGTTAACAATTGGTGTGTTTACTAAGCACGTAGTACGTGCTGCCGTGATACAGGGGGAAGAGCATCGGGAGTGGGTGTTTGGGGACCCTCGCCCCCAGCAGACACCCACAGGGCTGTGGGGACCTGACAACTGGGCCAACAGCCCTCGCGTCTAGGACCCTCTGGGCTCCTGCCGCGGTGGCCCTGTAGTCATGAGTCAGGCAAACCCAGGCCTTGGGACCATGGACAGAGCACAGGCCACACCAACCTGGCCGCTGTCTTCAGGAGGCCCTGGCAGGCCAAGGGAAGCGTGGAGCTCCCGGGCCAGTGGGCCCAACAAAGGCAGCCTGCTGGAAGCTGAGCGGGACCCAGAGAGGCCACTGGGGGGACAATCTGACCCAGGACCCTCCTTCAAGCCCCTCTCTCCTTCCAGGCCAGCAGCCAGGGCCATTCCTGGACTTCCCTGTTCCTCAAGCTAATAAATTCTTTTTCTGAAGCCAACTTGAAGCTGGTTTTCTGTAACTTGCAACGCAAAGGCTCTTGACCAATACCTGCAGCTGGGATTTGCACCTGGGTCTGTCTGGCCCCATCTTTCTTCTCCACTTAAGCAGGATCCTGAGCAGATGATGGAGCTCAGAAAGGAGCCATGGACAGAGGCTCAGGGAGGAGAGGGGGGAGACTAGCACATCAGAATGCAGTGGAGGCGGAGGCAAAGAGCGAGGCTGAAGGCTGCAGAGGGAGCCCCCAGATAGAAACGAGGTGTCAGGGATGCCAGGACTAAGCCTAAAGGGGTTGCAAAGGGCAGACCGTGCTCAGGCCCTAGACGGGTTCTCCTGGTCCAGGGGTTATAAACTAGGATGTCTGGTCACCCAGAGCCCCCCGGGCGCTCCTCGGGGCAGGGACGGGTCTTCTTAAGCTATTAAGAACTGACCCGTAACGCTTTACAAAGCAGGTAGATGAACCTATTCTGTTTGGTCGCCACGTCAACACCCTACGATAGGAATTTGATTTTTACTTAGGGATGAAGAGCTGGGATCAGAACCATGTCCCTTGCAACGTGTAGCTGTCCTGATGCCGAGACTGCGGAGACACCACGCGAGCTCTAGGGAACCCTGCCCCACGCTGCGGGTTCACCGCAGGTCCGGGGCGGACCTCGGGCAAAGAGCTTGGAAGCAGTGCGCACGCGCGCCGCGCTCCTCTTCCGTGACTCCGACTACAAACCCCAGGATGCACCGGGCGCCGCGGCCTTTCAAACCGGCCAATGAGCAGCCCGCAGCGCGTCCGTCGCGGCGCGTTTAAACCCGGGACGGAGGCGCGTCGGCCGGAGCGTCGTGGCAGCTCTGGGTGAGGGGGCACCATCGGGGTGCCCAGGCGTGGCGGGCGGCTCGGGCCGGGGATCCCGGGGGACTCGGGCGCGGCAGGGGCTCGGCCGGGGGGCCGCGGGGTCCCCTTGCGCGGTGCGGCGAGGACGGGGTCGCCCTGGGGGCAAACCAAAGCCCCCAGCAGTCCAGCCCAGGAGTTCGGTTGTCCGGGTCTGGATCCGGGGCGTTCAGGCCTCTCTCGGACGGCGCCGCCCCAGAGCTCCCGGCACGGAGGCGTGCGAGGCCGGGGTGTGCGTCACGGAGGGCCTCGGGCTGCGGCTCAGGTGGCCTCTACCGGCCTCCCCGTCCCTCCCTGACCCGCCACGGCCGCCAGCCCCCTCTGCCTAGTCCGAGCTGCAGCGGCCCACGCTGCGGGGCTTCCCTGGGGCTGGAGGAACCCGGGGCCTGGGCTCTGACACCCGCTCACCTTCCTGCCTCTGGTCCCAGCAGTGACTTCTGACAGCCCTCGCCGCGCAAGGAGGGGACGGCAGCGACGTGCCTTCAGCCAGCCTGGCCCGAGAAGCGGAGATGGAGGTTCCCAAGAAGGATGGTGCGTCCCTGTGACTACAGCGCTGTTGGCTCGGGGAGCTCAGGGAAGATGCAGGTCCTGCGAGAACTCGTTTATTTATTCACGGTTCATCCCGTGCTCTGCACCCGTTGAACTCCTGGTCCCTGTCTTCAAGGAGTTTGCATCCCTCTAACTTATTTATTTTCCGCTTTTCTACATTCCCTTTACCCCCCAGGTTTAACTTCTGTCACGGCAGAGATTCTTGTCGGTTTTATTTACTGCAGTGTCCTCAGTGCCGGACACTTGATAGGCACTCGGATATTTGTGGAATCGGATTTGAGGTTGCCTTTTTTTTTTTTTTTGCTTGTTGCTGGTTTCTGTTGGCCGAGACTTGTTCAGGATCTTGGCCACCACGTTAGTGAGTGACTGGTCTGTGACTTTGCTGTCTTGTTCTGTTCCTGTCAGGTTTGAGTGTGGAGGTGACAGCAGACTCACAGAATGAGTTAAGGGCCACGCCCTCTTTTTCTGCTAAAGCGTGCTGACGTCCTTTATCCTTTGTTCTTCACAACACCCATGCGAGTAGACTGGGTCTCCCTGTATCCTTAACTGCTCCATTCTGCAGAAACCATCCTAGAGGATGCCAGTCGGCGGTGCTGCTTCATCGGATATAGAACAGTATTTGCCGCTGCAGTCTTCTCCCCCTTCCTCTTCTATCCCCCCTTCCGAGGCCCTTCCACGTGCCCGCTGAATCCCCCGTTGCTGCTTCCTGAGGCCTTCAGCCCTCTGTCACCCTCCCTTCGCATCCTTAATTTTTTGCCTGTCCATTAACTCACGTTCATCATCGACGTGCAGATAGGTCCCATTATCTGACTTGTCCCATATCCTCTGCTCCCTCTCCACTGCCGTGTGCCTCATTCAGAGCCAGACTTCAAGAATCTTCACTATTTTTTCACATCCTTCAACCTCTGCCAACCCCCTGTGCCCCGACACTCCACTCAGGCTGCCTTTATCCGTCACTGAGGACATCCGTGTTGCCGAATCTGCTCTCATTTTTCTGTCCTCTCAGTAACCTTGGACCTTTTCTCCTTCCGGAAACTTTCCTTGCTTGGCTTCTGAGGCATCTTGGTTTTCCTCCTGCCTCCCTGGCTCGTGTACTTCCATCTCTTTGCAGACTTCTCTTCCTCTCTCCGGGACCTGGTCTGGGGTCTCTTTGTACTTCCCCGCACAGGTTCTCAGACAGTCCCATGGCTTTAAATCCATTCTCCTTTCTGGTGGTGCCCACATTTTGTCTTGAGCGCAGCGTCTCCTCTGAGCTCTGGCCTTGTGTGTTCACCTGCCCTTGTACTTGGCATCTTCACGTAAATGTCTCCCACCTCTTAACTCAGCAGGTACCTGGCTCCCACCCCATTCTTAGCAAGCTCTTTGTCTTTCTAATGGAAGTAAATTGCCTCTCCATTCACCCAGCTGTGAAAGTTGTGAAGCTGCCACATTCGTTCAATCATCAGTTATTGTCATTTCCACCATATAGCTTGGATCCATCTACCTTTTTCCAGTTCCACCCAAATGCCACCACCTTGGTCTCAGCCATGTTAACTCACCTTCACCTACTTTTTTGTTTTTTTAATATTTATTCATAAGTATTTTATTTTATTTTATTCTTTAATATTTATTTATTTATTTGGTTGTGCTGGGTCTTAGTTGCGGCAGAGAGGCTCCTTAGTTGCAGCTCACCAGCTTCTTGGTTGTGGCACATGCGCTCCTTAGTTGCAGCATGTGAACTCTTAGTTGCGGCATGTGGGATCTAGTTCCCTGACCAGGGATCAAACCAGGGCCCTCTGCACTGGGAGCGTGGAGTCTTAACTACTGTGCCACCAGGGGAGTCCCTACCTACTTGTATATTTTGCAGAGTGTGCACTGTAATTTCCAGTGTGTGCACTGTAATTTCAGTAGATACTACCTGCTTCTTTTCTGATACACTGTACACAGCCCCCAGGGTAACCTTTTAAACAAAAAAGTTAGAGCATATCTCTCTTCTTAAAACCCTTCAATAGCTCCTGTCCCACTTTGGATAAAGTAAAAGCCTGTCATGGCTTGGACGCTGTCCGGGATCTGATCCTACTTATGTTTCCACCTCCTCCTGCCACTGGCCACTTCCTCAGAGGTGTCCCCACCTCCACGTTGGCCCCTCACCACACTGCCTTTCACTTAGTGTGCCCACTGGACAGTGCACTCCCAGGGGAGCACATGGCCCGAGTTTGCAGAATGGACAAGGCAGCCAGCCCAGGTCACTCGGAGCCAGTCGCGGAACCTGGTGTAGAAGGCTTTTCCCCTGACTCCCGGTCCGGGATTCCTTTCTCCACAGCAGACAGATGGAAGTCTGTAGCAGTGACCTGTAAAAATGACTTCCTAGGTTCAGACACGTAAAACGTGAAATGTACGTCTCCATCTCCTTTTTATCCCTCAGCTGCCCAGTTACCACCTCCAAAGGCCACTGATGTCATTGGTCTCCTGGGTGGTCCAGACCTAACTTGTGCAAGGCCAAGGCAGTATGTGTCATTCGAGTCCCCCTTTCTATAGCAGATAGAGCTCTGTTCTGCATCTTGGTTTTTACACCTAATTTATCTTGATGATCTTTGTATATCAATATATGAAGTGTTACTTTTTTTTTTTTTTGAGCCTAAGTAGTGTTCATTCCGCTGTGGGGCTGTGCTGTACTCCTGTCTGCTATCCGGGAACATTTAGTTTGTGTCTGGTGTCTTGCTGTAACAAATGCTGCTGCAATAAATAACATGGGGGGAATCCCCTGGCGGTCCAGTAGTTAGGACTCTGGCGCTTTCACTGCTGAGGGCCCGGGTTCAATCCCTGGTCGGGGAACTAAGATCTCACAAGCCGTGCAGCGCAGCCAAAAAAAAAAATAATAATAGGGGATACTTGACAGCAGTAGACTTCTGGGTCAAAGTGTATGTGCATTCCTTACTTAGTAGATACTGCCAGGTTACCCTCTGTAGAGCTGTAGTAACTTACAGATCAAACTTTTTGATTTTTAACAGTCTTATGAATGAAAAGTGGAATCTCCGGAATCTCAGGATTTTTCATTACTCTTATTTTTGAGTGCGGCCGGACTTCTGGTCATATATTTAAGAACATGTCATTTTATCTCCCGTAAATTTCCTCTGTTCATATCCTTTGTCTGTTCTTCCGTTCTGCCTTAGTTGTTTCCTTACAGCTTGCAGCACTGTTCACCAGTTGGCCCTGTGACGTGAGCTGCACGTGTTCTTTTCCCTGCTTGTTTCTTTTAACTTTGCTCATGGTGATTTCTGCCATGCAGAGATGTTAAATTATTAATATATTGGACTGTCAACTTTTTGTTTTATGGCTTCCAGTTTGGTATCATAGTTAGACCTCTGCACACCAGGTTATAAAGTGATTTCCCCATGGTTTCTTGTTCCCTTAGGGTTTCATTTTTTCAGTTAAGTCTTTGACTTATTTGGAATTTGTTCTGATATGGTATGAGGTATGGGTCAAACTTTAGATACATATATTTTCTCCCCCCAAAAAGGGTTATCAGGTTTATCTCAATACCATTAATTGAATAATCCGCTTTCCCCTTTTATTTGATATGTTACCTTTATGATATACTAAGCTTTTTTTTATATCCATGTTGCATATTTCTTGTTAGGTTTGTTCTTAGGTGTTTTGCATTTCCTTGGTGCTACAGTAAATGAGGTCTTTTCTTCCACTGTATCTTCCGTTCTTTTTAGATGTGAAAGGTGTTGTTTGTTTGTTTGTTTTTTGTGGCTGTGCCGTGCAGCATGTGGGATCTTAGCTCCCGGACCAGGGATCAAACCCGTGCCGCCTGCATTGGGAGTGCGGAGTCTTAAACACTGGACCACCAGGGATGTCCTGAAAGCTGTTGATTGTCGTGTAATAATTTAGTCAGCCATGTGCTTTTATCCGTTTACAATTTATAATAGTTTTTAGTTGATTTTCTTGATTTTTCTTGTGTCTGTAATCGTAGCATCTGGGCATTGTGGTAATTTTAACCTCCAAATTCTTTCCTTTGTCTAATTGTGTTGGTTAATGCATCCACAATAATGAAGAATTGTGACCGTAGATGGCCTTGCCACGCTGCCAGCGTTAAAGAAACTTCTTCTTTAGTTTTCCATTAAGCCCGATGTGGGCTTGCTGGTTAATTTATGTGTAGATGGTAGTCAGTAGTGCTGTTCATCAGTATTTCTGCTTTTTTTTTTTTTCCTCTTGGATACATGGTAGAATTGTACTTCCCTGCCCACTTCAAGTTGGATTTGCCTCAGATGTCCAGTGAAAGGGGAATGTTATGTGTCACTTGGAGGTCTTTTAGACCCAGTGTGGAATTTGCCATTTCCCTTTCTTCTGCCATGAAGACCAGCAGCGCTTCCGATGGTGGAGGCTCCGTCAGCCTGGGTTCTGGAGTGAGGGGGACATGGCATGGGGCCCTGGCAGACAGTTGGAGTGAGAAATACAGCTTTGCTGCTATAAGCCACTTGAGATTTGGCGATTGTTTGTTACTTCAGCATAAGTTAATCTATCCTAACTGATAATATGTATTTGCTCCTGGCTTTAGGAGGAATGCTTCTGATGGTATCCCATTAAATCTAATTTTGGCTTTTGGGTTGAAATGGGTACTTCCTTATATGATAAAATATGTCTGTTACTTTCTTTGTAGTTCTTTTAAAGTCAACAGTGTACGTTGCGTTTTGTCATGTGCCTTGTCAGTGTATGTGGAGGTGACCCTGGCTTCCCACTTAGGTCTAGTAATGTGATCATGCTACTAGACTGTGTGAAACTAAACTGTCCTGCAGTCCTGAGGTCCTGGCAGAACCTCGCTTGGTCATGATAGAGGCATCATCATCGACTCTTAATGTGTTGCTGGGTTCTGTTTGCAAATATGCCTATTTAGGGTTTTTATGTTGATGCAAGCCAAGTCCTTAGTTTTCTTTCTAGAGCAAACTTGGTAGGTTTTTGGTACGGTTGTGCTTGCTTCATAGATGCAGTCTGGAAGGTTTCTCTTTTCCTGTCCTTTGGAGCAGTATAAATGGTTTTGGAATGACATGTTCTTGAAAGGTTTGATAGAATCATCCTGCGACACTATCTAGGACTTGTACCTTTTTGGGGAGAATGGCTCTTTAATAAGTTTCTCCAGTTATTTTGTGATAACTGAACTATTAAGATTTTTTTTCTTTCTTTTGGAGTCAGGTTTGCAAATAAATCGATTTTAATCATTTAAATAGAAAAAATATTCTATATCCTAGAACATTATCTCTGTCAGCCAAGTTCTTAGGTTTATGTGCACAGAGTTGAGCAAACTAGCTTATGAATCTTTTAATCTCTTTATTTCTCTTTATTTCTTCTGTGCAGTTGTGCTTTCTAGCTTTTCCTTGATTAGGTAGTTAGGATTAATTGAATTGACTAAGTAGGACCTAATTAGGCTATCAGTGTATTTTAAAATTTTATGGTTTTGATAAGCATGGTGCATTGTTTATTAGGATCAAATAAAGTAAGATTTGTGAAAGTGGTATCTGAAGTTTATAGTATTGAAATAGCAGTTTATTGCATTTTGATAAATGTTTGCTGAGTCCGGGCCCTTAGCTGGACATTGGGGAGTTTGGGAGAGTTAGCAGGCATTTGCTGTCCTGGAGGAGCTTACAGCCTGGTTGGTGAGAGACATTTACAGGATAGGGGTGCTAAGGCAGAGGTCCGGCCGGGGGCTGCAGGAGCCCTAGGGGAGGACAGGAGTGGAGTGGGGTGTGAAGCTGGAGGAGCGAGCGGCCGTCCCAGCCGAGGGACCCGCTGCCCCAGAGGCCGTGGTCTGTCAGTGGAGGCTCGTGGACGCGCAGGGCTGGGGAAGGCACTGTGGTGGACAGGGCACGGGGAGCAGTTTTATCTGGGCGTTCAGGATGAGCTCCAAGGAGAGGCGACAGTCGACAGGTATGCATGGAGCTCTGCCGTGCGCTTGAGTAACGCTGAATTTGCTTCTGAAAGAGGACTAGGTGCACTTCGTAAATGGGGAATTTAATTCTAGGGGAGCTGAGGCAGCTGGTCTTCTGAAACTGTTCTATACCAGAAAACGACTTACCTAGTCTTGCAAAGCTATTCCAGTGACTTGGCGAATGCATTTTCGATTATATCTTTAAAATAAGGGCTGAAAAATAAGGACTTAGGCTTTGGTGGCAGCTTAGCAAACACAGAATGGCTGATGCTGCTTTTAAAAGGAAATGGAAAAAATAAGATAATCTAACGCCCCTTAAGAAAATGTGGCTATTAAAATAATGATGTCACACTTTTGGAAGTGAGATTTCAAACTAGTTTTGACAGCTGTAGAGACTATGGTGATGTTTTCTCATTAGCAGCCCATCCCTAAAGTAACGACTGACTTTCTCCTCCCCAGATACTCTTCTTTTGGCTGATGAAAAGTTTGACTTTGATCTCTCATTGTCTTCTTCAAGGTAAACAAATGAGTTTTCTTCCCTGGCCTTTGTATAACCACGTTCAGTTAATCTTTCATTTAAGTGCCCGTGTTATTAATAATCCTTTTCTGATAAAATAGTGCCAATGAAGATGATGAAGTCTTTCTTGGACCTGTTGGCCATAAAGAAAGATGTATTGCTGCCGGCTTAGAATTAAATCATCAGATTCCTGAAGAGCCTCCTCTGCCAGCATCTTGGAGTCCTCTGACTGGGGAAAAGTTTGTGGAAGTTTATAAAGAAGCTCACTTACTGGCCTTACAGATACGAAGCAACAGCAAAGCCAAGGCGACCCCAGCTGCCACGCCCAAAGGCCCCGGGAGCCAGGCAGTGGAAGGATTCATACAGGAATCAAAACTAAAAATACGCCTCTTTGAGAGAGAAAATGAAGCGAAGAAAAGCCCCAAGTCACTGAAGAGGGAGACGTACCACCTGCCGGACAGCCCCTCGAGGGGACCGCCGCTCTGGGGCTCCCAGCCCCTCTCGGGTGCGGCCCTGCCGGCTGCTCCTGCGCAGGCGAGCCGCCCCCAGACGCCGGGGCCACCGCACGCCTCGTGCTCCTCTTTGCCAGTGGAGCCAGGCGCTGCTCACCCTCCGGACCAGGCTGGCACTCAGAAAAAGGTCACCAGCAAATTGCTGCTGCCGCGAGCCTCGTCTCTTAGAGGAAAAAGCATTCCCTCGGCCCTGGAGAAGGTAGCCACGACCCCCAGCAGCACATTTATCTGGGGAGCCAGCCGCTGCCGTGCTTCTGAGCCCGCTTGGTTTGTGCCCTAGAACAGAAACTGTTGTGGGGAGGAACCTGGGAACGCAGCTGCTCTGAGGCTCCGAAGCGCAGGCGTGGGAAGTCCAGGAGCAGCAGTGCCAGTGGCGCGGGGAGCGGGGCTTGGGGCGCGTGGGCGGGGCTTGGGGCCCGTGGGCGGGGCTGCCTCGCTGCTGTGGTGACTTAAAAACACCTCCTCCTCAATTCTGTTTGAGATCTTGCTTTCTGTTTTGTTACAGCGCTGGGCATTCCACCCGTTAGGGATTTTATGTGCGTTAACAAGCAACTTCTTCCAAAAATCCCCCCTCTGGGAATGGCCATTGGTCTCCCTCCTTAACCATGACTGAGTTTAGATTGTCCCCTCCCAGGCACGAGTGGATGCGCTGCCTTGGGAGGGGGCAGCGGGGTGCGGCCAGCCATCTCTGGGAAGCGGGGGTCCGAGCGGCTCTGAGGGAGGGCTCTGGGGCAGCAGAGGGTGGGTGTCAGATTACAGCCGCCTCCTGGGTTCGCCTCAGGGAGGAGCAGCTTGGAGCCTGCCCTGCGCCCTTTCTCCTCTCCGCTGCCCTCGGCGACAGGCTTCAGCTCTCCGAGCCAGTGAGAGAGGAATGATGCTTTGTGGGGTTGTTAGCGGGTTTAGGTCGATGCAGAACACCCAGCAAGGGCCTAGAAAATCGCTTCCCTCTACGAGCACATCTCCGGAACCACACGACTCCCTAATATCAGAACCCAGCATTGAATCAAGCTGAAAGTGGGTCTGGCATGCAGAGCCCTGCACCAACAGGGCGCGCGACCATTGCTTCCCCAGGGCTGAGACTGCTCCTTTAATCATGCAAACTCCTCTTCCTGGAAATCATTTGGATGTAAATTTCTGAAATGATGTTTCTAGAATGAAAGCAACGTGGTTCTGTGTGTAACACGTGGACTCAGGACACGGAGTTGGGGTATAATTTTGCTTCTTCTGGGTCCTTTTATTTTCCTGGTCCTAAGTAGTGCTCTATTGCCAGAGAGCTGAGTTTTTGGTGAGTGAGGTGTTGGTTGGACCCCTAGGCAGCGTTTGAGCTCACTTGGGCACCCCCATCACTCCCCACATTGTTTCTGTGGGGAGAGTCATTCACAATCCAGAGTGACTCACTGACACAGGTCACCCCTGTGAGGATCGCCTGTAGACACAGCTGGACCACTTGATTGTACTATTTAAAAGTGTCTTTGCAAGGCAGCTGCTAGGATGGCCGTAGTTAGGAGAAAAAACAACAAGTGTTGGTGAGGATGTACATCGCTCATGGGACTGTGCAGTGGTGCGGCCACTGTGGAAACAGTTTGGCTTGGCAGTTCCTGGAAAAGTTAAACATAGAGTTATCACATGACCCAGCAATTTCCACACTTCGGCATATTCTCAAGAAAATTGAAAACGTATGTCCACGCAAAAACCTGTGTAGCAATGTTCATAGCAGCAGCATTCATAATAACCCAAAATCGGTACCAACGCAGATGCCCATCAGCTGATGAACGGATAAGGGAAATGTGGTCTCTCCGTACGTGGAATATTTTTAGCCATGAAGAAATGGAGGACTTACACATGCTACATACAGATGACCCTGGGGAACTAGGTCAGTGAAAGAAGCCAGACGCAGAAGGTCCCTTGTCGTATGATCTCATGTACAGGAAGTGACTGTAATAGGCAGGTCACGTTCTAGAGACAGTATATCTGTGGTTGTCTGGGCAGGGAGGTTGGAGGAGTGCGCAGTGACCGCTAATGGTCACGAGTTTCTTTTAGGAGCAACAGAAATGACCTAAAGTTACATTGTAGGTGGTCGCGCAGCACAGAGTATAAAAAGCACAGAAGTGCACACTTTAAAATGGTGAATTTTATGTTACGGGAAGTGCGCCTCAATTTTAAAAATGATGTAAAGGAAAGAGAAAGTTCCTGCTTTATGAGCCGCTTTTGCTTCTTATGAAGTCTTCGCGTGAGGGGTTACTTATGGAAGCGTGGATTTGTTCCATGAATGCCCTTGTACCTGAATGTCAGGAATTTGTTCTCTGTTGGACTCTGCTCAGTCCTAGATGAAGATTTTTTGCAGTTAAGCAGCCCCTGTGGTGGAGGGCATGACCATTTAATGAATGATTCCGTTCTGTACAGCATTTTAAACTTTATGTAACTGGAACCAGTTTCGTCATTATCACCCTTAAATATGAATCCTGACTGAGGAGGCGCTCTAGAGGAGCTCCTCCTGTTAATGGTCTGTCTTGGTATTATTTCGCCCTGTGTTCAGTGAGGAAGCCAGCTCCATCACCATTCTGTCTGGTAATTTAGTGGAGGAAGTGAACCGCCATATTCCTTTCCATCCAGGTGATGAATTTTATTTATTATTTTGTTATTATTTTTTTGGCTGCGTTGGGTCATCGTTGCTGCGCGCGGGCCTTCTCTAGTTGCGGCGAGCAGGGGCTACTCTTGGTTGCAGTGCGCGGGCTTCTCACTGCAGTGGCTTCTCTTGTTGCGGAGCACGGGCTCTAGGCACGCGGGCTTCAGTAGTTGTGGCATGAGGGCTCAGTAGTTGTGGCTCGCGGGCTCTAGAGCGCAGGCTGAGTAGTTGTGGCGCACGGACTTAGTTGCTCCGTGGCATGTGGGATCTTCCCGGACCAGGGCTTGAACCCGTGTCGCCTGCATTAGCAGGCGGATTCTTAACCATCGCGCCACCAGGGAAGCCCCATCCAGGTGATGAATTGAGGACCATGTGTTGGGAGATGGATGGTGGCTGCAGTTGCTCTAACTGAAGCCTTCGTGTATCTGTACATTGTGAAAGACTCAGTAGTTCTCACGTTTCAATTTACAATTTTTCAGCCCATGGAAGAGAAACCAGCTGGTCCCTCCAGGATGAAAATCCTAAATGAAAAGGATTCCCACAGCAGCGTGCCCCCTGACAAGCCATGTGCCGCCCGGGACATCGCTAGCTTGCCAGCTGGTGGAAACCACGTGGTCCAAGGCAAGCGGTCGCTCCCTGTTCCAAACAAGGTGGGTTGGCCAGTGCCGAGGGGGGCTTTGGCCTGTGGTCGAAGGGAATAAGGGGACGCTTTGTATACAGGGGATGTGTCTTTTTTTTTTTTTTCAGGCCGCGCCTTGCGGCATGTGGGATCTTAGTTCCCCGACCAGGGATTGAACCCAGGCCCCCTGCAGTGGGAGCGCAGAGTCTTAACCTCTGGACCGCCAGGGAAGTCCCCCACGTGGGATGCGTCTTGATTAAAATCAAGGTTAGGGAGGTTGAAAATAGGTTAGGGAGGTTGAAAATAGGTTAGGGAGGTTGAAAATAAGACCCGGTTGAAGACAGGAGAGGCAGCTTGGCGAAATGCAGGGCACACAGGCCTGGCATGCGTGAGGGGCTGGCCTCTGCCCCCGGGGAGCCGAATGGACTGAGGAACGTCAGCCTCTCTGAGCACAGGGTCTCCCTCACTGCGTCCGTGCACCGAGGAGATGGAACGTCGGTGCTCTGAAAACTGCAGCCCCTCACATGCATGGGGACTACCGTCCACATCTTTGCTGTTTATTTTCCAGCGTTGAGCTGTGTGTGCTTGTGAAAAGTGCCACGTCACTGGTGGTACTCGTTAAGGCTGCCCAGTGCTGGGCCTCGCAGCTGTTGACTCCGTAGGCTAGGGTCCAGGCCCCAGATCTGCCGTAATGCAGGGCTTTGTTGGCCACTCCGTGGGAAGTACTGCTTGACCTTTTTCTTCCTTAAATTCAAGACAATTTGTAAACTATTAAAAGCCATTTAAAAACCCCACTTTTGCAGTAATAAGCCATGGGTAGTAATGAAGTCTTTGTTTTAGTTTGGGCTGAAGAAAACCATGTTAAAGCCACCTGGATGTGCTGGCAGTCTTGCAAGAAAGTCCTCCTCAGGGTCCGTCTCGGGAGTGAGTGCCAGCGTGTGTGCTTCTCCAGCGGCTGGCAAAGGTAAGGCCGGCCCTGAGCGCTGTCCATTCCTGCCAGACTTGTCACAGAACCACTTAGCAGAAGGTTCTGGAAGGCTTGCTGTGGTCTGGGGCAGGGGAGACTGTTGGGGTCCCTGTCCTCCTCCGAGGGGCATGCCTCTGATGGGCAGTCCTGGTTCAGGGTAGGATAAGCAGTCACAACGTGGGCACGCTCTCCTGGTGCCAGCGGACCTGGAAGGAAGCTGAGGCTGGCCTCAGTCATGTGATTAGACACAGATTTTTTTAAAGTAGGGCTGTTCCAGATAGTCTAGGGCACAGGACCCCTGTAACTCCTGTGTGTGTATTAAATCTGTACTCCCAAACCTGTTTAAATTCGAGCTACTTTTTAATCTTTGCAAGCCAAGGGTGCCATCTAGCGGTAGGGGAGAAACCCTAGGAGGCTACGGAGAGAGGCATTCGACTTCCTGCTCTTTAGGACGAAGCTCTCTTCAAATTATATTGGCTGTGTAGACTCTGACCATAGGCTAAGCAGCATGGTGTGCATTTTGTATACAAAATGTGAGAAGTCTAAACTCCTGGATGAGACTCATCTGATTTGGAATCCTGTTAGTTGGTGGTTAAGAGAACTTAAGTTGTTCCTGTATCTTTACAAACTGAGGGGATGACACCTCCCTGGCGGCGTCCTTGTGGGCCTTAGAAGAACCACGTAAAGTCTCATTCCTGTGTCTCGCATGTGGCATGTGTTCAGTGAAAAAAAGTTCCATTACATTAGGTGCTGTGAGGTCTGTTTTGCTGTAATGGTTCAGGGCATCAGCACCATTTTTGTTTACGATTTCTGATCCTGCCTCTGGGAAAGGTTGAGACGGATTGAGGGGAGGCTTCTGGTGAGTGTATATTTCTCTGTTGTGCGTAGCAGAATCACCAGGGTCAGATTCCACAGTGTGATGGGGAGAGCACTGTGAAACTGTTAACACGGTGTAACGTGAGCTGTGGCTTCAGTCCTTCTCTTAAATTTCTCTTAAGAACCTTTTACCAGATTGAGCTCTGTGTTGCGTATACTGGCAGCTGAGTATTTTCACCCTAGTTTATCTACTATGCTGATTTAAGTAACGCTCATAATTGATATGACCTAACTTCCTTGTAATTTAAAGGAACCGACCAGTAAGGACTGTCTTCTCTTCATGTTTCCTCCCCACCTCCCTGGCTGGCCAGGTGGGGCATGTGTCTAGACCATCCATTTTCACCTGTTCAGCTAGGGTAGTTTTCTGCTGTCGACGTAATCAATGAAGATAGGAGAGCTTGAACTTACGTATCCTTATATGCATCTTGGTAATTGTGTCCAGAATGGGCGCCTGAGACTACATTCAGCTAAGCCACGAGCCATCTGGGTTGTCCCGTGTTTGAGGATGTTGCCTGATGGACGTACAGAATATTGTTCATATGTCATATTTTTTTAATATGGAAATCACCATGATAGAAATAAGTAATTTTCCTCATTTGAAAATATTCTAAGGTAGATTAGCATATCGTGTGTGTGTGTGTCAGAGAGAGAGAAATAACTTCATACTTTAAAAGTAACATCGGCTTGAGTGATAACCAGATTTTGTGTCTCCTCTTCCAGCGAAGCCAAGGGAACGTCCAGGCATTCCTGCAGACAGTTCCCAGTCCAACACCAGCCAGTCGGGCAGAACGGGGCTTGTTCTGCCACGGCTGTGTCTGCAGCCGGGCCCTGCAGGCGTGTCCTGCAGGCAGAGCCAGAGGCCCGGAGTTGCTGAGTCGACAGCGGAGCAGCCCAGGGCACCCACCAGAGCAGCTCTCACCCAACCCCAGAGTCCAGGACAGGGAGGCCCCGGGCTGAACTCTCATCTCAGTTTGTCACAATCTTCTCAGATGAATAAGACCGGGAGTACAAGAAGGCGCGATTCCTGTCTGAATTCCAAGGCGAAGGTTATGCCCACCGCTACAAATCAGTTTAAAATTCCCGAGTGTTCTACTGGTAAGTAATAGATGAACTTTAATGTGTTTTTATTTTTATTTATTTTTTAATGTGTTTTAAAAATATTGAACGAATTATATTTAAAATTTTAAAAATTGTTGGTTTTGGTGATGGTGGTTTCTTTGCTTTCGTTTTACTTAAAGCACTTTATATATGTCTTCTAATTTTCTTTGTGTTGGATAATTCAGTGAACTTCTTACCTTATATTATATTCCTGCCCTCTGTGTAACACGTCATTGTCGCGTGGCTGCTCTTAAGATTTTCTCTTGTTATTTCCCGCATGTCGATTATTAGGTATTTTCATGTGGTTTTCTTTGTGTTTATCCTGCTTGGGGGTTCTTGAGCTACTTTGATCTGTGGGTTGATATTTTTAATCAAATCTGAAAAAAATGTGTCCGTTATTCCTCCAAGTATCTTTTCTTGCTTCCCCTCATTTCCTGGCACTCTAGTTACCTGTGTGGTAGGCCTCTGTATGTTGTCGTTTAGGTCACCGAAGCTTTGTTTTCCCCGCACCACCCCAAGCCTCTTGTCTTGTGGTTCAGTTCTGATAGTTTCTACCGTCTCGGCCCCATGTGTACACAGCTTTTTCTGCAGTGTGTCTAATCTGCCCTTGAGCCCGTCCACTTAAATTTTCATTTCTGACATTATAGTTTCCTCATTTTTGTCCTCATGGTCTTTATGTTTTCCTTTGAATTCTTGAACATATAATGGTTGTTCTAAAGTCTGTTTCTTCTAATTCCATCTTCCTCATCATTTTGGGTCTGTTTCGGGGCTTCTTTTAGAGCTTTGATGGGGCAGGTCTTGGCCTTTACTCTTGGGATAGTTTAGCCCTGCAACTAACGTGCGGCCTTTCTGAGCCTCTCCTGAGTGTGCTGTGTCCACGAGGTGTCCACTCTGGCCAGTTGGTGTGTTTCGCAGCCCTGCGTGATGCTGGCAGTGTTCCTAGTGGTGGTTCTTGTCTCTGGGAGTCCTGCCCCATGTGCGTGCTGCTGCTCTCTATGCAGTGACGACTCAGGGTCCCTCTCAGGTTTCTAGAGCTCCTTCTCTCTCTGTAGCTCCCTCCTCTCTAGTACTCTACCCCTCCAGTTCCAGCCTCCTTGGGCTCTCCCCATCTGCCCCGGCATCCTGGCAGCGCTACCAGGCAGAAAGCCCTGC
The DNA here is from genome assembly GCF_964270905.1 of Leucopleurus acutus. NCBI lineage: Eukaryota > Metazoa > Chordata > Mammalia > Artiodactyla > Delphinidae > Leucopleurus > Leucopleurus acutus. The sequence continues at coordinate 100,401,259 of NC_139152.1, forward strand.
ATGGTGTCTGGCAAGTAGTAGGCGGGGCGTTTGGTCAAGGTGAATTAATCTGATAAATGTGTATAATGCAAGGAGTTGCATGGAGCTGATGAAGGGGGAGCACAGCTCTGGCCTCCTCTCTCAAACACATGCCTTCTAGTGGCTTGAATGTTTTGAAGTTGTCAGCTTCACTGGCCAGTACAGGTGGCCTTTAACACGTGACAACCTCACTTGAGTTACTGCTTATGTAAGAATGAGCCGTTCTTTGGAGTGTTGTCCAGTGCTGGACACTCTTTTAGGTATAAGGGATGTAATGGTAAGACAGATATCCTACTCGTGGAACGTACATATTAAGAGTAAAAGATAAGAAATGTCAAATAAGTATACTTTCAGATCATAAGTGAATAAAAGAGGATGGGGAAGAATTTAGATAGAGGGGTTTTCTTTAAGCTTAGATGGCCAGTGCAGGCTCCCTCAAGAGGTGACACTGAGCTGAGATCTGAACCATGAGGAGAAGGCAGCCATTAGAAGAGCCAGAGGGAGAACAGTCCAGGCAGGAAACGGCAAGTGCAAAGGTCCTGAGGCAGAAAGATGCTGGACGAGTTCTGAAAACAGAACGAAGGCTGGAGTGGTAGGGATGTGTAGTTAAGTTAGGGTTAGGTTCTGCTACAAGCCCAGAATAGCATTGGTTTTCATCAAGATAGATGTTTAGTTCCCTCTCACTTGAAAGTCTACGTAAATTTTCCAGAGCTGCTATGGCTCTCGTTGTGTTAGGGGTCGGGCCTCTTCCATCTTGTTTTGCCATGGTTAGCTTCTCTTCCTCATCATCTAGTATGGCTGCACCAGCTCCAGCCCTCACACCTACCAGCAGGAAAGGTGAAATAGGTGAAGAAGAACAAAGCCCTACCTTCCAAGGATACTTACTGGAAGTTGCACATGCCACTTCCTTCTGTGGAAGTCATTGCTCAGGACTTAGTCACGTGACCACACTTACCTGCAGGCAATGCTAAGGTATGGGGTCTTTCCTACACTCAGCTAAAATGTCTTTCTGAGAAGAGGGGAGCAGATACTGATCAAAACCAGCAACCTCAGCCCCGTTAGTGAGCGAGGAGAAGGGTAAGAAGAGACGGAGATGGAGAGGCAGTCAGAGGCAAGCTCGCCTGGGCCGTGCGTGGAGGTGGCCGTCGGCATACCCGTGCGAGAGCGGGTGCCTGCGAGGGTCTGAGCAGGGAGGAGCATGACCTTCGACAGATCCCTCAGCAGAGGGAGAGACAGGCCCTGTGGCCAGAGTGGGAGCAGGGAGGACCATGCCCATGCCTGGCTGGGGTCCAGACGAGAGATCGCGGAGGTGGTGGCAGCAAAGGTGAGAAGGGCTCCGACCTGGGGACGCTCTGGGAGACCAGGAGGCAGTGTGACCTTGGGGACTCAGAGTGACCCCGAGGCTTTGGCAGGAGCACCGTGGTGATGGAGGGCCGGAGGGAGAGCAGCTCGGGGTGGAGACTAGCCGTCCAGCGTGGACCTGTGGAGTCTGCAGTGCCCGCGGGCTCCGTGGGCCGGGTGTGAGCTTGGACCTCAGAGGACCAGCCTCAGCTGCAGGTGAAGTTTAGCTTTCCGCCGCGGAGAGCCTGGTGTGTTTGCAGACACGGACGCCCTGACAGACGGGGCCTTCGGGGCAGCCCCTGGCGCAGGGCCCGTGGACTGCGTTCAGCAGCGTTTGCTTCCTCTTCCCAAACGCCCGCAGCCCGACACGCCTCTGGCCGAGGTGCTGCCGCTGCCTGGCTGCCGACTGGTCCCCCACCGCCCGGCTGTCAGCCGTGTGGAGCCACAGGACTCCTGCCCTCCGCTGCCCAGGCGGGGCCCTCAGCCCTCGGCCCTTCTGACATCTGCACGCTCGCTGCGCAAGGCTGTTCCTGTTGCTTCGCAACATCAGGTCCATAGCGGGCATACCTTCCATCGTTCGTCCTGGGCCGAGTGGTTCCACGAAGTCTGCCCGCAAGGCTGCGGGTGCGACCCTGCTGCCGAGCACATGCAGCTCTGCCCGTGCGGTGGCCGCTCACTCTGGCTGCCGCGTGACCCTGGCTGTCATCACAGAGGAGCCATGGGGACGGTGTGAACAGAGCCTGCAGCAGAGCCTTTAGGGTACAACTCTCTGAAAACACTCTTGGTTCTGAGTGTCATTTACCGTGACTGCTTCCAGGAACCACACGAGGGACGGAGACCCGAGGGGACCGGCAGGCGTCTCTGTGGATCAGAAGCTACTTGGAGGGAAGAGCACCGGCAGCTCCGGGAGGAAGTAATTTCCAGGCCCTTCGGACTCGGGCCCTGGACTAAGCCTTGGTTGACTGGGGTATAATAAGGGCACTTTAATAATCTAAAGTTCCACAAAAATAGTTGCCCTCCTGTGCACTCTCCGGAAGCTCCTGAAGAGTCTTCCACTAAGATGAGAGAGGAAACAGGAAAGAAGAAGTTATGGGGCCTGAAAAGGGGGAACCCAACACAGGAGGCGGTGAGAGTGAGGGGCGCAGCCCGGTCTGGGAGAGAGACCTCCAGGAAATGTGTGGGCTTGGAGCCCAAGAGGCCGCCGCGTGGAAACGCTCCCGAAGACAGAGGTTGCAGGACATTCCGTCACAGGCCCCCAAACAAGAAACCAGCAAGAGATGGAGGCAGTTCTGTTTGTTTTTTTTTCCTTTTCTAAAAAATATTTATTTGTTTTGGCTGCGCCGGGTCTTAGTTGTGGCACGCGGGATCTTTGGTGTGCCATGTGGACTTCTTAGTTGTGCCATGCGTGCAGGATCTAGTCCCCCCAACCAGGGATCGAACCCGGGTCCCCTGCATTGGGAGTGCGGAGTCTTACCCTCTGGGCCACCGGGGAAGTCCCTGGAGGCAGTTCTTACGAACTCGAGGTACGGGATGGATGGGCACTGCGAGAAGATGGGCTGTGTACTCCGTTAGACTCAGTTGTCAAAACGGAAACCCTGGAGGGCAGGCGGCTGCATGGATCGGGGCCGTGAGACTGTGAGGGAGCTGGGATCATATCATGACATCTCAAGGTTTTGAAAAACGAGGAAGTAGCAGGATATGTAATTTAGAGATGGAAGGTAAACACCTCAGGAAACAAGCAAGGTGGAAATAGGGTAGGTGTGGCTGGAGCCTGCCATTTTGAATCTCTTTGGGTTTTTTTTTGGTGTGTGGGTCACTTTGATCTGATCAACGTTTGAAAAGAACAGGAGGTGGAAGGTGAGGATAAGCACATACGGGCAGCTCTTTTGAGAAGATTTGCCGTGAGGAGGCACAGAGATGTGGATCGGGGGCAGAGAGGGAGGATGGGGCGAGGGGGCAGGTGCAGGTTGGTTTGAGATGGGGGGCTGGGGGGGAGGTACCCGTAGGAGCAGGGCCTGGGCCTCTCCTGCCTCCTTGGAAACCCGGGCCACCTTCCCCTTTGGGGCTGGGGTCGGCCTCTGCCCTTGGCTTCCAAAACACAGCAGGGGGCCTGGCACCTGCGGCTTTGGGGGCCCCCGGGTGAGTCTGGGACTTGGTCCCCGTGGATGGCGGCCCGGGGCTCAGTCCTCTGAGCCCGCTGGTCGTTGCCTTGTGACCAGATGAGATCACACACGCAGAAATGCTCATCAACCGCCAGACGGCACATAAATAACATCACGTCTTAAGATGACCTCATGCCCTCCCGGTTCCCGAGAGCCGAGGCAGTGGCGGGCTCTGTGGAGCCCGCCTGGACCCCCCCGTGTTGGCGCCGCTTCTGCAGGCGGGGCTCACGGGGAGACCCGACGGGGTCGTGTGCTGAGTGCCGCCTCGTCCCTCGGGCCACTCCGTCCCCATCTGGGGATTAGCCAGGCTGAGGGCGGTGGAGGGACCAGGACTCTTCCTCCTCTGCACCCGCTGGTTGGGCACCACAGCCCTGCCTGGTGGGTCCGCGGGGAGGGAGGACATGTCCCTTCCCACACGCCAGGGCCGGAAGGTTTTCCCTCCGGCTTGTCTGGCCTTCGTCTACTTTACGTGCCGTCTTCACTGCATCGTGGGAACACGGGACACTTAGAGGAGGACTGCCTGTTTGGTGAAGGCAGATGCGTCACCTGCCCTGCATCTGACTGACCGTCACTTCCCTTCTCGTCTCAGGTGAACCCTTGGACGGTGTGACACCAAAGTCCTGTCGGGCGCAGAGGCCGCAGTCCTGCACGTCGGTGGGGAGGTACTGAGTCGGTCTGCTTCCTCTTTTTTTTTTTTAACTTCTTTATTGGAGTATAATTGCTTTACAGTGGTGTGTTAGTTTCTGCTGTATAACAAAGTGAATCAGCTACACGTATACATATGTCCCCATATCCCCTCCCTCTTGCGTCTCCCTCCCTATCCCACCCCTCGCAAAGCACCGAGCTGATCTCCCTGTGCTATGCAGCTGCTTCCCACTGGCTGTCTATTTTACATCTGGTAGTGTATATGTGTCTGTGCCACTCTTTTCTTACGAGAACAAACTGAGGCCCCTGCTAACTTCTGAACCCACAGCCTGGCTCCACGTGCCTGGCCTGAGCCTGGTCTCTTGGAGCCGCCCTCGTGTCCCTCGTGGTGACGGCGGCCCCAGACTCGCTCTGGAGCTGGGAGTGCCAGTCCTCAGGCCTGAACCTGCAGTTCTCCAGCCAGACTGCCCAGCCCCCCGCAGAGGTTCCAGTCAGTGGTCTGGGGTGGAGCCCTGGGCCTGCAGGGTCTCCCAGGTGACTTGTGTGCACCCCATTTGAAGACCACTGGCCTGGCTCAGCCACTCAGACTCCGGTTTGAGTCCCAGTGCTGCCACTGTGTGGTCTAGATCTAGTGCAGGTTACCGTTCCGACCGCGTTTCCCCATCTGTCCAGCGGGGATGGAACCAAGCACAGCACAGCAGTGCCGCAAACAGTAAGAAAACACGCGTGCGCACGTGTGCCTGCCTGGGAGTCATTCACACGAAGGGCAGCCCCTCCCCTGGCTGCTTTCCTGCTGCCACCTTTACTGCCACCTGCTGAGGTGGGTGGGCTGCTCCCCCACATGTCTGGCCCTCTGGTGACTGGGCCCCGGCCCAGCTCTGAGTGCTGTCACAGTGGAGGGACCCTGGCCCAGTGCAGCTCAGTCCTGGGCCCGTCAGCTGGGGGCGGGGCAAAAGTGAGGTCACTGACCCACAGGAGCACTGTTCCCAAGGCTGGGGTCCCGGCACCAGCATGTGGCCAGGGTGGGAGCGCTGCTTCGGACCTTGCTGGGGTGCGGCGGGCAGGACAAGCGCCGGAGCAGGGCCCCAACCCCGGGTCCGCCCCAGCCCAGCCTGGGCCGTCCGCCACTCTGCGCGGCTCCGGGCCTTCATTTCCTTGTATGTGAACTTGGGGGGCACTTCCTGGGCTTGGGCCAGACGCTTCCCTTACAGTATCAGCCATGCTGAGCCGCCTTCCCGCCACGCACAGCGGCTCAGAGCAAGACCCAGACCTGATGGCCACTGGTGGCCTCGATTCACCTCTCTGTGCCTCAGTCTTCTCGCCTGTACAACAGGGAAACGGTTCCTACCTGCCAGGGCTACTGTGAAGCTTACATTTGTTTAAATCTGTCTTTATTTTCACTGGAGTTCGTGGTGGAGCTGCCAGTGCTCAGCAGTGACGGGCGTGGGGCAGGTCCCGGAAGTCTGCAGGGTGCGGCAGCTTGCTTACAGCTCCTCCTGCCCCGCTCCTGCAGTGACTGTCTCTCAGGGGATGTTAGTCTGCGTTTAGACTCTCCTTGAGCATGGGGACTGTCCTTGGTGGACGATACGTGTGCCATCTGGCCTCCCCTGGGCTCCGCGTGGGCGGGAGGCCCTTGACTTTATTTTATTTAATAAGATAACAGTTTACTTTATTCGGCCTCTCTCCTTTATCAACAAGCAAACAAACTGATAGTGAGGCAGGATGCGCTGGCAGGTGAAGCCGCAGGTATCGCCAGGGTGGGAAGGAGAGCTGCGTGGGAAACAGGCATCTGGTGCCCCGAGTCACTCACCTGTGTTCACACCTGATTCAGGGGCCTTAGACCCAGGAGTAGGTGCACACAGGGAGAGTGCTTGTCAGCTCGCGTGCCCGGCCGGGCCCGCCCTGGGTCTGGACTTCCTCATGGAAATACTTAACGCCAGCAAGAGGTGACTTTGAGATCCCTATGAGCTCCCATGGAGAGCATTTCATGGTACCACCCATGATGTGCAGCCACACTGGATCAGAACCTCAGATGGGCCCACTGGGGACCCGAAGCCCATGCCAGGGCTCCCGGGGGTCGGTGGCCGCACCCCCTGCTCAGAGGACAGGGCTCTAATGGGCTTCGCTGGCTTGAATCTTCTACATTGAAACCACGGACTTTCTACTGCGTTAGCGCACGGCTGAATTGTTAGATATTTTGTTCTGCTTAAGACTTTCGTGTTTCTAGGGTTGCTCACAGCACTCCTGCTAGATGGTCCTCAGCATCGCAGAGCCTCGTAAGCAGCGTGAGGACCCCTGTGAGCAGGGGGCGCAGGTCAGCCCTGCCCACGCCTGCCAGCCGTCGACTCTCCAGCCTGCCCCTGGCGACCCCTAACACTGTGCCCAGGGCTCTGGCTTCTCCCCTGCGTGTGTCTGCTCGGCGACTTTCTTCTGAGCCCCAGAAAAAGTCTGCAGTGAGGTGAGAGTTAAAGGTGCACTAAGTCTGTTTCAGATTCATAAGACCTCGAGCGCTCACGTGCTGGGAAATCACGGTCGGGAAGCAGCCGGACTGCGGTTCATCACCGCTCCTCGGCAGCCGTGGGGGAGCCTGGCCGCACCGCACGCCCTCCCGTTGGTGGGTCTCTGCGGGGAAGGCAGGCCACCTGCTCCTTGGTTGTGTTTCTCTCCTGACGTCACATCCCGGGTCCAGGCCGGAGGCCTGAGCAGGCGGGGAGGATGCCTGCACCTCGTTACACCCTTGGGGGAGACCAGAGTCTCCCACAGGGAGGAGCCCTGGGGCAGAGCTGCGCACTCAGGAGCCGTCCTTGTGGCCGGGTTCCAGGGAGAGCCCCCAGCCTTGCCCTCGAGGGTTTCAGTCAGGGTGGCCACACTCAGGCTTCCTGGGAAAAGATGCTGCCCACCCGCCTCTGCCCTGTCTCCCACTCGCTGGCCCTGGTCCTGCTTCGTCTGTGCAGGAGACTGAACGGGCACAGGGCGGCATCAGGCCTTTCTCTCCTGTGGCAGAGCGTTGGGAAAGGCTGGGGGCGCTAGTGCGCAGATCTGCCAGCAGTGGGTGTCGGGCATGTACATGTCTGTTTAGTTCTGTGAGGACACAGAAGACTAGAAAAAGAAAGTGCTGGGCTGTGTGTCACGTGGGGGAGAAGGGACGCCAGACAGTAAGACACAGGCCCATCGTGTGGCCAGTCACAGTGCTCTGTTCATATGCGTCGTAGGTTTGCAGGCGTCAGCAGAGGGAAAAATTCTTTCAAATTATTATGAAGCCTTTAAAATATTAAAAAGAAAAGACGCTGTATTAATTTACGGAAACTGCTGCTTTCCTCCTGTAATTTGGTTCCGAGTCATCGGGTGTCTGAGGCCCGCCAGGCGGCAGACTCTGTCCTGGGCCTGGAGACGCAGCGGGAAGTGGCGGCCCGGCCGGGTCTCCCTGCACCGTCAAACAGGAAACACAGACACCAGGGCAGCACATCTGCAGGGTGACAGGTGGATGGGGACGGCCCCGCTGCAGAGTGTGTAACCAGGGCATTCAGACCTGTCTGCGGGCCCAGGCCTTCCAAGGAGGTGGCATCCCGGGCGGGAGGGTGGACGTGGCCGCAGCACATGGACAGAGGCGGGATGCCCGCACCTGGCCCTCGCTTGTTCCTCCTCTTTAACACCTTATGGAAAAAGGCATCACATAGGCACGTGGGATCCAGACTGGTAGCTGGCGCTGAGAGGGACCTCGGAGACTGCAGTCGTCCTGCAGGAGCAGGAACCAGAGCTGGCCGCTCCTCACGGGACGACGCTTCTCCAGAAACAGCCTCCCCGAGCCACAGCCAAACAAACGAGCGTCGCCGGAGTGTCCTGATGAGATGCCCTCTTTCCCTCCCGCAGAACTGCGCCAGAGAGAGGGCGCGACGGCGGGGCCGCCGCCGGGCCCTCAGGCTGGCCCCCGGACGGGAGCTTTCCTCCTGCGTCTGCTGTGCCCCAGGCATGCAACTTTTCTCCAGAAAAGAGTGATTTCATGTTTTCAAAAAGTGTCACCACAGAAGTAGCACTGGACGAAGCACAGCCACCTGAAGCTACGACACCCAGTGAGGTGAGAGAAGCAGACAGCGTTGACTTGTGTTGTCCTGGGCTCCCCCCGGGTGACCGCGGAATGTCACCTGTGACCCCGGCTCCTCTGGTGCCGGCTGCACCGAAGGGAAGGGGTCAGGACCTCCCACCTCTGGAGGAGACAAAGGCTGCGTCTCCCGTTTCCGACCATGGAGATGGCCAGGTTTCAAAGGGTGGGAGATGGGAAGCGGGGCAGCAGGGAGTGGGTGAGCGGGAGCGCCAGCGTTGGCCCCTGGCAGGAGGGAGTGGACGGGCTGGAGGGCCGTCGGTGCCCACCGCAGCCCCTCCCCACACCAGGGCCCAGCCCAGCCCTCCTTCCTTGGGTTTCCAAACTGTCAGTCACGTGGGACCTAAGCAGAGCCCACTTGTCTTCCCAAGATGGTTGACAGAAGGTGCTAGGATCGCCTTTCAGCCTTGTTTCTTGCCTAGGCTCTCCTCGTGGATGTCAAACTGGATCAGCTTAGCGTCACCCTGCGGGCTGCGGCCACACCCCTGGGCGACCTCCCGCTCATCGACTTCTGCAAGACGCCGGAGGCGAGCATGGCTTTGGGGTCTGGAAGCGGGCCCCTGGTCGACCTCCTGACAAACACCCCAGATGCCGACAGGAGGGCTGTGGCCAAGCCCTGCCACGAGGTGGGACAGGTGAGGTGTGGCAGGGGCCTCGCTGGCTTCGGCCTTGGGTGGTCTCAGTTGGGTCTCCTCTTCCCCCAGGCACGTCCCGGTGACCCTGGAGAGTGGCCACTGGGGCTCCTGAGGGCGACGTGGCTCGGCTCGCCTCACCGTTAGCAGTGTGAGCGCACAGTTTGCCAAGTCGCGAGCAGGAAGCCACCCGGGAGCCCTCCCAGGGCCAGGGCCCCCGGGTGCTTCATGTGCGCAGTGCGAGCAGAAATGGCTGAGGAACTTGGTGTCTTCTCCCTCCAGCTGCTTACACATGATGGCCAGGGTGCCTTTCCACTGGGCCTGAGCCAGGTTCACTGAGCAGCTGGGTGCCGAGCCGCGGGGAGCTGGCCGCAGGCAGCCTGGTCTTCAGGGGACCAGTCCTTCGGGGTCTGCGGGCCGGGGAGGGGCGGCATGGACGCTGCGTTCACCTCTGTGGCTTCTCTCCTGCAGCTCATAGACTTGGCTTCCCCTCTGATCCTGCTGAGCCCCGAGGCTGACAAGGAAAACGTGGAGTCGCCACTTCTCAAGTTCTGAGCGGAATGAAAGCCTTTGCGTTTCACTCAAAGTGACAAGAACAGTCAGGCCTAAAGTGGTTTTCCACCCTCAGAAATAAATTTTACGAGGAATTGTATTGGAAAACTTGAAACACAAAACAGAACCCTAAGTAAAGCTGCCGTGCCTGGAGCGGGGCCGTGGGGTTGGGGGGTGTTTGGCCACCTGAGGTCACTACCGGCCGACGGCCTCCGTCCTCACGGCCCTGCTCACACGCTGGGAGCAGAGCCACAGTCGCTCCAGGTGAAGAATTTGTTTTGAACCTTTTGTATGTAAAATAGCAAGTGACTATTTTTAAAATTAAGTTTGTATGAAAAGTTAAACAGTCTAGATTAAGTTAAATTGTAAAATAAATGAAATGTATTAAAGCCTGTCTTGATGTTTAAGATTATCCTGATTTTCAAACAGGCATAGCGATTGTTATTACTAAGCAGTATGCACAATTTATATTATCCAAACTTGCTTTCTACAAAAGTGATTTTCAAAATTTAGTGTGAAGAAAAATTGGTTAAATGCAGACCCCAGGCCCCAACCCTCAGGTCCGGGGCAGGCCTGGTAATCTGCACTTTCACTGGGCACCCAGGTGATTCCGATGAGATGGGCCAGAGACCACACCTTAAGGGGAGGCTGCTCTAGGGAGGTGGGGTGCGGGATGGAGAGGGAAGCGTGGGAGAGGAGGGGCTTATCTGATACAAAGGTGACAGGAGGTGTACAAGGGACGGTCCCCTCGGGTGCGCGCAGCAGGAGGGCGGCAGGGTCACTGGAAGGCTTACTCCCTGCCTGGAGCTGTTCTAACTTACATTTGTTGAAAACAAGCTGGCCTGAAAGCCACTAATCCGTATAGATCATTTCTCACAGTCTTAATTCAGTGGCTGCACAGCACACAGTAGAAAAGCTGCTGATGGGACCTGCTTTGGGGGCTCCCATCCAGTGTTCCCAGCACGAAACCAGGGAACTCTGTCTCCAGAGGGCTGTGCTTGCACTTTCTCTGGTGAATGTCGTGAAGGCAAATCATCATTTGGAACGGCGACTCCCGTGGTATCAAGAGTAGAAAAGAGCACACCGTGGGTGGCACCGCCACACCTGTAGAGAGGGCGTCACAGGTAAAGGCGGGAATGCTTGGAAGTCAGAGTTCATAACTGGAGTCGTCCCTGGTAAACTAGCGGTTAGACTCTTGGAACAGGGCCCTCGCCCTGGGAACACACCCTGGCCAGCTGGAGAGCCCAGAGGAGTCACGGCCGTCCACTCCTTCCCTCTTGTCTCCACTCCGGTGGGCAGTGTGGAATTCTAGAATCCACCGCAGGGGTCCTCAGCTGTCTGACCCGGCCCCCCATTTCACAGGGGAAAACCCCAAATCTGGAATTCGTTCAACACACATTTATGGAGAATCTCCAGTGCACAGGCTGCATTTCTGCCGGGGGTCACGGTGGGTGCGAAGCTCACGCATCAGTCTTCTGGGGGCGTGACGGTGGGTGGGAGAGAGGGACCAAATGGGCTCCGGCCATCCCACCCACAGCTGGGGTCGCGCTGGGCCTTTGGCCCCGCCTGCTCCCTGGCTCTTCTCATCCCGTGCCCCCCCTCCCCCAGGCTCCTCGGGAACAGCCAAGCTCTCCTGGGGGCCGTGGTGCCTTGTCCAATCTACAAGTGTCCCCAGGCAGGACAGACGTAACCTGACCTGAAGTCTCTTCAAACAGATGGGAGGAGGCCCCCCAGAGCACGCGCTGGATAAAGCGGTACCTGCCACCCCGTGGGTCACCCCCTTCCCTTCCTGTCTGGGTTTCTGTCTGGCTGCTCGGGTCTGACAAAGCTCTTTTCCTCTCTGGCTCCCGGCCCCTAAGTCTACCACTGGAAGGGAGACCAAGGTGCTTCCAGAGCCCAGGGAGGGGCCGGCCACTTCTTCTGTACAGCAGTGTCAATGGCCACCAGAGGGCCACCCTCCTGGGTTCAGAGGTCCAACTTCAGGAGATTTTCACCACATTTCATTAATTTCCCGGTGCAAATGCCTTCACGTTTCACAGCTCTGCCATCCACACATCTTACCTTGCTATTGGCAGACAGCACTTGGGATGTCATAGTCATTTACATGGCTGGTCCATCATGGACCTGGATTACGCACAGTGATTAAAGACCTGGAGCTCCCAGGTAGCTAAAACACTGCACATTTAACTGAAAAGGAGCAGAAGAGAAGTTGCCGATGTGTCAGGTTTCAGCCACTTTGGAGGTGGGTGGCAGCACTCCTAACCCCAGAGCCCTTTGCTGGTCAGGAAACTGGACTCTGCCCCAACCCTGCACCAAACTGTCCCCGGGCAAGGTGGGGTCCCCCAGACTGAGCCCAAAGTCCAGTGACATCAGCTGGGCCACTCCACAACCTCGACTAAGTGCTCACCCTTAAATCCGCTGAAGGCCAGGCATCCAGATACTGGGTTTACTCATCTCTTCTGGGAAATGTGCCCCTTGTTGGATGTTTCCCTGGTACCTTCTTCTGTGTCCCCACAGGGGCCCTGTGTCCTTCCCTCCAACCAGGGAGCTCATCCTGCCTGCTCCAGTTGGCAGTTCCTGCTTCTCGTCTCATAAATGGGGACTTGGGGCCTTCCTCATTTCACTCGAGACTCTTAAAACTATTCCTGTCCTCAAGAAAATGACTTGCCTAATAATTATCCACGTTTAGACATTTATGTCCACTGTTAACTTTTCAAGAAACTGTTAAGAAATTAATGTGATTTTAACGCCAAGCTTTGGTGCGTGTGTTACTGGCCAGACTGAAAAACCATCTGCATTTGTAGTGCCTTTCCTCTCCTGCTTTTTTCAAACCGCGGTTCAAATCCTACCTGAAATCAATTTAGTGAACAGCAGCAGCAGTTTTAAAACAAAAATAATAGGTACATGGCACGTTTCAAGGATAAGAGCTGTTTTGAGAACCGTTCTTTCTTACACTCATGTGTAGAGGTTGGTGTGTACACTGGGCCACCCTGTAAAATGGAACTGTGGGTGGGAGTAGAACAAGCTAAGAGTCACTGACTTACAGAGTGCCTGTGTGGCACATGTGGGCCGTAGCCGCTGGCATCAAACCAAATCTCACAGTCCCCTGAGCCCTGTGGCACTCCTGACCTTGGCACTGCGCACTGACCTCCAGCTCCCTGCTCTCCCAGCTGCTCGCCCCGTCAGTCACTGGACCTCCAGCCAGCTCTGCTCTGTCTAGGTGTCCCATCTGGGCCTCTTCCTTTGCTTTCATTTACACGCTCTTCCCTTCCCACTCTCTTCTATTCGGCCCAGAAAATATTTCTGGGTTCTATCACCCCAAATCAGCCCCCCTGCCACCCTGTGCCAGGCCCCCATCCCCACCCTCACCCTCAGGCTCTCTCGTTCCTTCAGGAACAGCTGCATCTCCAGTCCGATGGCCCCGGTGCACCTCACACACTGAGGCTGACCCGGCAGGCACTTCATCCTCAGGAAACATGCCACGAGACACAATCATCAAGTCCTCCACACTCTTTCTCATCCCCCACGTCCATTCCACCAGCAAGGGCTGTAGATTTACCTCCAAATACGCATCTCTCTGCCGCCACCATTTCCTTCCCAGACTGTAAGTGGCTCTTTACAGGAAACTGCCCTCAGCAGGAAGCGCCTTTTCCTGTCCCTTTAGCAAAGCTATATTGTAATTAACTTTTAAACCAGGCACCCCCACGCTCTACTCATCTCTGGCCCAAGCATGCCTTTCAAATTTTTTTTTTTTTTAATTTTTGGCCGTGTTGATCTTCGTTGCTGTGAGCGGGCTTTCTCTAGTTGCGGTGAGCGGGGGCCGCTCTTTTGTTGCAGTGCACGTGCTTCTCACTGCGGTGGCTTCTTTTGCTGCGGAGCACGGGCTCTAGGCACGCAAGCTCAGTAGTTGTGGCTCATGGGCTCTAGAGCGCAGGCTCAGTAGTTATGGCGCACGGGGTTAGTTGCTCCGCAGCACGCAGCACGTGGGATCTTCTCGGACCGGGGCTTGAACCCGTGTCCCCTGCACTGGCAGGCAATTTGGACTCTTAACCACTGCGCTCTCAGGAAAGGCCCTCAAATCTCTTTTTAATCACACAATACCTTGCCTAGCTTATCAGTTCTTTCCGTAAATCAAAGAAGTAGAAATGAAGAATAAGTAATTAACATGACCAGATCTCTTCCCCAGCTTCCCTTTCAGTAATCTCCTGAATAAACCGTGTGACCAAACTGTGTGAACAAGATAACATCCAGAGGAAGATCACAGTATGGTGACGACTCTGACCGCTCCCCACCTCCCCCCACACCCCCCTTCTCAATGATTGAGATTACTTCTCTGTTTCCCTTTGAAAACTCTCATGGCCGAGCAGAATATTTGGAGGTGGTTTCTTGGGGACGCTGAGTCCCCCATCTCCCCAGACTGCCCGCATTCTGATTAAAAGCAGCTTTCCTGTCTACCATTTGTGAGTACCGATTTTGTAAGCGGAGAGCAGCAGGTCCCCCTATTCCATAACAAGACAGCTGCTGTCACGGCCTCCCAACCAGGCTCTCTGCTCAGATCCGCAGGGCAGCCACGAACATCTTCCTAGGAACGTAACTGTGATCGTGTCGCCCCTGCTCCCGCCTGGTCCGGCCCCACACCCCGTCCCCAGGCCCAGGGCCTTCGTACAGGTCCCCCTCCACCTGCTAGTCTTCCCTTCCTGCTTAGTTAAGGTAAGGCCTGCGCCCGCTGCCAGAAGAACCCCGCTGGACATCACGCCCTCGGGGCGACCTCACATCCTTCTTTCGTTTACCAGCCTGTTCACAGGGCGCCCGCCTAAGCCACACACGACACACATACACACTAACGCAACAAACTCCGAGCGTCTTGGGGAACTGCGCTCGCCAAGAGGGAAGCTGACGTCCTGGCTGGCAGGGGGCGTGGGCAGAGAGCCGGACTCGCGAACTGAAGCCGGGGAGCATTGGGCCAGGCGGAACTCAGGACGCCGAGAACATGCTTCCGGCCGGGCCTCTTCTGCGAGAGCGCCGCCGAGGGGGCGGGACTTCCGGCGCGACGTGTTCTCGGCGGCGGCGGCGGCGACTACAAGGAAAGGTGGCCGCGGGCGATGCAGGGGGCGCGGCACGTCGTGTGCGCCGTGTCGGGCGGGGTGGACAGCGCCGTGGCCGCGCTGCTGCTGAGGCGGAGAGGTGAGGCGACCGAGGGCCCAGACCGCCCCTGAGCGGCCCCTTCTCGTAGAGTCCCGCCCGGTCGTGCGGCGCCCCGGCCCCTCACCCTGTGCCTGGGGGTCGGAGAGCGCGCGACCGCAGCCCCGACTGCTGGGGAGCAGTCGGGCCACCCGTTACCGACGCAGTGAAGGGGGGGGTCTCCGACTTCGGGGGGCCGCGTTTCTCCCTGGCTCCGAGGCCCTGCATCCGGGGCGATGGCGGCGGCGTCCGCACTTAGCCTGGGGAGCGCTGACCTCTGCGGACACAGCAGCCTCCGTGGAGGTCCTTGCTCTTACGACAAACGACATGGCCGTCAGGCAACGTGTGCGACAAGTACCGACGGGTGGTCTGCTTATTAAATCGTGTCTGTGGTCTTGGTTCGGTGGATGACAAACTTCTGCGCAAAAGCGCTTGTTTCTTCAGGCGACTAACGGGTGCCCCGGGTCGGGAGCTGAGGTGAACTGCCCGTCTGACTTCTCCGTCTGTGTGGCCCTCTCTCATTGTGAGGCCTCGTACCCCTAGTGACACTTGTGGACCCTCTGCTGTGAGCCGCCTTTCGTGCTTAGGTACTTGCAGTGCAGAGTGAGTGCAAGGTTCCCGACCTGGGACGAGTGATGTAAGCGCTCCCTGTCTGTGAAGTGGAGGGGACACCTACGTCACAGGGTTACTGGAAGTATTAGATAACATAATTCATGCAGAAACTTAACCCCAGTGCCCAGCACATATCAGGCACTCAGAAAACAGTAGTGGTTATTAGTTCATATTATTAGCAACAGTAGCTGTTATGAAAGGTGCAATAAAAAAAGTTAAATAGCAGTATAGGCAAACTGTAGGCACATACAGTTGCGAGAAAGGGGGAAGCAAAGAATCACAGAGGCGGTAGTGTTTGAGCTGAGACTTGTCGAGCCCAGGTTCATGTGCCCAACGCAGAGTGAGGCTAAACAAACCGAAAGTTCGAGTTTGGAGCAGAGGAAGGTTTATTAGTTGAGGAGGTGCCAACCTGGAAGATGGGAGACCTAGACTCCTCAAATCCATGGTTGCAAGACTTGAAGGAGGAGTAGGATTTCACTAAGCAAAGATCGGGGAGGAGAAAAGGGCTTTCTGGCGGAGTCAGCAGCAGGAGCTGGCTCTGGCCAGAGGGAGGCGGAAGTGAGACCGTGAGGTGGCGTTTGGGGGCGGGGGCGGTTCCGAGGAGCTCCGGTTCTTCATGTCTCAGTGCGGAAAGAATTCAGCGAGAGGCAAAGTGATAGATAAGAAGGGATGTATTAGAATAGGACGTTTGTGAGGCTTACAGGCAGGCGGGCGAGAGGGTGCTGTGCCCTGAGAACTTAGTGGGTTACAGTTTTAAAATCAGAGGAAAGGTGGGGAGGGGGAAAAGACCACCTTCTTCCTCATTCTTGAGTAGACGTCAGTCTTCCATCATCAGCTCCTCCACATTGGCTGGGGGAGTTTTCGTGTCCCTACATGGTCAAGCCAGGACTGTCATGGCACAATGAGAATTAGCAAAAAGGCGGTAACGTATACTAAAAATGGTAAATCATCTCAGGTTTCAGTATAATGTCACCCTTTCCTTATATTTTTGTTTTTAGTACACACAGAGGAGCATGTCCTAGGAATCATTAACTTACTGAGCTCACCGGGGAGGATGTGGGTCTCATGCCAGCATTGTTTTATTGTTTTGGGGCATGTCTCATGCTTCTGTTGCATGGTTTTGTTACTAAGCAAGCCTGCTTGGTTTTATGGTTAAGCAAACCTGCTTTCTTGAGTGATCATTAACTTACAGGGGTCTCCCATACTTCTTTACTTACAATCCCCTAGTGGGACTAACTATTTAATTACCTACTTTGTCCCTTTACTCTGTCCCTATCAGAAGGAGAGGGGGGTGGAGAGGTAGGTTGAGCCCTGGTTATGCAGTATGTTCTATGAGGGGCTTTCGACTGTGTTGGGTAGCAGTGCAGAGCCCTTGAAGGGCTCTGACGAGGCTGTGACATGTTTGGGGAGATGCGGCAGGTGGCCCTGGAGAGTCTAGATATGTTATTTTACTACTTCCGGAAGGTAAGCTCTCCTTCCCAGAATCCAGACTGTACAGCCTCGTATTCCAGCTTCCTTGGGTTTTGCTCCTCCGTGGGAGAAGCTGATGGACGTAGCAAAGAAAAAGCCTGATCCTCTCCACTCGGCATCGGGGTTTTTCCCAGTCTTGTTGGACGTGTGTGTTCTGTCACGTGCCTCCTGGAAAGTTAAGGACTGGCAAGGTGCTGTGGTCCCATCCTGGAGTGCCAGAGCCTGTGCCCATGTAAATGGGTCACATCTCCAGAAGAAAGATGAGCAGGCAGATCAGGCTATAGAAGAGGAGATTTTTTTTTTTTTTTTGCGGTACACGGACCTCTCACTGCTGCGGCCTCTCCCGTTGCGGAGCACAGGCTCCGGACGCGCAGGCCCAGCGGCCATGGCTCACGGGCCCAGCCGCTCCGCAGCATGTGGGATCCTCCCGGACCGGGACACGAACCCGCGTCCCCTGCATCAGCAGGCGGACTCTCAACCACTGCGCCACCAGGGAAGCCCAGAAGAGGGGATTTTTAAAGCTCTGGATGTGGAGTTGTGTGTTTGTTCTGGTTAAGCTCCTGTTCTCTGCTGGGCACTGCTGGGAGCTGGGGACGCATGGGTGTATGAGACACAGCTCCATGTTTTACTGAGCTACAGGGAGCATGGACAGGAACTACTGGCACCTAGTGTGGTGTGCACTACAAGAGAAGCAGTCAGGTGGTTTGGGAAGCAGAGGAGGGAGGACCTGTTACCTGCTGGGATGGGGGGGTGGTCTTGCTAATGTGACCTTTTCGTATTTGGCAAAGCTGTGTCACTGCATCTCTGTTCTTTGGAGTACTGTATTAAACGTTTTACGGTCGAATGCCCTGCCTTTCATTACATGGAGCCTACCCAAAAAACAGATTTCTCATATGTGGTAGACACCTATGTAGTCCTAAAGCTGGTCTTTCCAATATTTGGTTGGGTACTTTGTGAGCGACAGAAAAGGGAGAAAACGGTCTCAAAATATACAGATAGTACAGCCCTTACAATAAAGTAGCCAAAATTTTAAATGTCTTTATGTCTGATGACTTAGAATCTAATTCTTAGATGGTAATTGGAAATAACTTTTGAAATGAGCTTACTTTTCTGATAACTGAATGGTGATTTTTATTTGTTTCGAAAAATTGTGTTGAATTTCTGCTCTTCTTTCGTTCAGTCACACGTTGGCTACGCCTCTGTGTGCTTGGCATTGTGCGTGGGAGCACGAAGGTGAAAAAATGCCGTCTTGTTCATACAAGATGAACAATCTTGGGGACGCGGGCAATCAGTACAGCCCCACAGCGTCTTGTGAGGAAGGAGCCCTTTACAAAGTGCAGGGGGACGGCCAGGGTGCGAGCATCAGCCGGAGAGTCAGGAACAGTTTGCACTAAGATGTAGTCGGAGCACAGAAGGCCACGTGGCAAAGGGGGGACTGCCAGGCACCCGTGCACAGAGGCACCGGAGAGCTCAGGAGTCACTGCTTTTTCCACCCAAGGCTGATTTCATAAACTCTCTTTAATTTGCCCTTCGCCCCTCCCCCAGGTTACCAGGTGACAGGGGTGTTTATGAAGAACTGGGACTCGCTGGATGAGCATGGAGTTTGCACGGCTGACAAAGACTGCGAAGACGCTTACAGAGTTTGCCAAATCCTAGACATCCCCTTCCATCAAGTGTCCTACGTGAAGGAGTATTGGAATGATGTGTTCAGGTGGGTGCAGTTCCCGACGCAGAAGGCTTCCTAAGGGCAGGACTGCCGTAGTCAGCCGGGCCAATGGCGTGCGGCCAGCACTTTTTGTTTTGGCAGTGGTGCTGAAGACTGTGTGTGGGAGGCCTCAGCCGCCCTCAGGGAGTCTGTGTTAGAGGTCAGGCCTGCATCCCAGAGCACCCGTAGCCCTTCTTCCTGTTACTGTGCCACCTGCCAGAAGTCTCTTTAATGTCTCTGCTAAATTAGTATAAGGGAGCTAAGGCTGAGGTCTCCCACGGAAGGCTGGCTGTGACTGGTCCCTGAGGACAGATCCACTGGGCAGTAGCTGTCAGGCTGAAGAGTCGGCTGGGGTGCTGGTTAAACAGATACCTCGACCTGGGTCTGGGATGGGGCCCTGGAACCTGCACTTGAGCAGGCGCTTCAGGTGATTCTGATGGAGGGGGTCCTTTGGGTCTTATTTTGGGAAACGGTACAGTGGGGCCTGGGGCCTGGTGAGTATAGGTTCAGATGGAAACTGCAGCTGTCTTTAAACAGATGTTTGATGAAAATATTGAAAATGGCTCTATACTGAAGCTCTTCTGTTTTGTAGAAAATTATAGTTTTGGTAAGACAGGGAGAAACTCTAAATTAAACAAGTAATTTAGCTGATTTATTTTTCCATAGAGTGTTTGTAGAAAATTATAGTTTTGGTAAGACAGGGAGAAACTCTAAATTAAACAAGTAATTTAGCTGATTTATTTTTCCATAGAGTGTCTCACACTTAGAAGTGAAAAGTCTTTTTCTTTTATTCCAGTGATTTTTTAAATGAATATGAAAAAGGAAGAACTCCCAATCCTGACATAGTCTGCAACAAACATATCAAATTCAGTTGTTTTTTTAATTATGCTGTGGATAATCTTGGTAAGTAATTGGGGTTATCTGCGTTTGTCTTTTTAAGAATTATAAGATTTCTGGGAGCTGAGGTCGGTTTCAACATGTATCTGTTTGATATTGGTGGTGGCTTTTCTGGATCTGAGGATGTAAAGCTTAAATTTGAAGAGATCAACCCAGTCTTGGACAAGTATCTTCCATTAGACTCCAGAGTGAGAATCATAGCTGAGCCAGGCAGATAACTACGTTGTATCAGCTTTCAAGCTCACAGTTAGTATCATTGCAAGAAAACCTCCCATTAGAGGAGCAGACAGGCTCTGATGATAAAGATGAGTCGAGTGAACAGACCTTTATGTATCACGTGAATGATGGAGTCTGTGGAGCTTTCAGCGGCATCCTTTATGACCATGCACATATGAAGCCCCTTCTGCAGAAGAGCCCCAAACCAGATGGGAAGTGTTATCCATCCAGCATCTGGAGACTGACCTATGATGACCTCGATCGCATTGTTGAGCGCTGTAACTTGTCCGAGATGCATATGGGAGATTGGATGCTCTTTGAAAACGTGGGTGCTCACACTGTCGCTGCTGAATCCACTTCAGTGGATTCCAGAGGCTGACCATCTACTATGTGATGTCAGGGCCCACGTGGCAACTGACGCAGCAAATCCAGAACCACAACTTCCTACCCAGATCAGAGGAGCAGGATGGTGGCACTGTGCCTGTGTCCTGTGCTTGGGAGAGTAGAATGAAGGTCACCCAGCCTGTGCTGCAACTTGTGTTGACGTGTAGACACCATTCTCGTAGCTGTTAACTGTGAGTTTAGCTTGAATTAAGGGTTTGGGGGGACCATTTAACGTAGTTTCTGCAAGGTTTGAGGTTTCTGTGTGAGTAGGCTTGGCACAGATGCGGCAATGTGGAAGCCCGGGAGTTGGGGTCACACTTACCTGTGTTCCTATGGAAACTATTGCAATATTTGTTCTATGTGGCTTTTTATTCACTTCTCAAACATGCTACTAAAGAGTGCCCCTCGACTGCTGAGCAAATGTTTGTAGCCTGTGCAATGGCAGGCAGAATGGACCAGAAGCTTAGTGTTGTGACCTGTTTAAAAAAATAATAAAGTATCTTGAAATTAAAAAAGGAGAATATCATAAGATTTTCAGAGAAAGCCAGAAGTCAAAGCCTTGTAAGCAGTTTCATCTTGCAGAAGGAAAGGAAGCAGTGAAAATGATAGTATTTTGTATTTCACTGGATAAGAAAGAACTCTCTGGCGATGCACAAATGATAGGATCCCAGGGGGGAGAGAGTGCATCTTTGTCACGGGCCGCACAGCCACAAGGACTAGCACAGTGGATTTCAGGAGAACCAACCTCAGAAAACCCTGAGGAACGAAGTGTTGGATCACTGGCGAGAGTTGAAAGGTGAGGCCCCCAGACCCTGCCTGCAGGTTCGACTTTGCTCAAAGCAGCTCTAGTTCCAGATGTGGTTATATTTAGCGGAAGTTTCAGGAGCCCTAATTCAGAACTTAAGAAACTCGGTATTTCGTTTCTTATTAGTCATCCTTTTTGCTGGTCCTACTGAGACCTTTTCTCTTGCTTTAAAAGCAGGCGTCTGCTTTGTCTTGGAAACGGGTCTGGGTCTGTAGCTGATTCTGGGTCCTGGGTCTGTTTCGTTTCTCTGGTTTGGAGCCATGTCTTAGTGGCCTGTTCGGAAAGCCCGTTTCTGCTCAAGGTCCTGCCGCCACCGACAGCTTGCCTGCAGAGTTTGTCTGTTCCCAGCTTCCTGTCTTCTCATTCCCGTCGGCCTGGTGGGACATCCCCATTCCTGTTTGTTGAACCCCCTGCTGCTGACCTGCTTACTTAGGCTCCTCGTGGTATCTGTTGCTGTGCTTTTGTGAATTCAGGTTCTTTTCTTGTCCCCTGCTGTCAGGGCCGCCATAATGAGCTTCTGGAGCGCTGGATGCTGGTCTTTCACATTGTTCTGGTCCATTGCAGCCCACCCTGCCACATCTGGCCATGTGCCAAGACATGCTGTGTGCCAGTGGCCCAGTGGGGTCACAGGACCACTGGCCACTCTGTCCTGTCAGCACTTTGCAATGACTTAAAAGGGGACAGAGTCGGCTTGCCAACCTGATACGCAAGTGACCTGCCACTGAGACGACAATGATGAAAAGTCGGTTCATGGAGTTAGGTTATTTTTTACCAAAAATGCCTATGAGAACTACGAATTGAAGTCCTAACAAATTTGAATGCTGGGCTAACACCAATAACATGAAATTGAGTAGAGCTAAATGCAAAGTTTGCTACCTAGGTTCAGTAATTAAATCTCCTGGTACAGGATTGGGAGTCGATCTAGGGCCTCGAGGGGCCTCGAGCTGACTGTGAGCCTGCAGTCTGGCATCAGAGCCAGTGCAGCCCAAGTTTGCCTTGTGGTCAGGACATCCGAGGAAGGGGGAGGGATCCGCTGGGGTCCACACTGGGCAGCCTACGTCTAGTGGCTGCATTTAGTTCCAGTTTACTCGGGAAAAAGAGTGACAGGCTCATGGAGCGTGAGTTGGTTTTTATTTTGAGAGTGTGGGAAATACTCCATCTGACGATACTTTGGGGCCATCATAGCAGCACGCAAGCGTGTGACTCAGGATCACATTCTAGCTTGGGACCCCAGAGGCCAGAGCTGGGGTGCGCAGGAGAAAGATTTCACTCAGGGGAGGCACAAACAGCTCTTCACGGGGAATGATGCTTGCCTTTGTAGAGCTTCAAGCTCCTTGTCACCTTAGCTTTTCAGGGAGCCCCTAGGTGGCCATCTGTTAGGGATGCTTTGGAAGAATTTCTGCGGTAAATGTTTCTGAGTCTGAATTTACTGTGTGAACAGTACAACACAGAATAAAAATACTCGAAACCTAGACCTCTGAAATCTTAGGGCTTCTCACACAGAATCCTGCATTTTTGCAGCACAACTGGTGGTTCTTTAAGGAAATAAAGTGTTTTTTTTTCTCTATTAGAAAATCAATCAAGATTTAATAATGTGTTCCTAAATGTGCTTTTTCAAGTAGTTAATATGCAGCAGTTGATTCTTACTGTGTCTTTTGTTTTACACTGAGCTACTTTGGTTGGTTAAGTACTGAATCAGTTTTGCTGCACCTTCCTGGAAAAAGTCTCTTGCAATACGAAATGTCTGAAATTTTCACACAGTGCAAAGGTTATGGATTAATATGTGCCTTGGTAGGTTCTTTCACTTTTTTGTATTATGTGGAAAGAAGAAATTGACTATGCTGCATGGTCCTTCACTGTTATAAAAATAATATGTATTTATTAAAGAAAATTTAAAACTCAGAAGAGTAAAAAAGATAAGGGAAAGTGTCACCTATAATTTCACCTCCCAGAATCAAAGGAGGAGACTTTCTGATATTTGTCTTCATTTTTTTCTGTACATTAAAAAAAGTAGAGTCATAAACTTTCTTTCCCTACTGAACAATATCATAAGCGTTTTCCCATTAAAAATTCTGTGTAAGTGGCACTGTTATTATGGCAATGGCACTTTAATTTACTTCATATTCTCCTGGTGTTGAACGTTTCAGTTGTTTTCAGTTTTTCCTTAGTATAAGAAACACTGAAATTAGCTTTTTGTACTTGTGTGCATATCTGAATTTTTCCTTAAGCTAGAATGAATGGATAGATATTAACTTTAGAAAGACCCTTAGAGATACAGTGAAATCTTGTAGCAAGATTATATCAATTTAGAGACCTAAAGGCTGCTTATTTAATGGAATTTCAGGTGTGCCTCTATTCCCTGGGATCTGGGTGTTTGGGAGTGGGGCAGGTAATCTGCACAGACTGCCTGGTGTGAGACCTGGCGTCTGTCTGCTGCTTGGTGCACCCTGGGCTCCGACTGGCCAAGGCCAGCAAGTGCAAGTCTAAAATTTGATCCTCGGGACTTCCGTGGTGGTCCAGTGGTTAAGACTTGTGCTTCTACTGCAGGGGGTGCGGGTTCAATCCCGGGTCAGGGAACTAAGATCCCACATTCTGTGTGGCACGACCAAAAATAATTTTAAATAAAAATTTTAAAAATAAGGGTGGGGCTAATGGCAGACTCCGGGAGGGCTTACGCCAAGGAGTACTTCCCAGAACTTCTGCTGCCAAAGTCCTTGTCCTTGTGGTGAGCCACAGCTGCCCCCTGCCTCTGAAGGAGACCCTCCAATACTAGCGGACTGAGCTCTGCCCACCAGAGCAGCACCCAGCTCCACCCACCACCAGTCCCTCCCATCAGGAAGCTTGCACAAGCCTCTCGGATAGCCTCATGCACCAGAGGGCAGACAGCAGAAGCAAGAAGAACTACAGTCCTTCAGCCTGTGGAACAAAAACCACATTCACAGAAAGATAGACAAAATGAAAAGGCAGAGGGCTATGTACCAGATGAAGGAACAAGATAAAACCCCAGAAAAACAACTAAATGAAGTGGAGATAGGCAACCTTCCAGAAAAAGAATTCAGAACAATGATAGTGAAGGTGATCCAGGACCTCGGAAAAAAAATGGAGGCAAAGATCAAGAAGGTGCAAGAGATGTTTAACAAAGACCTAGAAGAATTAAAGAACAAACACCTAGAAGAATTAAAGAACAAACAAACAGATGAATAATACAATAACTGAAATGAAAAATACACTAGAAGGAATCAATAGCAGAATAACTGAGGCAGAAGAATGGATAAGTGACCTGGAAGACAGAATGGTGGAATTCACTGCCATGGAACAGAGTAAAGAAAAAAAGAATGAAAAGAAATGAAGCCTAAGAGACCTCTGGGACAACATTGAACGCACCAACATTCACCTTATAGGGGTCCCAGAAGGAGAAGAGAGAGAGAAAGGACCTGAGAAAATATTTGAAGAGATTATAGTCGAAAACTTCCCTAACATGGGAAAGGAAATAGCCATCCAAGTCCAGGAATTACAGAGAGTCCCAGGCAGGATAAACCCAAGGAGAAACACGCCGAGATACATAGTAATCAAACTGAAAAAATTGAAGACAAAGAAAAATTATTACAAGCAACAAGGGAAAAATGACAACATACAAGGGAACTCCCATAAGGTCAACAGCTGAATTCTCAGCAGAAACTCTACGAGCCAGAAGGGAATGGCATGATATATTTAAAGTGGTGAAAGAGAAGAACCTATGACCAAGTACTCTACCCACCAAGGATCTCATTCAGATTCGATAGAGAAATCAAAAGCTTTACAGAAAAGTAAAAGCTAAGAGAATTCAGCACCACCAAACCGGCTTTATAACAAATGCTAAAGGAACTTCTTTAAGTGGGAAACACCAGAGAAGAAAAGGACCTACAAAAACACAAACCCATAACAATTTGAAAAATGGTCATAGGAACATATATATCGATAATTACCTTAAATGTGAATGGATTAAATGCTCCAACCAAAAGACACAGGTTCACGCAAAGGATACAGAAACAAGACCCATATATATGCTGTCTACAAGAGACCCACTTCAGACCTAGGGACACATATAGACTGAAAGTGAGGGGATGGAAAAAGAGATTCCATGCAAATGGGAATCAAAAGAAAGCTGGAGTACCAATACTCATATCAGATATAATAGACTTTAAAATAAAGAATGTTGCAAGAGACAAGGAAGGACACTACATAATGATCAAGGGTTCAATCCAAGAAGAAGATGTAGCAATTACAAATATATATGCACCCAGCATAGGAGCACCTCAATACATAAGGCAGATGCTAACAGCTATAAAAGAGTAAATTGACAGGAACACAATAATAGTGGGGGACTTTAACACCTCACTTACACCAATGGACAGATCATCCAGACAGGAAATTACTAAGGAAACACAAGCTTTAAATGACACAAGAGACCAGATAGATTTAATTGATATTTATAGGACATTCCATCCGAAAACAGCAGATTACACTTTCTTCTCAAGTGCACATGAAACATTCTGCAGGATAGATCACATCTTGGGTCACAAATCAAGCCTCAGTAAATTAAAAATAATTGAAATCATATCAAGCATCTTTTCCAACCACAATGCTATGAGATTAGAAATAAATTACAGGGGAAGAAAAGTAAACACAAACACATGGAGGCTAAACAGTACGTTACTAAATAACCAAGAGATCACTGAAGAAATCAGAGGAAATCAAAAAATACCTAGAAACAAATGACATGGAAAACACAATGATCCAAAACCTATGGGATGCAGCAAAAGCAGTTCTAATAGGGAAGTTTATAGCAATACAGTCCTACCTCAAGAAACAAGGAAAAGCTCAAATAAACAATCTACCCTTACACCTAAAGGGACTAGAGAAAGAAGAAAAGACAAAACCCAAAGTTAGCAGAAGGAAAGAAATCATAAAGGTCAGAGCAGAAATAAATGAAAGAGAAACAAAGAAAACAACAGCAAAGATCAATAAAACTAAGAGCTGGTTCTTTGAGAAGATAAACAAAATTGATAAACTTTTAGCCAGACTCATCAGGAAAAGAGGGAGAGGACTCAAATCAATAAAATTAGAAATGAAAAAGGAGAAGTTACGACAGACACCGCAGAAATACAAAGCATCCTAAGAGACTACTACAAGCAACTCTATGCCAATAAAATGGACAACCTAGAAGAAATGGACAAATCCTTAGAAAGGTATAACCTTCCAAGACTGAACCAGGAAGAAACAGAAAATATGAACAGACCAATCACAAGCAATGAAATTGAAACTGTGATTAAAAATCTTTCAACAAACAAAAGTCCAGGACCAGATGGCTTCACAGGTGAATTCTATCAAACATTTAGAGATGAACTAACACACATCCTTCTCAAGCTCTTCCAAAAAATGGCAGAGGAAGGAACACTCCCAAACTCATTCTACGAGGCCACCATCAGCCTGATACCAAAACAAGACAAAGATACTACAAAAAAAGAAAATTACAGACCAATATCACTGGTGAATATAGATGCAAAAATCCTCAACAAAATACCAGCAGACAGAATCCAACAACACATTAAAAGGATCATATACCATGATCAAGTGAGATTTATCCCAGGGATGCAAGGATTCTTCAGTATACACAAATCAGTGTGATACATCATATTAACAAATTGAAGAATAAAGACCATATGATCATCTCAATAGATGCAGAAAAAGCTTTTGACAAAATTCAACACCCATTTATGATAAAAACTCTCCAGAAAGTGGGCATAGAGCGAACTTACCTCAACATAATAAAGGCCATATATGACAAACCCACAGCAAACATCATTCTCAATGGTGAAAAACTGAAAGCATTTCCTCTAAGATCAGGAACAAGACAAGGATGTCCACTCTCGCCACTATTATTCAACTTAGTTTTGGAACTCCTAGCAATGGCAATCAGAGAAGAAAAAGAAAAGGAATTTAAATTAGAAAAGAAGAAATAAAACTATCACTGTTTGCAGATGACATGATACTATACATAGATAATCCTAAAGATGTCACCAGAAAACTACTAGAGCTAATCAATGAATTTGGCAAGGTTGCAGGAAACAAAATTAATACACAGAAATCTCTTGCATTCCTATACACTAATGATGAAAAATCTTTAAGAGAAATTAAGAAAACAGTCCCATTCACCGTTGCAACAAAAAGAATAAAATACCTAGGAATAAACCTACCTAAGGAGGTGAAAGACCTGTACTCAGAAAACTATAAAACACTGATGAGGGCTTCCCTGGTGGTGCAGTGGTTGAGAGTCTGCCTGCTGATGCAGGGGACACAGGTTCGTGCCCCGGTCCGGGAAGATCCCACATGCCACAGAGCGGCTGGGCCTGTGAGCCATGGCCGCTGAGCCTGCGTGTCCGGAGCCTGTGCTCCGCAACGGGAGAGGCCACAGCAGTGAGAGGCCCGCGTACAGCAAAAAAAAAACAACAAAACACTGATGAAAGAAATCAAAGATGCCACAAACAGATGGAGAGCTATACCATGCTCTTGGATTGGAAGAATCAATATTGTGAAAATGACTATACTACCCAAAGCAATCTACAGATTCAGTGCAATGCCTATCAGATTACCAATGGCATTTTTTACAGAACTAGAACAAAAAAATCTTAAAATCTGTGTGGAGACACAAAAGACCTCAAATAGCCAAAGCAATCTCGAGGGGAAAAAAAGGAGCTGGAGGAATCAGGCTCCCTGACTTCAGACTATACTACAAAGCTACAGTAATCAAGGCAGTATGGTACTGGCACAAAAACAGAAATATAGATCAACAGAACAGGATAGAAATCCCAGAGATAAAGCCACACACCTGTGGTCAACTAATCTATGACAAAGAAGGCAAGGATATACAATGGAGAAAAGACAGTCTCTTTAGTAAGTGTGCTGGGAAAACTGGACAGCTACATGTAAAAGAATGAAATTAGAACACTCCCTAACACCATACACAAAAATAAAATGGATTAAAGATCTAAATGTAAGACTGGACAGTATAAAACTCTTAGAGGAAAACATAGAAAGAACACAATATGACATAAATTACAGCAAGATCTTTTTTGATCCACCTCCTAGAGTAACGGAAATAAAATCAAAAGTAAACAAGTGGGACCTAATGAAACTTAAAAGCTTTTGCACTGCAAAGGAAACTATAAACAAGACAAAAAGACAACCCTCAGAATGGGAGAAAATATTTGCAAACGAATCGACGGACAAAGGATTAATCTCCAAAATATATAAACAGCTCATGCAGCTCAATATTAAAAATACAAACAACCCAGTCAAAAAATGGGCAGAAGACCTAAATAGACATTTGTCCAAAGAAGACATACAGATGGCCAAGAAGCACATGAAAAGCTGCTCAACATCACTAATTAGAGAAATGCAAATCAAAACTACAATGAGGTTATCATCTCACACCAGTTAGAATGGGCTTCATCAGAAAATCTAGAAACAACAAATGCTAGAGAGGGTGTGCAGATAAGGGAACCCTCTTGCATCTCAGTGGGAATGTAAATTGATACAGCCACTATGGAGAACAGTATGGAGGTTCCTTAAAAAACTAAAAATATAATTACCATATGATCCAGCAATCCCACTACTGGGCATATAACCAGAGAAAACCATAATTCAAAAAGACACGTGCACCCCAATGTTCATTGCAGCACGATTTACAATAGCCAGGTCATAGAAGCAACCTAAATACCCATCAACAGACGAATGAATAAAGAAGATATGGTACATATATACAATGGAATATTACTCAGCTATAAAAAGGAATGAGATTGGGTCATTTGTAGAGACATGGATGGACCTAGAGGCTGTCATACAGAGTGAAGTATGTCAGAAAGAGTAAAACAAATATCGTATGTTAACACGTATATGTGGAATCTAGAAAAATGGTACAGATGAACTGGTTTGCAAGACAGAAATAGAGACACAGATGTAGAGAACAAACGCATGGACACCAAGGGGAGAAAGGGGCAGAGGGTAGTGGTGGTGGGATGAATTGGGAGATTGGGCTTGACATATATACACTAATATGTATAAAACAGATAACTAATAAGAACCTGCTATATAAAATAAATAAATAAATAAATAAATAAATCTCCGGAGATTTCCCTGTTGGTGCAGTGGTTAAGAATCCGCCTGCCAGTGCAGGGGATACAGGTTCGATCCCTGGTCCGGGAAGATCCCACATGCCGCGGAGCAACTAAGCCCGTTGAGCCTGCACTCTAGAGCCTGTGAGCCACAACTGCTGAGCCTGCGTGCCACAGCTACTGAAGCCCGCATGCCTAGAGCCTGTGCTCCGCAACAAGAGAAGCCACGACAATGAGAAGCCCATACTCCTCAGCGAAGAGTAGCCCCTGATCGCCACTACTAGAGAAAGCCTGTGCACAGCAACGAAGACCCAACGCAGCCAAAAAATTAAAAAAACAGAATGTCAGTTGTATTAAAGTATTTGACAGGATAGACATCTGTACTATAAAATTAAAATTAAAAAAAATTTTTAAATAAAAATAAATAAAATCTGATCTTCGTATTTTTAAAAACCTCTCAGGAGCAGATGCAGTTGCTACGGGTCACTATGCAAGAACGTCCCTGGAAGATGAAGAGGTCTTTCAGCAGAAGCACGTTAGGAGGCCAGAAGGGCTTTTTAGAAATCGATTTGAAATTAGAAATGGTGAGTAAAAGTGCCTGGGCCAGAGCTTAATTATTTGTGAATGAAGTAAACTATTTTGAAGAATGACAGTGAGTTGTTTGAGCACACCTGCACGACTTCTCTCCGTGTGTTCCAAACTAGCTCATTGGTTTTGGTTTCCTCTTCGAAAAAGGACAGTTACCGAGAGGGTCGTTTTCCCCAAGGGCCTGTGATTGGTACCAGGAGGAGGCTCAGGTGGGGCGCCCGGGCCAGGGCTGCTGGGAAACTGAAGCCGTAATTCATAACCCAGTTCTGGGAGGAGACGCACAACAATAATAATTGGAGTGTAACAGGCCCTGATTCTTACCCTCGAGTTTGTGAGGACTTGAGATTGAGGTGTACTTTAGTGTGACATGAGTGCTGGGACCTGACATGGCACAGGCCTGGCAGCCAGGCTTGTAACTATGCTTACGAAGATTACATACATAAATTAGCTCATCAGCGTCAAAGGGAGCGAAGTTCCACCTGCCTAGAAAATGCCAGACAGTCACCTGGGAAGCTGCTGGCTTGTCCTGGTACATCTGCATGTAGAACAGAGGAGTTGGCATCATTATTAAGTGAAAGGCAAGATGGGGCTCGGAGCCGTGTTTCTGTGGGCAGTTTCCACTGCTGCAGCCCCGTGGGGGAGTTGGCATTTCCCCGCGTCTGGCCTGCCCTGGCCGCCTCACGCCCACCGCCTCCCTCCCCGCGCCCCTCTTGGCAGTGCCAGCATGCGGGTTCTCTGGTTCTGGTTCTCAGATGAGGAAACTGAAGCTTGGCTGCACTCGCCAACCGGGGTGCCTCGGGTTGGGGGGCTGGATCCCAGCTGGGTCTGTTCAGCTCCGCCGTCCCTGGTCGTTGTGCCGTCCTCCATGTCTTCCGGCCTGATCCACCCTGTTTTCCTTTTCTCTCCCTCCTTCCCCCCTCACAGCAGCCGAGGCCAGAGATAACCTTACTGGCAGGGCCCAGACAAGGACACCGCCTACGTGATGTTGGGAAGGCCTCTCGCTGCTGCCTGCAGGGCGCTGGGCCGTTTGTGTTCCCTGTGGGGGCGTGTGTGTGTGTGTGTGTGTGTGTGTGTGTGTGTGTGTGTGTGTGTGTGTGTGTGTGTGTGTGTGTGTGTGTCTGTGTGTGTGTGTGTGTGTGTGTCTGTGTCTGTGTTTGTGGTCGGGGGCTGATGTGTGGGGAGAGGTGACCGCTTCCCTCCCCGGTGCTGCCTTCGCAGTCCTGGGCAACCCTCACCAGGAAACCCTCCACGTCAGGAGGACACGGCTTTGACTGCCCAGCCCTGCCGCCTGGGGACTCCATGGTGGAATTTGCCCAGTGAACGTCGGTCTAAGGGGCCTGAGTAGATGAAGGATTTGTTTCCACGTCACATAGCCACCCCCGCTTACCTCCTAGAACATGTGGCGCCTCACAGAGCTGTCTGGGCCTTTTTGACAGGCCGGAGGCGCTCAGACCTCTGACTGCATTGGCGTGTGCTTTGTTCTGTGTAGCTGTTTTAATAATACCACAGTGTCTTTGTTCTCTGTGTGCGTTTTAGGCACCTAGAGATTTTTATTTTGCTCTGACTCAGTTGCCCTGGAGACCTGGTCTGGGGCCTCCTGGCCTGGGTCCCTGGGGAGAGCACATAGGGGCAGCAGAGTCCAGCCTGCGCTCCTGACCCCGGGCCCTGGGCCAGGGTAGATGTCCTCACCCGTCCCCGTGGCAGGTAGCACCACGGCCGACCCGGAGGAGCGAAGGTGTGAATGAGGCTCCAGGCACAGGCAGACCCTTGCCTAGTAGGCATCCCTGTCCATGGTTTAGGGTTCCTGCTTGCTTTCTTAAAAATCAGAGATTTTGAGTTTGTTTTAAAATAACCCAGAACTTTGAGAAGTTGCAAATTGCTCGCAGTATTCTGAGGCTTTTATATGCACTTAGACTGTTTAAGTTTAGTTTTGAAACAAAAAAGAACCTTTGGCAAATGAGTCTGCCTACCTGATGACCTGTTGACTGGACTCGGGCTTTCACTTTTCACTTGATTTTGTTGTTTTGTACGTAAAAAGTGATGGAATAGAAACCAGGTGATTGAGCTCAGTTTCCAGCTCTGCGCTTCTCTCCCTGCACCATTGTGGGCAGTCACTTTAATTATCTGAGCCTCAGTTTCCTCATCTGAAAATGGGGATAATTCTATCATAGGGCTAAAGTGAGAATCAAATTTGAGGTCACGGGTGGAAAACATTAGCTACACAGAGAGCATGTTACACATGTGACTGGGCCGAGCTGCACGCTGCACGTGGGCTGTTTGTACCCTTGGCACGGGTGTGAGCTGTGGGTGTGACTTGCCGAGGCTTTGCTTAGCCCTGGTTGTGAGTCACGTGGAAAGAATCTGGAACACTGGTGTCACGTTCGGTTTCCTCCGTTGGTCATTGAGCTGCAGAGTGGGGGACCCAGCGTTTGCAGTCATGGAAGGTCTGTAACACACCAGGCAGGACCGAGGGACCCGGAGATGGAGGCGGGCCTTGTTTCCTGAACCGCATCCCGTGGCCAGGGTCAGTCACAGCTCTGCACTGTCGCTGTCCAGCCGGGAACGGGTGTTTACAATGAATAGAACATTAGAGAAACTGCAGAGTAGCAGCTGATGGATGTCAGCTCGAACCATAAGAAAAGCTCACTGTGACCAAGTGGGGAGTACGTTTAGAAGCCAGGCACTGCTGGGGGACGTGGTTGGCGTCCACTGTGGGACCTGGGAGGTGAGCAGGGTCCCTGAGAGCAGCCACGGTGCAAACACATCCTGTGGTTATTAGGAAACAGCACAGCTGACACCATTTCAGCAGGATTTTCTGTACGTTGTCTCGTCCAGTTTTCCCAGATGTGGCTGAGTTTTTTTCTTAATACTTCCTAACATTTTTGTCATGTGATGTTTAATCTTTGCAGATATAGTCTAACATATGAACTGGAGTAAATGTCCTTATCACATACACTCTACCCCCTGCGTATTTTTTTCAATAGTAGATCAGTTAGGGATGAGAATTTTTCTTACCTTAACCACGGCAGTTCTCTTTTCTGGAAGTCTTCTACTGAGTATTGATCTTTGTTTCTGCCAGACCAGGGGTAATCTATCAAAGTAAACAGAAGGACATTATTAAAAGCAAAGTATGATGATTTTTATTCCTGCAACATCTTTTGTTCTTTACTCTTGGCAGTGGTAAAACTTCTGCAAGCAGCTGACAGCTTTAAAGACCAGACCTTCTTTCTCAGCCAGGTTTCCCAGGATGCCCTGAGGAGAACCCTCTTCCCCCTGGGGGGATTAACAAAAGATTTTGTAAAGAAAATAGCTGCTGAGAATAGACTTCATCATGTGCTTCAGAAAAAAGAGGTAGGATTGAGGGGTGTGCGCGCTCCCAGCCTGGGGTCCTGCACCACCTCCCCTGCCTGGGCTCTGGCCTCGAGCGAGGAGCCTGTCGTGCACACAGTGGGAGGGGCTGGGTCCTTCAGAAAGCAGCAGAGGAGGGACCGCTCCCTCCCGGCCGTGCCTCGGCCTCCCGGGGGTGGCAGCTGTCCTGGCAGCTAGGTGGCTGGCTGGGGTGCTCTTGGCTCAGCTGCCAGGTGAGAGCAGGATGGTGAGGACCGGGCTCCGAGACCCCCATCGGCACACACATCTCTGTTTCCATCCACGCGTCAGCACGGCCTCGTCAGGGTCTTCTTTGCGCCAGGCACTGCACCACTGGCCTCTGAGGACGCGGTGAGGAGCGCAGTTCCACCCCTGCCTTCAGGGAGCTTACGTCAAGGGGGCAGACAGACAAACCTACCGTTGTAAACTCGGAAGGTGTCCCTGAGAGAAGGTGTAGGGTCCGGTGAGAGAAAATGCCACGGGCTCTGATCTAGGTTCGGGGGCAGGGACAGACACCAGGAAAGGCCTCCAAGGAAAGTCTGTCTGTCCTCAGGCCTCAGGGTGAATAGGATTTAGTGTCATGTAGACGGTTGGGGAAGAGCCTGTGCAAAGGCCCCGAGCCTGGCGCAGTGGTGGAGTTGAGGTGAAGCCAGTGTGGTGGGCGCTTGGTGCTAGAGGGTGGGGTGCAACGTGGGAGGGGTCCCAGCGGGCTCGGCAGACACTGGGGCGGTCGGTCTAACCAGGCGGCTTCGGGTTGAGGCGGCCTTAGCTGCAGCCACTGTTTCACGTCTGTCCTGGGGACGGGCACAGCTGTGCTCTTGCCAGCAAGTTGCTGTCCCCAGGGAAGCCAGCCCGGTGCCCATCCCTCCACCTGTAGCATCTCGACTCATGTCTCTACCTGTTCGGTTTCTGGGTGTGACCGGTAAGAGCTGAGCGAGCCGCCCTCATAGGACCCGTGTTCTAGGGACACAGGCCAGCGCGTGGGCGAGGAAGCCGAACCATGGGCGCGGGACGGTGAGCCTGTTCCCGCTAGGCCTTCCCGCGTGCTAGAAACGTCACCTGGAGAAAAGACTCTCCTTCCTCGGACCCTCCGCGATGCTTCACCTCGTGGCCTGGCTTGTACTTCCTGCTTCTGCTCTGGTCCCTGTCTCTCCCCTGAGACTCACCGACAGTGGCCTGAGGGCTTAAGCAGCTTTAGTGTTCTCCTGGGCGGCTGGTCTGAGGGTCTGCAGCGCGGGGCCGGGCCCTGCCGGTGTGGAGGTGGCACTGCCTACTTAGCTGCCGAGGTCCGTGTCTGGGGCCTGAAGTAAGCCCCTGAGATCTGTTTGTGGCTGGGACTGGTGTGTGTGGTGCTGGAGAAGGGAAGCCAGGCCCCTGGCCCGGGGGAGGGGCGGCTTGGGGCAGGTGAGGCCCCGAGAGGCCCCGTGTGTCCCTCCCGCCCCTGCCCAGGCTCTCCAGGTGGAGTGCAGGACCCCACCCGGCCGTTCGTCTCACGGTCGGCCTTCCTTTCGTTTCAGAGCATGGGCATCTGTTTCGTTGGTAAAAGAAATTTTGAAAATTTCATCCTTCAGGTGAGTGGCTTTTGATGCAAAAGGTTGGAGCCGCGTTTCTGCTCTGGACCTGGATCCGTTAGCAATGAAACGTTTGTTTTCCAGTACTTACAGCCTCGACCTGGTAAATTTATTTCAATAGAAGACAATAAGGTTCTGGGAACGCATAAAGGTGAGATGCAACCCTGGGCTGCTTTTCTTCCTGAGCTCCTTGAGGCGTGGGGCAAGTTTGAGCTCTGGGGATTTAGAGATGATTCCAGTCCCGCAGGCACGGCGGTGGCTGGCGCCAGGGAAGGTGGGAGTGGCTCTGACCGGGTGTTTGCGATTTCAGACGTGGGCTCCTTTTAAGCATCGCAGCCGATAACAGAGGATGCCGTCTGGTTCAGAAGCGTTACTCTCTGAGTTATGTATTAAGTCTCCATGAATAGACTTATTTTTTCATTACATACAGAGAATACCAGACTACAGAAAAACTCCACTGGAGGGAAGGAGTTAGGTTGACTTCAGAGCATGAGTTTCATGACTTAGGACGCCGTGAAGAGTTGGGACCAGAAGGTGGCCCTCCTGGCCGGAGTGCTGCACCCCAGGTGCTGCTCCCTCATTCGCAGACGCCGCTGGGGTTCGGGGCACCCTGAGCCTGCCCTGAGCCGGCGTGGGGAGGACGGGTCAGGCGCGAGAGTTCACAGCCCAGGTGGGAGGACAGAGGCGGGCTTGGTCAACGGTGGGGCTGTGCCCTTGGGGGCCTGGTGACAGATGAGACTTGGTCCAGCGTGGGTCTGACCTGCCGGAAGGACGAGGGCTGGGGCTCAGACATGGACACTCCCAAGGGGCTTGTTCCTTGGAGACCCTCACCTCGGTTTGGGCCGGACGGCTTCCCCTTCCTGGTGCTGTTGGAGGGAGCAGGCCTTAGACGTCACGGGCTCCCAGAGAGCTGAGCGTTCCTGAGGGAGGATGTGCCGGCCCTGCTGGGGACAACTTGCAGGGCGCTTGCAGCCTGTCCCGGCAGGAGGCTGCCAGGGCACGCAGGGGAGCCCAGCTCCGTTGCCTGGCTTGCAGAAGTGGAGCGCTGAGCTTGGCGCCGGTTCCCCCGTGGGGCTGGGGGCTGGGGGAGGTGTGGCCTAGCCGGCTGGCCTTGTGGTGTTTGTGGTGGGGGTGAGGGTGCACAGAGAAACCGGGGCAGCCTGGTGTCCTGGCCCTGAGGCGGTTAGTACATGGCGGCTCGGCCCCTCGGCAAGAGGGGCTCGTGGCTTCAGGCGGGGCACTTGGCCCACGTTCTAAAGGAGCGGTCCCTGCTCCTGGTGGGTCAGGGGGCCGCGCAGCTGGAACGGCTCCTCGCGGGGTGGGAGGTACAGCCTAAGCCAGGCCGCCCGGGTGGTCCGCAGAGGGAGCCTCCTGCCTGCTGCCTCCCAGCCTCCTCCCCGTCGCGAGGGTGGGACGTTGGAGACGGGGCCCCTCCCACCTCGCTGAGAAACTGTTTCCACAGGTTGGTTCCTGTATACTTTGGGCCAGAGAGCCAACATAGGTGGCTTGCGGGAGCCCTGGTACGTGGTGGAGAAGGATGGCGTCAGGGGCGACGTGCTTGTGGTGAGTCGGGCAGGTGAGGTGACGGAGGCCTGGTTGTGGCAGAGCCCACGGTGCTGAGCCAGGCAGGGTGGGGCGTCTGCAGGGCAGCTGCGGTCGGGCGCATCCTTGCCTTTCCTCTGCTTCCTCCCGGGATTGGCCCTAGGTACCGAAGGGTTTTGTTTAAGGTACTTACTAGGCTTTTACTGTATGCTGGTCGCATTATTAATTGTCACATCAATCCTTGTAGATAGGTGTATTCCTCCGATTTTACAAGACTCAAAGGTTAAGTAACGTGGGAAGGTCCCTTGGAGCGGGGTGGCTCAGTGCCTGGGACAGGGCCTGCACACAGAGGCCTCCAGCGATTCCCTGTTGAACAGATAGGGTGCAGAGCTGGGACCGACCTAGGCCTTCTGCCGCAGCGGGGCTCTGGGCCACTGGACCCGGGACTGTGTCCCCAAGCTCTAGAGCAGGACTATACAAAGGGGACATGTTTGCCCTGCTCCCCTCCCTGGGACATTTGGCAGGGCCTGGGGACATTTTCAGCATCACGGCATGGGGGAGGGAGGAGGGGGGCAGGTGCTGCTGGCGTCCAGGGGGTGAAACCAGGGAGCCCCGTCCCCTCCACAGTGATCCGGCCCCACATCTCAGCAGTGCCGAGGCTGAGCGTCCCGGCTCTGAGCACGCTCTGTCCCAGAGCTGGGGGACCCTCCGTTAGATGCGGGCAGAGGGGCCAGCAGGCCTCGGGGACACCACCGCCCAGAAGAGCCCTGGGCGCAAGGGCCTGGACGGTGATTCTGGTCCAGCATGAGTTAAAGGGACTTTAGTGTAAAGTTTAGCTGTCTCTTTTGCTTTGAGAAAGGACATCCACCGACACTTGTGCCCTGTGTGGGTCTCCTTATCTACTTAGAGCCCAAGGGCCCCGGGCTTGATGCCCTTGGTCCTCCCTCAGGGGAGGCCTACTAAGTCCTAGGAGGCCAGGTGCATGGAGGCCTAGGAGGCCTGTCCCCAGCCACGTGGGGCTTGGTGGGATCCCTGTGGCGACGTGGCTGTCCCGTGTGCGTCTGGCCCTGGGACGCCGGGTTGTGGTGGGGGCAGGGTGAACTTCCAGGAGGAGAGGTCATGGGGTTGGATCGCATGCTCCTCTGCTATTTGCTGAATGTGGCCATGATGAGTGACTTTCCCTCTCGTGCCTCAGTTTCCTCATCTTCAAAGTGGGATAGACAGGCTCGAGGGATAAGCGCATGAATTTCCACGTGTCAGCGTGGATTTCAGCGAGTGTTTACTGTTATCATTAGTAATGAAGTGCAGAGGGGGCTTTGGGGCAGGACCCTCCACTGAGGGCTCCAGGGCGTCACGTCCTCGCGCTCCGCTCCGCAGGCCCCCCGGACAGACCACCCGGCCCTGTACAGGGACCTGCTGCGGACCGGCCGCGTGCACTGGGTGGCTGAGGAGCCGCCCGCAGCCCTGGTCCGCGACAAGATGATGGAGTGCCACTTCCGGTTCCGCCACCAGATGGCGCTAGGTGACTGAGCGGGGATCCCCGGGTGAGGCCAGAGTTAGGACCAGCGATTCGACCTGGGCCCGGGCCCCCACTGTTCAGATTGTATAACGTGTAGGCCTCCTTACCCTCTGCCTACGCAGAGGCAGCCTGGGGGGCGCTGAGGCCAGCTTAGCCTCCTTCGTCCGTGACACAGGGTCGGTCGGTCTCTGGAAGAGGGCAGGTTGCCGGGGCGGGTGGGACTGAGGGTCCCACTGGCAGGCCGCCGGCAGGTAGTGTGTGTGCCGCCCCGGGGCCCGGGTGGGCGGCGCTGAGCCCCTCTGGCCGTCACCCCGAGCTTCCTTTGTCCTCGCTGCCTGCTCCTTCCTCCCCGGGGGCCCAGGGCCTGGGTCTGAGCACATGTGGCAAGGCCAGCACCCCCTCCAAGGGTCCTTCTCTTCCCCCAGTGCCCTGCGTGCTGACCCTCAATCAAGACGGCACTGTGTGGGTGACGGCCGTGAAGGCTGTGCGGGCTCTCGCCCTGGGACAGGTGAGTGGGGGTCTCAGCCCCAAGTCTGCGCCTGCCTTTGCCCCGGAACCCGGCCCTCCTCAGCAGCTGCTCGGCCGCTTGGAGGAGCAGGCTTCGTGCTCTGGAAGGACGGCATTTCCTCCGGACCAGAGCAGCTGGTCTCCAGGGGGAGCTGAGGGGCAGAGGGGCTGCGGTGTTCAGCTCACACAGCCCGCGAGGGTGGGTGCACAGGCAGCCCTGCAACCGTGAGGCCTGGCTCTTGCGCAGCTAGTGGGAGCGCCGGCTGCCCTGCCCTGGCCCGCCGCTGGTCTGGGTCCCGGGGACAAGGACAGAAGATGGGGAGGCAGAGCATTGCCCCTCCCCAGCCCCAGGTCCGGGCTCCTGGCTGCACTGTGGGCACCCGGATGCTGGGTCGCACTGCAGGTGACACGGCCTCTCTCCTCTGCAGTTTGCTGTGTTCTACAAAGGGGGCGAGTGCCTGGGCAGTGGGAAGATCCTGCGCCTGGGGCCATCCGCCTACACACTCCAGAAGGGCAGGAGCAGACCCGATGTGACCGTGGAGGGCTCCAGCATCGGCCGGGGTGACAGCCCGAGCCAGGGACCCACGCTCTGACAGAGGCCGAGCGGCTGCTGTGGGGCTCATGGGAGGAGACGTGGACGAGCAGAGCCGGGGGCAGGGCCGCTTCAGAGCTGGGGAGAGCCCATCCTCTCTGCTTGCTGGCCGGCGGGTCTGTCCCAAGTGCCCCATGGGTGGAGTTCCTCTTGCGCACCCTCTAGAGGGCTTCCCGTCCGGGGGCATGCCGAGGGGACCTGTGGGGAGGGATGGATGGGCTGCAGGGGCAGTACCCAATAAAAACTCTGTCTGGGGTTTGGATTCTGATGGCTTCCAGTGGGGTGGGGCCTGGGTGGGCCGTCTCGGGGGCTCCACGGCACTAGCCACGTGTGGGGAGGCGGGGGTGTGTGCTGCACGGGAGAGCAATGGGATCCCCCCTTCCTCCGCCTCCGTTCACGGCTGTGTCCACCCTCACCTGTGGCAGAGGATGTGTGACGGCCCTTGAGCTGACTCCCAGCCTGCAAGGGTATCTGAGGGGGACAGTGTGACCTTGAGGCCACTCTGAGGGGCGGTGGCCCTGCCCCCAGTCCAGGCAGCTGCACGGGAGCCTCCCCTCCCCCTGCAGAGTGCCCGGCACCGTGGCCAGGCACCCTGGCCAGTCACTTCGAGAGCTGAAGGGTAGCTTATAAACAAGGGAAGTTTATTTCTCATGGTTGTGGAGCCTGGAAGTCTGAGGTCAAGGTGCCAGTTCCGACGGGGGAGGGTCGTCTTACGGGGGGCCGGTGACGGTCTTCTCACTGTGTCTTCGCGTGGTGGAAGGGGCAGGGGTTTTTCTGGGACCGCCCCACCCCCAGCCGCGCCACGCAGCTTGTGGGATCTCCATTCCCCCACCAGGGACCGAACCCCGGCCCTCGGCCGTGAAAGTGCTGAATCCTAACCACTGGACCAGGGAGCTCCCTGCGGCCTCTGAAGAACACCTGTCCGCTTCATGAGGGCCCCACCCTCAAGACCCAATGGCGGGCTTCCCTGGTGGCGCAGTGGTTGGGAGTCCGCCTGCCGATGCAGGCGACGCGGGTTCGTGCCTCAGTCCGGGAAGATCCCACGTGCCGCGGAGCGGCTGGGCCCGTGAGCCATGGCCGCTGAGCCTGCGCGTCCGGAGCCTGTGCTTCGCAACGGGAGAGGCCACAACAGTGAGAGGCCCGCGTACCGCAAAAAAAAAAAAGACCCAATGGCTGCCACCACATCAGGGCTAGGGTTTCAACCTGTGCCCTTCGGGACACAAACACACACCATAGAGCACGTGCGTGTTTTGTGCAGCGCTGAGTGGCAGATGAGAGCACCTTTGGAGCTGGCTTTGGCCGGGGGCATCGTGGGTGGCCGTCGTCCTGCCGTGGGCAGTTGAAAGGCCCCCTGGGGAGCCACCGCAGGACTTGGAGGTGGGAGGTTTGGAGACGCTCCACCAGGCCTTCCCTGGGGCGCGGTCAGGTGGGGGTTGGCTCTTCCTCGAAGGGCACACTTCTGCGTGCCCCAGTGCCTCCAGCTTCCCTGCCTTGGCGCGGGTTAGTGCCCTGTCCCGGCTCCCGGTGGGCCCCAGGGTCCCTGGTGCTCTGCTCAGGGGCCCAGCCACCTGCTCCGGTGCCAGGATGGACGAGCCTCAGGCTCTCCCTCTCACTGACCTCAGACTCAGCCCTTGCTTGTGCTCCAAGCCAGGCTCCTGTGGAGGCTAGAAGTGTGGCTCCCGTCTCCTGTGGGTTAGAAGGTTCTAGAGCAGAGGCAGTGCGGCATGTTCTTCCAGGTGCTATGCTGATGGGGAGCAACTCGGGGGGGGTCACGTGGCCCCCCAAGGCTCAGAAGCCCCTTGTGCTGAGGGGCAGAGCTGCAGGGCCAGCCCTGGGTCAAGTCACGCAGGACGGAGCTCCTGCCCCCAGGAAGGTCACACAAGGGAGGGGCTTGAAGTGGGTGACGGGCACCTGGGCTCCAGAATGTGCAGGGCCTGCGGCCACAGTGAGGACAGGGCTTCCTTCTGGACAGGAGGGGAGGCCTGGAGAGGGTTTTGAGCAAAGGATCTCTCTGGCTGGTGTGAGGTACAGATGGGAGGGGACAGGAGAGGACCAGGTGGGTTGTGGAGGTTTGGACGAGAAGGGGGTCCAAGATGCCCTTGGTTCTCTAGCGGGTCGAGATGGACCATTCTCGAGCACTGAGTGGTCGCCCTCCTGCACAGCCAGGCTCTGCCACCTGGGGCCGAGGGAGGAGGACGGGAGTCCGGGAACGGACACCACGCTTGGGACTTGCCCCGGGTCTGCGCAGGGGCTGCCGCCTGCCGGGGGGACCAGCCTCAAGCCTGGCACTGCGGCCCTGCCGGCCTGGGGCAGGGGCACGCGGTGGGCTGGGCCCTACAGCCAGCTGAGTGTGACCCTGCGTCAGGGTGACCGAGAGCTGCGCCCACCGCTCCCCCCAACCCCGGCTCAGCAGTGCCCAGTCCTTCGGCGGCACAGATGCCCACTCTGCGGTGGGGGCCGGTGGGGGCCGGTGAGGGCCGGTGAGGGGCAGGGGGCTGGATCTGGGCTGTGACCCGGGAAGTGGGCAAGCCCTGTGGGGAGGAGGACACAGCTCTGTAGGGACTGAGGGTCCCGGCCCCGCCCTGCCCTGGGGCACTCAGCGTCCTCCCTCCAGGCAGAGCTGGAGCCCCTCCCATTCCCCCTCCTCCTGTTTCTGGGCACCCCCCTGGCTCCCTCCTAGCCAAGGCCCCACCCAGCAGGGCGCGTCCCCAGGGCGGGGCGTGGGCTGGAGCAGACATGCAGGCACTTCCCACCCCCGCCAAGGGGCTTCCAAGACCGTCTCTGTGATCCAGATGAAGACGTAGGCCCTGTAGGCTGGAGGTGGAGGGCTGGGCGGCTGCTCCAGCGGGGCTGGCCCAGGGAGGTGTTGCCCTGACCCAGCCGGGAGGCTGACCACAGCCCGGCAGGTGCTTTCCACGTCGTGCTGGGCAGAGGGGACCGGACGGGACAGCAGTGCCCCTGGGGACACCCAGCCCAGCATGGAAGCCGGGGCTGAGACACCGCCTTTGTTCTGCCAGCTCCCAGGGCAGTGTGGAGCCTCCCTGGACTCAGGTTTCCCGGGACCCACTGCCCTGGGTCTGGGGCTCTTGCGCGGAACCGAGGGCTGAGCTGTGGCCCCGTCTGGGGAGCCGCCCCAGTGGGAGGAGGGGCGGGTGGAGGCAGTCGGCATGGACACAAGCCAGCAGAGCGGAGCCCGCCCTTCTGGCCTCTGGACGGCTCTTCGCGTCCTGCCAGCCCGACGCCAGGCCTCCAGCCAGGTTGGCCAGTGGAGGCGGGAGGAGGGAGCACAAGCCTGCCGCTGCCCCTGGTCACCAGGCCTCACCTGGGCTGCGCCCACGGCAGCCTCCGGGCTGCAGTACCGCCTTCTCTCTGGGGGCACAGCTGAGCGACTCTGGGAGGCCTCTGGGCAATGCCTCAGAGACTCAGGTGTAGCTGTTGGCCAGGGCACACCACTGGGCCTCTCCCAGACTCCAGGGCTGCACTTCCAGGTGGGGAGTGCAGAGGGGCTGGGGTTGGCGTCAACCCCTGGGGCCTGTCTTCTGCCCACATTCCCGGGCTCCAGCTGCCTTGGTTGCCCATTTCCCGGGAAGCCTTCGCAAGCCCCGGACCTCCCTGCACCCCCAGTGTCTACAGGGAGGGAGCCTGGAGTGAGGCTACAGCCGCGATGTGAGGGAGCGCTTACTCTTACAGCTGGGACGGGGGAGGCTTGGACGTTTTTGTGGCCTGGACGGCATTCAGAGGTTCAGCGTTCACGTCTGTGTTTCTGTCTCGATCCCGCGGGTCCCGGAGTGGCCTTGGCTAGGTTGGTATGGAGTGCAATTATTTATGTCCACGGGAGGCCGCCGAGGCCCAGCGGACGCACCTGCTCCCTTCAGCGGGGGGCTGCTCTCCTCACATGTGTCCCCCGCCTTAAGCAGCACTTCTGGCTTGAGGTGGTGGTATTCTATCACGTCCATGACCAGGCGCTCTTGGCAGGTGAATGTTAGCGGGGGCAGGGGAGGGGGCAGAACCTGAGAGTGGCCTTTGGGGGTGGGGCGTTCATGGGCGGTTTTCCTCTTTTTTTCTCCCAGGCTTGACCTAAGCGTGGCCCCAACCTCTGGAGCTGTGTGGCCAGCGCTGGGGCAAGGACTCCAAGAGAGGCCTGGGAAGGGGGAGCCCTGCGGGCTGAGGAGTGTGTGGGAGCCCCTCCCACTGTCTTCTCTTTGCTCCTGCTGATTCTCCCCAAAGGTAGCCCCAGGTGGGTGGAAGTGAGGCAGTGCAGGCAGCTAGACCCCTGGAAGAAACCCATCTTTTTGCATAGAGGAACCAAGAAAAGGGGTGCCAGGGGCAACAGCGTGTGAGGCAAAATCCCAGAGAGGAGGCGGCGCTGGCGGAGTGGACCCCTCGCTTTCCGCATATGCTGACAGGCACTGGCTCACCCTGAGCTGGAACAGACCCAAAGCAGCATACGAAAGGCTCTGAGGGCAGAACGGACATAAACCAGCCCAAGTCCTAGACTGACTGAGTGGCAGGTGTACAGAGTGGACCCAAGGCAGCACAGCGAAGTCACAGCCACAGAAGGAGACAGAACTTGTGGTCTGAACCTAATGGGGTTGGCCGCCTTCTAAAACAAACAACTGACATCTGCCAGCACATTTTAACAGGTCCCTGAGGCTCATGACGTAACATTCAAAAATGTCAATCAAGGATTCAGTTTGAAATTAGCTAACACACAAGGAACCAGGAAACACAGAGAGAAAAGAAGACAGATTTGCGGCCCCAAGATGACCCAGATGCCAAATTACCAGAGAATTTAAAGCTCCTGTTATCATCATGCTCTGTGAGGTAAACACGAAATTCACAGAAAACTCGAAGTCTTCAGTAGAGAAATAAAATTAATAAAAAGGAACCAAATGGAAATTTTAGAACTTAAAATTACAGTATTTAAAAAAAAAAAAATCACTGGACAGGCTCAACAGCAGAATGGAGATGATAGAGGAAAGAATCAGTGAACCTGAAAGTTGATCACTAGAAATGATCTAACCTGAAGAACAGAGAGAAAAAAAGAGTGAAAACAGATTAACAAAGCCTCAGGAACCAGTTGTGTTCACTGGCGTCCCAGAAGGACAGGAGAGATTGGTGCAGGAAAAAATTTTGAAGTGCGAGGTGCAAGAGTCTGGATGAGCAGGAAATGGATAGAAGGTTCCAGAATGGGTCCTGCTCCCCGGGCTTGTCGGCATCCTGTACATGGTCCCTTTTCCAGGGCTGCCTTAGGAAGGGGCGGCAACAGGGATGCAGGAGTGGGGGGGAAAACCAGACAGCAAAAGTACAAATTCAAAAAAATCTTAATTTATTGTAGACTCTTTCCTCATTTGTGTTGCAATTCCAGTGTTCTGAACATTAATAAATACACATTTGTTTAAAAAAACCTCCAGTGTCTTATCTCTCATAAAGTCTTAAGTCACAAAAATAGGTTTACATTTTTCCTGTCTTAATAAAACTGACAGTTGTTTTTTTGGTTAACAGTTCTGATCAAATGAAAAAACTAAATACATCTCAAGGGACAAAGTCCAGTTGCAGAAGACTATGGGACAATACGAAAGTGAAGTGTTCAGACTAAAAAATATTTCCACTTTTTTTTTTTACTTAGAAAATGTCTCCTTAATGGTAAACATTTGAAGGTACTATTCTTTCGTATCTTGAAAAGGCCACTTCCCTGCTAAGGCACATTTATAATTCATTCAAGTGTGAGGGCTTTGGGGTCTCATTTCATTTCTGTATGAAGCCTGTGGTCTTAGACCTGAGTATCAGGTATGTTTTCCTCTCAGCCACTAACAATACTCGCATTTTCATCAAAATAATACAGTATGGACATCTTTGCACTTTACTTGATTTTCATCATATTTTATGGTTTCTCGTATTTGGAGGCAGCTGTGCTGACCATTTATTT
Organism: Leucopleurus acutus; assembly: GCF_964270905.1. Lineage (NCBI taxonomy): Eukaryota > Metazoa > Chordata > Mammalia > Artiodactyla > Delphinidae > Leucopleurus > Leucopleurus acutus. The sequence goes on from NC_139152.1 coordinate 100,445,745, forward strand.
GGGCATCCGACTGAGGAACAAAAGAAACACTGAAATAAGACGTGTCTGAGTAATTCTGGGCCCCGTTCCACAGCCCCTCAGGCCACGCTGTGCCGACTGCCCACAGAGGGAGTCACAGCCGGTCCTTGGTGTGAGTTTCCAAAAAACAGCTTGGTAACTATTGAACAGTGTGCTGAGGCTTTGTCCCTTCTCACAATTGGCCATTTGAAGCAAAATGAAGTAATTGGTCAGACTCTGGGGGTGAGACCCCCGCCTGCCTGGAGCTCCTCGGACTCTAAAAGAGCTAGAAAATTGGCAGGAAGGAATGTGACATCCTGGAAGACCTCATACCTCCGTCTGAATCAGGAACGTGTGAACATTTTACAGTCCCGCCGAGAACAGGAGCAGAGGAACAAAGGAATTCCCCACCTGCAGTACCGCTGACCGGGAAGGGGGCCAGGGAGGCCCCGCGGGGCTCAGAGTGGGGCCCACCCCAGCGAAGGGGGCAAGGGATGACCAGTGTGTCGGTCGCGGCCGCGTGCACTTGCATCCCACACTCACTCAGCAGAGCTCCTGGTCCAGCCCCAGATGGCCCTGTCTCGGAGCCACACCCGTCCAGGCAGATGGGAGCTGAGGGCAAGCATCGCAAATGCAAATGTGCTGCACATCCAGGCGGCCACGTGTGATGCCCACGGACTCCTGCCTCTGGGCTGGAAGCAGAACCGGAACCTCTGTCCAGCAGCAGTCCCTACACACTACCCGCCTCTGCTTTGCTGGGACACCAGTTGCTGGATGCGTGCCAGACTCCAGGCTGGCTGTGCAATCTTCCTGACGTCAGAAAGAGGGAGAGATCATCCCACGGATCTCCCAGTATGGACAGAGTCAGTACAACTGCGAAATATACAGAGGTTTTTGCCTTTTCAAAGTTCCATACAAATATACAGAAGTATCTACACCTTTGCAACAAAGGAAAGCGATCTGCTTTAAGACAAGGGCTGCCTTTGCAGAGGGCTGTGGAGCTGCTGGCCCCGGGCCTGCACTGCAGGGAGCTGCCTGCGGCCCTGAGTCCTGGCCAGCCGGCCCAGCGGCTCCTCTCAAGGCCAGCTCTCCTGCTGGGCCCTGTCCCGGCCAGGCCAGCGCACGGTTTTGGCTCTGTCCGCAGTCCGAGGGTTGAGCTGTGCCGGCCCGGGAGTCCACGCCTCCCGTGCCTGTGGCCTTTGGCACTTGTCACGGGTCTAAGGGGCCCTGAGCCTCTGGGGCAGCTCAGCGCTTTGTGTCTGGACCTTCAGTCATGCCAGTCACGGGGCTACCACTGCAGCCCCATGGGGCCCCCGCCACCAGGGCCTGCTTCACTGACAGGGCAGGGAACCCCCCCGGGCTCCAAGGTCCAGGAGCACGACGACACAGCACAGAGGCCTGGGCGGAGGTGATGGGCTTGTCTTCATGGTTTCCTGATGGTTCAAAGTGAAGTTTCGTTACTGCCTCTGTGCGTGGGAAGAAGCCGTCAGGCAGGCGGAGGGTCAGCGAGGACGGCCCCTGCCCCCCGTGAAGCCAGCAGCTGGGCTGGGTCCGAGGTTGTGCAGGGGCAGACCCCCACTCAGGGGGCATGGGGCAGAACCCCCCCACTCGGGACGGGGTGCCCGGAGGCTCCACGGAGGGCAAGCTCATGTGTGGACACAGCGACAACTGGCAGGCAGGGGAGGGGACAATCAACCTGTACCCCCGACGGCCAGGGCCACCCGGAGACCCAGGCCCATCTGAGCGTCCTCCCCAGGGCTGGCCTCGGACGGCGCCCAGAGCACCAAGGCTAGCAAGCCGAGTCAGTCTCTAAGTTCTAGGAAGGTCGTTCTAGAAGACCCGGCTCCCATTCTCCCCACCTCCCTGGGACGTCTGGAGCGGGATCCCAGCTCCGCGACTCTGCGGCCAGGCGCCCCCACCCCCACCCCGCCCCAGCCTCAGTCTCCTTAACCACAAAATGGGGCAGTAATGACCCTGGGCCAAGGAAACTGCTCATAAAACGTTTGGTCCCACATGGTCTCAAGTCCTAGAGCTTTAGGGCTGGACGGGACACAGGGCCTTGACGGGCGTCTGCTGCACCTCCGGCCTCCTGATCCCAAGCAGGGGCCCTCTCCCGGGTGGAAGCCCACCGCAGCCCCCGGGCCTCTGCCTGGGCACGCCTCTGTGCTCGGGGCCTGTCCTCCAGACGGGGGACCACCCCCGCCGTCCCTCCCGCCACGGCCCAGGCTACTCACTCGGAGCCGGAGCCGTGGGCCTGGGCGCTCCCGGCCCACACGTTCATGGCCACCCCGTTGAGGTGCTCGCGCCCTGGCTCCCGGTGCAGCGTCTTGGCGGGGACGGCGCTGTCGGGGGCGCGGACACCGTCGCTGGAGGCCAGGGAGGACGGCCGCGAGGACGCGGGGCTCTGCTCACGCTCGGCCAACTTCTCTCGCAGCCGCGACTTCAGCATCTTCTCCGTCAGCGGCGGCGGGTAGGTGACTTTGTTTTTCAAGATGCCTGCGGGGGGGGCGTCGGGGGGATCGAGAAGGTCACGATCAGGCTGCCTCTGCTGGATGCAGTGGACTCGGGGAGGGACTGTCATGCAGAGCTGAGCTCTCGGCCACTCCTCTCCCCCTCGGGTCTCACCCCTGCCCCGCTGGGCACCACCCCCATGCCCCACGGACCCCACCCCCGAACCCCGTGCCTGGGCCTGCCTCCCCCAGGACCAGCTCCAGGGACAGTGGGCCCTCAGCACCTTTTCTCTGCTCGGGGAGCTGGCTGGGCGGTGCGGCCGCGGGCCTGGGGTCCCCACTCTCCCGGGCCGGGATGCGCTCGCTGCAGTGGTTGCCCTGCTCGTCCAGGTGCAGCTCCACGCTGACCTTGGTCTCCACCTTCAGGCGGGGCTGCTCGACCGGCCCCTCACTGTCGCTCCCGGCCAGGCTCTCATCAGGCCAGCCGGCTGGGACGTGGTTGGCCACAGAGTCCACTGAGGCACAAGATGGACCCTCAACATGCAGGGCGGCTGCCTGCTCGGCTCAGCGGGGGCGTGTCCCCAGTGGTGCTGACCCACGGTCCCCGACCCGCAGGCCTGGCAGGGCCGCGCCATCCAGGTGGGGACACCGAGGCTGAGAGGGAAGGTCCTGGGGTGGGATCCCAGCCTCAAGCCCCGCCCCCCATCCCCACACCCGGGAGTGTTGTGCTCCCTGCAGCAGTGGGGTTAGCTTCACGCAGTCCTGGCCGTGAGGATCCCACAGAGACGCCCGAGACGTCACCTGTGCTCTGCGGACGGTGAGCTGGGGGCTGTCCTTCCTGCCGCCGCAGCCCCGTCCCAGGGGCAGGCGGCCACGGCTGAGGGCCGCTCTGCAGCCAGCGGGCTCACTTACCTTTGGGGGTGCTGTGCACGGGGCCCTGGGCCGGGTCCCATCTGTCCTCAGCCGCGACCCCGTCGTCCTCGCTGTCGGAGGAGCGTGAGGAAGCGTAAGAGCTGCTCTGCTCATCCAGGGACAGCTCGCTGTCCGAGTCCGAGTCGTGGCCTGCAGGGCAGGTGGGAGGGACAGGGCTCAGGTGGGGGGCGGGGTGCTTCCTGCAGACTGGAGCCACCTGGGCCCGGGCACGGGAGGGCACTGGGTGCCCGCTGACCCTCCCAGTGTACGGTGGCCACCTCTTCAAGGCTGTACGTTCTCCGGTGACTGAGGGGCCCACGGGGCAGCCGAGAGCCAGCAGGAAGCTCTCGCCATGACCCCCGGGAGGGAGACGCGCAGGCTGACGGGAGACCGCGCCCCAGGGGACACGTACCATGGGGCTTCTTGGTGCTCCTGGGTACAAAGGACGCGTCTGGCTCCCCGTGGCCGCCCCGCGCCGGCCCAGAGGACACGCTGAGCTTCTGGCCCCCTTTGTCCCTGGAGAGAGTAGAGGTGAGTGGGCTCAGCATTGTTGCTCTGGGGGATGCATGACCGGCCCCCCGCCATCACCCAGCGCCTTCTGCGTGTGCCAGGGCAGCCACACTGGGCTCTGGAAGGTTCTCTGCCACGAGACTCCCGGAGCACACGGATAAACACACGTGGACTCAAACAGCAGGGCACATAGCTCGGGGCGGAGGCGGCAAGGCCCACGTTTGCTCGGAGAGCTTCCCCCCCACGGCCACAGCAGGGGCGCCGGCCCAGCCTGACCTGATGGTGCTGTCCAGCGAGGCGGTGGACTCGCCCAGGGCCGTGCGGAACACGTCGGGCTCCTCGCCGTACGTGTTGTTGCAGTTGAGGGAGCGCTGGGGGAAGGGGGCTGGTTACCGGCTGAGCAGAGGCCACCAGGGCGCAGAGGGTGGCTCGGTCCCCACCACAAGCCCCCGTGCAGCACCCTGACCGTGCCCCTGCTGGGAACAGGGCACAGCGGCCCGGTGGCAGCTCCCACCGGCCCTGCTTCTAGACAGGATCCCCGCCGGCCATGGCGGGGGAAGAGGCTGTGAGCTGGACAGACCCCACCCCGTCGACTCGGCTCGTCCCGGAGCTGCAGGGAAGGCTGGATGCCACACTCCGGGGACAGATCTGTGATGCCCCCTTTTGTGGGGGACGCGAGACCAAGGGGCTGTGTCTGATGCTGGTCCAGGCCCTGGCGTCCCCGGGAGCCTCCTACCGTCAGCAGGGTGGCCCTCGTGGTGGCTGAGTCGTCGGGGTACGGCTTCTTCCCGGCGAGCACACCCTTCAGGTGTTTCCGGACCTCTCTGTTGAACACGCAGTGGAGCAAGAGGACCGCGAGGCCCTGCAGAGGAGGGGGCAGGTCAGCGCCGGGCTTGGCCCCCGTAGAGAAGCCAGGGCCCTGCCGCTGCCTCACCGCCCACCTGCCTGCCCGGAGGATGCACGGAGCATAGCTCAGCCACGTGGAGCTGACGGTGCCCAGGGCCGCTGCGGCCGCAGACGCCCACCATGGCCCACGCCTGGCCTCCCTGCCCCGGGGGCTTCCAATTTCTCCAGGTCGGGGGCCTGGTCAGGGCAGCCCGCACGCCCAGTGCCTGGAGGACCCCCTCCCAGGCCCCAGCCCCCGGGCCATCTGGGTCCCCAATGTTGCATCATTAATCAGGGTCCACGGTGTGGACAGTAAGTGGCCAGCATCCTCCTGGGGACACAGTGGGATTTATGCTGGCCGGGGAGGGGGTGAGCAGAGAACTGCGTCCTGACAGATACACAGGAGGCCACGGAATGGGGGTCCCTGGGAGGGCTCGGGGCAGAGCTGCCTTTGGAGCAACAGGCGCCTTTTTTTCGGTGGCAGGACCACGAGGCTTCACCATAACCCCTAACAAACTGCACCGACACCGGAAGGACAGCCACGGTGCAGCCCCGTGTGTCCAGAGAGCGAGAACACAGCCCGGACGCCAGGTCAAGGATCTCCCCGGGGACCCTCTCGGGGCCACTCGGGGTTGGGGCATTTCAGACAGGTGACCCCTGGGCCCCGCCAGGTCGCTCTGACAGCCACCCACCTGTAAGCAGCCGAAGACGGCAAAGAGGTAGCGGAAGGTGAGCGCGTCGCTGTTCACGGCCAGCAGCCCCAGAAGCCAGGTGGCGCTGATGAGCAGCAGCAGGAAGAAGGCCGTCCTCGCGAGGGAACTGCGGGGGCGGGACAGGGGCGCGCTGCAGCGTCCCCCCACCCTCTTTCCTTCCCACACCCTTTCAAAGCACCTACCATGAGGCAGCCCCTGGCTCACACAGGGGAAAAGACAGCTTAGTGGGGAGCAGTTAAAAAGCAACCAGGTAAGTAGGAAACTAGGAGCCAAGGCTGGTACGCGGGCTGCACCCACAGCGACTCCGGGAGGCCTGGTGCACGGCCCGGAAGGTACGTGGACCCGGAGGAGGTGCGTGGCGAGAAGGTGTCAGGCCCGCCGTGCAGGCTCCTAGCAAGGGCTTCCTGCTCTCTGCCTCGGTCTCCCCAGCCGAAGGGGAACGGACGGTGACGTGCATCCCTGGTGGGGTCGTGGGGTGCTGGAGGGAACTGCGTGTGCTAACGTGAGGCAAGGGCTGGGAAAGATAGGTCTGGGGCGGGGAGGAAGCGGACGACGGTGGAGCAGGCTGGACCGCGACTCCGTGTCCCCTGCCCGCGGTCTCTGCTCCTTCGTGGCCTTTTCAGACTCTGCTCTCCCGTGGGCCGGGTGGACCGGCACCTTCTGCGGCCCCTCAGCCCCTCCTCACACATCCTCCCTTCCCTGGCCCCCCAGCTCGGGCCACCCGGCCCGGTGGACACCCTTGTCCTCCCCTCCCCTGACCCTCTCGTGGCTTGAGCTCTCCCGAAGCTGCCCTGCCTGCCTCCCGCAAGGCTTTTCTGTGGGTCCCCTGCTCTCTCCCAACCTGAAAACATGGGAGGCTCCCTCTCTGTTGGGCCCCATCCTCCCGCGCTGCACCCTCTCGCTGGGCGAGCTCCTCCACTCCCGTGGTGTTGGCATCACTGTCACCACCAACCCAGAAAGTTCCATCCCCCACTCCCACCCTGTCTGACTCCAGGGAGTGTCCAGGCGCCCTGGCACCTCCCCGCACCCGGCTGTCACCATCCCCCTCCTCCTGCCGGTCCAGGCGAGGACACCCAGGCGTCACTGCTACCCCCTCTCCCCTCAGTGACTCCACCACAAACCCCGTGGGTCCTACATCCTAAACGTCTCTCCCTCCCTGGTCCAGGCTGCCACCCCGGCCGGCCACCTGCCCCAGTCCCCCTGTGGTCAGCCTCCCTCGCTTTCCTCCACGATGTCCAGCTCTCCCCCGAGAGATCCAGACTCCGCTCGGCACAGCCCAGACACGTCCAGACACGGCTGGCCTCTCCCCACTGCGGCCTGTTGATTCCCCACTGACGTGGCTGCCATGACGCCCTGGACGGGCCCGGTGACGGGCACTTTCATGGGGACAGGCAGGGGTGTCGGGTGGAGCTGGCCCCACGTCAGGTCCCACCCACTGGCCGGGTTAGGCAACAACTTACACGACCCGTTTTCTCTCATAATAATGGCGCTTCCTTTGGCAGGAGACCTTTGCAGACAGGACAAAAATGACTGTGTTGACCTGAAAACAAACCAAACAGAGAAACCCGAAGTCCAGTGGCCGCTCCATTGTACTGTCACTAGAGACCTTCAAAAGCCAAAGGCTTCTGAGGGTCTTCAGCCCACATCTCGGGAGGTGCCTCTGGGACGAGGCCTCAGAGCCCAGGAGCCCACTGGAGCTGGACGCTGACCAGCGTCACAGTGGACGCGGACCTGGACCAGATCCCAGCACCCACAGGTCTGAGGACAAGGCTTTATCACTGTGAGGTCAGCCCTTCCTGTCTGCCCAGATGCTCAGCGGAGCTGGTAACCCATCGGCCCCAAACACCCTTCAAGCCAGCGTACCCAAGGGGCACCCGCCCTCCCACGACCCTGATAATCAGGGGTTCTGAGAAGCCCCCGGCACTCACGACGATCACGGTTCCGATGGGCCCCGCAAAGCTCCAGATCAGGGTGTCACGAAGGGACAGCCAGCAGAAGTCTGGGTTTCCGTAGCCCTGGGGGTCCAGGCCCACCGCAAGTCCTGGACAACAGGGAGGAGAAGAGTGAGGGCCACCCCGATGGGGGGGTGGCCACAACAGGGTGTTCCCAGACCCCAGGCAGGACCCGGGGCCCCCGGCATGGCGCTCAGAGGGTAGGGCGGGGAACCCGAGATAAACAGCCGGGAAATGACAAAGGCCCAGGTCCCCTCCCAGCAAAGGCCCTCAGTGCCGGTCACAGGCCCACCATGGCCACCACCTGCTCGCGGATTCACCCCAGAGGTGGGGAGCCCACCTGGGCCAGGGCTGCTGACGGAGGTGGGAGAGAGACAGAAGACGGAGGTGATGGGACCCGCCAGGACCAGCCACGAAGCACGATGGGGATGCCCTGATTGCTGGGCCACACGGAAGCCAGGACATGGCCATGGACCACAGGTACAAGGACCTGAGGGCAGGCACATGCCACACACGCCACACTCATGTGCGTGCACAGAGCACACACGCCACACACACACATATACGCACATGCACATACCCCAGGAAGGGCTCACCACTCCAAGGTGCTAGGCAAATGAGGAGTTTCCTATGTTATCTAAGCCACAGCCATGGTTTCTAACCATGTCACAAGCTAGAGCAGGACTTGCCCTTACAGAACCGTCAAGGTGAAGTCTGGAGTGGCTTCTCCAACACAGACCTTGCTTAGGACAAAGAAGCAGCCCACTCCGCGCCGTGGCCTCCCCGGACCTGGCCTGGACTGTTCCACAGGCCACACTCCCTTGCTTAAGCCCTAAAGGATCAAGTCTCCCCACCGACTGCTCAAAACCCTGCAATGGCGTCCCACTGCCCTCAGGAGACGGACACGGGTATTTCCGCAGCCTCCTAGGCCCTTTGTGGCGTGGCCACGGCCACACTCCAGACCACGTGGCACCCCCCACTCCGCCCCAGCCCAGCCTCAGGTCAGTCCCCAACCAGCCTTCCTCCACTCAGGTCTTGCACATGCGGAGCCCTGAAGGCACACCCCCCAGCACAGCAGCCTGGTTCCTGCGAGCCCTCCAGTGTAAAGAGTGCTTCCTCCAGGAAGCCTTCCCGGCCTGCCCCCTACCCCACCCCCAGATGAGAGCAGGTCTCATCCTCCCCCGTCCCCTGGCTCTGAGCCCACCCCTCAGTGCAGGGTCTGTGGATGAGCCTAGAGTCACGTTCACCATCACTTAATGCCTGTCTTCCCTGGATGGACGACTCCTGGAAGACACAGGCTTTGCCGTTCTCACTTCACTGCTCTGATCCCGGGCCTAGAACGGAGCCCCGCACAGAGGAGGCCCGCCCTGAATGAACAAATGAAGGAGTGTGCGAATGCTCCCGTGTTCTTGGGCAACTGAGACTTGGTGGGGATTAAGGAAAGCACATGAGGAGGTGGCCTCAGGCCCCCATCCCCCACGCCCCCCGGATCCCAAAGGCCCGGCTGGGTCAGGCCCCACATCTGAGACAAGGGCTGTCCCCATGCAGGGTCCCATGGAGACGCTCTGCTCCATCCAGCCCCGTCGGGAGGGGCTGCCCGAGGTGACCACACAGGTGGAGATGGAACAGGGTACGTATAGACCAGGAACCACACTCTGAGTTTACTGGGGCACAGAAGAGCAGACAGCAAACTTTAACTTTTCCTTTTGTAAAATAAGCAAATTGGCAAATGATCCTGACCTGACTTCCTCGTTTCTCTTCATAGAATTTGATGTAAATAAAATCCGATGTTCTGGTTTCTGAGATTAACTTGCTAATTAAAAAAAACCCCAAATAACAATAGAGGCTCTGGGCAGACTGAAGATGAAATTAAAGATGAGTGTCCAAGCACGACCAGGTCCTCGCTTCAGGGGGTTAGTAGATGGGCACTGGGGGGACCCCCGAAACCAGCTGCTCCCAGCCCCCATTCTTCCTGGTCTTTGGGGCTCAGGAACCACCTGAATTAGCACCTCTCTCACAAGCTGACCAGAAACAGCATGGAAACACGCGACGTAGTGTGTCTGCTGTGTTCAGTCTTTGGGTCAAGAGGAGGTGGCTGCCGGTGAGGGCGGCTCCCACTGCCCCCCCTCAGCAGCCCTGGATGGAGGCGACAACGGTCATTCAGGGTCCCTTGGAGCCCAGGGAGAGGAGTCACAACGGGACAGCCCGGTGCCCAGACTGGGTGGGAGCAGAGTGGCCTCAGGAGACCAGCTGGTGATGCTACCATGGAAACCAGGGTGGCTGCTGGGCAGAGCCCTGGGGCGGCATCTGCCCCTTCTCCCACTGCCTCTGGCCTCGGACTTCGTGTCTGGATCCCTGGAACTCAGGGACTGCTGAGGAGAGAGGGTGCCGCTCTCCCTTTGTGAACGCAAGAGGGGATCTTTCCCCTAAGAAGCAAATCTGACCTTCTCATATTTAGTGAAAAGCGTGCTGAGAAGTGCTGCTGTCTGTTCACTCATGAACTCATTCTTTCATCCATCGATCCATCCACCCACCCAGCTACCCACCCATCCACCATCCGTCCGTTCATCCAACTACCATCCATCCATTTATCCCTCCATCCAACCATCTACCTACCTACCCACCTGTCCACCCACCCATCCACCCATCTCTCCATCCATCCATCCACCACCTATCCATCCACCCATCCATCTATCCACAAAGCGGGCAGACAAGGGAGCGTTTGTCTGTTAGATGCCACAGGCAAACCCTGAACAGGCCTGGGCCCAGGTCTCAAGGAGCTCACACCTGACGGGAGACGCATCCCTCACTGATGATGACACTCGTGGGAGCAGATGTGGGTGCAGGTGTCCCTCCTCTGCCGAGTGCCCAGGAGGAGGCCAGAGAGCTCCGCCACCTGCACCCAGGGGCGCTGGTTTACCTGACGTGGCTTCCTGCATCCGCAGTGCCACGCAGGTCCCCCGAGTGGCGGTCGGTCCCCAGCCCGGGCCCCCTGGCGGGGCTGCTCTGCGCATCCTCACCTGTGACGATGGCTGGGATGCCCCAGCCCACGACGTAGTAGAACCTCATGGGCCCGGCGTCGATGTTGCGCACCTCGGTCAGCATGCGGTGGATGTGCAGGCTCTCCACGAAGGTCCAGGCGAAGGTGCTCATGTACACGTAGTGCAGGAGAATGGCGATCACCGTGCACAGGAACTGCGGGGAGAGGCAGCCGCTCAGCGAAGCCCGCCGGCCCGCGGCCCTGCACCACGGACCGAGGGCCGGATGGCACGGAGATAGGGGCGGGGGACGCACCCAGTTGGGCCACTTTGCAAACGTGAGGGCACGCAGGTCTGAAAAAGGAAATCGAGTCAGTTGTTTTTCCCTATTTGATTCACCCAGGAGCGGCTGAGTGTCAACAGTCCCAAGCGTCTCAGGCTCCTGATGCGGAACGGAGGACACGGAGTGAGGCACCTGGGGGCCCTGGGGACCCCCCAACCTGGATCGGCGCCAGGCGTGAGCTTAACCCAGGGCCGACAGGTTGGCCGAGCCTCTAGTGTTTTCATTAGAAGCTAGAAATTTGTATTTTCAGGTCACGGCTCCAAATTTTTAAATGTTGGCATTTCATTTAAAGTTAGAAAAAGAATATCATGGAGGCAGGCTGCTCAGGCTGTGGCCCCAGACCGTGACCGTGGCCTTCACCCACCACCCCAGCCCTCGTGCGGGTCTCCGAGGTCCAGCGGATGCGGCCAGCGGGAGGGAGGAGCCTCGGGCCTCGTGACCTCGCCCTCATATGAAAACAAGGTCATCGCACCTGCGCTGATTTAACGGAGCCTCTACCTTCCGCGGAAGAAAACAGGGATGAGAGCGTTTGTTCTGTTTCTGTCCCCGTGGGTCTGTGTGTCTGGCCAGTGGCTGAGTGCCAGGGAGTGAAAGTCACCCTCCACAGGGCAGTTGAGGGTCAGCTTCCCGGCCTCTGGGGGCCTTGGTGACCCAGCCCTGAGTCCCTGGACACCGAAGGTGGTGCGAGAACATGAGGAAGGCGGTGGTGGAGGGCTGGGGACACTGTGGGACCCTGGGCTTCCAGCCTGAGGCCGTCAGTGCAAATCCAGTCCCAAGTGCTCCGGGATGGAACTTCAAGACCTCCACCTTGGCCCAGAGCAGCCTCGCCGGGTCCTCCTGAGAGGGGCTGGCTGCCCGTCCAGGATTCCCAAGGTCCACCTGCTGGGAGATGCGGGCAGGCTCCCCTCCAGGTCCCAGGAAGCTGGACTGGCAGGGGAGGAGAGAGAGGACATGGGGAGGGGGAGGAGAAAGCCCCTGGCCACGCCCACGGTGGGGCCACACCCTGAAACATCCTGTCCAATCCTGGCTGCTATCGTGGCAGCCCGACCTCCCGGGCTCTCAGTGCCTGAGCCGACACCCACACCCCAACAGACAGGAGCGTAGGAGACAGAGGGCCACCGCCTGACTCGTGCAGAGGCCTCCGCTCAGTCCCAGGGCAGCGCACCCGCGGGAGCGCCCCAGAGCCCAGGCTTGCTGGGAACACAAGTGCCACCTGCGGCTAAGACCACCTTGACGGGCCGAGTTCTCTCCAGAAACAAAGCCCCGGAGATGCGGGAGGGAACCATGTTAGCATTAATATTTGTCCAATACAGCACAAAGCAGGAACTCAAGCAGACATGCCCTCTGCCTCAGATGCTGGACAGGAAACGGGGGTCCGCACTTAGCAACGGGCAAAGCGGTCAGCCTGGCCGCGGAGGGGGAGCCTGGGGCTGGGGTACCCCACGCCAAGCCCCAGCCGCCCCTGTGCAAAGCACCGTTGGCTCAGCAGAAGGAAGAAGGGTGAGGAGGCTGGCGTGTTGCCTTAAATAATGTGAAAAGTAAACCCACAAAACCACCTTTGGAAAAAAAAAAAAGTGTCAGAAATTGACATTCTAAAATGTAATGGGGCCGTACATGCAGGGACTTCGGCACCGAAGGTACCACCTTTTCCAGAAACAGAACAAACACTAAGGCACAATAAATCATTTCAACCTGCCAGTGATCTGGGAGATGAAAAACCTCACCCAGAGATGGGATTGTGAGTTTACAGAACACCCATCAAAACCAGGCGCGGTGCCAAAGCCCCAGAATTATGTGCACGGCATTCCTCCTCCCTCTCTTCCTGCTCACCAGTGCACGGAGGCTGCAAAGCTCTCCTTGCAGGCGGCCGATGAGTCAGTGCTTGAAACTAGTGAGTGACTGCCTCTGCGCATTTGTCACGCGGCATTTAGTTGCAAGGAGTGGCCTGTCACCGGCTCTCCGTCCCTCTGTTCAGACCACTCAGAGGCACCTTGAAGGGTTCTGCACTGAGTCACACAGCCCCTACCCCCCAGGACATGCAGGCAGGGGAGGGGCGCTGAGCCCAGCGGGTGCAGAGGGGCGGCCCAGCCTCTCCAGCGCCCCGCCTGCCCTGGGAGCCCGACACTCGCTCACGGTCCGTCCCCCTGGCCAGGCCCGGGGCTCCCCGTGTCCACGCTGCTGAGCCGTCAAGGTCATCACGCAAACCTCTCAAGGTTGTCTGCCTGGATGCCCCGCCTCTCTCCCCAGCGCCAGCCTCCGGAGGGGCCCCCTGCCTGCACTAACCGAGGAGGGAGAGCTCCAGGCTGCAAGGGGCCCTGGCTGGCGAGCCAGGAATGCCATCCGTGTCTCTACTCCACGTGTCCCTCTCCGGCTGTCCATTCCCACAGACACGCGTCCTCTTCACGTGCGGGCGGCCTCCCCAGCTCAGCTCTGCACTCGCCTCAGCCCGCAGGCGATGGGTGTGTCCAGCCTCACCCAGACCTGCCACTCTTGTCTGCTTCCACCTCTCCTGGCGGCCCCCCTCCTGGAGACTCGTGGCTTCACGCCCCCCTCCTTCCCCTCCCTCCGCGCCCACCTGGTCCCGACTCCTGTCCTTCTCCTCCTGCCGCTGTCCTGGCCTCGCTCCACCCACCAGACCTAGGAAGACGCCATCCTGGCTGCCTCTCTGACCTCCGATCTCTGCCCTTCCGACCCATCTTCCCTGTCACCAGGGTCCTCTTCCTAAAATGCAGACCCGGTCACGGCTCCCCATGGAACAACGCTGCCTGCCACACACAGACGGCGCTGCTCGGCCAGCCCGTCAAGCTCTGGATGACCAGACCCCCGGCCTGTCCCCTTCCGATCCTGGCCCCTCCCGCTGGACAGTGAATGGACGGTCCTGCTCAGCCCTTCTCTGGCCAGGCACAGCTCCCCCACCAGCCACCAGGGGGCCATTCTGGCACCTGACACCCCTGGACCACCATCCGAGTCTGTGTCTGGAGTATCTCTGTGGGCAGAGATGAGAGCGCTTCTAGGGTCTGGGTCTTTGGTAGACTTAATACAGTGACCATCAACAGTCCTCACTGCATGAGGAATGAAGAAATGTCAGCTCTGTTAACAACATGCGGCAGCTGGAACAGTCCACTGAGAAAGGAAGGGTGCAGCCCTCACCGTGGAGAGGTCAGCATTAGGTGAGGGTAGTCACCTGGGAACTTCCTGGAGCCACTACATATGCACGTGACGTGGGCAGCTGGCCTCACGCCTCCCCAGGGCCATCAGGGCCACCATCCAGTGACGAACAATGAACTCACACACACACAGTGAACTGTCTGCCCTGGGCCAGGTCACTCAACCTTGCTGGCCCCGGGTTCCTCACCTGTGAGCAGAGATGCTGCCACCTCCCGGGGCCCCAGGGATGTTTCAACAAGCCAGAGGGTGCATGTAAAGCCTTGGGCACAGAGCCTATGCTGCCCTCACCCCCATCAACGTGCTGTGACCCCTGTATTCTGAAAACCCCTTCTGTAAAAATGAAAAACCACTTGCAACCAGCCGGGGACCAAGCCACAAACCTCCCTCCTTCCTCCTGCTTTTCTCTCCCCAGTGATCTTGGCCGTGCCGCCGTCTCCCCCTCCAGGGCCGATCCCTGTCCCACCCCCCCGGGGACCTCGCCCCAGCCACCAGCCACCCCTTCTCCCTCCTCCCCCTGGAATCACTCGGGCTCAGATCTCTCCCATCCTACAGACACCTCCCGCTTAACCCTAACCTCACCCCACCCCCGCTCTGGCTCCAACCAGCGCCTCATCCTCTCCTCCTTCAAAGCCAAACTACCTCAGCCTCTGCCGGGGTCTCTGCTGCAGTCGTTTCCAGCCACTCCTTCATAAGTTACATTTTAAACACACGGTGGCTGGTGGGCAGGAACGCAACTGATGATATACATCAATCTCCTCTGATCGCCACGCACCTCGCTAAACTCTTTCATTATTTCTTGTAATGCGTCTGTAGATTGGTTAGGATTTTTTCTGTGAGGTCGTCGTATCAGCTATATAATCTAATCACCTAACGATAACTTCCAGAAGCCTATATAACACCCCACGAGCCCACGTGATACCCCAGGAGCCCACGTGCCCTGGGACAGCTTGAGCAAAAGACACTCCGTGTGTAACCCCGTCCCCTCCCCCACGAGTCTCGAGCTCCCTTCTCGCGCCAACCCTGCCGACCCGCCGCCACCAGCACGTCCCTGAGCTCTGGGCCTGTCCTAGACTTCTCTCTCCCCCTCTGGGGAATCACCTGGGCTTTCACAGAAAACGTGGCCATGACTCCCCAGCAAGTGCAGGCCTGGGAGACGCTGTGCGACAGGGGCAGCTCCAGGCTCAGGTGACAGCTCCCAGGACTCTTGGGTTTCACAAGTGTAATTTCTGATGAAATCACTAGCGCCTGGGCCAGGAAAGTAAGAGTTGAGGCGTACGGAGCCCCCAGCTCCCGAGGATGCCCCTGGAGGGAGATTCCCACCAGGCACAAAGCAGTGAGCCCACAGGCCTGGCCTGGGTTCCCAACTTCCCACCCGCCGGACGGAACCAGCAACAGACACTCTGCCCGGACGACTCCTCCGGCCTCGGTGGAAGGTCAGACAGCGTGCGCTCCCACGGGGCCACGCGGGCGGCCGTGGAGGGAGGGGAGGGGCCGGGGCCTCACCGGGTTTTCTGTCTGGGCGATCCCGATGACGAAGACCAGCTGGGAGAAGAAGAGCGCCCCGATGAGGTTCTTGTGGATGCCGTGCAGGTTGGAGCGGAGCGTCTGCACCAGCGCCAGGAGCACGAAGGCCACCAGCAGGGCGGCCAGCGACAAGGACACGGCGGCGTAGGTGACGATCTTCAGGGGCAGGACCTCTCCGTGCTGCGGGCGGGTTGGTTAGAGGCGGGAGAACACGTAAGGGCCACGGCTCGGATGGAGCTTTTGCACAATCAAGACACAGTCACGTATTATCACTGCGGGCAGGAACTAGCGTGACCGCGACGTGGCTCTCGGGGGGGTGCAAAGACCGCGAACATGAACCAAACGAACGGTTTCGGGCGACAAAGTTCCGGGGAGGTCGGCGGTGACGCCTGCAAACACCGTGGGCGCACACGATGGCCCTGGCCTGCACACTGAAACACGGCTGAGACGGTGACTTTTCTGTTACGTGTATTTTGCCACAAGAAAAAAACCCTGAAAAACAAAAAACCTCACGCCTGACTCCTGCTGTCCGGCAGGTGTGGGGCCTGTCCACCCAAACTCTGAGCTGAGAGACCTTCAAACAGAGCCTCAGTTCACACAGAAGGCAGAGATGCCACAGCTGCAGGAAACCACAGTTGTCTCCTGTGCTTTTTTTGCAAAATAGGACACTCGCCCAGGACCTGGCACTCGACGGAGGTTCGGCATTTGGGGAGCAGGCAGCTCCAGTTCTCCGGTAACTTCCAGAAAGCACCGTTCTGAACTCGCACAGAGCTGTGAGCCGGGGCTGCCCGGGGAACTCGGGGAGCCAGGCCTGAGTGGGATGGGTGGGGGGACTGAGTGCTCAGGGATCTCAGAGAGGCTGGGAGCTGCAGCCGCACTTACTCCCCGAGGCTGGGGCGCTACTTAGAGGCTTCTGGTTTTGAGGCCCCTGGGGCGTGGGAGCCCTGATTCCTGCTCTGGTTTAATTTCTTCTACCTGAACTTCTGCTTCCTTTGCCCGCGAGTCCCCTCCTGGTGCTGCCCAGCTTCCTGGCCATGAGAGGACCCCCAAATCCGCCCCTCCACTGACAAAGAGCAGTAATAATTAACCCCCTTCAGGCTGGGACCTGGAGCCCCTGCCCATGGGAGCTTTCTGTCTTGGGCTCCCAGCACACTCTCTGCTCTTGTCACCCTAACACCCATCAGCAGCAACTAGTGGCTGACTCACCCTCCCAAGAATGTGACGGAAACTTGGGCCACCGCATACCGGGAAGTCCTGGGAGAGATGATGGTGTGGCCGCCCGGGACACATCCCAGCCTGAAAACAGGGTGAGGTCTCCCAGGCCTCGGTGTGGCTCCTGACATCAGGACACAACCCTGCCAGGCTGACCCTGCCCTGCTTGGGACCCCCTGCCTCCCGGGAGGCCCACAGAGGCCACCGAAAACACTGGAGGCTAAACACGAGCCGTCCCGCTGCCGCTCGGGGCTCCTGACCGAGCCTCCTTTGTCCTTTGGGGCCAGTGTTTGCAGCCCTTATGAGAGACACTCCCTTTGTTCCCGCCAGCCGTCTCTTTTCTTCCTTAAAATTCAAAGCGCAGCAGAAACAGCATCACCTAACAGACTGCTGAGAACCCTGTTTTGAAGTGAGGTGTACATTCCAGGGGTTTCCTCTCTGAGGTTCTGGACTGCCAGAACCGTTTCTAATTTACAACCTGGGCTCTTTGAAAACTCTTCTAAGGGGGTTCTGTTGCGGAAATCCTAACAGATTCTGACCAGTCCTCCTGGAGCACAGTTTTTAATTGTGGCTTCAGTTTGTTCAAAGCCCTTAGCAGGAAAGACGCAGCTCACAGAAGAGCGGGCTTGGGGGCCAGGACACACTTGCCAGCTGGGCAGGGGTTGCCCTGGGGGCGGTGCCCACCTCACGCCGGGAGACGTCCATGAGCACGGCCGAGCTAGTTGCGTGGCTGCACTGGCAGGTGACGTGGGTCCGGTTTCGGGACAGCAGCTCACAGCCCTTGGCCGACCACCCTCCGGTCCCACCGACGCTGCAGAGAAAAGCAGGGTGAATGGGTCTCTGGGGCCCTCCCGCCCCCACTGGAGCCCAAGCAACACCTTCGCTGTGCCCCAGCCAAGTGCCACTGTCATCACCGTGAGGACCACAGCCCCGGCGGCCCCCGGGGCCGTGTGAACCCTCTCCCTTCCCTTTCCAGGCCGGTGGGGGCCTCTGATGAGCACCCTCTGCTGTTCACGTTCATGCGTCGTTCAGCAGTAAAACTGCAGCGGGATGTCGCAGGCCCCTTTGCCGGAGACATTAGTCAGCCGTTAAAATAGCCACTGTGTGCTCTGGTCTCCTTTTGAGGCTCGATGATTTAAGAAGAAACATCTCACACCCGTTTTATACTTTCATCTTCATATTGCACAACGGTTTACGGCAACTGCCTGGAAGCAGGGCCCCATCATGACCCCGTGTTACTGATGGGAAGCCCCAAGGGCCAGGCTGCTACAGGTGTGTCTCGGCCTCAGACACAGCCCTGCCCTCCCTGACCCTGGGAGAGTCAAATAGCTTCTCTGGTCCCCAGTGTACTCATCTGTAAAATGGGACGTGGAGGCTAACGCACGTTTGCCCAGAACTTTAAGGCCTGGGATGGCAGACGCAGCGCAAAGCAGAGGATAATTAGAGCCCCGGCTGCCTAATTGCTGGGGTTCAATCAACCGACCATGAGAGACAGCCGGGCCTAACGCGTGCCAGACAGACCTCAACCGGGCCTCGTCGTGAAAGCGGACCCTGCATTCTCTTTTGTAAGCCAAGCGTCTATTGCCCTCCAGGCGCTAGGCGGGTCGCTCGTTAACTGGAATTTGGCGCGTGGTGCCTGCTGATCCAAACCTGCTTCCCAGCGCGGGCGCCCAGCAGAGCCCCCGCGGCAGAGACCCGACCCACCTAGTGGGACTGCAGCCTGGGGGAACGTTCGGGCTGCATGGAGTGAGAGCACAAAACTCCGCCCTGGCTGCAAGCGTCGGGCGGGGATGGGAGGCGGACGGGTGCTGCTGATGTGAGCGGGGCCTCTGAGGGCCAAGCCAGCCCCAGCAGCTGCCACGTGGGTCTCCAGGGCGGGACGGCTGAGGTCAGGGACCTTCCCCTGGTACAGGGACTCCCCTACACACATCAGGGATTTTCCGCTGTCGGCGGGAGGACCCTGGGCCCAGTCTGAGTCCCGCCCCCGCGTGTGTCCAGAACAAACCCCGGCCTTTCCTGGTGGTGGATGGGGTGCTTGTTGGCCGCAGTCCTGCAGGCGAGGGGCCCCGTCTCCATGCTGGCCTTCTCGAGGGATCTCCATGTGTGCCTGTGCATGTGTGTGCACGTGTGTGTGACCCTATGTGTGAACATCGTGCACGCCTGTGCTTCCAGATGTGTCTGTGTGCATTCGTGTACACACGTGTGCATGGTCATAGCTGGGGGCATGTGCACACGTGTATGTTTGTGTTTCCAGGTGTGCATATGTGTACATGCCTGTGCACATGTGTGTAACTGTGGGCCTATGGGGGACTCGGACACCCCCAGGAGGGGCTGGAAGGGAAGCAATGGGCCACAGAAAAACTCCCAAGGCGCTCTGCCAACGGAGCATTGACCACCTGTGCACAGGCACACCTGGCCTCAGCAAAGCCCCCCAAGGAAATGCAGCGTTCCAGGGCAGGGAGGGGCATCACCCGTACGTGATGGAGTGATTCCAGAACACGCAGACCGGCTTGGTGCGCTCCTCGGTCTCCAGGAGGGTGTACTCCACCAGGACGGGCCTCTCCAGGGGGCTGGGCAGCGGGGCCCCCTCGCTGTACACCACCGCGCTCACCACGGGTGTGTTGATGACGGGCCGGTTAGGCAGCCTGCAGGGGAGAAGCCAGGGCACAGGCACAAACCTGTGTGCAGCCCTGATGGGGACACAGCGCGGAGGTCTCTCCAGGAGGGACAGAATCAGGCGCACGAGCTCGGAGCCGCGGCCTCAGCCCTTGGGAAGGCGTGGCTAAGGGAGGGGTGGTGAGGCCTTGGTAAAGGTTTAATCACCAACGGGCAAGTACAGGGTCACCTCTGGGACAAAGGCAGACTCTGGAAATTTAAAATGAAGATAAGGTATGTACGTGAAGACGTCAAGGCCCCACCGTGGAGAACAGCAAATCCCTGGAACGCTGGGAATGCCCAGTGGAAGGAAGCTGGTGCCGTGGTGACGGCTCAGAGAGGCCCCTCAGCCAGCCACTGGGAAGGATGCACATGGAGACCACAGAGCCAGGCAGGAGCTGGAAGTGATCCTGAGGTTGAAGAGTGAAGCCTCTGTGCTCCGCCTCTGCTCAGGCCTCGAAGCCCTGCGGTGGCATCGGCTGCTTCCGCCGGTATTTACTGAGCTGCCCTAGGTACTGGGGCCGCCAACAGCCGGTGGCAGGCAGGTGTGCGGGGACGGATGCCCCGAGCAGGAATTACACTGCTGAGCCTGGGGTGTGTGCTGGGGAGGGGCGTTCCTGGCAGAAACACTAGGCAGACCCCGAACCTCTGTCCCAGGGGGATCACAGGGCAGTGGTCTCTGGCCGTGGGCCGGGGTCACTGCGTAGTGTGCTTGTACAGATGTTCCGGTGGTTGAGATTCTGACTTATGGAAGCCTCGGAACCCTCTGGAAACTGCCCCCCCCCCCCCGAGCTCCTGGAGCCAGGCTCACCTCAGGCTGCGGCGGTCTGGGTCATAGCGCTCGGGCAGGAGCTGCCCCAGGGTCCGGTAGATGATGACCAGGGCGATGGCGAACTGGCCAGGCTCCTCGGGGTGTCTCTTCCGCCTCTTGAATGGGGCCTCCGTCTCGGCGCTGGGCTGCGGGCGTGCCGTCTGGGGCGCGGCCCTGCGACCAGCCGGCCTCACCGTGGGGCCCTCTGCAACGTAAGCACAGCGTGAGGAAGGGGGCTGGACTCCTGTGTTCCCACCAAACCGCCTTCTACTTGAGCCGCTGCTTCCTGACATCAGTAGATGTTCCACAGGAAACAGTAGGAGGTTTCTCAGATCAAACACAGAACCACCACAGGACCCTGCAACTCCACTTCCGGGTGTGCACCCCAAAAAGCTGAAAGCAGGGACTCGACAGATGCTTGCACACCCGCGCTCACAGCAAGCGCGATTCACAACAGCCAGAAGGTGTAAGCAGCGCAAGTGTCCATCAACGGATGCTGGATAAGCAACACGCGGTCCCACCCATATAAGGAGATGGCATTTAGGCTTAGAAAGGAAGGAGGTTCTGGGACAGGCTACAACGTGGATGAACTTTCAGGACACGACGCTCGGTGAGAGAAGCTGGTCAAATAACGTAGATTCCACTTATGTGGGGAACCTGGAGACTGACTTTGTAGAAAGCAGCCACAGTCACCCACATTTTCCACAGTCCACAAAGTGCCCCGGCTGTGCCTGGTCCAGGAGTTGTCTCCGGAAACATCCACCGCCCAGTACGCACTGCGCAGAGCACAGGCTCCAGAGGGGCGGGCGGTGGAGCCCTGAGGGTCGGGTTCTGGGAGGGGTGACACGTCTGGGGGAGGGGAGGACAGGAGCACAGCAGGGGGTGGGGGCTAGAGGTGCAGTGGGGGAGGGTCTCCCCTCTGCCCCCGTGATGGGGACGCCACACACCTTTCAGGCCCTTCTGACCCTGCTCAGGGCCGTGCTGCTCAGTGGCTGGTTAACAGCACCAACTAGCCACACTCAGGCTGGTTAACAATGCCGGCTAGCCACACTCAGTCTGGTTAACAGCACCAGCTAGCCACACTCAGCCTGGTTAACAATACTGGTTAGCCACACTCAGGCTGGTTAACAGCACCAGTTAGCCACACTCAGCCTGGTTAACAGCACCTATTAGCCACACTCAGGCTGGTTAACGCACCAGTTAGCCACACTCAGCCTGGTTAACAATACTGGTCAGTCACACTCAGCCTGGTTAACAGCACCGGCTAGCTACATTCAGGCTGGTTAACAATACTGGTTGGTTAGCAACCTTGGTTAGCCACACTCAGCCTGGTTAACAGCACCAGCTAATCACACTCAGACTGGTTAACAATACTGGTTAGCGACACTCAGCCTGGTTAACAACCCTGATTAGCTACATTCAGACTGGTTAGCAACACCGCCTAGCCTCACTCAGGCTGGTCGACACTGGCTTTGGGGTCAGCAGGGAGGCAGGAGGCTCCAACTGCCGC
Source organism: Leucopleurus acutus (assembly GCF_964270905.1). Taxonomy (NCBI): domain Eukaryota; kingdom Metazoa; phylum Chordata; class Mammalia; order Artiodactyla; family Delphinidae; genus Leucopleurus; species Leucopleurus acutus. The sequence continues at coordinate 100,467,365 of NC_139152.1, forward strand.
TAGGGTTGCTCTTTTCCAGGGTCTGGCTGAGAGCTTCTGGGAAGGTGCGTGGAGTCACCACCCCCTGTCCTGCTCTGTCTGGCCAGTCACCTAACTGGGCTGTTCCGGCTCTTCCTCTGGGCGAGGGCAGTGCAGGCTACGGGCTTCCTGAGTGGAGGGCCCGATGCTCCCCCAGGCTGGGTGACCCTCCCAGGCCCCCACCCTGACTTGAGACAGACGCCTCCCTGTCGAGGGCTCGGACTTGACGAGCCGATGTTATCATCTTCAGCAGCAAGTGCGTCTACCCGCTCCCCGCTCCTGTGAAGTCCCACAAAGCGGGGCCCCATAAGGACGCTGACTCGGTGCTCCCTAAGCCTCCCACCGCCTGGCTCCACTGCCTCTGTTCAGTCGCGCTGGGCCGGGCTCCAGACCCCCTCCTCCAGCAGGGCTGTCACCTCCCGGGGGCATCAAGTGAGAGGCTGCGGCGGGGACACCAGACAGCACCCCGCAGCGGGGTGGCCTCTCGGGAGCGTGTCATGACCGTGACCCCAGAGCACACACACCCCTTCCCCGCGTCTGCTCCTGGCCCCAGACACATCGATGGGTTTAAAGCCCAGTGTTTTCCAAGACTCGACTGGCCCATCGTGTCCCCAGCTAACCAGTCAGCCAGCAAATGGGTACCGGAGGCCCCCCTTGGGCAAAGCATCCGGGGGTACCTCACCCCAGTAGAACAGGCAACACGCACACATGCTTCCTGGGCCAAGGGCTGGAGAGCCTGCCTAGGAGGGAGTCAGAGCAAAGAAGGGATCTGGGCCAAGGGGAGAAGGTCAGTGTCTGAGGAAGGAGGACGTAAGCCTGGTGAAGCCCGAGGGGGCGGGTGAGAGGTGGGCAGAGGCTCAGAGCCAAGCCCCAGGGCTGACCTCCACTAGATGCCTGAAACTGCAGCTATTACAACACTGTTATATAGTATACTTTTTCCTATACATCACACCTATGATAAGGCTAAATTTGTAAATTAGGCACATTAAGAAAACAACAATAACCAATAATAAAACAGAACAATTACAACTACACACTGTATTAAAAGTTATGTGAATGTGGTCTCTTTCTCTTTCTTTCAAAATACCTTATTGTACAAACTTAATGCCTTTCCCATCTTAACTAAGCACTTCTCATGCACTGTGGCTGTGACTTTTAGTTTTAGGTACAATGGCAAACCAGCATATATTTCTTTTTCCTTCCTCACAATTTCACAGATAGAAGATTCGTTCTTACTGTGGATCTGAGCAACCCCAGCGTATGATTTTTCTTTCCTTACTAAGTCGAGAATTTTCGCCCCTTCACTTGAAGGAAGCACTTCGTGGCTTCCCTTTGGCACAGCTGACTTGCCAGCATCAGTATTTTTGCTCTGAGGTCGTCATATTAGGTAGATAAGGGTCACTTGAACACGAGCCCTGTGATACTTGGACAGTCGATATGATCACCTAAGTGACCAATACACTGGACAAAGGGTGGATGGAGTAAGTTTGCAAGGAGCTGCTCAGAACTGCATGCAATTTAAAACATGAATTGTTTATTTCTGGAATTTTCCAGACCATGCTTGACCTTGGGTAACTGAAAACTCAGAAACCACAGATAAAGGGGTGATGTCTGTATATCACTATTCTGAGGATAACTACGAACAAAACACCGCTGAATGTTGAAAACTCAAATCGATCCCAAATAAATACAACTTGTAAGATGGGGTCAGTCGTCAAGCTTGATCCTACCTCCGTGTAAAACCCTCTTTAGAAGTTTTTAAGATGCCTGAATAATACCCGTGTAACTACGAAACGAATTTACTAAAACCCTTCACATTTTTAACTGTCCGTTACAGAATTTTATGTCTTCAAGCTCCTACCTTGGGGCAGACATTTTCAGTAGCTTGAGTGGATCTGTGAAAAATACTTTAAGAAAATTCAACATGTTTAAGCCGTGTGGTATTAGAGTCCTAACCCAGGACCGGAGAACTGCACACAGACGGCTCTGGTTTGGTTTTGGGGGTGGGTGCGGGGGGGGGCAGGGAGGAGTCTAAAAATTTTACATCCACGGAGAGGCAGCTTTTCACTGCACAAGGAAGACAACCTCACGCACGATTTAGGTGTTCACTCATTCATCACCTTATAAATTAGCCAAAGTTTTGTAAGAAACACCCCACCACTGCCTTTCCGTCTGACGCCAGCAAACAGGCTGCTGGATGCAGGGCAGATGTGCACGCGCAGGTGGCGCTGCGACGACAGCGGACCCACGCCCCCTGCGGCACCACGGAGGCCCTCCCTCCTCCACCTGCCGCCCCCAAGGGCGGCCGTCGCGTCTTAGCAGCTTTACCTTTCCTCTCGGGTGGTTTGAAGAAGTCCTCCGAGAAGAAGACCGAGGACTCCAGGTCTTTGGGGACCTCGCCCCGCAGGTGCTTGAACTGCGGCACCCAGGCTCCCGTGAAGTTCAGTTTGTCAAAGACGTCGACGGCGAGAACTGCGGGGACAGGCACCTCCATCACACGCAGCTCCCAAGCCCTCCCGCGGAGAGCCTGCCCGGACCCGTGCCGTTTTCAACCCGACCAGGACGGCTGTCCCCAATCACCTTTAAACAGAACCTACCTCCACTTCCTGCTGAGTCACACAGCCCGGTGCCTTACTGGGGGTCTCGGGGAGCTCAGGAGGCGCCCCCCCAGCCCCCCCCCACGGGCGTGTCTTTTCCCTGCAGCTGTGTCCCTGCTGGCAGTCAGCCCTGCAGGCTCCAGGGCGACCCCCCAGGTCTTCCCGCTGAGCCGTTTTTCCAACACCCCCGATACAAAGGGCGCCCTCAATTCACTGCACAGGCAAGGGCTGTGCTCCCACCTGAGGCGCTCAGGACCAGGGTGGGTGGGAGCGCTGGCCCCAGGAGGCAGGGGCCACTGGCCCCAAGGACTGGGAGGATGGACAGGGCTGGCCTGTGGCCCGAGCCCAGGGAGAACCAAGAAGGAAGCTCTCAGCCCAGTGCAGGGGCGATGGTCCCAACCACAGGGCATCAGAGAAGGACACTGGAGGGGTGTGCTGGCAGAGGTGGGCCAGAGGTTTGGCCGGGACCTGCCTGAAGTCTCTGGAAGGGGCTGGGGGGCAACAGCTACACCAGGTGCCCGTCAGGCGCCCGTGTCCTGTCCGTCCCCGAGAGTCTGCAGGCCGGCTCTGCCAGACCCTCTCTCGGGACAGAGGCCGGAACGCTGGGCGCTCACCCTTCTGTCCTGCCCCAGTGATGACGGGCTCCCAAGCCCACCTCCACCCCAATGCAAGGCAGGTGGCATCCTGGGCTCAGGTGGGCCTGGGAGGTGCAGACCAGCCCGAACATCTTCTGGTCAGGAAGTGAGGGCCCCTCCCTGGGAGCCTGAGAGTTCACGCCAGGGATGCCGCCGCACCTGGGTTAAAGGCTCAGGCCCTCCCGGCGACAGATAACCGGCTAACTCAAGGGGCGACTCCCTGGGTCCTGCCCGAGCCCCCATGGGGGTGCTAAGTAAACATCACGGGAGGAGGAAACCAGCAGCCCCGGCCTGTAGGACGGGCCCCGCTCCAGGGACTCTGCGGCTATGTCTCGGTGGGCAGGCCTGCCCCACCAGGGCTTCCTCCCCAGGAAGGAAGCCGACCTTCAACCCCTGACCCCCAAGCAGCACGTCCTGGGCCCTCAGGGTGACTCGGTCCACAAGCGTTGGCTCTGCTGGTGGCTCGGCTCCCAGCCCAGAGAGGGGGTTCCCCCTCCGCCAGGTGCCAGCTGCCTGTCCCCGGCCCTCTCCCAGGCTCTGTGCCTCTGGGTGAGCCTGGAGGCAGGACCTGCCGCCAGACCCTCCAGCCCACTTCCCCGGGCAGCCCCACACCTAGTTCTGAAGGTAAGAGGACCACCAAGATCCTGCCAGCGTCGACCCTTCTCCCAGAGATGGCCGAGGGGGGCTGCACCTGAGATGGGCCCCGGGGTTCCACCGTCCCCCCCGCCGGGCCCACAGCCTCACTCATGTTGGGGGTGACGATGACGAAGGGCCGCAGGTAGGTCCTCCGCAGGTTTCGGGCCACGTTGCTGAAATAGGTCTCGAAGCGCCTCAGCAGCTGCGTGGTGCCCCCCTCGCTCCGCTGGATCTGCTCCCACGCGGCCCTGGTGCCCGGGGCCAGGAGGGCGCTGCCCGCCTGGACGACGTCCTGGTCAGACAGACAGACAGACAGACGGCGCTCAGCTCATGTGAGCGGCTGGCCGGCGGAGGCCTGGCTGACACGCTGGGGCCCAGGGTCCAGAGAGCCTTTAGGTCACAGGACCAGGCCGGGCCAGGATCGGAAACCGCGAGAGGCCGTGGTCTCAGCTCCAAGCCAGGAGACACGTGTCGGGGGAAACTTTGCAGGGGGTTTCACCGCGTGCACCCCGAGACACAAAGGGGAGCAGGCGTGCGGAGACGCCCCCTGTTACATCGGAACCCCCGGTCCCACCAGGACAGCCTGGCCTGGGAACGGTCGCCCCGTCGCTGAGCCCACAGCAAGGCAGCCGAGGACGCGCTGCGGGTTCCAGTTCGGTGACGCTCCCGCCCTGAACACCTCAGATGAACAGGGGGCAGCGTGGGGAGGACACTCGGGCTGTCACGGGGATTCAGGGGCCACAACCCAGGTGGAAACCAGGTCGGAAAACTTCTGTTTGCAAAGAACCGGAAGTGGAAACAAATCCCTGGGCCTAGACTCTCAGACCTGGACTGAAATACAGGTGCGGGAACACTGCCAAGGCCCTGAGGGCTCTGCACGGACAGGGGAGGTCCCCGGGGGCTGTGTGTGGACGGGGAGGCCTTAGAGAGGGGTGAAGGGGAAGCACGAGGCAATGCCACGCCTCACCCGCACCCCCGGCAAGAGCAGCTTATCAACTGGATGAATGTGCCTCTCGCCAGTTATGCTAAAGACACGCCTCAGGGGCTGATCACTTAAAGACGACAGGACTGTCTCTGCAGCAGGAGGCATCAAGCCGTGTGAGAGTAGGACTCAGAGTTTGGAGGGGGCGGTCCTGGCACACGCCCCCTCATGGGTTGTGTGCCCTTGGTTTCCTGTGCCTCAGTTTCCTTAATTGTAAAGCAGGGCGACAGCCGAGCTGCATACAGGACGTGTGTGGGAACAAGTGGGCCGATTCCTGCAGTCCCCAGGACACTGGCGCGCACGCAGTGGTCAGCTGACAGCGGCACCGCTGTCGTCACCATCAGGCCTGTCCCTTTGCCAAGACGCTCCTAACACTTGGAAACCCTTTTGCTGGTCACTGAACTGGCCTGCGCTCACGTCTGAAAAGGGCAGTCTTGCCCTGAGGACACCGGGCCAGACGACCTTCCACAACCGAGCCAGGGCCCCCGGTCCAGCTCACCCCTGGACGTGCGGGGCTCTCTGCCCGCCGCCTTCCTACCTCATGGAAGTCGGCGTCCCGCGTGGCCGCCAGCTCGAAGCCCTGCTGGCTGCTTTCATGCAGCAGGACGCGGCCCAGCAGCTGGTAGGCCGTCCGCACATCGTTGCCAAAGAGCGCGTCCGTGTGCCGCGTGGCGTTGCGTAGCGCCCGGGCCAGCCACAGGGACCGGTCACCGTCCATCCGCGTCTCGTTCCGGCTCAGCTTCTCGTTCTGGGTCGGGGAGCGAGTGCCAGGTCGGCCCTGGGCCCTTCCCCTGACTCAGAATCCACTACTTTCCAGTGGAAATACCCTTGTCAGAAAAGAACTTTAAAAATCCCCAAGCCCCAAAATGAACTTGGGCTGATGTCCGTGGCACAAAAAAGGAGGGTCTGTCAGGCTAAAAAGCACTTGGAAAAAGACACCAGGTGGAAGAAGGGAGAGAGTATGACACCGTGAGTCATGGGCGGATGGCAAGGCGGGGGGCTCGGACGTGGGGACTCTGGGTCTGCAGAACCAGACGCAGGGTGGGATCTAGAAAGGGAAGAGGAGACGGCTGCCGCGGTGCCCCAAACAGATGTGCTGTCTCCAGGCCCCGCCCAGCCTGGGACCAGCATGACCCGGCAGCCTGGAAACCCACCCTCTTCCTGCATGTCCCCAGGGTGCAGCCTACCATGGCTTTGAGGTCCACGAAGGAGACGGTGGTGCAGTTAAAGAGCTCTGGGGGCAGCCAGCCCTTCTCCCCGCTGCAGTGCCGGACCGCGTTTCCTAGGGAACAGAGAAGGACCCGCCAAGCCTGAAAGCTGAACTGTGAATGAAGCCCTCGGCTGGCCCAGGGCCGGCAGGTACCATAGCCACGAAGCCAACGCTGCTCTTCCTTCAGACCTGGGAACACACTGACAGCTGCCTGACATTCACAACCAGGCCTCACCGCTGGCCTGAGCTGCCCAGCAACTATGGGTGGACACCTGAGCGAGTCCGTGAAAAGAGAAATCGGCTGAGTGGTCCATCGGGCACCCACCGTGTCCACATGCGCTGCAAGCCCACCCGGATCCCACTCTGGGCTGCTGCTTTCTCTGCACTGACTCACCAGACCTCCCCCGGCCCCCTGTAGCCAGACGCAGCTACCATCCCCGTCTTACGATGAGATGCCAATGCTGTGAACGGTGAGGCAGCTTGTCCGAGCCTCCCCGCCACCGTCCCCATCCCAGCCACTAGACTCTTCGTACTTTCATTGTGCTCTTTCCAGGTTTTATCATTTACGACCGAGGAAAAAGTTCTCTTATCCCCCCATCACTTTGGCTAAAGGAACTATTTCAACACGGAACGTCCGGTGAGTTCCGATGCCTCGGCCGGCTCTCCCGCAAGCCGCACGCCTCCGTCTAATGTTCCGCCTGGAATGGATGCCACAAGCCACACCCCGCGGTACTTACCCACAGACCCTTTAGGGCACGGCACTGCGGCCGGCTGCCCGAACTTGGTCTGCGGCCACCAGATGCCAGCCTCAAATGCTCTGGGACAGCCGTTGTAGATCACTGGGGTACAGAGGGGAGAAGGCGCTCAGCCTGGCACATCCGTGCACACAGACGTGCAGCGTGCTCCACAGGCTCCTCCTGGACGGAGGCCCCGCCCCCGCCAAGAACCAGACCCCTCGCACCCCCCATCGGTGTTAGAACAGGGGGAGGGGGGACGCAGGCTCTGACCCACGCCTCCTGACGGGCCAGTGGACAGAAGGCCAAGCAGACACAGCTGGACCAGGAGGCTGTCAGGCGCCCCCACCACGCCCCAGGAGTGTGGGGGGCACACACATGCACACACGCACGCAGACACAGACACGCACACACAGACACATGTAGGCACACACACAGGCACACACACACACACACACAGGCACACACGCACACATGCATGCACACACAGACACATGCGGGCGCATGCAGAGACGCGCACGCAGACACACGCGCACACATGTAGACACGTGCGCACATGCACACACGCACACACATGCGTGCACACACGCACACACACAGTGGCCTGTCCCTGCCGTACAGCCTGAGAGGGTCAAGGGCAACGCGGACCTTCGCAGCCGAGGACCGTGACCTCGGCGAACGGGTTGTCGCAGCGGTTGCACTGGCGGCCAATGACGCCGGGCTTGCAGCTGCACTGGCCAGTGTCCATGTCGCACGCGCGGCTGTGGGAGCCGTGCGGGAAGCAGTCACACGGCAGGCAGGTGTCCTGTGCCGGGGGCCTGTAGTAATTCTCCTGCAAGAGCCAGAAGCAGAGGCTGGACGTCAGACACCGCAGACAACCTACACCTGGAGGGCGCTTCCTGAGCAACGTCAGGGTTCCCGCCCGGCTCCCTGGCCTCCCGGCTGTCCTCCACCCACGGCCTCCAGGCCAGCGGCGTCTGGGGCCCCCAGGGCGGATGGGGCAGGTGCGTCCTCCAGGAAAACACGCCCTCTCTCACATCTCAGCAAACACCGTGAGCCACCATCTGTCCTAAAAAGGATCAGTGATTCAAATGGAGATCTATGCACCAGGGTACCAGGATGGCTGATGGAGGTGTTTTTGTTTTTTTTAATTGTGAGAAATTAGAAGCCACCCGAACATCTGTCACCGGGCAGGTCAAGCTGATGGTCAAGAGCGTGGGCTTCAGTTCCGGGAAGTCGTGGATTTGCGCCCAGCTTGGTCATTCACTGGCCACACTGCCCTTGCCAGGACACTTGGCTTCCCAAGGCCCAAGGGTCCCCGGCTGAAAGCTGGGCAGACTTGCGGCCAGTGACAGAGGCTTCTGTGTCAGGCAGGGACACGGAACTGTCCCACAGGGGACAGACACTTCCAGTGCCTGAGGAGGCACTGCATGTGAGCAGTCACTCTGGGAGGGCACACGGTATCACTGTCACTGTTTACAGTCCTTTCTGCATTTTCTACAATTTTTGATGGAAAAAAAAACCCCTAGGCATGTTTCCCCAGGTACCCTCCTCACTCTCCTCCTGCCCTGCCCCCCACCAGTGCCATGACCGCCATCTCACACCATGTGGTTTGCGTGGTCCTGATCTGCTGGGGCCCTTATGATTTTTCAGGCGACATCGGAGGCACGGCGGAGCACGCGGGACACGACGCATGTCAGACAGGGCGCCGGGGAGCATCAGAGGGCGCCGTGACGGCAGGTTCCCCTCTTGGGTCAGCAAGCCTGGCCACGGGACAGCGCGTCCCTCCGAGCGGCTACTGTTACGCACAGAGTTCTCCTTTGGGATTCAAGTTACCGGCAGCTCACGGCAGCTGTCGACACAACATTCTGAAGGTACGTGGAGTTTTCTGGGAGGCCCAGAGGGCCGGGGTTCCCCGTGCTTTGGGCTGAGAACCCTGCGGCTGTGCACAAGGATGACAGGCACCCGAGGCGAGGGAGTGGGCAAAGCTTTTCATATTTTAAATGTTGGTCGTCACTGGGGACTTCCCTGGTGGTCCAGGGCCTAAGACTCTGCACTCCCAATGCAGGGGGCCCGGGTTTGATCCCCGCAGGGAACTAGATCCCACATGCTGCAAGTAAGAGTCCGTATGCCGCAACTAAAGATCCCGCACGCGGCAACGATCCTGCGTGCCGCAACTGAGACCGGAGCAGGCAAATTCATTAATTAAATAGTTTTTAAAATGTTGGTGATCATTGAGTGGTTTGATAAAAGACCAGGAAAATGACCGATCAGGAGAACCACGTTTGGTGACGAAGACGAGTTAAACTCACAGAAATTGCTTGGTTTCCCGTGACCGTGTGCGGGGCTGAGCCAGCTCACAGGCGAGAACCTGCAAGCTGTGCTCACCCACAGTGAGCCCTGTGAGTACCCAAGCGTGTGTGTGTTCGTGTCCAGGTAGACGTGTGGGCGGGTGTGTGGGTGCGCACGCCCCGCCGTCTCCCTGGGTCCCTGCCGTCCGCCCGCGGCCGGGCCTCACCTTGCACTGGCACTGCCCGTTGGTCTTGTTGCAGTCGGGGTCGAAGCCTTTGCTGACAGCACAGTGGCAAGGCCCGCACACAGGGTTCCCCCACCAGCCTCTGGGGCACGGAAGGTCGATCCTGTTGGGAAACCAGATGGCAGACGGAAGGTGTACAGAACTGCCCTTTTTGGAACGAGAGGGATGATGGAGGCCTGGGCCTGGCTGGACTAGTTCTGGGCACCTCCCGCCACCCTGAGTGGTCCGTTGCCCCCTTGCTGGCCCCCACCTGCAGGACTTAGCATTTTATGGCCTATGCCCAGCCTTCCGGGGCCCTGCATCTGGAAGGGTTCTACCTACAATACTGTTATTTTAAAATAATCTGTTTGCTCACCTTTTTCTTCCACCTGCAAGATGCAGGTGAGTGCCCCAACCCAGCTTCCTAGGAGCACCGTGTCAGTAAGTTCTCTCCGCTCAGCACCCCTACACCACAACGCCTGGCCCACGAGGGAGGGCGCTCAGGGACAACCAACCCACTGTCAGGCTGGTTCTTCACCAGCCCCACCCAGCGCAGACCGAGCCCAGCTGCCCTGGGCAACCTTCTCCCGGGTCCCGGGAGCACAAGACCGGTGGGATTGGCAGCAACGATGCTTCCCGGGTCCCCGGGGTCAAATGCTGACCACATCCCCATGGATACTGGGAGCAGCCTTTCCTGGGATGTGGAGCCTGCTTCAGTCAGCTCAGAGCAGCCCTGGGCTGGACACGGTGGACTCAGAACCGTCAGACCTGCCCAGTCCCGCCCCCTTGAGGTGCCCGGGCAGACCCTGAAACAGGCGACCTCCACGGTGCCGAGGCCAGGTTCCTCCCTGCCCCGCCCGGTGGTGGCTGCTGCCTGTTGCTGTCACCCTACGCCCCCTCCCCACCTGAGCGCTCACTTGAGTGTCCGCTGCTGACCTGTCTGCCTGGGGATGCCCCCCGAGTGTCCTTCAGGCTCCGCAAAATGAAACGCTGTCCTGTGTTTACTATCCTGCCTAACGGCATTCCAGCCGCCCACCCACCGGCCATCAACCTCTCCTACTCACTTGTTCACCTAACCAGCAATTATTAAGTACTGGCTGTGTACACACTAGGGGCATAACAACGACCAGGATGGGCTGGGAACCAGCAATTATTAAGTACCGACTGTGTACACGCTAGGGGCATAACAAGGACCAGGATGGGCTGGGAACCAGCAATTATTAAGTACCGGCTGTGTACACGCTAGGGGCATAACGACGACCAGGATGGGCTGGGAACCAGCAATTATTAAGTACCGACTGTGTACACGCTAGGGGCATAACGACGACCAGGATGGGCTGGGAACCAGCAATTATTAAGTACCGACTGTGTACACGCTCGGGGCATAACGACGACCAGGATGGGCTGGGAACCAGCAATTATTAAGTACCGGCTGTGTACACGCTCGGGGCATAACGACGACCAGGATGGGCTGGGAACCAGCAATTATTAAGTACCGGCTGTGTACACGCTCGGGGCATAACGACGACCAGGAGGGGCTGGGGCTCCAGGCTGGTGCTGATGGGTCTACATCAACAGTGTGGGAATCCCGGAGGCTTGGTGTCGCACCCCTTCTCACTGTCTCCTCAGCCCTGCCTTGCGGGCATCGCCAGCCCTTGGGGACGCCGCACGGCCTCCCAGCTGGTCCCTTTGCCTCTGCCTTCCGTCTGCTTCCACCACACTCCACCTGTGAGCTGGGGGCGCTCTGACACCCAGACCTGATCCTGCCCCTTTTCTGCGGAGCCCCTGCGGCCTCTACAAAGCCCAGCTCTGTTCCCGGTTTGCAGGCAGGCCCTCTACCCAGGCCTGTGCGTCTCCCCGGCGCAGAACATGCTGGGACAGCACGCGCCGGCTCTGCCCGGGACCCACGCGCTGAGCTCCTTAGACGGGTCTCATCCCATCACTGCTCTCCGGCCCTGCCCCCTTGGTGTCCCCGCTGGAACGCCCCCTCCTTCAGCCCCGCTGACTCCCAACCCGCCATCATCCAACGGGCTGTGCGGTGCCGAGGGCGGTGCTGCATCCGGGTCACGGGTGGGGTTACAGCACACACTCCGGTCCCCAGTGGACAAAAAGCAGGGCGAGGTGTCCCGGCCAGGCGCAGCAGGCTGGCACCGCGCGGCTTCTGTGCCAGGACGGCCCGGCACTGGCCGAGGACCAGCAACCTTCACCGCATCACGTCCCAAAGGGGCTGGAGCCTTGGTGTGTGAAGGACCTCGTGGCCCCATCTGGGAGAAAGTGCTCATCCTGTGATGACTACACACCTGGACTGCGGGGGCCTGGAGACCAAGATGCCCCCAGTGAATTACACCAGGACTCTACGCGCACAGCAGAGATGACTGCCACTCCCGACTTGAAAGATAAAGTGTTTTCCGTAATTACGCTCATCTTCCCGTATCTCAGCGACCGCCTGCTCTGTGCACAGCTGGGCTCTTGATAAATGAGTTGTGCTGTGCGTTTCTGGGGTGGAAACATGCTCAGTGGGGTTAGTGTGAGATGCCCAACTGGATTCTCGTTTATTTCATGCCAAATTGAAAAAGATATGTCCTTGTTATCCTGAACCATACGTATTTGGGGGTTAAATAGCAAAGAGGAGAGAACAGGTCAGGAGGAGAAGTAGCCACGTGGACCCTGAAAGCGAGGGCGCACTCTCACCTGTTCTCGCAGTACTGCCCGTAGTGGCCGGACCCACACTCGCACACGTAGCCCCGCGGGGAGTCGGGGCTGTGCACGCAGGCTGCCACGTGCTTGCAGGGGTTCACATGACACGCGTCCACACACTTCCTTCCAAAGTACCCTGCGGGGACAGGCCAGCGTTAGCCCACCCCAGGATCTGGCTTTGCGAGTCTGCTTTCCAGAGCGACACCCTCTGTGTTAGGATGTGCTAGCAATCTGCGGCTTCCCCAAGCCTCGACTTGCCATGCCACTCTGCAGAGGAAAGTGGCAGAGCCTCTCGGAGTCACAGGAAGCACAAACACTCGGGGGCGTCAGACCTGGAAACGCAGAGATGAGGGCCTGCCTCCCAGGCCCCCCGGGAGGGCTCACAGCGGGTGGGTACCAGCTGAGGACAGCCACATCACCTCAAAATTCAGAGACAACCCCTGAATGTTAAATGTGCGCCTTTCACAGACTCTCTCTCATCTCAGTATATGCCCTGAGGATCCAACCGGAAGTGTCCCCTGTCCCCCACGTGAAGAAGACACAGGACACAGGGACACTCCTTAGTTACGAAACAAAGCTCAGGGTGCCCCAGACCCCCAGAGAGGTGATGGGGGAGCCGCCGCCCAACTCGGCTTTCCACAATGTGCTTTAAACACCAAAGGCGTCACCCTCCACCGACGGGCACCAGGAAAGGGGGGCTGTGGGCGCCCACCTCTGTCGCAGATGCAGGAGTAGCCGTCCCAGGTGTCGTGGCAGTGGCTATGCTGCGGGCAGGGGCTAGAGGAGCAGGGGTCCTCCACGTCACAGCCATCTTTCACCCTGACCTTGAGGGCATCCTTCATGTTCAGCGTGGCGATATTGGTGGCCGTCTCCCCCATTCGCACACCCTGCGTTAAAGAAGGGCAGCCAGAGTTGGTGCTGGGGCCTTGGGGCTGGAGGAACCCCAGAAGGTAACCAGGGGTTAAGAGAACCCCAAATTCTCTTGGGTCCCTTGTTTTAAAAGCTACGCCTCATTTATCGAAAGGGCTGGGACTGGTGGGGGGACGGCAGGGATGAGGGGCACTTCTGCTCCCCCCAGGCGTGGATCCCAGGCAGGGGGACAGGCCACCCGGAATGAAGACGGAATGATTCCATATTCCGATAATTCCATGGTGAGGGTCACGGAGGAAAAATAATGAGGATGATGCGCGAGCACGGCTGCTGATGAAAGTGAGCAGGGAGCTCCCGGGAGGAGGGGGCACGTGCCGAGGTGGGGGGGCCACCCGTGCGAGGCACCTCAGGGCCAGATTGCCCGGGGGCGGGGCGGGGGCGCAGGGGAAGGAACTAAGGATTGATTTCCCTGTAGCGGGGCTGGGGTTTGGGGGCGCAGGCAGAAGCAGGGAACACCTGGTCTAGGGGACGAGCGAGGGACCCGTCCAGGTGAGCACGGGGGGTGGGGCTGGTGCAGGCAGCGAGGGGCAGGTTCTGGAAGTGACATGAAGACAGAGCTGCAGGGGGCCGACCGTGGCGTGGCTGTGAGGGGAACTCGAGGGGAAGCCTGGGAGAGGAGGGGGCTCTAAGCGGGAAACTGGGTTTGCTGAAGCTGGGTTGGCGATTAGAGAAGTCATTCGTTTACTGAAAACTAACAGGATGACCAAGGACACCAACTGCGGTGCCGGCCACCCCTGAGCAGGACACGGCGGGCCAGGGCCGGGCTCGGGGAGGGTACCTGCATGCAGCCCCGGAAACCGCGGCGCACGGAGACCTTGTCTTCAGACACGCCACCCACGATGAGGCTTCTCATCTTCAACCCAGGAAGCTGGTTCCCGATCTGCACCGTGTCCTGTGCAAAGAGAGGGGCTGCATGCACCATCGGGAAACGTCTGGCTGGAAAGAATTTGCTGAAAGGCTAAAATGCAGTCGCACCGGCAAGCCCCTCACAGCCTGAGGACGTCTGTGCCTCCAAGCAGAGGGCCCGGCTCAGCCTTCTCCGTGGACACGGCTGTTTGTGTGTGACGGGCAGGGTGCAGGAAGCCGTCAGAGGACATGTGTCCACGTCCCAGCCCAGCCAAGATGGGCATCTGGGGGGATGAGGGCAACCCTTCCATCTCTGTCGTGGGCACCGCCAACAAGCCGCTGCGTGAAAAAGCTTGACAAACTAGAAAGTGGCAGCGAGTGGAAAACACGTCCACAGGGGCAGGAATCCAGAAGAGTCTCAGCTGGACCCTTAGGCTCAGGAAGGTGCACACGTAGAACACGGCAGTTCACTCCCAGAGCCAGGTGTAAGGTGAGCCTGGACTCCAAAAGCACTGAGGAACCACAAGTAGCCCCTGAAGCGCGTGGGGGTCCCGTACAGATGCCCCCTGTTACCTGGCTGCAAACCCTGGAAATGCAGCGGGGCTCAGCAAGTGTCCTCGGAGTCGCCCTGCCTGGAATGCCACCTGCCCGTCTGGGATGCGCAAACCTCTCTGGTGTCCCACAGCCCCTCTGGAACCTGGATCTCATTGCTCCCCCACCCATATCCAGCTCTGCACCCCGAGGCACAGCACTGAGTGTGCAGCTGCGGCGCAAGCCAGCTTTGCTAAGAGAAACCTCTGCTGACGGCACCAGTGGCATCGCGATGGGACGCACAGACGGACCAAGTCCAGTGCCTGACGCCAGGAGGGGACCATCTGGAAAGGGGATGAGGTGCAGATTCCAGTGTCCTCAGCATAGGAGGAACACGAGACCCGAATTCAGGGAAGCCCAGAAAGCGCTTCCTCAAATCCACAAGGGCTCTGGCAGGGCCTGACACCTGGAGGGGTCGCTCTGTTTACCCACAGGCCCAGTGAAGGGGTCTGGGCTTCCCTGGTGGCGCAGCGTATAAGAATCCGCCTGCCAATGCAGGGGACACGGGTTCGATCCCTGGTCCAGGAAGATCCCACAGGCTGCAGAGCAACTAAGCCCGCGAGCCACAACTACTGAAGCCCGCCTGCCTACAGCCCACGAGCCACAACTAGAGAAAGCCCGCACGCAGCAATGGAGACCCAACACAGCCAAAGATAAATAAATAAATAAAAATGAAAAACAACAACAACAACAAAACATATAGCACTGTGATGTACATAATGTGATACGTTACGTACTGTGGTACAGCTACACTGGGATGTGCTAGTGGTTTCCCAGTAAAGGGGTCTGTTCCAAAGGGGGTACAGGTGCGCACTCACCTGGTCCACACCATAGTCCAAGGTCATGACTGCCAGGTACTTGATGTCTTTGCCCTCCTTGGCACTCTTCAGTTCTATCAACAGGTGGTGCCACTCCCCGTCAGCCACGCGCGACCTGGACAGTCTCATGGACACCACATCCGAGGGGCCGTGGGACACCTCAAACTGGACGTAGTTGTTCAGGATCTGTAGGACGGGGAGAGCTACACTAGTCACTGAGGAGATGATGACAAAATACATTGCAATCACTTCAGTAACAAAGCCACGCAAACAGACTTACCACAGGCCACTGGATCAAAGACGGACTTAAAAATTAGGCAAAGTTTAATTTGCCGTTGCCTGTACGTAACACTCTTCAGAATTACATGCCTTCTTCTATGGTAAGGAGTGTCGAACGTTGACAGAGATCAAGAAAGAGAAAGCCCGTTGGACTTAAGTAAGGGGAACAACCACAGATTCAGGTGACTACTGGGCTCTTATTTTTGGATGTAAATGTTTCATCTTATGAGACAAGATTCAGGCCACCATGTTCAAATATATGAATGAAAAAACAGAAATCAGCATTATAACTGGCCTAAGATGTTCACGTTTTAAGAAAAGGTAGCTGGGGCAATGCTGAGATCATGCTTCCCTTTCCCCAGTGAAGGACTGGGTAGTTTGGACCCACCCTCCTCCTGAGAACACCTAGGAAAATGAGACGAAATGTCAAAGCACACCTGTCTGAGGCATCAGAGCGACCCAAGTCCCTGCAAGTTACAGAAGCACGACCAGGGAGAAAATGGGAATCTGCAGAAAGAAGCTTAGCGCGTTGCCACGTGGCTGTCAGCGGGTTCTGGGAGGCACAGCTGAGGCTGGCAGCTGCGCAAAGCTTTCTTGGTTCATGAGGCTGGGAGGAGAGAAACTGGAATTCAGAGCCTGCCCAGGGTGAGGGCTGATGACCAGAAGCAAACATGGGGGATGGGACGCCACCATCTTAGTTTCAAATTCTCTCTAGGTTTTCAACATGATGCCCAGCATGCAATCAAAAATAACCAAGTACGTGAGGAGACAGGACCGTGTGCTTGAAATAGACCCACGGGAATCCAGACGAGAGAATCATCAGACACAGACTTGAACATAGTGATGGGAACCACAGAGCTTTCACGGAAACAGATTCAGGTACCAGTAGACTCTTATTTCCGGCTCTAATTTTTCCATTTCATGAAATTAGACTCAAACTACCAAGTTTAAATACATGTAAGATTGTAAATCAACTATATTTCAATTAAAACATACATGTGAGAAATATGAAAAAACAGCGTTGTAACTAATCTAAGATACTCATGTTTACAGATAACTTCAATTTAAAGAGCAGATTAAAAAAAAAACTATCAGTGCCCTGGTTAAAAGAGACACGCCTGAAATATAAGGAAACAGAAATGCTGAAAGGAGAAGGACAGAAAAAGGTACATCACGGAAACACCAACAAAAAGAAAGCTGGTTTAGCTACGTTAATATGAGACAAAGGAGACTTTAAGGCAAAAATAATTATGAGAGATAAAGAGGACTTTCATCATGATAACAGCCACTATTCCAGAAAGATAAAACGATTCTAAATTTGTATGCACCTAATAACGTAGGCTCCAAACCTCCACAAAGCAAAAACTGACAGATCTGAAAGGAGTAAGACATGAGCCACAATCAGCGCTGGAGATTTTCTGGTTTTGGTTTTATTTTTCCTCTCGCTGTTGTGGCCTCTCCCGCTGCGGAGCACAGGCTCCGGACGCGCAGGCTCAGCGGCCATGGCTCACGGGCCCAGCCGCTCCGCGGCATGTGGGATCCTCCCGGACCGGGGCACGAACCCGCGTCCCCTGCATCGGCAGGCGGACTCCCAACCACTGCGCCACCAGGGAAGCCCAAGGTTGGAGATTTTTAACTCACCTCTCTCAGTAACTGAGCAAACAGACCCCAAAATCAATAAAGATATAGAAAATTGGAATGCTACGTGAACAAACGCCACCTGCTTGACGTATAGAGAACGCCACAGAATACAACTGCAGCGCACACATTCTTTTCAAGTATAGGTAGAATATTCGCAAAAATGACTAAATGCTGGGCTCTAAAGCAAGTCTCAACACATCTCAAAGGTCTGAAATCATACCACGTATGTTCTCTGACCTGCAATTATGCTAGAAACATCAAATGATTTACTAGAAAATGCCACCTGTTTGCTGAGAGGTATACTTGTGAATACCCGATGGGTCAAAGAAGAAATCATGACGGAAAACAGAAAATGTATTTAGCTGATGACAAAAACAATGCAACGAATAACGTACTTTGATTTTTCGCCTCAACTGAGAGTCAACTGAAGAGGATAATTTTTCACCTTTTCACATTTTGTTTCCTTTCATTTCACAGAAGTCTGAGTCAACTCATTCATTTCCCTGGCCATTCTCTTTCGCTGTCCTTGCTAACAAAAAACCCCGAAGCCAGCAGATCAACAATGAAATGACGGACGTCTACAAACAAAAGCAATGTCTGCAGAACGATCCCAGGACAGTGGCCGTTAACTACTTACCACCTGTGATCTGTCCCCGGGTTTAGGAGAGGTGGTTAACAGCAGCCACGTTAGCCCGCTTGACGATGAAGGTGGATTTAGGGCGCCTAAGAGCAATTACGCAAACTGTTTGGGCTGCAGGATGACTATGTGCCTTGTCTGGCCTGCTGTGGAGGCCAGAACACTTAGACCGCTGCACCCAGAGCTCATGGGGCCTGCAGGAGGCCTGCGTTCCAAAAACACCATGTGAAAATAACCCGGAATACGCCTGTAATCCCCAGCTGACCAGCCTTTGGAAACTGCCCTGAGGCGGCCTGCTGGGTGGCCACTGGGGTCTGGTGGATCCCCCCGAGGTCACCACTCTTGCCACCCAGCCTTCCAGAAGGAGGAGCTGGCCACAGCTCCTCGCAAAAGCCCTTCATTTTTGGATTAGCTGCCCATAACGTAACTCCTCAAACAATATGGGCGTTTGTGGCTTTGGGTGTTGTTCCGCAGAAAGCGTACTTTTTTCCGACACGGAGCCCACTGCCAATGACCACCTGCAAGCTCCCATTCATCACCTGAACCAGCCAATTTAATCTGTTCCAACAGGGAAACCAGCACAGAGGAAAGTACCATCCCCGGGCAGAACGGTGCCTGCCAAGTTCTGGCCCAGAGCTGGCTTCTGGGACCGCCTGATAAACTGATAAAATTACTGGTTAATAAGGGATAAACAATGACGGCTGTAATTATCCCAGAGGCACAAACTGCACCTTCAGTGCAACCCAAAAGGGCCTGCGCTGGAGACACTCCTGAGCAGTGATGCGGGGGAGGGAACAGGTGAGGGGGGAGGGGGCAGGTGAGAGGTGAGGGACAGGTGAGGGGCAGGTGAGCGGTGAGGGGACAGGTGAGGGGTGAGGGGGCAGGTGAGGGGTGAGGGGACAGGTGAGGGGTGAGGGACAGGTGAGGGGTGAGGGGGCGGGTGAGAGGACAGGTGAGGGGTGAGGGGGCAGGTGAGGGGTGAGGGGGCAGGTGAGGGGTGAAGGGGCAGGTGAGGGGTGAGGGGGCAGGTGAGGGGCAGGTGAGGGGTTAAGGGACAGGTGAGGGGTAAGGGGGCGGGTGAGGGGACAGGTGAGGGGTGAGGGGACAGGTGAGGGGTGAGGGGACAGGTGAGGGGTGAGGGACAGGTGAGGGGACAGGTGAGGGGTGAGGGGGCAGGTGAGGGGTGAGGGACAGGTTCGAGAAGAGATGGGGGTCCCGCCTGGGCTCTGAGCCCCCAGCCCCCACCAGGCAGGGTTAGTCAGGCCTCCCTGGGGCCCCGTCCTCACATCTCTGTTGCCAGGCATTGAGGTGGTCACCTCCCCGTCCTTCACACGGGGGACCAGCAGCGGGTGTGGGGAGACAGAAGACACCAGGCTCCCCGCGCACGCATCGGGAAGGCTAGGCTTCGGGGCGGAGCTACGTGAGCCTCTGGCTGCGTCACTCAGGTGCACACCCGCCCTGCAGGTGCCGGGAGTGGGACATGGACCGCACTCACCTGGAGATGGAGCCTGGAAGACACGCCCGCTGTGGCCTCCATCAGCACACCATCCTCCTTCCTGGTCCGGAACATGAGCCCCAGGTACCACGGCACGGAGATGGTGATGTCCAGGTCGCTCCAGGACACGACGCTCTCCCCGCTGAAGCGCTGGGGGTGGGGCATGACTGTGGACACAGACACGGGGACCTCCCCAAATCAGATGGGCCTCTGAGAATCCTTTTTAGCTGTAGGGGACGGGACAGGCCCCCAAGGAGGGGGAGGGAAGAAACCCTGGGCCTTTCTCATTCTGACTCAAAGGCCGGTCTCAGACTTCCGTCTGTACAGCACCAGCCCTCTGAGTCCAGGAGCCGTGGGCTCTGCAAAAGCCCAGCCCCCAGGGGCGCTGGCCGCCCCCCCGAGCAGCCAGGCTGGGGCCAGTGTGCGGCAAGGGGCTCTCAGGCAGAGCGGGGCAGCCCAGGGCCCCCGGGCCCAGTGGAGGGGCCCTGTGTGCCTGGCCTATCTGTCCCACCCCACACCTGCCAGGTTGGGAGCCCAGGGGTCGTATGGAGGGTGGTCTGCTGGTGGGACCGCGTGAGCCTGCAGTGAACCCTGCGCACAGACCTCAACCCTGCAGGCTGACCCGCCCTCAGCCGGTGTCGGGGGTGGATTTCCAAGCCTGAGGCACACAGGCCACTGAGCCTCCGCTCCTGGTGACGGGCACAGAGAGGGGAAGGCTGCGGGCCAGCCGAGGGCTCCCAGATGGTTTGGGGGGGACCAGGGAGGTGGCAACGGGGGGGACCAGCAGCCTCATCCAATCTGTCACACTTGGAAAAACTGTGGACGCCAGACAGACCAGTAGGCAGGATGACGCTGAGTCAAACCAGCTTCATCACTTTGCCTCCAGAGTCCCGTGTATCACAGGCATCGGGGACGGACAGACATCTGGCCCGGCCCAGAATCTCACCCCAATTCCTCCACGAGGGACGGCACAGTTATCACCACGGGTGTCGAACAGCACAGGGCCTGCCAGGTGGGGAGCACCTTTGGGGGCGACTCAGCCCCGTGAGCACCGGCATCTGTTTCCTGCTCTTACGAACCCAAACCCCGGCAGCTGTTTTCTCTGGCACAGCCGTAGCCGGACTCTCGGCCTCCATAACAGGAACTCCATGGGCGTGGACGGCCCCGCCGGCGCTGTGTCCACCCGGGCCTCTGCCCCTCCCTGTGACCTGAGCTTCCCGCACACGGTGATCAGCCGGGGCTGGGCCTAACCTGTCCACAAGCCCAGCCCACCTGCTGCCCGGAAAATAGACCTTCGGGGCCTTGAAAGGTGCCCAGTGCTTTGTGTCACAAAGAGTCGGGCCCTGGGACTTCCCTGGTGGTCCAGTGGCTAAGACTCTGCACTCCCAATGCAGGGGGCCCAGGTTCGATCCCTGGTCGGGAAACTAGATCCCACATGCTGCAACTAAAGATTCCGCAGGCCGCAAATGAAAGACCCAGCACACGGCCACGACGATCCTGTGTGTTCTCAACAAGAGCTGATGCAGCAAAATAAGTAAATACATATTTAAAAATACAAAAATGAAAAAGCGGGCCCTGGCCGGTAACTGCGTCCCGAGCAAGGACTGGGGATGTGATACAATTCCACGTCACGCGTCTCAGCTCCATCACTAACAGCCCTGGGCAGCTGGACCGCCCAGCACAGGTAAGCTGCCCACTGGCTCCACCCCTTTGACCTGCACTGATGGAACGAACTTTGCTCTCCTCCAGAACACTCTGTCACAGGTTCCACCTATTTCTGCTTCAACGACTCCTTAGAGAATCTCGGGAAAGCTGTGGCCCCCACCCCCCGAAAAAGTCACACTCGGACCCCCCAGCCCATCCTGTGGGGCACACGGGCCGAGGGGAGGAGCGTCTGACTTCCAAGGAGAGGCCGTGGGTTGCAGGCCAGTGAGCGGCTCCAGGCAGGACTTCTCCTGGCCGTTGACTCGCTAATGAGCTCCGGGCATCTCCACGGTGGATCCGGGGAGCTCACCCCAGCTTATCTGGCCTCAATCTCGTCCTTTTGGTTTACCTTAAAGTGCATCAGTGATTTTTAAATGATGACAGTTATTTAACACTATACTGCTTCAAAATGAATGAATGAATTGTTTAAAACCTGCCGGTATCTACAACTACAGGGGTGGGGTCAGGGGAGAGGCCCAGGCCTTGATGCCCACAACGCGGTCCAGCGGGGAAGCAGGCAGCTGGAGGAGCCCCTGGGATGCCGAGAAGGGGCATGGGGGTGCTGGCCCCGGGGAACTGGCCCTTCGGGCCTCAGGGTGCCCGTGAGGAGGCACACAGCCATCGGGAGGCCCCGCCAGGCCCCACCTCGCTTCTCTGACCCTCATGGACTCCCAACCCCACACTGGCCCTGCTCAGATGAGGGGCTATGCCCTGCAGACCCATCCAGGACCCCCAGCCTCTGCTCTAACATCACCCACCATGGTGCCCCCACCAGCCCGCTCCCCACCAGGACCCAGGCCTGGGGACACACGTGCCACCAGAGGCTGGCGGCCCTGGGCACCCAGCACCCACTGCCCCAGGCCCTCACCTTGCTCGCAGTTCTTCCCGCCGAAGCGGAGCGGGCACTCACACAGGTACGTGTTCCAGCCGCTGACACAGGTGCCCCCGTTCTGACACCAGGTCCCATCGCAGAAGTTCCTCTGAGCAGCACAGCCTGGAAACAGAGGGCATGGCGTGGTCTCAGAGTGGGAAACAGGAGTAGAGCGTGACGCAGGGGGACTGCCCCTGTTTCCTAGCACTGACCCACATGCTGGGGAAACACCCCCTGTGGACACAGCCGGAGGCAAGGCGGGCAGGCCTGGGACTCTCTGGGGCTGTCAGAACCTAAGACCTGACATGGCATGGAATGCAGTGCCCATGTCCGGAGACCCTGCGCCTCTAGGCCATCCCACCCTCTGGCTCGTGGGATCGTCTGGTGACCGGCTCAAGACCCTGGGGTTGCGTGTCCGGGTCAGCGGCAGGCCCGCCCACAGCCTCACCACCGCTCCAACGCTGCAGGACCCCAGACCCGAGAGCAGCAGGATGTGGAGGGGGCCCCTCCCGCGTGGCCGCAGCAGCCCCACGATTCCCCGACCATCCTGCCGTACCCGCCCTGGTGCCATTGTTGGCGATGAAGCTGGCCATGTCCACGTTCCTGCCGTCGATGGACAGGTTCCGCATGCAGCCCACAAACTGCCGGTTCTGCACCGGGAAGTCTTCAGGCAGGTTGGGGACGCCCCCCAGGAGCAGGGGGCCTGTCAGATCCAGGGACCTGTGGAGGCGACACCAACCTCTGGATGGCCGGAAGGCAAGAGCAGCCCCGACGCTGCCGTAACGTCCCAGGGGCCTCTGCCGCAGGGCACGCTCGTCATCCTGACCGTCAATAATCCAACGGGTGCAGGGGCCAGGGAAGCAGGCGGCCAACAGGCCCAAACACACGCGTCAGATCCTACTTCCGGTGCCACCACCGGCTCGCAGCCTCTCTGTCCCTTGTGTCAGATCCTGACCAACTGGGGGGTTGGGGTGACCGCCCGAGTCCTGACTGCTGGCCAGGCCAGTCCACACCCCAACAGGACGCCACCTTCCTCTGGCCTCTAATGGCCTTGAGGGGTGGTCACAGCAAACTAGAACCCTGGTTCTGCAGGAGCATTGGCATGGCCTTGGGCAAGGAGCCGAACCGCTCCAGGGCACAGCTGTCCCATCAGTAAGATGGACGCATCCCACCTGCATCACAGCTGCGGGGAATCCGATGGCAAAGGTGTATTTCACACCAGATGCTCAGGATAGACCAGGTTCTTCTAACTGGTAGGCCAGGTTCTTTGAACTGCAGACCAGGTTCTCCTAAGCTTATTAAACATCCCACCAAAACACAATTAGGGATGAGTCCAGCATGAACCTTTGCTCTGAGATTTGAAGCGGGCATTATAAACTTCCTCGTCAGCATTTCTCTGACCTGAGTTAGGACGGGTCCTGGGGACCTCCAGATCCACATGGTGACATGGCCACTCTGATCTAACGGAGGGGATTACTGACTGAACACTGAATCACAGGGACCAGCCCGCACTGGAACAAAGT
Source organism: Leucopleurus acutus (assembly GCF_964270905.1). Classification (NCBI taxonomy): domain Eukaryota; kingdom Metazoa; phylum Chordata; class Mammalia; order Artiodactyla; family Delphinidae; genus Leucopleurus; species Leucopleurus acutus. Next base: position 100,490,724 of record NC_139152.1, read on the forward strand.
CGGGGATCCTGTGGAGACAGGGCTGGGGCTGGCTTCTGGGGTCAGCAAGCCGGCCGTCACAACCCTGGGGATGGCCTGGCCACCACTTTGACAGATGATTCTAAGGGGACTTACTCTAGAAGGTTCTAATGTGTTGGAGGGAAGGGGAAGGACTGTGACTCCAGCCCAGATTGGGGCTGCCAGAGCAATGGGTCCAGAGTGCCCTGTGTCGGGGTCCTGACCTGGGCGACCCCTTTTGGAGCAGTGGCCACGGGGGGTGGGCACCAGGGCCCGTCTCCTGGGACACTCACTTTTTAGAGCCACTCTGAGTGCCCTGAGCGGCACAGCTGTAGTTCCCAACAAAGTTGCCAAAGCGCACGGCCACGGCCGCGTCACAGTCGTCCACGGCCACCACGGCCACCTTCTCTCCAGACGGCCCGTGGGGCAGGCCCAGGCGGCCGATGTTGGGCTGCGGGAAGAGAAAGCATGGCGCCGTCAGCGTGTTCTCCCACCAGCGTCCCCGACTGATTCCCCAGCCCCTGCACACGCCCCCCGACCCGTGGAGGGTGAGAGGCCCCCTGGCCTCACGTTGAATGAGTCCCCAAACCAGCTGTACTGGATTAACAGTGAGCCCCCCCAAATTTATGTCCTTCCCAGAACCTCAGCATGTGACCTTATTTGGAAATAGGCGTCTTGCAGATGTAATTGGTTAGGATGAAGCCATATCGCAGTAGGATGGACCCTAATCCAACGTGACTGGTGTCCTTATAAGAAAGACACAGAGACAGACACAGGGAGACATCGTGGGACAACTGAGGCATAGGCTGGAGTGATGCTGTCACAGCCAAGGATGCCAGCGCCCCCAGCATCTGCACGAGACGCAAAGGATCCTTCCCTAGAGCCCTCGGGGAGCGCAGCCCTGCAGACACCTTCATTTCAGAACTGGGGAGAATACATTTCTGCTGCTTCAAGCCCCCCAGTTTGTGTATTGTTACGGCAGCCGACACCAAAGCCCCAGGACACCTCCTTCTGAATACCTGATCCTGCCTGTGAGTCCAGGCACTGGCCGGACCATGCCCACGCACCTCCTCACCAGGTTCCCGCCCGCTCCGTGCTCCTGGGGTGCAGACTGCCCGGCCTGCAGACGGCCCCCTGCCTTCCCCCACCCAGCGTGGTGCCCCCCAACTGGGCCAGGAAGCTGGCGACCCCCGGTACTCACAGTCACTCACTCCTGGGCTCACGCCCTTCCTCACCCTGGGACGACCCTCCAGTCCCTTTTGCTGGCCCGAGGTCGACCACCCTTTCTGCCCCCAGACCAAGCCCCCCTTCGCCCCCCAGCTTCCCCCCTACGCCCGCCAGATGTCCCTGCGGTTCTCAGGCACTCAGTCTCCCTGCCCAGGGCTGGTTACGAGAATCCCTCTGGGATCAGGGACACCGGGTGCAGCATGCCCACTGCTGGAAGAAGCAGGCTCCCCTCTTAAGGAGGCTGTGGTTCGCCTCCAGGGATCGAGCCCCTCTTCCCAGGCAGCCCGCCTGTCGCGGGCATCCCCCTCTAGTCTCCTGGCTGCCCTTTGAGAACACCGAGCACATCCGCCCAGACGGCCCTCAGACCCCTTCTAGCAGCGGAGGTGGAGCCTGTTCACGCCGGCCACGGAACGTGGGGTAGGCTCAACGTTCCAGACGTGCAGAGGGCAGGCGCGGGCTCAGGCCCCTGAACTTCCTGCCCCATCTGTACGACCTGGATAACAAGACCTGCATTCTGTGAGGTGGCCTGTTGGTGAACCCAGATGGTGCACGTGAAGGGCCACCCGCACCCAACACGCAGTGGCCCCCTTCCTCCCCACGGAGAGAACACCTTCTCCCAGTCCCAGCAGGGCCGTCCCACCACCCATACAAACAAGGGCCTAGTGCCTCCACGTGACGGCTCTGGGGTCAGGTCGAGTTTATAGCTTGATGTAATTTGATACTTCTTTATAACAATATTAGAAACGGGGAGTTGTAAAAACATAGGCAATTTAATTAAATCATCCTCAAGGTCTTTAAACAGGGAAATAACAACTGCACAATTCATTCCAAACCATCGGTTTTTCAATAGGAACAAGGAAGTATCCATTTGATTGAGGACCCTGGGCTGAAAAGCAGGACGTGGAGCTTTTGGTAACGGGAGCTCAGCCAGGAAGCCAAGTTGTGTGACTTCAGGAGGCCTCACTCACCCTGGCGGCGTGCCCTGGAGTTGTGCAGCGCACAGCCCACACCACTGTACCTGGCAACCCCAGCTGGGCCTTCTGCTCCCCTCGGCCAACCATCTGACCTGGACAAGGCTATCGCTATACCTCAGTCTCTCTGTGTACAGGATAAGGATTTAATGTTAGAATACCCATCCTCTCTGTGTTACAGGGACTTGGAGGGTGACATAAACATCAGACACAGGAGTCTCCCTCAAACCCTTCTCAGGTAAATCCTACCCTGCCTCCTGACATTCCAGCTCATGGACAATCCTTTCCATTTTCTTTTCCGTCAGTTGATGAGATCACAAGGTCGGCCAAGCTATATCCTTAAAGGTTTCACCTCTGGTTAAGCAACAGTTAGGTACGTATAAGAAATAATCTGTTTTCTCCCTCTGTAATAGCAGCCCGCATTAGAGAGCATGTCCAAGTGCTCATTACGGGATACTTAAGTATTAGGTGCGATCCGGGCGCAAGAACCGTCCCTGAGCTGCGCGAGCCCCGTATTATCTTTACAACTTATCATTTACGTTTTTGGGGATGGGTGTGAGCCTCCCAGAGGGAGGACGTAAACAGCATTTATACTTGGGAGGCTTTACTGACACGAAGCTGCTGTTTACACAACTGCAGTCGTTGTCAACGGTTCCTCCTAATCAACAGCTCAGAGCTACTCAGAGCCACGGGCTTCAAGCAGAAGGAGCGAGGAAAATTGGAGGCGAAAGAGAAAAAAAGAAATCAGCATTTGTATTTAGAGCAGCACTTACTGACTTGAGACAGCCCCCTGGTAAGACGGATTTCAGAGTCTGGCGTTACTGCATCAAAGCAGCAAGTGTGACTTTCGGGAAAACAAACATCGCCCAACGCCTGCTTCCTGATTCCTGCTCCCAGACCCACCAGCCATTGGGTCAAAAGAGACGGCCCTTTGGACCACAGAACCAAGCATTCTTAGAGTGAGAACCAAAAGTCCCAGCAGGAGAGACGCACAGGGAGGTACTGGGGAGAAGGAACGACGTCCGAGGGCCGGTTTCTGGCTCCGCAGAGCACCCTGCCGCCCCACCCCTGCTCACGCTGCCCCAGAACGAGCTTAGCCACATGCCAACTGTCCACGTGTGGTCAGGATCACCAAGAGAACAAGAAGGGAGCACGGGCAAAGGCCGCAGGTAACAGGAAACAGTGCTGCAGGTGACCCAGGATACACGGATGGGGGTCCTCAGAGAGATAACCAGGCCCACCACATGACCCAGGACCCCACTCCCAGGAACAGACCCCGAGAACTGAACACAGGAGCTCAAAAACTTGTTCAAAAAATGTTCATAGTAGCACTAGTCACCGTAGCTAAAAGGGAAAACCACCCAGAAGTCCATCAACAAATGAAGGGGTGAACAGAATGTGGTAAATCCATTCGGTGGAATAGATTATTATTCAGCCACAAAAAAGAATGAGATACTGGTTATTTCTACAATGTGGAGGAACCTCCAAAACATCGTGCCACGTGAAAGAAGCCCGTCACAAAAGGTCACACGTTGTATCGTCCAATTTATGTAACGTGCCCAGAACAGGCAAATACACAGACAGAAAGTAGATGAGTGATTTCCAGGGGCTCGGGTGGTGGGGGAATTGGGAGGGGCTGCTAACGGGTACAGAGATCCATTGAGGGTGATGAAAGTACCTCAGATCGATCAATACACAGAGGTGGTTGGTTGCACGATATTGTGAAAGCACTAAATTCTTCATTCTACGTGGTTAATTTTATGTGAATTTCACCTCAATAATAATAATAAAAATTGGATGGGCATCCACCGTTAACAATTCCCCCGGCCACTTTCTACCTGGACATCTGAGAAACTCCTTCCCCATTTTTATCTGTAAAATGGGGATAAACTACATCCCACTGCTTTCCTGTCAAGGCTCACAAGGACGAACAGGCAAAAAGAGCAGTGAATGTTCTCCGTCAGGGTCGGGAGGTGTGCGTGTGATGACACGGCCAGCCTGACTCTATGGGGGCGGGGACGAAGACCCCAGCAGGCGTGTTTGATCTGGGCTCAGCTCATCCGTTTCTGATGAGGGAAGACAAAGCATAGCTGCATGGCCGGCAGGTGGGACGAAGGCCGGGCGGGAAAGGAGTCAGGAGAATCGGGAGATGTGGACGGTGCGCGGCTCAGGTCCGCACGCCCACCCCGCGTGTCTGCAAGAGGGAAGGGAGGGCTTCCCTGGTGGCGCAGTGGTTGAGAGTCCGCCTGCCGATGCAGGGGACGCGGGTTCGTGCCCCGGTCCGGGAAGATCCCACATGCCGCGGAGCGGCTGGGCCCGTGAGCCATGGCCGCTGAGCCTGCGCGTCCGGAGCCTGTGCTCCGCAACGGGAGAGGCCACGACAGTGAGAGGCCCGCATACGAAGGCCCGTGAGGCTCTGTGGGCATGGGTGGGGAGGAACGAAGAATAAAAAGCAAGACAAAATGAACTGCCCCTTCATATTTCTAAGATGAATTTTTAAGTTTGCACAGAAGAAGACAGCCTGGGAGTAAAGGGGCCACATGGCAGTTATATGAGGATCGTCTCAATTCTCGAGTTACAGGGGCACTGGGCACAGGACGGGCGAAGGCCCGAGTCCCTGTACCTCCCCATCCCGGCCGGGGGACCCCTGCCCCCGCTCACCCCCAGCCCCGCCCTGTAGCAGCCCGGCGTGCACACCCGGGGGCCGAGCAAAGCCGGCACAGGATCCAAGAAATGGAGGCGCAGGCCAGCCGGCAGGGCCCGCAGGTGGTGCCGCTGACACCGCTCCACGTGCACAGGCTGCCCTGAACAGAACCTGCCACGGGGCAGGCGGAATTGGGGCCACCGAGGACACACCCGCCATGCCCATCCCTGCCGCCACCTGAGAAAAACCCTGAAGGACCCCGTGTGTGCTTCGGGGGAACCAAAACAACAAGCTTTCTTTGCAAATCTGTGCAGATCTGGGCTCCTGGCTCTCGGCGAATCCGCCCAAAGTCATCACTTGCGGGCCGGCCCTTTTTATTTCCCTCCAGCTCATTTCTTCTCCCTGTGCCGCCCCTCTCCCGGCGCTTCCAGTTAGAGGCTCCAGGGCAGCCCGTGGGGATTGTCTGTGAGCACAAAAGTGCTTGGTCCTTACGAAGCGCTCACATTTCTACAGCTTTTTAACCTGCTGCAGACAATTCCTCATCGGGGAGGCGGATGGGGGTTCAGTTTCAAATGCTGGATGCGGGGCAAGGAGGCGTAGGGGGGCCTCGAAACCAGACACCAGGAGGGGCAAGTCCTGGGAACAAAATGGATTCACTCTCTGTGTCAGAAATGATTAACCAACATTCGTATCAAAGAATTCACAGATGGCTGGGCTTGAGGAATGTCACAGAGTCCAAAGGCAGCCCTGAACGTGTACCGTGAAGTTCGGACCCGCCGGGTGGGCTAGCTAAATGCAGCCCACGGGCCGGCAGCCACACCAAGAAATGTGGGTGAGACACCCCGCTGGTCCTGGCACAGAGGTGATGAGACCCTCCTCCGAAGCAGGCGTGGTGTCTCTCTGAAGCTAAGAGATAAGAGGAAAAGACATCCAGACACACAGGCTTCCAGGGTCCAAACCAAATTCCCAAGGAGCCTCCCACAAGGACTTTGCTGGAACTCAAACAGCAGATCAAGGTACTGCGTCCCCGGGGGCCCATGGCGCTGCCACCTGTGGGCAGGTCACAGGATGGTCTAGTGGACACTCTGACCCTCAGCTTCCCCGCCTGTAACATTCAAGGGTGAATCCCCTCCGGCTCCCCAGGCAGGCCGCAGCCCCTCTCAGACCCCGGCTTCCAGAACCCCCGCCGCTGACCAGCCTCCACCAGGTGCTTCGGACGCCACGAGGCAACAGATTTAAGTCCACATCTCTATTTTTTCTTTTTTTTTTTTTTTTGCGGTACGCGGGCCTCTCACTGTCATGGCCTCTCCCGCTGCGGAGCACAGGCTCCGGACGCGCAGGCTCAGCGGCCATGGCTCACGGGCCCAGCCGCTCTGCGGCATGTGGGATCTTCCCGGACCAGGGCACGAACCCGCGTCCTCCGCATCGGCAGGCGGACTCTCAACCACTGCGCCAGCAGGGAAGCCCAAGTCCACATCTCTTATGGGAAGGGATTCACCCCCAACACCACCCAGGCAAGGAGCAGAGAAGGAATGTAGGAAAGACAGATCAAGGGACGTGGCAGATTTTTCCCGACACTCCAACCAACTGCCAACCCCTCGCCCCTTCTGACTGTTCCGGGGGCACCTACGTCTCAACTTGCCCTGCTCCCCCCGAATGAAGCGTCTGCAGCGAGGATCCCACTCACGCGGAATCCCAGGCCCCGGGACAGCACGGCACGGCACGAGGAATGGGCGCCGCCCACCCACATCGGGTTTACCTGCACCCCGATCTGCCACGCTGCAAAGGCTACACTGACCAGCCCGGCTCCTCCAGGGCAGTGGAACTGCCAGACAGCTTTGGAAGTCGGCACAGGACTTGAAGTCTCCATATGGACAAAATGGCTTGTCCAACGGGAACCGGACTGCCCCTCGGTGTGGAGCTGCGGCAAGCCGCCCAGGGCCGGGAAGTGGTTCATCCCCTTGCCTGCAATTTCCATGGGGGGTTGGGGCCTCTTCAGCAGCATCAAGAAGTCATTCCACGGCTTCCCTGGTGGCGCAGTGGTTAAGAATCCGCCTGCCAATGCAGGGGACATGGGTTCAAGCCCTGGTCCAGGAAGATCCCACATGCCACGGAGCAACGAAGCCTGTGCACCACAACTACTGAGCCTGCGCTCTAGAGCCCGTGAGCCACAACTACTGAGCCCGCGTGCCACAACTATTGAAGCCCACGCGCCTAGAGCCCGTGCTCTGCAGCAAGAGAAGGCACCGCAGTGAGAAGCCCGCGCACCGCAACAAAGAGTAGCCCCCGCTCGCCACAACTAGAGAAAGCCTGTGCACGGCAACGAAGACCCAACACAGCCAAAAATAAATAAATAAATAAAATAAATGGGGGAAAAAAAAAAGTCATTCCACGGGAAAAAATACTTGCAAACGATGAGACTGACAAGGGCTTAATTTCCAAAATATACAGACAGCTCATACAACTCAATAGCAAAAAACAAGCAACCCAATCGGAAAATGGGCAGAAGACCTAAACAGACATTTCTCCAAAGAAGACATACAGATGGCCAAGAGGCACATGAAAAGATGCTCAACATCACTGATCACTAGAGAAATGCAAATCAAAACTACAGTGAGGTACCACCTCACACTGGTCAGAATGGCCATCATTAAAGAGTCTACAAATAGCAAATGCTGGAGAGGGTGTGGAGAAAAGGGAGCCCTCCTACACTGTTGGTGGGAATGTAAGTTGGTGCAGCCACTATGGAGAAAAGTATGGAGGGGCCTCAGAACACTAAAAATAGAATTACCATATGATCCCAGCAATCCCACTCCTGGGCATATATCCGGACAAAACTACAATTCAAAAAGATACATTTGCCCCTATGTTCATAGCAGCACTATTCACAATAGCCAAGACATGGAAGCAACCTAAATGTCCATCAACAGATGAATGGATAAAGAAGATGTGGTACATATATACAATGGAATACTACTCAGCCGTAAAAAAGAACAAAATAATGCCATCTGCAGCAGCATGGATGGACCTAGAGATTATCATACTAAGTGAAGAGAAGGATAAATACCGTATGATATCACTTATATGTGGAATCTAAAATATGACACAAATGAACCTATCTATGAAACAGAAACAGACTCACAGACACAAGAATAGACTTGTGGTTGCCAAGGGGGAGGGGGTTGGGGGAGGGATGAACTGGGAGTTTGGGGTTAGTAGGTGCAAACTATTATATATAGAACGGATGGACAACAAGGTTCTCCTGTTTAGCACAGGGAAAACGATATTCAATGTCCTGGGATAAACCATAACGGAAAAAATATGAAAAAGAATATATGTGTATAACTGAATCACTTTGCTGTATGGCAGAAATTAAACACAACATTGTAAATCAACTATACTTCAATAAAGTTTTGTAAAAAAGAAGTCATTCCACCATGTTCAGTCAATGAAATTGACAGGAGAAACCCAGAGTTCCCCCAGACTAAGCTGTAAACAGATTTATTTCTTGAGTTTAACATTAAGACTTAAGCCCAGGCCTTCTTGACCTTTTTCCTTTAAGACATGGGACACCTACATCCTAGGAGGGACACAGCAACCCCTTAGGGTGTGGACAGCAAACCGCTGCATGCAAGCCTGACCGGGCCACCAGGTGGGCCACTTACGGGCCCCCGGGTAGGGCAGACATCCCTGGCTGAGGGGGCAGGTGCTCCTCACTCCCCCCCTGCCGGTGCCCTGGGGCAGGGGATGCACTGCTGAGCCGGGCAGCCTCTCCTAGAGAGCGGCTCAGTTCACAGCTCCCACCTCCAGGGTCATCTGGAAGAGTGGACCTGAGCCCCTTTGCAGAGTCCCTGCTGCTGGGCTGGCTGCCACACCAATGCGGGTGAGGGCCTAAGGCTGGCAGGGCACGGGGGACAGCAGTGTCCACAGCCTCCAAGGAGCATCACCTCCCAAAGGCCAAAAGGTCACATCCCAACCCCACTTAGGAAAGTCACGTGACTCCCTCCGCCCCTCCGCGCCAGATTCAGCTGTAATGTGGAGTAAAAACGGCACCTCCCTTGTGGGGTTAAATGCATACAGACGTGTGTGAGGGGAACATTCCATGAAGTTTGCTGCTGCCGTGTTACTGCTAAGAAAGACAGGAGGAAAGCCAAAATACACGCAAATGGCTATTCTCCCTGTATTTTTGCTGTCCTGTTTTCCTACATCAAAAATATACAGTTTCTTTCACATCTCTAAAGAACAAAGGAGTAATTAGCAGCCAGTGCGTCACTGCATCTTCGTGGCAGCCTCAGCTCCTTCTCCAGGGCTCAAACACAGAGCCATCTGCAGCTCTGAGTCCTCCATGTGTTCAGTTATCCAAGAAAATACTGGCCTGCGGGGACGGACTCTTTTTATTTGGGGAGCGTTAAAAAGAAAATATTTTTAACAAGGGTCAGAAGCAACTGGTCACTTTAAAACAAATCACAGCAGAGCCTGCTGTTCCTCAGGCAGGGAGGTTACCCAATTCCTGACAACTGTGGCCACAGGTCAAAGGAGGTGCTTTTCTGATGGTCGCATGATAGGCTCAGACATGGAGGAACCGAGGGCTGTCTCTGTGCTCCGCACAGTGTATAAATAAGCATCTCCTAACGGCCCCAGTGATCTCCGGGGGGATGACTTTTGCTCTGGAAAAGACCCATGAGGCAAGGTGCAAGCCCCTCACTGGGCCCGGCCCCTCACCAGACAAAGCTCTGGAGTCGGTGAAAGGGAGCCAGGAGCCCCTCAGCTGCTGCCCCTGCTGGGCTGGCCGTCGGTGTCAGGCCCCCTGTCTGTGGCCACGTGGCCAGGCAGGCTCCCCAGGTTTTCTGGAACCCAGGAGTTTATGCAGATTTGCGTGGAGGGAGTCTTCTCCAATGCCAGATGAAGGGCTCAAGACGGGGTTCTTTCAGTTTTAACAGCACCTTCTTGGAAAGCTGGGGTAACACGTGCCTTCTTTTGGGGGCTCTGTGGACAAGAAGTTCCTTGGCACAAAGTGGGAGACCCTTAGGCATCCCATGAGAAGCTCACGTCCCTGCACTCGTAGGGCCTATGAATCTGACCATCGGCTACTCCCAGCTGGACCAGAGATAGGGGAGGGGCACCCGAGCAGCTGCCCCTGGGGTACTCCGCTTGCCTCGGGGACTGGCGCCTGCAAGTGGCTCCTGGGGTCGCAGAGCTGGACCCTCTGGGCTCAGCCCACACAGTCCTGGGAGAGGAAGGACAGGGACTTCAGCAATGACAAAGTCACTCTGGGCTACGAGGGCTCACGGGTCACAGGCCATCTTTTCAGAAAACCTCCTCGGACAAAGGGAGAAAGGCTTTCAAGAAACGTGCACAGGGACTTCCCTGGTGGTGAAGTGGTTAAGACTCCACACTCTCAATGCAGGGGGCCCGTGTTCGAGCCCCAGGCAGGGAACTAGATCCCATATGGATGTGGCAACTAAGAGTTCACATGCCACAACTAAGGAGTCCATGTGTCACAACTAAGAGTTCACATGCCACAATTAAGGAGCCCATGTGCCGCAACTAAGGAGCCAGTGTGCCACAACTAAGGAGCCCACCTGCCACAACTAAGACCCGGCACAACCAAATAAATAAACAAATATAAAAAAAGAAGAAGAAAAAAGAAACGTGCACACTCACCAGTACTCACTCCTTTGTGTGCGTGCGCACCCCGCCTGCTCCTGCTGGGACCCTAAGAGGCTCCTCTCTGTCCCCAGACTCTGGACAGCGGCAAAGACCCCCAGACCCTCAGCTTCTCCCTACAGACCCGCAGGACCTCCCACTCGCCTCCCCAGCCTCCAGCCCCATCTGCAGGCCTCGAGGCTGCCCCGCTGAGAATCCATCTGTGATGAAGGTGGAAACGGAGGGAGTTTGCCGAGTTGGTGGGGAGGAAGCACGGACAAGGCTGGAAAGGCTGGGACGGTAGGGGAGAGGGACGGTCACAGCAGGAGGGCACCAGCGGGGGACAGCTGCCCGTCCACAGCTCCATCCAGCCCTGGCCCTGTCCCTCCGTGTCCCCCTCCCAGGGCGGACGTGAGGACCTCGCGGTAACGTGCTGGTCCCGGGGAAGGCGGTAGGCGTGGGGGGGCAGCACCTCATGGCAGAGTGTTGGAGGCCAGTGAGAGGGGGTGAGCTGGGCACCCTGGGTGTGACACGGATGGCAGGTGGGGGAGCATGGCCACCAGACAGGGAGCCGCCGTGAAGTCGGTGGTACCCCAGGCTGCAGGAGACTTTCCGTAACAGGCGTGGAGCAGGGGCCCAGGGTGGGGCTGTGTGCGTCCCGGGGAGTAATTCCGTTTCCATAGCAGGTGACTCTGCCATCTGACGGGGCCGTGTTTGGAAAGGAAGCAGGCGACCGTCCCAGCTCCCTGGGCCGCCAGCAGGCGGGCACCCCATCCCCTTGGGGACCGTGGGCTGGGCTCCCACTACGGTTATGGGAGCATTGATGTTGGACGACCCACGGGCCCAGACACAAAAGAAGCCATTTCCCATCCCGAGAAACTGGCCAAGGAAGCAGGAAACGCAGCCAGGGAGAAACAAAACGATTCACACCCCAGACTGGGGACTTGAACTTGAACGGGTGAACCTGCCCAGTAGGAAATGAGCACGTGCGGGGCATCCCACAGACTCATCTGCAACACGTCCATGCTGACACCCCCCATCGGGGGAGGAGCAAGGCTAAGCAGACCCTGCTGCAGACGCGGGGACAGTAATCAGCCTGCCTGGGTACCTCCTCCATCACAAAGGCTTGACGGACATGGCAAACGCTCACCTACGCTTTAAAACAGTTTAGCCTCCTTATCTTGTACATTCTTTATTTTTACTTATTTATTTATCCAACGCTTGGTGAATTCTGCTTCACAATGAGAGGAAGAGCCGACGTCGAAGGATCAAAAAACGACGGCGCTATGGACACTCGGCCGCCACAAGCCAGTCATCCCCGTGGCAACTTTTCTGACACCTTCTGCTTAAAAGGATCGGGAGGCCCCGCTTTCACGGTCTGTATTCACACTGAAAATCAAGATCAAGCGAGCTTTTGCCCTTCTGCTCCACGGGAGGTTTCTGTCCTCCCTGAGCTCGCCTCAGGACGCCCGCGTTACCGTTTGACAGGTGTACCGCCCTACATTCTTTAAATCAAATGATTTTCTAAGCAAAGACTTTAAATGAAGAAAACAAAAGTTGTTCATGACCCCATCACCCAGATGACTCTTGCTGTATTCTTTAATAAAAGAAAACACGAAACACGTAAAGTATCGCAGAAAGGTACAAAATGAACACGAAAGCCGCCTCCTTTCTCATCAACCTTAATCCCAAAGGTATCCACGTGCAGCAGACTGTTTGCAAAAAGAGCTGCAACAATGCCTCCTGGCACCGAGTCACAGGAATAACAAATATCTGATGTTTTAAGATACCACGCTTGCGATGGTTTATGACCCAGCACAGCTATCTGATACGTGCTGTCGATGGATTTGTTTTGCGGGTAGGACGATACCCTTCAGAAAAAAATTTGCATATGGCAGCACACATCTGTGTATCTTTCAAAGTTCTTTTAATTAAGTTCTTGAGTTAATTTTAGATGCACATGCAATTCTAAAAAATAACAGAGATCCGATGTGCCCTTTACCCAGTTTCCACCAATGGTAAACATCCTGCAACTGAGACTATAACATCACAGCCCAGATGTGGACGCTGATACCGTCAGGATGTAGAACATTCCATCACCAACAGGACCCCACCTGTTGCCCTTTCACAGCCACACCCACTTCCCTCCCACCCCCACCCCAGGCAACCACTCATCTGTTCTCCAATTCTATCATTCTGTCATTCAAGAATGTTATACAGGGACTTCCCTGGTGGCACAATGGTTAAGAATCCGCCTGCCAATGTAGGGGACATGGGTTCGAGCCTTGGGCCGGGAAGATCCCACATGCCGCAGAGCAGCGAAGCCCATGCACCACGACTACTGAACCTGTGCTCTAGAGCCCGCGGTCCACAACTACTGAGCCCGTGTGCCACAACTACTGAAGCCCGCGCGCCTAGAGCCCGTGCTCTGCAGCAACAGAAGCCACCGCAACGAGAAGCCCGCGCACCGCAACAAAGAGTAGCCCCCGCTCGCCACAAACTAGAGAAAGCCCGTGCGCAGCAATGAAGACTCAATGCAGCCATAAATAAATAAATAAATAAAATTTATTAGGAAAAGAAAGAATGTTATACAGATGGAATCATACAGTACACAAGCTCGTGAGATTGGCTTTCCCTGCTCTCCATATTTTTCTCTTACGTGTATCCGTCGCTCGTTCCTTCTTATTACTGAACAGTATTCCGAGTTCCATGGTGTGGATGTACACAGTCTGCTTAGCCATTCACCCACAGGGGCCTTCTGGGAGGTTTCCAGTTTGGGAATGCTAGGGAAAGAGCTGTTGTGAACATCTGTATACATGAGTTGTATCTATAGTCATGAGGGATATTGGCCTGTAGTTTCTTTGGTACTGTCTTCATCTCATTTTGGTATTAGGGTAATACTAACTTCACAAAATGAACTGGGAAGTGTTCCCTCCTTTTCCATTTTCTTAAAGAGACTTTACAGAATTGGTGTAATTCTTTAAACATTTGGTAGCGTTCTCCAGTGAAACCACCTGAGCCTGGAGATTTTCATTTGGGGGAGTTTTTAAAATATACAAATCCAATTTCCTTAATAGTAATGTAGTTATTTGAATTATTTATTTCACATGGGTTGAGTTGTGGTAGCTTCTGTTTTTTGAGGAACTGAGAATTTATTCCTGATACTAGTCATCTGTCTTCTTTTTTTTTTTTTTTGTGGGGGGGGGCGGTCAGTCTTGCTAGAAGTTTGACATTATTGGTTTTCCCAAAGCTCTGTTTCATTGATCCTTTCTGTTTTTTTCCTGTTTTAAAAACCACTGGTTTCTGCTCTTATCTTTATTCTTTCTTTCCATCTACTTGCTTTGGGTTTATTTTGTTCTTATTTTTGGAGGTTCTTGAGGTGGGAACTCATATTATTGACTTGAGACTTATTTTCTAATATAAGTATGTAATGCTATGAATTTCCCTCTCAGCACTGCTCTACCTTCATCCCACGTATTTTGGTATTTTGTATTTCATTGCTTTTAAATTAAAAAAATTTTAAACAAACTTCCTGCCTCCCTTTTCTGAATAATTGAATACTTCAGTCAAGTCTCTACGAAGGCCCCTTGTTCCCAGCACCTGCTGGAGTCAGTCAATAGATTCAGGGCTGAGAGAGGTAGCAGCTCACAAGGCTGAGGCTGAATGAGAAGGGCAGCGGGGAGGCAGCCTGGTGAGGGCTGAGGGTGATTGAGGACAGCAGCTAAGTGAGGTGGTGGAACGGTGGGGTTGGCAGACTGTTTAAATAATGGTGGACTGAGATAATAACTAACTATATTGAGGATAATGGGAACAAGGTTTCTCACTGAGCAAGAAAAGATTTACCAACATGGAAAAGGGAAAAAACTAGAATGACTCTGCAGTGCTGGAATGGAATTCAAGTTTTCAATAAGTAGAGACAGAAATAAATATGAAGCTCAGTATGTGTATATATGAGCATGCACACATACCTACACATACATATATACACACATCCATGTCCTAGCTCTGCCCAGTAAGAGAGATTGGGAGTGAGACACCCTAGGAGCAATGAGCATATCTAGCACCTGAATCTTGGTTTCTCAATACCTTTCTTTTTTTCTTTTTAACATCTTTATTGCAGTATAACTGCTTTACAATGGTGTGTTAGTTTCTGCTTTATAACAAAGTGAATCAGCTATACGTATACATATAATCCCTCATATCCCCTCCCTCTTGCGTCTCCCTCCCACCCTCCCTATCCCACCCCTCTAGGTGGTCGCAAAGCACCGAGCTGATCTCCCTGTGCGACGCAGCTGCTTCCCACTAGCTGTCTATTTTACATTTGGTAGTGTATATATGTCAATGCTACTCTCTCACTTTGTCCCAGCTGACCCTTCCCCCTCCCCATGTCCCCAGGTGCATTCTCTACGTCTGTGTCTTTATTCCTGTCCTGCCCCTAGGTTCATCAGAACCATTTTCTTTTTTTTTTAAGATTCCATATATATGTATTAGCATACGGTATTTGTTTTTCTCTTTCTGACTTACTTCACTCTGTATGACAGACTCTAGGTCCATCCACCTCACTACAAATAACTCAGTTGCATTTCTTTTTATGGCTGAGTAATATTCCATTGTACATATGTGCTACATCTTCTTTATCCATTCATCTGTCGATGGACACTTAGGTTGCTTCCATGTCCTGGCTACTGTAAATAGTGCTGCAATGAACATTGTGGTACATCACTCTTTTTGAATTATGGTTTTCTCAGGGTATATGCCCAGTAGTGGGATTGCTGGGTCATGTGGTAGTTCTATTTTTAGTTGTTTAAGGAACCTCCATACTGTTCTCCATAGTGGCTGTATCAATTTACATTCCCACCAACAGTGCAAGAGAGTTTCCTTTTCTCCACACCCTCTCCAGCATTTGTTACTTGTAGATTTTCTGATGATGGCCATTCTGACCAGTGTGAGGTGATACTTCATTGCAGTTTTGATTTGCTTTTCTCTAATGATTAGTGATGTTGAGCATCTTTTCATGTGTTTGTTGGCAATCTGTATATCTTCTTTGGAGAAATGTCTATTTAGGTCTTCTGCCCATTTTTGGATTGGGTTGTTTGTTTTTTTGATATTGAGCTGCATGAGCTGCTTGTATATTTTGGAGATGAATCCTCTGTCAGGTGCTTTGTTTGCAAATATTTTCTCTCATTCTGAGGCTGTCTTTTCATCTTTTTTATGGTTTCCTTTGCTGTGCAAAAGCTTTTAAGTTTCATTAGGCCCCATTTGTTTATTTTTGTTTTTATTTCCATTTCTCTAGGAGGTGGGTCAAAAAGGATCTTGCAGTGATGTATGTCATAGAGCATTCTGCCTATGTTTTTCTCTAAGACTTTTATAGTGTCTGGCCTTACATTTAGGTCTTTAAGCCATTTTGAGTTTATTTTTGTGTATGGTGTTAGGAAGTGTTCTAATTTCACTCTTTTACGTGTAGCTGTCTAGTTTTCCCAGCACCACTTGTTGAAGAGGCTGTCTTTTCTCCATTGTATACTCTTGCCTCCTTTATCAAAGATAAGGTGACCATAGGTGCGTGGGTTTATCTCTGGGCTTTCTATCCTGTTCCATTGATCTATATTTCTGTTTTTGTGCCAGTACCATACTGTCTTGATTACTGTAGCTTTGTAGTATAGTCTGAAGTCTGGGAGCCTGATTCCTCCAGCTCCGTTTTTCTTTCTCAAGATTGCTTTGGCTATTCGGGGTATTTTGTGTTTCCATACAAATTGTGCAACTAAATACCTTTCTTTATTAAAAGAATCCAGAGTTCTGTGGGTAAAATGACCCTTCTCCCTCCATCCCTCTCTCTCCCTCTCCCTCCCTCTCTTTCTCTATCTCCCTCTCCTTCTCACTCTCTCTCTCCCTCTCCCCTTCTCCTCTTCCCTACACCACCCCTTCCATATCCTCTGGAGCATCAGTTCCTGGACAGCAATAGAGTTTTATCTCTTTTGTCTTCTGTATATCCCCGTACCCTAAACAGTTCCTGGCACACGGTAGGCAGTCAATAACTGCTCCATGTATTAATGAATAAACAAAGGCATGAAGGAAGGGCTGCAGGGAGTGACGAGGGAGGCCAGGCAGCCACACCCAGAGGACCACATAAACCACAGCAGTTCTGCAGGACCCCAGGAGAACTTTCATCAAGACCAGCCTGAAACAAGATTCTGAGGGGAAGCCCTTGAGTTTTCTGGAACATTTGTGGAAGCAGAGGGAGACGCCCCTGACCCCAGGGTGTGGTGGATCACACCCCTCTGCACCACCCCATGCATAGCCCACTCCCCTGGAACCCCTGGAATATAGTGTGTGACACAGACCCAAGAATGAATGACTTGACCAAGCCAGGTCTGAAGTGCAGCCGGGGCAGGGTAGTCCCTAATGAACCCTGTACCAGTGGCCCCTTCCCCAAGGTCATGGGAATCTCAAGCACTAGGATGCTCTCTCTTCTCAGTGATCTCAGAGGATGCTGACACTTGAGAGAAGCAGCTCAGCTGGGGCTCTCACTTCACGAAAATGCTTTCAGCGCTGGACCAAAGACAACCCTTGTCATCTCAGAATCACTCAAACCAGAACGGGCCGCCTGCCGAGGCCCCGCCCAGGATCCTATCAAACTCCTCCTGGATGATGTGTCAACATCCCCGCGGCCCAGCTGGGCTGCCAGACAAGGTGAGGGCCTCCAGGTAATCCCTCCAGACGCCCAGTGCAAGGGCCCCGCCGGGCACACAATAGGCACTCAGTGAGTGAGCGACTGTCCTCTCAGGCGTCCTCCCCAGGAAGAGCGGAGATGCCACATTACAGATGCTTCCACAGAAGGGTGCTTCTCCCCCTCCCCACGGCCCCCAGGGTCTCTACACAAACATTTTGACACCGAAGGGCAAGGGGAAAGGGCAGACACCCCGAAGAGCCCTGACTACCACCAAACCCGAGTTCCAATTGCAAAGAAATCATTTTAGAACTATCTACACAAAACTATCGTCTCAGAACAACCTGCACAAACTCTTCCATCGGGCGCATTCACTCTTTTGCGAGTTGGCAGGGGAAGTGTTTACCTATCGTGCACAATAGTCTCGGGAAAAAAAGCACATCTGCAACGAAGTGATGACTACAAATCCTCCCCAAACCTCCAGGGGCGGGTGCGGGCGGCGGGGCTCTGGGTCCCATCTGCGCTTGACGGAGTTCGACATGTTTCTGCAAAGCGTTGTCCGCCTTTAAAATACCTTCCCAGGAAAACGCCCAGCCCCAGAGGGCACCCAGGCTCCACCGAAGGTGAATTATGCCACCAGACCTTCCCGCTTCAAATGCCACCAAGCAGGAAAAAAAACGTAAACTGGCTCTGCCTGGCTCCCTGCCTGGGGGCACCAACGCATAGGAACCACGTCAAGCGGCCCTGTTCTCTGATTTCTGGCTGCCTTGACCCACGGGAAGCCTAAGGAAATGGGAGGGAGCGCCGTCAGGAGGTCGCTTCTCTCCATGACCCCTCCTAGCTGAGTTCCATTCTGCCCTCTCCCCTGGTTCCTCTCGGCCTCAGGGCTGTCACAGCCCCGGGTCCTGCACTGCCCAACGTGGGTGCCCCACACCCTGCGGCCCTTTGGTGATACGCCCTCCTGGGACCATCCCGGTGAGGTTTCCACCTATTTCCTGGGTGTGTGTTGGGGGTGACTGGTAAAATAGCCCAGACAGGCTCCTGGGCCCCAGCAGACTTGGGGAGGGTGCAAGGGGCCCCAGAGGCTTCCCACACAGGACCCACTCTAAGGACCAGACACGACGTGGATGACACAACAGATGCCCGCAGAGCAGAGCGACTCGCCCCTCCCAGACCACTTCCACTGCTGCCCTCCTTGCCATCCGTCTGGCCACGCCCCCGCCTGACGTGGGCCCTTCGCACTGCCCCCACCCCCCCTTCCAAACCTGCTCGCTCCCTGCCGAGGCCCGCCCGGGGCCCCTGGACACGGGAGTGCCTCAGGCCCTGAGACACAAAGCTCCCAGGAGACAGATGTCCCTGATGCAGAGCACTTTGAGCACTTCCCGTTGTGTGATGACGGAAACCACAGCAGGGGGGCCTCAAGGTCTACCTGCAAACTGCTCGCCTTCCTCCATCAAACAGCCTCGGGCAGGAGAGGAAATAGCTGAGCTGGCAGCAGGGGAAAGGCCTAATCCCGTGCTGAGGGTCTGCTTCAGGTGCTGCTGAAAGGCTGGCCCTGGGAACGGAAGCGGCGAGTAGCAGTGATCCACTCACTGCCAGGGCGTGTTCTCTCACGTGGGCTCCTCCTTCCTTCTCCCACGGGCATCCCGGGGGCCCTTTAGGAGTGAGGTGCCTCCTCGGTGCTCCCTGGAGGGTCTCTGCGAGCAGACCCTCGCGACGGTAAAGAATGACGGATGCCTCCGGACCTGGGCAGGGCTGGCCGAGCCAGAGGTTCCGTCTCTGCTCAGCTGTGACAGGCTGCTGCTTCAGCCATCGGCAGGTGACTCTGGAACACGCCACGTGCAGGTGCTCTGGTGGGCAACGAGGCTGACACAGCCCCAAAGCCCAAAGTCTTCAGCCGGCCCTGGGAGATGCGTTTCCCATACAAGCAGAAAGGAAAATGCACCACGACTGCGTCCTTTGCTTCCCTGACACGGAGCATGGGCCCCAGAGGGTCCCCTCGGCCCATCCCGACTGGCCTGCACCCTGCCGAGCGCACGGCCAACTGCCCATCCCTGACGTCCTGGCCCTGCTGGCAAGGGGAGGAGGCCAGAGGCTGAGAGCTCAGAGGTGTGCGGAGCCCGGACTGTGGGGCACGACGTCCTTGCCACGTGGCAGCCACCTGCCCCGGAGCAGCAGGCAGGCCAGAGCACCCATTGCAACTCCTCCAGGATGCCGGGGCACAGTCTTCGTACCTTTGCGCAGTTGAGAGCTGCCTCATCGTGAGAGAATGGCTGTGGGGAAGACTGTCTCCAGGGCAGAGAGAAGGGGCCGAAACCATCTGACCTCGAGCAGGTTGTAGGGGCAGAGGAATTCACTTGGGGGAGTCCGGGGGGCCCCTCTGTCCTCCCGGGTGAGAGAGGCCCACGGGTAGCAACTGGGGAAAGGACGTCGTGTGGGTTAAGACATCGTGAAAGAAAAACCCAAGCTGTGCGTCCATCCCATCCTCGAGCCCCCCGGAGGTCAGCAGGAGGGGAGGCTCTGAGGGTCCCATGGCGCCCACTGTCTCGCACAGCAGCCACGCAAGGCTGCTCCAGGCGGGCAGCAGGTGGGTGCACCTCACACGGGCCCTTAATTGTCCCAGACAGCCGTAGGGGCACAGCTGCAGCAGAAGACTCCAGCGCTGGAGACGGGGCAGCTAGGAAATGGCAAGTGTGTCTTTGGAGGCGCGTTGTCTTCCTCTGGTCCGTCCCCCGCCCCCAACCCCACCTCCTTAACTGGCTCATGCGGCTCTGCATCAAGCAACCCGGGCACCGCCGAGACCACGGTCCCGGGGGGCTCACAGGAACGAGGGCGGCAGGCTGTCCTGGGGGCTGCGGTAGCCCAGACCCCGTCCCAGGCACCTACGAACGCTCTCTGCTTGGTCCTCAGAATCCTGAGAGTGGCACCAGCCCCCACGTCGCTTCAGATCTGCACCCTGACCCCACCAGAACCTCTCCCTGCCCTCATCACAAATACCGTGCAGAGTTCCACACCCCAGTCAAAAGCTACCCGGCCTCTGTCCTGGGCTGGGCGACAGGGGCATCTCCCGCCCACAGACCGGGGACAAAAACCACGGTCACCGTGCGGGTGATCACGGCTGGGGGCCTAAGTATTCCAGGTGATGGAGAAATGAGACGTGTTCGGTGAGCCATATGGAAAAAGGAGGCAGAGGGCTCCGATGGCCGAGTACAGACTAGGGGAAGGACAGCGACAGGGAGGGGTCTGTATGACACAGACCTCAGGCCCAAGTGGTGGGAGAGGTCACCCATCCCTACTGTGTCCAAAAGCTGAAATGCAGTAGACATGAAAGACAGAAAGCACCCTTCCTCCATGGGTGTATCTCTTACAGAGGGAGGACCCCTTGTCTGCCAGGCAAGCCCAGGCGCAAGCCCGTGGAGGCCTGGGTCGGGGCTCAGAGCAGGAGGGACCCTGGAGTTTCCCAGGAAGAAGAGCGATTTGCAAAAACCACAGTGACGGAAAGCACCACAGCGATGGAAAGCGGGGCTTTCTGATGCAAAAACTGCCAAGGAGTTTCCTCACAAGCCAATAAACAGCAAAATGAAAGGAAACCCCCCCAAAACGCCCAGACCTTCACAGCATTTCCTAGGGGAGCCTTCTGACTCTCAGGTTTCATCCAGGTAAGAGTGGACTACTTGGGCTTTGGAACAGTGTCTGAATGGCCTGGAATTTTAGCCACCAGTAATGACTCGGCCGAGGCAGCTGCAATGAATAAGCCCTTTCTGCGTCCTTTCCCCCGTGTAGGACTCTGGGGTCCCTGAGTCTCCCCGCCCAGCGCTCCCTGGGGGAGTATCCGCCCCAGCGCAGGGCTTGGGTATCTTTACACAGACCCTCAACAAATGCTCATTTCCTAAATAACTTTTTCAACCAGCATATTTATTTGAAATTTTAGAGTATAAATGTCTAAAGACCAAAAAGCTGCCAGGGCCCCCCCCGCCCCCCCGCCACCGGCCGCCCGGGCTGAGGGTCGGGTGGGGCGGGGCCGGTCCTACCTTGTTGTAATACTGCACCTGCACCGAGTGCCACCGGCCGTCACTCACGCCCCCAGGAACCTGTGGCGCCACCATCGTCGTGGTCTCACCTGCGGGGCGGGGGGAGGTCCAGAGAGAACAGAGGTGAACAGACCACTAAGGCTAAAAGTCCTTCCAACAGTCTGAACGAATGTTCTTTCCAACCACCGGGAAAACATTTTTAACGGCTTTGTCAATATTTTCAACCTACAGAGGCAGAAGCACACTTCAATGATCCCCTAGTTTGTGGAAATTTGAGTTGTGTCTTATAAACAACGCTGCAATGAACATCTTTGTGCGTTCTGGATTTCTCCCACAGGACAGATTCCCAGATGGAGAACCAGGGAATCGGTGGGTCAGCACGCTTGACGGCGCTGCACAGGATGGGGTGTTTCTTTGCTTTTTTGACCGTGCCGTGAGGCATGCGTGACCTTAGTTCCCCCAACCACGGATCGAACCCACGCCCCCTGCAATGGAAGCGTGGAGTCCTAACCACTGGACCACCAGGGAAGTCCCGATGGGGTGGTTTTAAACAACCAAGTGCCCAGGACGTGCTCCGAGGGCGGCTCCCTCCTGTGCAGAAGGCTTTACCTGCCGAGAAGGTGAGCTGCACCTGCTCGTCCACGATCTCCAGGGCGATGAAGTCGTGCTTCTCGTTGAAGCGGCCATTATACAGCAGCAGGGCGTTCCTCTCCTGGGTGGCAAACCTGGGGGGCCAAGGGGAAGCACGTCACACAATGAATGAGCCCGGGGTGGAAGGTCTGCAGGTGGCCTGGAGGTGGGGGAACAAGAGGCTGCCCAGGGCAACAAGCCTGGCCAGAGTGGGCAAGAGGATGAGTACGCTTGGCAAAGACTCTGGTCCCCAGTACTCTTTTTTTCACAGCAGGAGTGGACAGCCCGTAAAACCTGATTAGCAATGTTCTCTTCTGGAAGGAGCAAAGCAGATTCCAGGGGGCACTTTGGTTACCACAACCTGTACAGGTGAAAAGATTCCACTCGCACAGTGCTCTAGAAGGATGACACAGCCACCATACCAACTGGAAATATCTGGACAGTAAACACATGCAGTGCATACATCCCACGTACATGCCCCAGGGCACAGAGATGTGGGTGTCGATCACCACCTCGGGGCCTATGCCCCTCGTCTCCACCACCACACTCCAGCCACACTGCGTCCTTTTGCTCCCAAACCCTACCTTCTTCCCTGCCCCCGGGCCTTTGCACCTGCTGTTCCCCCGTGTGGGGAATGGTCTTCCCTGGCTCTGCAGAGCTCCCAGATGCCACTCCGACTGTGCTCTCCCCAACTCACTTTATCTAAGTTGTGCCCCTCACCCTAAAGGCTATCACACCACTCATCTGACTTCTGAAATTATCCTAATTATTGGTTTGTTTACGAGAACACAAGATCCTTTAAAGGGACAGATGATGACTCCCGTTCACTGCTGCATCCCCGACACCAAAACAGGACTTGGTCCACAAAGCGCTTGATACCGATGTGTTGAATCCACGGACGGATGGCGGCCCACGTGAACCGACAGACGCGTGGAAACGCAAGCCTTGTGAGACTTGAAGCACTCGGAGTAAAAAACCACTTATTCTGACAAGAGACAAGCAGCCTCAGAAATCCTTCTCCCACCCCCTGAGGAAGCCTCTTCCATCAGACCCGAGGGTCCCCGACACACCAAGTCACCACAAGGCTTCCTCGATGCCCCGGTGACAGAGAACCCACAAACCTCCGGAGTGAACTCGGGACTGTTTCCTGAGCTAGCTGGATGTCTCTCTCATCGGAGATTAAGTGGGGGGAAATGCTTTCCTTTGATTCCAGGTTGGTTTATCCGTTTTCATGCGGCAGGAGTCTGTCGAAACCAGCCTCAGGCATGTGACCCTAGCCTCTCCCTTGAGTTACATAAAATTGACATTTCCCGCCCAGACCTTGCATCCCCTCGGTTTAGAAGTCAGCAAGCACTGATGACAAACTCTAAAGAAAAAACACCTGCACAGCAGAGTGGAGGCTCCGGGTGTGGAGTGAGCATGTAGAAGAAGAGCTGAATTAAGACTGGGATCCACTCGACCCCAGGCTCGCTTCCCTTTGCGGGGCCTCACTGTTGTGGGTTTCTCTTTGGACCGAGGGGGGTGGTCAGTGCTGAAACGGTCCTCCGGGCAGGCACCACGCACTGCTGGGAATGGACGATCTAACGATGGGACCCAGGGCCACAGGGAGGGTCTGAACAGCACAAGTGAAAAGGGGAAAGGCCAGAAACAGAAGCCGAGGCCTGGTGAGGGGCCAGGGGAAGAGAGAACAAAGGGTGGCAACAAGGAGGCTGGTACCAGGGAGCTGAGGCCCCCGGGAGCCCAGGCCCTTGGCAAACAGAAACCAGAAAGAGGAAAAGCAGCTTCGAAAGAAACCACCTGAAACAAAAGCCCTGGGCCATGGGCTTCCCTGGTGGCGCAGTGGTTGGGAGTCCGCCTGCCGATGCGGGGGGCGCAGGTTCGTGGCCCCGGTCCGGGAGGATCCCACGTGCCGCGGAGCGGCTGGGCCCGTGAGCCATGGCCGCTGCGCCTGCGCGTCCGGAGCCTGTGCTCCGCAGCGGGAGGGGCCGCGGCGCGGGGAGGCCCGCGCACCGCAAAAAAAAAAAAAAAAAGCCCTGGGCCGGTGCCCCAGCCCCCCTCTCTCACAGTACGCCCGGCAGGAGGCAGGAGGCCCGCCTCCTTCCAGGCCCTGCCCAGAGCAACCGCAGCCCCGACCCGGACCCGTCCCCTGCGCAGGCTCTGGGGGGCTTTCTATGATTTTGCTTTCGAAGCTAACCTCCCGGATGTGGCCTCGGCCCCGCCCTTTCAGCCGCCATCAGGTGTGTCGGAACGCGCCCATAACTGTTGTCACGTGTGGGCATCGACAATACTGGATTTGGCGAGCAAGGGGACATGCGCTACGTCACGTGGGCACTTAATTAAACACGACTGTTCTTTAGTTTCTCTGAGTCTGAAGCTGCCAGACCTCCTTTGTTGGCTTCCAGCACGTCTGCCGGCCGCTGTGTCCAGGTCCCACCCCCAGGACCCTGGTCACCTTTCAGGTCAGCCTCCTGCAGCTTACTCGCTGCACTGCCTATGACAGAGGGCTGCCGGCCACGCCCAGGTGGTGGGTGGCCATGGCCACGTAGACACCAAAACCACATGCCATCGGCCTGTTTGCCGGAGGACACAGGGCACCTCTGATGTGGGGGGGCGGGCACCCACAGAAGCCTGCTGTTCTCAGCATCCAGACATGTGGGGCACAGAGCGGCCAGGGGTCCCAACGAGGGGCCCTCCTTTTGGAGGCTGTGCCCACGTGGTGCCTCCTGAGCACAGGGCTTAGGGGCAGAGGGCGGGGACGTGGTGTTGCGAGCAGGCAGGGCCCGGACCAGGGCCTGGCGCAGAGGCCCAGCTAGAGAAACGGGAGGGCAACAGCAAATGCCCACTCACGTGAGTCCTCACAACAGCCCTGGGGGGGAAGCCTCAGCAGCCGCTCTCCAGGGCGGGGTGGAGCCCTGCGCCGCGCACCAAAACGTGGGCAGTCGCCCTAAACAGCGGCCCAAATGGCCCAAACCTTAAAACTGCCCTTAGAATCAAACAGCACTGCAGCCTTGCAGCCGGGCCCAGGCGGCCAACCAGAGCTGTATCTCCCACCCCTCCCTCTTCCAAGCTCCCGGGAAAGGGGGTGGTGCTCTAAGGATCAGAAACAGAGCCACAAGCAGGGCGCCCCGGCGTGCACACGGGCTCCACGGATGACAGCTGCTCTTGCTATTTTATTAAAGCTGGTCTCCAAGGGGAATTCGGGAAGAGGGCAGAACGTGGGAAACACCTGCAAATCAGGACAAGCAGACCCTGGGCCCGTATCCTTTACGGGAGGTTAAGAGCACAGGTTACAGGCAGGGCCTGGGGGTCCCACTGGACAGCCTATGACCTTGGGCAAGTTTTTCAACCTTTCTGCCTCAGGTTCCCCACCTGCGAGATGGGGAGAACAGTGATACCAGCTCTCAGGGTTCTCGTGAGGAGGAAGTGGGCCTGACAGGCGAGGTGCGGGAGCAGTGCCAGCACGAAGCCCAAGTGTGGCCGCTGAGCGACCCACGCTGACGTCTGTGGTGAGTCGGGCCGAGCTCAGAAGGTACCTCAGCAGGGACCAGCCTCCCGACACAGACGTCCTCCAAGAGGACGCCATCTGCACCCCACACAGATGTCCGGGCCCAAGAATGTACCAAGGGGCTGAAGCAGGGCAAAGTGGGTGCAGGGGTCTGCCTGCCTCTGCAGAGCTCCCAGCACACACTCCAGGCCACTCAGGATGCCCGGAATGTTCTCCCTCTGCAACTCAACCCCCTCCCACCCCCCACCGGGCCAAAGAGCCCCTCCTCTGGGAGAGCGGGAGCCCCCCTGCCAACGTCTTGGGGCCACAGAGGGGAGCAGTGGGCGCTCATGCTTTGTGAGAATGGAAATACCAGCCAGCTGCTCGCCTGGGCGCCTGCGTGTCACGACACAGGACAAAAAGCCCAAGGAGGGCTTCCCTGGTGGCGCAGTGGTTGAGAGTCCGCCTGCCGATGCAGGGGACGCGGGTTCGTGCCCCGGTCCGGGAAGGTCCCACATGCCGCGGAGCGGCTAGGCCCGTGAGCCATGGCCGCTGAGCCTGCGCGTCCGGAGCCTGTGCTCCGCAACGGGAGAGGCCACGGCAGTGAGAGGCCCGCGTACCGCAGAAAAAAAAAAGAAAAAACCCCTGAGGAGCTTCAGGCCAGCGGGTGGACAGGCACAGAGAGCGAGCTGGACCTCAGCACAGTGATGAGCACGGACACGGCAGTCCTGGAGCAGAAGCCCGGAAGCGCCAGCCAGGGAGCTCGTGTGGCCGTTTAAAGGTTTCAAAAGGACGTGCATCTGCTTTGGAGACTTTAGCCCAATCAAATCACCTGACAACCAGGAAAAAAAACCAGGATCAGGAAATCTGGCATGAGTTCACACCCCCAACCAATGATCTAGCATGAAGGATGGGTTTAGAGCAAAAAGATCTGAGCCGCAACGTAGAAAACCCGCCCACGACTCAAGCCCCCACGTTACCCAAACGCCCTCATCTGGACCTTTCTCTAGGGGCAGTCAGGGTGGACAGCGGCCTGATCCTGCAAGCAGGAACATCAAAGCCTGAAGGTACCAGACAAGCAGGCAGTGACCAGACGTCCAGCCGGAGCTGGAATGCAGGTATGGCCCCGCCTGGGTCAGGGGGGCTTCCTGAAGGAAGGGGCAGCCGTCGGACGGGCCGGCAGGGGGGGCCGAGGAAATGCCTCTGCAAGGCCGGGCAGGTCCAGAGAATCACGAGGTGAGGGTGGCCATGTCACAGGATGCGAGGTGCCAGAATCGGGGGTCACCAGGGGTCAGCACACAGGGGGCCACCCGGTTCCCTATTAAGAAGTTTGGGTTTTGCCCCAGGCGGCAGGCAGGCCCGGCAGGCCTGTCGGACAGAGATCCACCTGACCCAGGCTGAGAGCAGATGCCACCACTGTTGTTCCACGGGGGAGAGGGCGGTGGCCCAGGCCACAGTGCTGGGAACTGGGAGGACAGTGGCGGGCGGGGGAGCCACGAGGTCAAGGGACTCACAGGACCTGACCGAGATGGGAGGGGAGGCGAGACGGAGGAGGACTGCCCGGGGGGGTTTCACATCAGCACCACGAGGCGCCTGTTGGCTACACCACACCCCTCACCTGCTCAGGGTGGGCAGCCCCGGGAGAGGAGTCTGCCCCATCTCTCCCCGAGATGCCCTGTTCTCCAAAGGGCAGCTCAGAGGGAGCATCTTGTTCTGGGGGACACAGAATGCCGCATTCCCCTAACGGGCCCCCTAAACGCTGACCAAATACAAAATACCTCCTGTACTACTAAGGTGAACTTGATAGAAGTCTTTACGATGGAAGCGATAGATTTTTAAAAGTTAAATTAAATCTAAATTCTCTTGGAGAAAAAGATGCAAAAGTTAAAGAATGGCCACAGCACACAGTCAGCCTGCTTCCTCCTGTTACGGTTAAAGAACCAGCGCGGAGAGGGGTGAGGCCGCCCGCCCGCCCGCGGTCTCCCAGCAAGCCGGCGGCACAGCAGGAACCTACGCTGAGTCTCATTCCCAAGCCTGCTGGGCCCTTTCCCTCCACCTTCTGGCCACCTGGGTGGCAGGGGTGCCCACGTGGTGGCAGGTGAGTGGGACCGGGGCAGCCGGGGGTCGGCTTCATGGGCATGTGAACTGGGCGGGCAAACAGGGCGCCACACCTGCTAAATGCTCTGTTGTCACCAGCTGGAAATTCTTAATTTTTGAACTCCATCCTCAATTTTCATGGGGTCCTACAAATTAAGTGGCCAGTCCTACAGCCAGCGCTGGCCAAGGTGACTCGACTCTCAGAGGCCCCGGTGGACGGGGGTTGTTGTTACAGGACGGAGGGATGCGCGGAGACACAAGGCCACCTCGCGACCTCCAACCACAGGAGGCGTCGCGGGCACGCGCGGGGACTCACGCGAGGGCCACGGTGAAGTGGAAGCGCTGCCTCAGGCCGCGGAAGGTGACGAAGGACTGCGGCGGGAAGCTCCTGGTGGCCACTTCGCAGTAGGGCCTCTCGAACGCGCCAGGGGGGCACACGCAGTGGAAGCCGCCGATGAGCAGGTTCACGCAGGTGCCGCCGTTCTTGCACACGCCGTTGGTGCAGCGGCCGGAGCGTGCGTTCACCTCGCAGTGCTCACCTGGGGGACGAGGGCGGGAGGAGGTCACACGGTGGCCTGCTGGGGGGAGGGGGGCACTGCTCCCACCCAGGCTGCAAACGCCACTGCAGAACCAGCTGCTAAACCCAAACCCGGGGGCACGTGAGGCCTCTGGGAACCACCCTGGAGTCGGGCTGCAATCAGACGTGTGCCGTTCCCACTGGCCTGAGGGCACCCGGCACCCAGTGGGCCGTCTAAGGGTGGCGGGGCAGCGGGTTCCCAATAAGCACCCCAGGGGGCTCCTCGGCCGAATGCACCAGGTGGCCAAGCCACTCCAACCCTGTCCCCGTCCCGGGCCTGCTGGGGTCCCAGCCCTCGGGGGAGTGGGGGGACCAGGGGAACGTGCAGCTGTGAACACTTCTGGGCATCCAACCCCTTTCTGAACGCCCCGCTGGCTGAGCCTGGCTCCCTTATGAGAGAATCACCTAGAAAGAGTGAGGATGACGAGAAGGCCTCGTGCCCTCCCCGCACGCCTGCCCGCACGACGGCTGGCCACCTCCGGGCCTCGTGGGAGACTCGGGAGCAGGCCAGGGTCACTCTGGCCCAGGGCCTCCTGTGTGGCCTCCTCCCTCCCCCACTGCCCAGCCGGGCAAAGCTGGATTCCAGTTCGTCTTTAATCATGTCTGTTCCTCCCACCGGCCTCCAACTGTGCTCTAACGTCCTCTCTGTGGCCTAATTCCTCACGACAGGAAAGTTCTGGAAGCTTCCAAATAGAAAGTGATCAGGCAGCCCAAGCTGACCCCCCGAGGCCCGTCAGACCCAGAGTGCCCACCGCGGCAGCCAGCAGGGGTCTGACTGGGTGATCCTCGCTCCCTGGGACACAGCCCGGACCTGCCTCTGTCACAGGGTAGACATTGCCAGCCACCCACAGACCCGCAGCCCGACAACCGGAAATTCCCCAGCTCCCACCAATGTGTGTCACCAGTTTTGACTTCTAAATGAACGCATTTTAAAATAAAAGTACTACACTGCATACTAAAAAAAAAAAAAAAAAAGAAATCACTGTGCAAATAGCGCGGCATGGGAAGCCTTCAGCAGTTTCTTGCGGGTCCCCACAGGAACACATCAGGAGAGCTGGATGCCCTGGCCGTCCGGCATGTTTGCTCAGTGCGGTACCTTGGAGACCCTCCCTGCTGGCACTTGGGAGTTCCTCCTGTTTCTTCCTAATGGCTGCACAGTATTCAGTTAGAGCAGCGGTCCCCAACCTTTTTGGCACCAGTGACTGGTTTCATGGAAAGTAATTTTTCCACGGGCGGTGAGCGGTGGAGGGGCAGGGGTGGGGGGGGAGTGGGGGATGGCTCAGGCGGTAATGCGAGCGAGGGGGGGCGATGGGGGACGGCAGATGACGCTCCGCTCGCTCCCCCGCCGCTCACCCCCCGCTGTGCGGCCCGGTTCCTGGGGGTTGGGGACCCCTGCGATAGAGGACCCCATCAGAATTTAAACCACTAATGTTTCTTGTTCTACTACTGATGGACACGGGGCTGTTTACAGCTCGCTTTTATTGCAGGTAACTTTTTGATATACATCCTTGGCGTGTTTTAAGAATATCTCTCTCGAGAAAATTCCTAAACGTGATGAATCAAAGGTACACACAGTTGACAGCCGCACTTTTTTCTGACTCACCCAATAGTTCCAAACCGTCCTCCCCAAAAGGATGCACGAATTCACACATTCTCGCCAACGCAAGGTATGTTCAATCTGTAAACTATTTTGCATTTCTGACAAATGAATCTTCCAGGTGTTTTATTTGCAATAATTTTTGATGAGGTTCAACATCTGCCCGAATTTTACTGGCAACGTCCATTTCCTTTCTCTGAACTGCCTGATTATTCCTGTGTTCATATTTCAATGATGGTTGGTTTTGTTTTTATTGTGTTACACGAGGTCCTCATAAATTTCAGAAATTATTCTCTGCCATTTCTGTGGTAACTCCCTCTTGGCCTAAGTTTAACTTTCAACTTATTTATGTATTCGTAGTCACATAAAAATGTTATATCTGCATATGGTCATATTTATCCATGTTTCCTTTGTGACGCCAGTGCTCTCGGGTTATTAAAAGGCTGGTATGAAGAGATACGAAACTCGGAGCTCCAGAGACATCCGGCCCCAGGATCCTCAGTGCACGGAGAAGCGTGCATGCAAACGGCAGTATCATCCTGGAACCCAAAGTCACTGGGATCCCCAGACATGGGCTTCCCTGGACGCCCTCTGTGCCTTTTCAATATCGAACCATGTGAATACATTACCTACCGTCTCAGTCTGCTCGGGCTGCCGTAACAAAATACCACGGGCTGGGGGCTTAAACAACAAAAGTGTATTTCTCACAGTTCTGGAGGCTAGAAGTACCAGCGAGATCAGGGTACCAGCACGGCCGGGGTCTGGGGAGGCCTCGCTTCCCAGCTGCCCGCTCCCTCTGTCCTCACACGGCCCTTCCTCTGTGTGTGTGTGTA
Organism: Leucopleurus acutus; assembly: GCF_964270905.1. Classification (NCBI taxonomy): domain Eukaryota; kingdom Metazoa; phylum Chordata; class Mammalia; order Artiodactyla; family Delphinidae; genus Leucopleurus; species Leucopleurus acutus. The sequence goes on from NC_139152.1 coordinate 100,521,122, forward strand.
CAGAAAGAGGCAGAGATTTCTGTTGCCTCTGCTTATGTGGACACTAATCCCATCGGATTAGGGCCCACCCTGATCATTTACCTGAATTACTTCCCGTAGGGCCCACCTCCAGATACAGTCCCATTGTGGAGTTAGGGCTGCAACCTAGGAATTTGGGGGGGACACAATTCAGACCAGAGCAGGCATGTATGAGACAATTGGGAATTTGAACAAACTGGACAGTGCTACTAAAATTTATCATCATTTTAAAGAAGAAGACTTAGATGCTGTGGAAGAGTGGGTACTGTGGTGTACCCCACATGTCCCTCCAGGACCAAGGTTCTGGAGTGCTGGGTGACGGGGGCTCACAGCTGAGACTCTGCACTCAGATCCTCCTCCTGAAATCCCTCACCCAAAGTTGCATAGCCGTTGCTGGGGCAGCTCACACCCAGCGACGGGCGAGCATGGAGATGGAGGGGCCCACAGCCCCTTGGGCTAGTGCAGCCACCTCGACACTGTATCTCCAGAGCCGAGACGTGGGGTCCACAGAGGCTTTTGCTGCCACTGCACTGCAGCCCAACCTCTCCTCTGCGCAGCCCTGGGTGCCCCCCACCCCTGCCCCTGCCCCTGCCCCTGCCCACGGCCTGGCTCCCGAGAAGGCAGATCTCGAGCCTCAGGGTCTGTTTCCCAGTGTGCAGATTTTAGAGAGCTGGATAATTGACTGGTGTAAGAAAATCCTTTCAACCTTCCAAGGGAGGCTTCAGAATGAGCTTCCTTTTGAGGAACAGGTGAAACTGATCTGTAATTAGCATAACAAGCATCAGAAGCAAATCTGAACTTCCTCTACTTCTCCCAAGTGTCTTCCTTTCCAGGTTGCAACACCCAAGAATGCACAACTTGCTAAGCAAAGGTAACCCAGTCTGAGTCCCTCAAAAACAGGGAGGAGTGTCGCAACCACTGACCTCTACTGAACTACAGAACCGTGCAGGGGCCGCCAGGCCGGGGACCCAGGGCAAAGCCCACCCCAGGGCCAGACAGTGTCAGGTGGGTTCTTTTTCGTCCCCCTCCTCCCCACCAGGCAGGGCAGGGAGGGAGAGGCCAGAAAGCCCAGCCACCTGTTCTCCCCTAGCAGGGGCTGCCCCCAAGGAACCTTGTGAGCAGAGGATTCACATGCTGCTCAGAAGGAAAAGGACGGCGGCCCACCCGGCTGCAGACCCTCCTCTCAGCTCCACCAGCAATGGAAACCGTCGGATCTCCCCCCCACTGCCCCCCTGCCCGCTCCCGGGTTAGCAGGGTGCCCTGCCGGCCCCACAACACTAGGCTCGGCCCAGTGCATGTGCCCACGCATGTGCACACATAACCTCACACACACTCGTGTACACACCCCTGTGCCCTCACACCCAGTCACACGCTGCTGACACATCTTCGCACATACACCCTCACACACACACTCGTCTTCACACGCATTCACTCCCATAAATGCATTCACACCCTCACACACACCCTCAGCCACACACGTACATACCTGCACAGACACACACACCCACATTCACACCCTCTCACACACACTCTCACACTAATCCCCGCTCCTGGCATCTTCTCCAGGTGGGCAGCCTGCAGCCTCCTTAGATTCTAGTCATTAATTTTAAATGCTTAGCTGAAAGTGTATTTGTTCTTCATACACTGCAAATTCTTTAATCTCTACTTTTAAAATACATGTGACGTCTGGGAGTGTTTGCCTTCCAAGCCCCAACTTGGCAGGTCAAGGGCATTCTGAAATAATAAAGCCGCCGTGAGAGGAAGGGGCGGGCCGTGCTCCGCAAACCGTGACAGCAAACAAATGGGGGCCTGGCACGGCCCCTTCCCACGGCGCTCTGCCTGTGGTGTTCCAGAATCCTGCCCATCCGGGCTCGGCCCAGGTGGTCAATGTCACCACCAGGATGAAAGCACAGCCCACGCCCCCAGTGCAGCCACAGCAGCTCCCAAGCTCTGCCCTCGTGTTGACTGGAAGTCTCAACTCCTCCACCTCTACCGAAGCATCTGAGGACTCCTACGATGAGGCCCTAAGGCCCTGAGGCCCTGAGGACTCCTCAAGGGCCACCTGCTACCGAGGCCCAGAGAAGGCAGGCCCTGCGCGCGTGCGCACACACACACACACACACACACACACACACACACACACACACACACAGCACCCTTCGTTCAATTCCCAAAGACCTGAATTTGACTTTGCCGACAGTATTTCTGCTCATGTGTGGTTTTCAGCGGCTGCAGGGAAGCCTCGTTCCTCAGGCCACCCCTGTGAACAGGAGGACGACGGAGCAGGACCCGTGCTACCCACAGTCATGCTGCAGCTCAGGCGGCTGCCTTAAAGCATCCGCTGTCCCGTGGAAAGGGCGTGATGACGTGTGGGATTATCCTGCTCCTCTACTTAACCAATCGTGCAATTTCAAATCAGCTGCAAATAAAGCTACGTCTCCGTGAAGTTGTTTGTTTTAAGCACAAAAGATATCTTTTCATTTCCAAGAGGTCGTTGTAGTATTCGTTTCCTGGGACTGCTGTAACAAGTACAACAAATCTGGTGCCTTTACAAGAACAGAACTGTGTTCTCTCATAGCTCTGGGGACCGAAAGTCCAGAATGAAGGTGTGGGCAGGGCCGTACTCCCTCCGCAGGCTCCAGGGCAGGACCCTTCCTGCCTCCCCAGCTGATGGGGGCTCCCCGTGTTCCCTGGGCTGTGGCTTCATCGTCCATCTCTGCCTCTGTCATCACATGGCCGTCTTCCCTGGGTCTCGAATCTCCCCCCCTTTCTCCTATAAGGACGCCCGTCACTGGATTCAGGGTGGACCCTAAATCCAGGATGATTTTACTATCCATCGAGAGCCTTACTAATTACACCTGGAAAGACCCTATGTCCCAAGGAGGTCACATTCTGAGGTTCTGGCCACTCCAGCGGCCCTCCACGCCTGTCCTAGAGCTACAATCATAGCAAACGCTGGCCTCTGCAAACACGGAGGCCCGAGGGGAAGCAGCAGCTAACCCTGTGGGGCTGCATTCCCCAGCTTCCAAGACACTCACTGGGCTCTGGTTTCTCTGCCCTCTGGGAACGCTCCTCCCGGCCTCTCCCACCAGGCCAGTAAGGGGCGGTGGGCCAGGGCCAGCTCCCCACCTCCGCAGCCGTGCCTCAGGCCCCTCCTCTGGGGCCCACACGCAGCCATCCAACCCTTTCTGCCCTTGTTCTCTCCTCCGCAAACCCAGGCTTCAAACCTGTCTTCCCTCACCAAGCTTGTTCTCCGGGTCCCCCACCTGGAGAGGGTCCTGCAGCTGCCCAGAGAGAGGCCCAGGAGCCCCGGAGCCATCCCCTCCCCTCCTCCTTTGTCCCCACCAGTGCCATCCCCCAGGGTCCGTGTCACTCACCTCCACTACCACCTGCACCCCAGTCGACACCAACCCCGATCTGCACAACCACGGACAGTGACCATCTCTCGGGCCCCTGGACCCACGCCAGCTGCTCATCACCTCACACATCTGCCGGTTCTCCACAGAGGCTTGCAATCCCGCTGCTCCGTAAAGACCCTCCCACCCTGGGGCCCGGCCCTCGGCCACGCGCCAGCCCCGTCCGCGCCACGCGCACCACCTCTCACGCCGGCCACACGGTCTCCCTGTTTGAAGGGAGGTTGGGGGATTCAATAGGCTAATGGAGACGGCCCCCTAGGTAAACACTCATGCATATTCACCACTGTCAAGGATCACCCCCTGGTGACCCCCTTCTCTGTGCCTGGCATCCTCTCTGCTGGGCTCTGCAGGTGGCTTCCCTGTGCCCGGATGCAGCTTCATCTCAGGCACCCTGCATCCCCTCGGGAGGCTTCGCCCGCCCACCTGACCAGGGCCAGGGCACCCAGGACAGACCCTGATGGCCCAGAATCTCCCCTCTCCAGAGAGCGCCCACCCCAGCTCCAGGGTGACACCTGCTGTGCGACTGTTCCCCAGCCTCTGTCTCCCCAGGCTCTGGGGTAGGGGCAGGGGCAGGGTCTGTCTGGGGGTCAAATCTAAGAATATCCAGCACACAGAGGGTGCCTGACAAACGCCCGGCACGTAGCAGGTACTCGACGAATGCTTGTGAGACGGAGTCTTAAAGTGCCAGGATTTCCCCCCTTCCAAGCCAGTGATGAATCCTGTACAGAATTATAAAACCTGCATGGTTCACAGGTTTGATTCAAACAGCGTTGGGAATTTGATGATCTAATGAATGAAGAATTAATTCTACAGATAAACACGCTTTTTTTTTTAATAAAAGGCAGTGAGGACCCTTGAGTACGCAGGTTTCAGATGAACTGGGTCCCCCGGAAAGGGTCTCGTCTCTGGGTTCCAGGACCTTCGTTCAGGCCAATCGCAGGCCCCCGTGCGCGCCTTAGCAGGGTGCTTTCCATGGCAGCCACTCCAGCTAAACTGCACAGTAATCCACTTATGTGTTTCTTTAACTGTATCTCCTCCTCGGGGCTGTGCTGGCAGATCCCGATGGCCAGCCGTCGGGGGAAAGCCCTGATTTGCAGAACTGTCCCGTTTCCATGGGACATCACAGCCAACCTGGCATCAGAACTCAGAGTTGTGAAGAGATGTGATAGGATGGTTTTTAATTCTTAAAATCATCTTACTTTAGGCAAATAATTAAGACCAAATTTAGTGAGCCCTATATCTTTTTTTTAACATACAGCTCTTACATGAAACACTATTTAATGCAATAAATGTTCTCAGATATGCTTACTTAACAAGATTTAACTTCACCTTTCCTCTTCTAAGAATCCTCAAAGTAAATTTGGGCTTCCAAAATTTCTTCCAAGCATCCCAGTATCCTGCTTAGAGTCAGATGCTTGCTCTGAGCCATTCAAAACCTGGGGAGAGTTCCCCCATCCTCCTCTTGTGCACCCCCAACCCATTATGACTGCCAGCCTCGCCCGCCCACCGAGGATGAGGTCCACCCGAGTAAGCTAAGAGCCTCGCTCAATAATTCATGTAGCACCGCAACGCCCTGCCGAGGAGGACCTGAGGCCTGGCCTCCTGGTCACGGCTGCAAATGCAGAACCCCGCACGGAAAGCTGGGAAAGGACCCCCGCCGCATAAGCAGGCATTCGTAGCTGCAGAACAGGAGCTCCCAGGAGCCGAGGCCCCTCTAGCCGCCACGACCTCACGCACGTCCCGGTCACTGGATGCCTGTCCCACCCAGGCTTGGGGCTGGGGGTGGGAGGGCAACACTGGCCACCTGGGAACCCCAGCCCGTAGTGCCAAAGCCGCAGACCCTCGGGTGGGGAGAGTTAAGTGCCCTAGAGAAGCACCAGCTTCACAGAGCTTAAACGAGGGCTCGTCTGCAGGGTTACGGGGGAGGAGGAGGCCTCACAGCCCCTGGTGTGGGAACTCTCACACGCCCCCATCTTACAGACCGGAAACTGACACCCGGCACAGGGTATAAGAATACCATTTTTCGTTTGTAACCAAAAAAGATATTCCTTAAATGTAAGGGAAACGGAGGAAAAACATAGTGCCTGAGTGGGGGAGCCTCTGAGCTGGGCTGTGCAGGAGCGTCCATGGCGGTGGAGACGGCTCGGCCCCAGAAAGGGCCCCAGCAGAAGCACAGGGATATCGGGGGCTGGGCCGGATGCTGGGTGACGGGTGCGCACCTGGTCAGGTCTGCGAAGGAGCGGGGGACAGCCAAACACCCCTCGCTGTAGAGAGACCTGTGGGGAGCAGGGCCTGGCAGGGGGAAGGTAGAAGGCACAGGAGTGTGTGCGTGTGCGTGTGTGTTATGTGATGAATGTGTGGCGTGTACATGTGATGTGTGTGCGTGTGTGTGTGTTATGTGATGTATGTCTGTGTGGCGTGTACATGTGATGTGTGTGTGTTATGTGATGTATGTCTGTGTGGCGTGTACATGTGATGTGTGTGCGTGTGTTATGTGATGTATGTCTGTGTGGCGTGTACATGTGATGTGTGTGCGTGTGTTATGTGATGTATGTCTGTGTGGCATGTACATGTGATGTGTGTGTGTTATGTGATGTATGTCTGTGTGGCGTGTACATGTGATGTGTGTGCGTGTGTTATGTGATGTATGTCTGTGTGGCGTGTACATGTGATGTGTGTGCGTGTGTTATGTGATGTATGTCTGTGTGGCGTGTACATGTGATGTGTGTGTGTTATGTGATGTATGTCTGTGTGGCATGTACATGTGATGTGTGTGTTATGTGATGTATGTCTGTGTGGCGTGTACATGTGATGTGTGTGTGTGGTGTGTGATGTGTCTGTGTGTGGCGTGTATATGTGGCGTGGGGTGTGTGCGCACGTGTGTGGGACAGTCACGGCAGGTCTGGGGGAGGAGGGGCAGGGCGGGAAGCAGGAGATGACGGTGTGAACGAGGTTCCTGCCAAGAGGCGCTTCGGAAGATGCCGGGGTGGGGGCCAGCGGAGGGGAGCGCAGCCGGGCCGAAGCCCTCGGCCCTGGAGGGGGGCCAGGGCTGGGCCCCGGGAAGGGAAGGGAGCGTAGAGGTTTTTATGGCTTCAGTTTTTCGATAAATAAAGAGACAATTGCTTTCTGGTCCTAGGCGATAGCTCAGGGCTTTGAACTAGAAAAACTAGACTCTCCGGAGGGAGGGATGCACCCGCACAGCTTGTGTTGGAAGCTTCAGGAGCACGGAGACAAGGACAGGGTCTCTGAAAAGTTCAAACACTGAAAACAACCGGTCCATCCACCCTTCCATCCACCCACCCACGGCCTAGGCACATCCTCCCACCTAACCCCCCCACCCCGCAGAGGTGTCCAGAGCAGGCTTCCGACCACTGACTCCATTTCCCAGGCTGGAAACCCTCCCTGAAGGCAGGATTTCTGTCTCTGGCCCCGGGGCTAGCCTAGCCCCTAGGAGGCCGGGGTCAAGGTGAGATCGGCTAATTCTGTGAAGCCCTTGAGCTGAGCACCTGGCACGTGGGGCTGTCACACGACCCCCTGCTCTGAACTGGCTTCTTGAGCCTGGAGGCCCCATCTGTCCACCCCAAGCCCCGCACTGGCCCTCTCCCCGCCCCCAGCTCCCTTCAAGCCTCTCACCCTCCGCCTCTGAGTTTCAAGGTTGTTGAACTGCCTCACCTCCTGGCCCAGCCCTGGAGCCCCCTCCCCTATGGGGCAAGGCTGCCAGGAAGGGCCCCTCGGAGGCCAGACACCTGCCCACACCACGGGGAGGGGAGGCCGGAAGCCCAGACCATGGCAGGCCTGCCCCAGGCTGGGGCTTCGGAGTGACTTCACTACTGTCTTTGAAGCAAATTCCCAGAACCCCGACACACCCATCTTTTTAAAATATAAATTAAAAATGCATTCCAGCGCCAAAAATAATGATTCCAGCTTCTCCACGGCTCCTGGCTGTAAGTCAAGAGTTACCTACACACCTGAGAGGTTGAAACCCGGCGAACCTGAAAAATTGCAGTGCTTTCCAAACTCCTGGTGCAGGTACACGGCCCGGCCCGGCCCGGCCCGACCCAGCCCAGCCCAGCCCGCAGCCATACTTGGGGACCCCCTCCTTTCAGAAAGGGGGTGCTCTCCCTACCCCCCTCTCCTCACTCCATTGAGGGGTGGGGGGAACAGAAAATAACCAACCCTGAAGTCAGCTAAACGGTGGCTCCTGAAAGATACGTCCAGGGCTTCCCTGGTGGCGCAGTGGTTGAGAGTCCGCCTGCCGATGCAGGGGACACGGGTTCGTGCCCCGGTCCGGGAAGATCCCACATGCCGCGGAGCGGCTGGGCCCGTGAGCCATGGCCGCTGAGCCTGCGCGTCCGGAACCCGTGCTCCGCAACGGGAGAGGCCACAACAGTGAGAGGCCCGGGTACCACAAAAAAAAAAAAAGATACGTCCACATCCTAATTCCCGGAACCTGTGACTATCACCCCACGTGGCAAAAGAGTGACAATCACGTCACGTGGCAAAAGACGTGATTAAATTAAGGATCTTGGACTGAGACCCTCCTTATTACCCTGGTGGGCCCTCTGCAATCACGCGAATCCTTACGAAAGAAGGGCAGCTGCAGTTTACAGACCATGTGAGGATGGAGACACAAGCCCAGGGAGCCCGAGGGCACCACGGCTGGAAGAGACAAAGGGACCCGCCCCTGGTGTCCCCAGAGCCTTCGGGGGGGGGGGGGGGAGCGTGGCCCCGCCCACACCTTGATTTCAGAATTCTGACCTCTGGAACCGTGAGAGGATGTATTTCTGCTTGTGTTAAGCCACCCAGCCTACAGTCTTTTATTCCGGCAGCCACAGGAAACCACTACACATCCTAAACACACCACGGAAACCGGACAGACGCAGCAGAAATCTCTTCCTGGGGACAGTCCCCTAAGGAAGCAGCGCCCCTAACACCTTTCAGCGACTCCGTAAGCCTCAGCGGAGCTGGAGCCGTGGAAGAGAAAGCCCCCTCTGTCCCCCAGGTCTTTGTGGTGCCCAGTGGGCAGCAGCTAAGGACCCAGGAGGCACCAAATGAACACACACAGGTGGACCCCAAAATCTTGGCTGCCAAAGCCAGTGGGGGAGGCCCCCCAGGGGGCCGGACACTGGCACGTGGGGTGCCTGGGGCAAAGGTGCACCTGGTGACCAGGGGAGAGTTCACCGAGCTGACCCCCAGGGCCTGAGCGTCCAGAACCCCATCTTGGCTCCTGAACCCCCTGAAAGCAAAGGCAGGGTCCTTCCCAGCCAAGGATGTGGGTTCAGAAGGATACAGCTGGTGGCAGCTCAGGAGACATCTGGGGTCCCAGAATGGTGGAGGGTCCCACCCCGGGGCAGCCTGGGCCCCAGCCAACATCCCCCAGGGGCCTGGTGGGAGGGAGGCTCACTCTGTCCTGGGGCCCGATGGGGAGGCTGTCCAGGGCCCTCCTTGTGCCCTTGTGGGCCTCTGCAGGCCTCTCTCCAGAGACCATGGGATGCGGGGCGGTGCACAGCCTGGAAACTGCCTCATCCAGGGAGGCCCCGGCTTTGGAAGAGGTCACCCAGAAACGCCGGGGCCAGGGCATCTGTCCTGCAACGTCCCAAGAACCAGCTCCAGGATAGCATCTCAGACACAGGACTATGATTTAGTTCTAATGACATGCAGCCCTCTGAGGGTCGGGACACGGGAGGGCCTGGGGAGGTCTCCTGGAGAGGGTGGGCTTGCGTGGGTGGGGTGGGAGACGCCCTGCACCCCAGGGAAGATGGAAGCCTGGAGGCCGGGCTGAGGGTCCCTGCTGACCATGGGAAGAACCTGTCGGTGGAAAGTAAACTCGCAGCTGTGGGCAGCGAGGCTGGAAAGGGGCGTCCCCAGTGCTTTATCAGCTAGTAGGGAAACCGTGCCAACTCTGAAATGGCGACGTGTCCAAACTCAGTCGGAATGCTAACTAAAACCTTAATCGTCCCTGCACAACAGCGGCTCGGCCCCCGATGGTTCAAATTCCCCTTCCTGCGTGGTGCTGGGAGGAAGGACGTTCCCGGGACAGATGAACACCCAGAAAAGAGCGCGCATTCCTTATTCACCGCTTGGACTCAGGACAGCCGCGTTGCCCTGGCTGACACCCACTCCCTCCTCCAGCTGCGCCTGGCGACCCCAGCAGAGAAGTCTCACCCCGTTACCCCAGCCCTGCAGGCACTGGGAGCACGACAAGAGACATCCGTCTGTCCACATCGGGGAAAGGGCTCAGGAGGGGGCGACGGGCAACAGCGTGAGCGGAGACCACTCTCCCTGGGGAAGTCGGGGGTGGCCCCTCACGGGTCAAGGGCTCAACTGGACTCCCAGTAACTCCTGGTGGCCCTTGGTCCACGTGGTGCCTCCAAGGAACAGCGGGGACGGACCCCAGCGCCGATGGCAAAGGCCTCGCTTACTCCTCCCTCCACAAATACTGAGCGTCAAGGGGGTGCTGGGCGCCGGTGGGAGAACAGGGAGCCCCGAAGACATCCACATCCTACTCCCTGGAGCCTGAGGCCATGTGACCTCACACCACAGAAGGGGCTTGGCAGCGTGGGTCAGGTAGGGATCTGGGGACTTGAGACAGGGAAGTTACCCTGGACTCCTGGGGGCCCGGGGTAATGGCCAGGGTCCTCGTGGGGGACGAGGGTCAGCAGTGAAGCTGTGATGACAGAGGCAGAGGCTGGCGTGAGGTGAGGAAGGGCCGCCAGCCAAGGGATGCAGGCAGCCTCTAGAAGCTGGAAAAGGAGAGATTCTCCCCCGGCGCCTCCAGAAGGAACTCCGCGAGAATAACTCTGTGCTCCTTAAGCCACTCGTCTGTGGGACTCTGTCACAGCAGCTGCAGGACACGAGCTGAGGGGGGAGAAGGCAAGGCCAGTCCTTGCTCTCATGGAGCTGCCTTCCGGCTCTTTCTGCAGAAGCAGCTTTTCTCCACATGCGCACACACCGGATACTCACAGCCTGCACGGGGGAGACTCCCGGCAGGAACTGGCCAAGGAGCCTCGTCTCCCCTCGGACAGCGGGTACGACGACCCAGGAAGGTTCTAACCGCACGTGGCATGTCCTCAGGCCACTCTGCTCACCGAGGTCAGACATTTCAGCGTATACCTGTGTTCCTCACCGCCCCACGCCCTGCACCCAGCTCATCTGACCCACCTAGAAGCTGGCTGGGTGGACACGAGGAACGCTTGTTTTCAGATCTCTGGAAACGAACCACAGAAGCCTGTCAGAGTGTCCTCCGTCCCAGCAGACGCTCGACAAGCAGGTCGACAAGAAGTGGCCATCACCACCAACCCCCAGAAGCCCTGAGGCCAGCGGAACTGTGTTCCCAGCAGCCAAATCACATTCAATCCCTAACCCCTGGTGCTTGTGAATTCATCTCACTTGGAAATAGGTTCTTGCAGATGGGATCAGGTTAAAATGAGATTATACTGGACTAGCGGGGGCCCTAGTCCAATGACTGGTGTCCTTTTAAAACGAGGGAAATTTGGACACAGAGACAGAACACACTGGGGGCGGGGGGTGCCGTATGAGGACAGAGGCAGAGACTGAAGACATGCAGCTACAAGCCGAGGACCACCCAGGACCACCGGAAGCTAAGAAGAGGCAGGAAGGACCCTCCCCTGGGGCCTCTGCAGGGAGCACGTCCCCGCCGACACCTTGGTTTTGGACTTCAGGCCTCCAGAGCTGTGAGAGAATAAATTTATGTTATTTTTTATCTTAATAAATTTATTTTATTTTTGGCTGCGTTGGGTCTTCGTTGCTGCGCACGGGCTTTCCCTAGTTGCGGTGAGCGGGGTCTATTCTTCATTGCAGCACACGGGCTTCTCATTGCGGTGGCTTCGTCTTGTTGCGGAGCACGGGCTCTAGGTGCGCGGGCTTCAACAGTTGTGGCACACAGGCTCAGTAGTTGTGGCTCGTGGGCTCTCGCACTCAGGCTCAGTAGTTGTGGCGCACGGGCTTAGTTGCTCCGCGGCATGTGGGATCTTCCCGGACCAGGGCTCGAACCCGTGTCCCCTGCATTGGCAGGTGGATTCTTAACCACTGCGCCACCAGGGGAGTCCAATTTCTGTTATTTTAATCCACCCAGTGTGTGGTCCTTTGTGACAGTAGCCCCAGGAAGCTAACAGAAGCCGTTAGCCCCGTCCCTGGCCCCAGTGGCCGTTTGGCTGTGCACAGACACCCAGGCCAGACGCAAGCAGGGCGATTATTCTGTTTGTCAAAACCCCAGCTTTGGGGGAAAGAATTCCATGGAGGAGGAAAGGAGATCCCTGGCTAAATTTATCCCCCCCGCAATCTCTCTGTATATGATTTTAATGGAAAACAAAGTCTTCCTGAAGTGCAGTAATGCCCTAGCTTTACAATAATGTACTAGGGAAATGCTGGATATCCCCACCTGGAACCGGCAGAAAGAGCCCAGCGTCAAAGACGGCAGAGGTGCTAAAGAGAGAGAAACCTGGAGTAAGCCTGAGTATTTGAAAAGTACATTTTCCTAAGAAAGGATTCTGTTTCTGCTTTATTTGAGATTGTAATTATAGGCCAGGTAACGATTTTCGTTTTGAATGATAATTAACTCTCCGGTTTAAGGACCAAATTCAACTTGACGACGAACTCTTCCAAGTGGAGCTTTAATCCAGTAAATTGCAGTAAGTGCAGCAAACTCATTTCTCTTGTGTTATGTGCATGTCACCCCACAGGAGGACAGCACGGCTCAGACGCACGAAGCATTTTTAGTCTAATGCGGGGGTGCAGGGTCAGTGTACCCCAGGACGATGGAGACACTATTACTCTGATGAGAGAATTCAAGATAAAACTCAGAGCTGGAGTAAGAATCAGAGAAGAATTGATTTAAATTCTTCCCCATGAGCAGAAAAGATGATTCGATTTTTACATTAAAAGTTTCTCTTGGGGCTTCCCTGGTGGCGCAGTGCAGGGCACGTGAGTTCGTGCCCTGGTCCGGGAGGGTCCCACGTGCCGCGGAGCGGCTGGGCCCGTGAGCCATGGCCGCTGAGCCTGCGCGTCCAGAGCCTGTGCTCCGCAACGGGAGAGGCCACAACAGTGAGAGGCCCGCGTACAGCAAAATAAAATAAAATAAAATAAAAAGTTTCTCTTGGCCTTGAACCTGCACAAAATATCCTGGCCCTGGGGACAGTCAGGGCCCCCAGCCCTGCTGAGGTCACCCCGGGGGACAGTCAGGGTTCCAGAAGCCCCCCTCACAGGACAACTGGGACACCCCATCCTGGGGCTGTTAGCACCAAGCTCAAACCCAGCGTCACTGAGACTCTCCTAAGTGGCCCCTGACCCTCTGATCCCAAAACCAGGCTAAATCCAGCTGGGGCACACCCTTGATGACACAGGGTCCAGCAGCCTGGATGTCCGAAGCCCAGGGACAGCCGTGTGTTTCATGCACAGAGGCAGGACTGTTGGCTGGTATTTGCCGAAACACCCTCTGAACCCGGACAAGCGGCCTGGGGTCTAAACACAGAGGCTCAGGAATAAACAGGACCCTCCCCTCTGTTCCCCCCGACACGCAGATGACCGAGAGGTCCCTGAAAGCCCTCCTTCCCCGGTGACATCAAAGCTGCTGCCTTCTCAGGAATGCACCCCTGGGCCCACGTGGCTGTGACATAAATCACTGCCCGCTGCTCTCAGCCTGGGAGGATGTGTGTGAGGAAGGGGAAGGGATTCCAAGGCAGCCGTGGGCCGGGGCCACATGGGCACACGGCTGGGCAGTGACCCGAGTGGAGCTTGGTGGGCACACCCACCAGCGGGACAGGAAGGGACACAGCAGACGGAAGGGGGAGCCCCATCCCCTCCAGCTCAGCCAGGGGAGCGGCAGAGGCTCTGCTCTGAGCACAGCACAGAATCCCAGAACTCCAGGACGTCTTCTGAGGCCTGCGAGGAGGAATGGCCCAGTTAACCCCTGACCCCGTCGTCCCGCGTCGGTATTTATCACATGCCTACCCGACGGACAAAGATGCTGGACGCAGCGGGGAGGGAGCAGACAGCACCAAGCAGATGTGGACTCGAGCCGCCGACCTCTGCCGTGGGCGAGGGGTGGGCAGAGGAACGGGGACACGGAGGTGACGTTCGGGAAGACAAGGGAAAGCGCACTCGAGGGGCAGGGCCCCGGGGAGAGGGGAAGGCGAGCAAGGGGCAGTGGGGTGGGGCGGGGCCGGCCCCTGAGGCTCTGGAAGGAAATCCCCGGGGCTCCCCACCCGGCTCTGCATCTTGGTGTCCCTGAAATGGGTGACCACTGTCCCTGCCTCATGGGGTTGTGACAGGCATGGGGAAAGGGCCTGGAGCAGAGCCTGGGTGGACACGTGCTCTCCGCCACGTCAGCGAGGCGTGATTAGACCCTTTAATTAGGGAGACGACGCAGCAAGACACCACAGGACCCGGACGCAGAATCACACCCTGAGGCTTGTCCCGGATGGGTTTAGTCCAGGGTCCTCCTGGGCGGGAAGAGTTTCCTGCCACCCCCTCGGGTAACAGGGTGACGGCGAGTGAAACCCTCTCCCTGGGGCCACTGCTCAGCGACGGCTCTCCTTCTCACCCATCACACTTCATTCGGAACCCTGCACGCAGGAGGCGCTTTTTAATAGACGCTGTGGAGTCAAGGAAGCAAGAGAAAGGACCCAGTAAACAGGCAAACCAGGCCATTCCGCCCTCGAGGAATCCACGGGGCGGACAAGCCTGAGCTCAGAGGCCAGAGCACCGGGTTCGAATCCTGACTCACCCCCGCCCGGGTCTAGAGCAGGGCTCCTCCCTCCACCACAGACACGAGGACCATTCTCTGTGGGGGGCACGAGCACCCCACCCCCAGCTGAGACAACCAAAAACCCTTTGGACACTGTCATGTGTCCCCCGGGGGCAGAATCACCCCCGCTGAGAACCTCTGGGCTAGAAACTTTAAGGTCCCGTACCACAGTGTCTCCATTTATAAAATGGGGACGTACAGCTGCCAGGAGGACTTGGGTAACAGTGTAGCATCATCTGGAACAGTACAGCACGTTAAGTGCCCAATAAGTACTATTTGCAGGTCGCTGCTGTCCTGAGGGTCCTGGAAATAAGTGGATCACACCCAAAATGACAGCAGAGCAACCAACGTGTGAACAAGGCACGGAGGAAGTTTCCAAGATCGACAGTCACTGTCCAAGGAAGTTGGGAAAACTTCCAGAACCTTCTGACAGCAGGGACAGCGCTGAGCTGGGTCCTGAGGTAGGTAAGGACAGAGGGACGGCAGGTGCGGGGGTGGGGAGATGGGAGGAACGGGCTACGTCCTTGGGGAGCTTAACCAAAAGCAAAGCCAAAACCAAAGCTATGCTGTTCACAGGCCGGAAGACAGAGGAGCTGGGACCAGGAACCCGGCGCACGTGCTTGTCACACACGACAGTTGCTGAGCTGCGCCGCGATGCCTCCAGTCCTTCTGTCCCCGTTCCCTTCAGAGTGGGGTCCCCTGCAGACCCCCGCCAGGCCCCCACGCAGAGCCGTGAGAAGGGGAGATGCCTTCTCCCTGCAAGGACGGGGGGGGGGGGTCGCGTTCCCTGGGGCCTCGGAGCTTCCCTGAGGCCAGAGTGGACGGAAGAAACACAGGGGAGCTGTCGGGGTATTTTTCCAGCATCAAATTCATGAGCTTTTCCTGAAATTAACTGATACCTTCCTTCACCCAGCTCGTCTCCCGTCTGGCAACACAGGAAGCCAGGGTCCTCCGGAGGCCTTGGGCCCCTTCCAGCTTCCCGCCCGCCAGGCCCGAGCTCGGCTTACCAGGCAGCAAGTAATAAAAGCCTGGCGACGACAGCACGGCTTTCACCGCGAATAAATGGGTTCAATTACCTGAACCAAGAGAGCAGGGCTTCAAAGGAAGAAAGGAAGAAAGAGAGGAAGGGGGACCGAGGAAAAATAATCAGTCTGAATCAGTCTTATCTCGGAGGGAAATACATATGATAATTTAGTACCAAAGACATTCAAATTAGCCCCCTGCCAATCAAGACATTTCAGTGGTGATGACACAGTGGGTCATTCCCAGGCATAATTTCTCTAGAAATGACTCTGGCGATGAAAACAAAATTTGAGAACTCTGGAAGTCCTTTCCACCCAATGGGTTGAGGCCTCTTTGGAGGGGATCCAGGGTCCACGGGTCCCTAGCGGCCTCTACTTATCCTGCCCAGACACGGCCCCAAGCTCACATCCGGGACTCCTGGAAGCCAGGACTGCTGCTGCAGCCACGAGACAAGCTGGTGTCCTCGACCGAGGTAGACCCCACCCTTCAGACCCATCTTCAAGATGAAATCACCAGATTCTGGGGGTGCTTAGGGGTGTCCCCCACCAGGTCCCCACCACTACATGTCTCCACCAGGGAGAGGGCCGGTCACCTTGGGGGGCCCACCCGATTGGGCAGGGGTAGGTCCGCTGCGTGCACTGGCCGGGCATATAGCAGGCACTCAACTAACACTCCTGGAGCGAGTGGACGACTGCTCACTGGCTGACTCCCCGGAGGGCAGCAGGCTCTGTCCCGGGGCCCGGGGCTACGGCTTCCCCACTTGAAGCAGGAGTCATCCGCAGAAGCTCTCCCCCATCCAGGCCACGTGGCAGGGAGGGGGACAGGGACACCAGCCCCGCAGGGGACGCTGCTCCACTGTGAGGGAGGCCGACTGTGCTGCGGCTGGCACACCTGGTCAGGCACTCCAGAAGAGGCCGAGATGCCACCTCAACGCCGTGGAGAGGGAAGGGGAGGAGGGAGAGGACCCCCCCCTGCGTGGCACGGCTCCTCGGCACAACCAGAGCCCCCTGACGACTCAGGCGTGGGCTTGGGGGCTGGAGTCGCCTTTGCCTTCCTTCCCGGCTCACCACCAAGCTCCAGCGTGGCCAGGAATCTAGGGTTAACACCTGAGAGACCGCGGGGAAGAGATCTCCAGAGCTGGACGGGACGGATGGACAGGCAGACAGACACAGACGGGCGAGGGGAGGAGAGACACAGGCAGGCGATCGAGCCTTTCTCGCCGCAGCGGTGCCAGCGGATTATAACCAGGCTGGTGCTCAGACGCGGCAAGCCGGGGAGCACACCCATCTCCCCAGGCTGCCCGACGCCCCCTCTTCTGGCTGGGGCTCCTCCCTTCAGATGCAAAGCACCACACGGCCGCCTTCCTCCCTCTGTGCTCCCAGCCCAGGCTTGCTCCCTTCCTGCCCGATGAATACCCGTTAATACTGTAAGCCCCGTCCTAGGCTCCATCAGTTGCGCTGCGTCCCACACGCACGGAAACCATTTCTCCAGTGTTTACACCAAACACGTCAACCGAGGACCCAGTCCGCGGAAGACTCTCAAAACCACCTCCGGGACGAATCAGGTCCCACCCAACCTCAGAGAACTTTCCAAAAAGACAGACGGCCACCCTCTGCCACAGCACACTTGTTTGTCAAGCAGGCCGTCCCGCTATGTCACGGGCCATCGAAGACCAGAGCAAGAGCATATGTTTCTGCACTGCTCTCGGCGGGTTTTTTATTTTTAAAAACAACCGTTGGCTGCCTTTAGAGCAATTCATCTTTGTGATAAATCAGACGTTTCGAGGTAAGTGTATCTTCAAGGCAGAGAAGATGAGTAATTTCTACAGTGACAATGAGGCATGAAAAAACCAACAGTCTTTCCAGACCCAAGTGATCAGCGGCTCACAATTTCTATCCCAGTTATCACAGTTTTCCAGTAACCAATTAAACTCGAAGTCCGTAATGAACTGCTTTAAATTTGAAGCCACGTATAAAAAGCACATGTCTTTACATACATGCAGATGTTTTAGGTGGCTCTGGCACTATCATCCTCCTCCTCCTGTCCTTATAAAGAGAGTGGCTTCAGTGGCACGGGATCAGTAGAGACCTCGGGGCTGCGCTCAGCAAGTGGCGCCAACGCCCAGGCCCACGGTCCGTCCTTCGACCCTGCCCCCGAGGGAAGTGGACAGAGGAAACCACCTGACACCCTCCGACCTGTGGACTGGGGGCCTCGTGTGAAGCAGAGGTGACCCGGGGCCGCCCCACCGCCTGTGCCGCCCCGGGACCCGCGAAGGCTGACACGTACCTGTGAAGTCCTCCTGACACTCGCAGGTGTAGCCGCCCTCCCGGCTGCGACACCGGCCGTGGGCGCCGCAGGGGCTGGAGTAGCACAGGTCAATCTCGGTCTCGCAATAGTCGCCGGTGAAGCCGGGCGGGCAGCGGCAGCGCAGCCCGTTGACGGGATGGATGGGCCGGAAGAGCACGGTCGGGGAGCTGATGAAGGGGGCCGAGCTGTCGAACTTGAGCACCGACACGCACTTCATGTAGTTCTCGCACGGCTCTCGCAGACAGATGTTGTCGTCGAAGGGCAGGACGCGCTGGGTGGACACGGCCGTCAGCAGCGTCCGGTTCAGGTAGATCTGCTCCTGTAGGTCCTCCGATGGGAAAAACTTGTCCCGGACGCCTCCGGGGAGCAAGGCCGAGAAGGTCACGTTCAGGATGTTGGAGCTGACGTCCGTGTCGTTCTGAATGTTGAAGACGAAGACGGCGTCCTTGGTGGTGGACAGCACCGTGGCCACCCCTTCCACGAAGCGGGCCAGCAGTGGGGACAGGAACTTCTCCTGCGACATGTTCTCCAGGCGCACGGTGATGCTGTTGGTCAGCATGTCGTCCGTGATGACGGTGACCCGCAGGGTGCAGAGCGCCGCCACACTGTGGATGCCGTCTGCGAGACACAAGGGGGCGTCACTCGGGGGCCTGCCTGCCCGGTCCCCACCCCGGCCCGACCGGGAACAACACCCCCGAGCCCCGTGCCCTGCCCCGCCCCACCCATGACCACCACCTTCACCCCACGTCCCAGGCCCCCTTCCCCTCCTTCCACACTCGGCTCCCATCACGCCCGTCAAGCTCAGAAGCCCCCAATGGAAACCCCCCAACTGCTCATCAGGGCATCTCAACAACCACCACGATCCAGCCCCCCAGTCTCACACGCTTTGCTCCAGACACGTGGGGACGCAGAGCCCCTGCTCTACCTCCTCTGCACCTGTTCCAGCCACTAGGTGACCCTGCCCATCCCCCAGCCCAGTTCAGACCCCACAGTGTCCAGCACGGTCCAGCCCAGGTACGGCCTTGTCTTGTGCAATGCTAGCGGCTTCTCCGCTCTTAGCTGTGACCGACTTATCTCCAGGCGCCCAGCACACAGGACAGGACAGCACGTGCTGCCTCAGAGAGACACACGAGAGGATGCTGCATCTCAGCCAGCACAGGTGAACCGCTCACGGAACGAGCCACTTAGGACGTGGGGACTGGAAAGGGTGGAGTATTGGGTTACCAGGTTGAGCACACCATAGGTTCCGAGCCCAGAACCAGAGGAGCTGTCCAGGGGCCGCCACAGGAGCTCTGCTCACGATGGCCACAGGGCAGCAGCATCACCTCCAGGGCAGCCCTGATAGATGCTGCCTAGAGGGCCTTCACCTGCCTCCCAGTGCCCGGGCCCCCAGATGTGCTCTGGGACCCGAGAAAAACCTGGCAAAGTTCACATCCTTCTGGCTCAGCTCAGATCCGTGTCCCTGCAGCCCTGATGGATCCCCCCATGAGCACACCCACCCCAGTTTCCATGAGGCGTCTGGGCAAGCCCGTGAGCCCCCGGCGGGTCCCACGCCTCTCGAAGCTGTAGCCCGAAAGGCAGGCTTATTTCCAGCTTACTTCTGGGAAGCTGGAGGAAAGTCTCAGGACCACTGAGAGGATGCATTCAGGTGACACAACTTGGAGGCCATCTTGTCACTCTGGACCCAGCACAGTCCCCACCAAGGCACAAGCTTGCAGGGAGCCCTCAGAACAACGGGGAGCGGAGCACAGAAGCTTCTGCGCCTGGGACTGTCTGCCTCAGACGCAGGAGCCATAAGCCACTTTTGGCGGGGGACGCCGCACGCCACAAAACTTGTCCAGACAGTGGAGAAGCGTAACTGCTCCTCAAGTCACAACACATTCGGGGGCAAACCTGAGATTCCGAGGGATTCTGAGAACCAGCATCACCCCATTTGAGAGGTGACAGAAACTGAGACCCTGGGAAGTCAAGTTTCACACCCACGAACACATGCTTGGTGGAGGGGGCCCCTGGCTTCCCCCCAGTAATTACGACCATTGCCTAGTAGGTCAGGCACCGAGCATTACTGTTCCGTCTGGTCCTCACGATAACCTGGCAAAGCCATATTTTTTTTTCTTTTTTTGGCTGCACGGCTCGCAGGATCTTAGTTCCCCGACCAGGGATTGAACCCAGGCCCCCGGCAGTGAAAGTACAGAGTCCTAACCACTGGACCACCAGGGAATTCCCTGCAAGGACCAAATCTGAAAGAGGAAATAATATTTGTATGACCTCGTTGTGGGGAGGGCGCCCCAAAGGCTGGTGTAACACCCAAAGGCCGGCGAGCTGAGGGCTCAGCTCTGCGTGCAGCTCCCGCAGAGCAGAAGGTGGACGCTGAGACCGTATCTGCTGCTCGTATACAAAGGACCGTTACTCAGCCGTAAAAGGGAATGAAATTGGGAACTGGAGAGACGTGGATGGACCTAGAGACTGTCATACAGAGTGAAGTAAGTCAGAAAGAGAAAAACAAGTATCGTATATTAACGCATATATGTGGAATCTAGAAAAATGGTACAGATGAACCGGTTTGCAGGGCAGAAATAGAGACACAGACGCAGAGAACAAACGTATGGACACCAAGCGGGGAAAGCGGGGGTGGGGGGGTGGGATGAAGTGGGAGACTGGGATTGACATATATACGCTAATATGTATAAAATAATAACCAATAAGAACCTGCTGTATAAAAAAATAAATAAATAAAATAAAATTCAAAACCAAACAAAACAAAGGGCCAGTGGCTGGAATAAGTAATGAGGAAGAGAAATTACGGCAAAAGGTGGCACAGCCCATACAGCGCGAAGCCTCAGAGATAGCACCACCCTCCTTCCCTCCCCCACACGCCAGCTACACCCAGGCAACGGGGCACATTTATCACACTGCGGCCACAGCAGTCGTCCTAAAACATTGGAATGTCCTGAAACGTCCTAAAACACTGTGGCCACAGCACTCATCCTAAAACATCACACCACTCCCTTGGGGCCCCCAAAGGCACCCAGGATAAAAGCCATACTGCCTACCCTATCTTATGGTCCTATGTGGTCCGTCCCCGTCACCCTCCCTTGTCTTAGAGACACCTCGCTGCCTCAGGGCCGTTGCACACTTCATCTTCCTCCTGGAACACCGCCCTCCTTGTCGCCGCTGGCTGCTCCCGGGGCCACCCGGGTCTCAGCTGCATGTCCCTCATCAGAGGGGCCCTCCGCATACCCCATGCTCTGCCACATCCTCACTTTAACTCCCTCACAGGAGCGGCCACAAGCTGCTTTTTATTTGTTCGTATCTGTCTCTCTCCCCGCAGTGAACCCATGAGGACCAGGAACTTGTAGGTCTTTTTCCTGCTGTGCCCGTCACTTCTAGAACAGTCCCTGGCACTCAGAAGCTCCTGGATAAACATTCAGGGAAGGGAGGGAGGGAGGGGAGAGTCCCTCTTCCAGTGGCATCTCCTTAACCCCAAGACTGACACTGACACAAACAGCATCAGAGCCTCCATTTTTCCATCTAAGCTATTTTCCTGTGGGTGTTTCTTTTCTCTCTTTTTTTTTTTTTTGCGAAGGCCCATTACAATAATATAGGATATTGTTTGTTTCCTGGTGGCAGCTGTTAAGAAACAACCTTTTAATCTTAAACCACACACAAATTTGTTCTGGTCCAAGATTCGAGGGTCATGCTGATTTTAAGCTCCAAGTCCAGGCCGTCTGGGCATGCTCCAGGCTCTTCTGCCCCCTCCCTCCCCGGGGATGGGCAGGGAGCCCAGGAAGGCACGGCATGGAGGAATGCCCAGGAACAAGGAGCCACGTAATGACCAGCAAATAGCATTAAATATTAACTCACGTCCAACGTGCTGCAAAATAAAATACGCACCTTACTGTTAATTTTACTGTTAATTTCTTTCAAGACCGCGGACCGTCCTGGACTACCAGGTCCTGGAGACAATGAACACGCTCTGTGCTTAACTCATCTGGGTTGGATTTCTAAGTCGCCACGAGCACAAATGCGACTGCCCATCAACAGGGAGCCGCTGAAATAAAGGACGGCTGTTCTCACCCTGTAGCTCGGCTCAGAGAAACCCGCTAGGTGACACTCGCCTCCGCTGGTGTCAGGGCAGATGCAGACAACGCGATGTAAAAAGGGAAAAGTCAGTCACTTTTCACACGGAACAAAAAAATACGTTTGCACACAAATCCAGAGAGCCGTCGGCAGGGACAGCAGAAACTTCAGGGCTGACAGCGATTCTCTGGGTCGCTGACTTTGCTTTTCAATAAACTTTTTATTTTGGAGCAGTTCTAGATTAACAGAAAAATTGCGAAGACAGTGCAGAGCGGTCCCGTCTACCCAGCACCCAGGTCCCCCTGCCATTAATACTATTGTGGCGTCAGCGTGGGGTATTTGTTAGAATGAATGAAGCGATACGGACACTATTAACTGGAGTCCACGGGCCACTCACACTTCCTTGGCTTTGCCCACTGCCCTCTCCCTGTCCCAGGACCCCACATGACGTGGGTCGTCCAGTCTCCTTGCCCCTCCGGCTGTGACGGACTTTCTCAGACCTTCCTTGTTTCTGGTGGACCCTGACGGCTTGGAGAAGCACTGGTCGGGAATGTTGCTGACATTTAGGTCATGTTCGCTTCTTCCCCTAAACTTTCTTGTATCGTTTTATTCTCCTGCCCGAGCACCCATTAGGTTTATCACTTAGAAGGCTGTTTTCATTTTGGAAAACACGGAGCTCACCCAGGGCTCCCCGCAACCTCTGCTGTACGCACTTCGTCCGTGGCTGGAAACAACAGCGCCGGAACCAACGCCTCCAAACCGGGCCAGCAGTTTCCACGGCTTTCCCTAGGCACGGTGAGTCACTTCATTGTCCCTAAGTCACCGCGGGAAAGAGACAGAACAGATGGCAGAGCGGGGCTGTGGGGTGCCCACCGGCAGGTGCTTCCCGCAAAACCCCCGACGGTGCAGGTGAGGGGGGCTTCGCAGGTCTTCACGGAGGGTGGGGCCAGTCCACGCGTCCAGCTCTGGTCAGAGGACAGCCGTCGTCTACAATCTCATCCCTGTGGTCCACTCAGCCCTGGGGGTCTCAGTGCCCAAGGAGCCGGTGGCCCACATGGAGGCAGGGGACACAGCCGAGTTTGCAAGAGGCAAGACAGGAGGACCCCAGGAGGCAGCGGGGAGGGCAGGGTCCACGGAGGAATGGACATTGGCACACAGTGGAGTGCAACCATCTTCCCAGCACAAAATGCGAAAAAGCAGCAAGGCCTGGCCAGTCGGTGGCGGGAGGCTGTGTCAGTCCTGGGGCTGCACCACAGCCGGAGGCTCACATAACTGATCCTCTCACAGCCTGGAGGCCAGAAGTCCAAGATCAAGTGTCAGCAGGGTCGGCTCCACGTGGGGTTCGGAGGGAGAATCCGTCCCGTGGCTCTGTCCCAGCGTCCAGTGGCTGCTGGCGGTCCTTGGTATCCCCAGCTGGAAGATGCCTCACTCCCGTCCCTGCCTCATCGTCACGCGGCCTCTCCCCACGTGAGTCTGTGCCCAGATTCCCTTCTAAAAAGGTCACCAGTCGTTGGATCAGGATCCGCCCGAGTCCAGGAGGCGTCAATGCTTAGCTCGGTCACATCTGCTCAGATCCAACCTCCAAATAACACCCATGCTGAGGTTCCAGGGGGCCGTGAACTTGGGGGGACGCTACTCCACCCCGGATGGGAATGTGGGTTGGTGGAGACAAGGCCACGGGGGCAGGGGAAGGTCCTGTGACGCTGCCGCCTCTTGGACCCTTGGCGTAGGGCGGGGGGGGTGGATGCGGGGGAAACGTCCATGGTGTAGACCTCGCTGACCCGGACGGTGCCCCACCACTGCCCGCAGCGGCTCCGCACCGACACCTTCCACGGTGCCGCCCCTCCAGTCCTTGTCACAGCCCGCGAGGGACACCTCTGCTGGTCCTGCACAGATGAGGACACCAAGGCACAAGGGAGCTGGCCAGCAGGCCCGGCCGAGGTCACTCGGGCAGCAAGTGGCAGGCCCAGACCGACTGAGCCTGAGCCCCTCCAACGTTGGGCAGAGGGTCCAGAGGACTACGGTCCTGGCTCGGAGGGTCCACATGGAAAGAGGCCGGTTTCTGACCCGTTATACACCTGCAGCCTTGGGGACAACGCGGTGAGGCAGGGCCACCAGCAGTTGGAGTTGAAGCGGTGCCAGGGGGGACCAGCACCCCTCGCCAGCGCCTTGGTCACCCCACTCCACACGCACCGTGGTCTAAGGTGGGGGGCATCTCCGTCTCCTACCGCCAACGCCCTGCCGGGCCTGGCTGCCACAGCCCGTGACGGCGCAGTAGGCCGGCTGCGGCCACATCCGCTGGGCACTGTTTGCCGTCCAGCCGGTTTGACACAAAGGCTGCCCTCCTGCCCCCTCCCGGGCCTCACCAGGGGCAGGGAGTGCCTTCCGGCTTGGGGGCGGGGGGACTCTGAAGTGGTTTCCTTCCCGGAACAGGGTGATGGGGGTTCGGGCCGCAGTAGGGCAAATGCTGGTGTCAGGCCTGGCGGGCACGCTGGCCTCAGAAGACGCTGCTTATCCTGCCCGCTCCAGGGAGGAGGGGCCCCAGGTCTGAAGGGGCGGGTCCCATCCAAGCACCAGCATCTCAGGCAAATCAGACGATGCACTTGCTCTCGACGCATCTACGGTCCCTCCCTGTCCCCGCGCATGCCGGGGCCTCGCCGACAGTGGCAGCCCGCGCCTTGGGTTTCTCCTCCTTTGGAACCCATGTCCTCGCCCTGTCATTTCTACCATTGTCTCCCCTCAAGTTGCTGGAGGCGGGGTCCTCACAGCCCCTCCCCTGCAGGCCCCAGGCAGCCCCCCAAAGCCCACCCCCACCCAGGAGCCTGGGCCTGGGGGACGCTCCCCGACACAGAGCTCATCCCCTAACTCCTGTTTCAGGGGACGTTCCCTCCTACAGGGCCCCGAGCCTGGACCCGCTGCACCATGCCCTCCACCTCAGTATCTGAGTCCCTCGGCCACTCTTCCTTCACCTGAAGTGACCTCGAGCCCCCCCACCCTGACTCCTCCCCCGGCCCCCTCCTCCAGCTGTGACCTATCTTTGCATCCACACCCCACTCAGAGGAGGAGCCAGGCCTGGGGTCCAGGCGTCAGTGGGGACCCCAACCTGCCTTGCGGGGGGCACCTGGGCCAGTCCCCTCAACCTGGCACCCGCTGGTCAACCACGACAGCTCGCGGGGGGGACTTCCCTGGCGGTCCCGTGGTTAAGACTCCACGCTTCCAAAGCAGGGGGCACGGGTTGGATCCCTGGTCGGGGAACTAAGATCCCGCATGCCATGCAGCGCGGCCAAAAAAAAAAAAAAGAGAGAGAGAAAGACAGCTCAGGGGGCTCAGGACCAGGCAGCACGTACAAGCCACCTGTCCAGGGTCCCGGTCTCGCCACCAGTCACTCACTGCACACGATGCATCTACTTTACACGTGAAAACAAATGCCCCAGCCTATCCCAGGAGCTCTGAGGCACACACATGGCTCCTTTAAACACCAAACGCCGGCTCCCTGCCGGAAGGGCGATGCCCCTCGCCAGGGGTGTCCCGCCCAGGACCCTCGCCTCCACTGCCCCTCCTGAGAATCCCGGCGGCAACAGCGCCCTTCCTCCCTGCGTCCCCAGCGGCCACGCGCGCGGGTCCTCCAACTTCCGCTGTGACATCAAGAGGATGAAACGAGAGGCTGGGCCCACGTCCCCACAGCCACAGACGCACCCACGCACAGCAGCTTCAGGTGAGCTGTGTGCAGAACACCCAGCCCCCCAGCTGCGCCCGACAGACGATCCGACACACCACGTCAGGGGATCCCAGTGCCAGAAACATCTTCGGGAAGGAGGAAAATGACACGTTAGGTATATTTTTGTGACGGGGCCGTGTCACGACCCCTCCCCAGTCCTGACCTCGTGCCTGGTCTCCCCCTTAACTTGGTCAGGGACTCCTAGGAGGAAGCCCTGCTCGGCCCATCTGTAAGGGGGGCAGCAGCAAGGGCACCCCCGACGAGGATGCCAGGAAAACCCCCGAGACACTGGGCAGGAACAGCCGGCAAGCGCCCTCAAGCACTCGGAAAGCACTCGATCAACTCTCCACGTGGCTACCATTCTTAGTTACCACCCCAGATAAAATATAACCAGGTACAAGAAACTTGCCATGGCCGTAAGGAGCCAGGAGGGAAAGAACAAACCCCATCTGAACGTGGGCCCAGGCCTGGCTGCAGGGTCCCCTCAAGTCATCCCAAAGCTGGGACATCACTACTCCAATCAAATGGCAACGCGGGCTTCCCTGGTGGCGCAGTGGTTGAGAGTCCACCTGCCGATGCAGGGGACACGGGTTCGTGCCCCGGTCCGGGAGGATCCCACATGCTGCGGAGCGGCTGGGCCCGTGAGCCACGGCCACTGAGCCTGCGCGTCCGGAGCCTGTGCTCCTCAATGGGAGAGGCCACAACGGTGAGAGGCCCGCGTAAGGCAAAAAAAAAAAAAAGGCAATGTACACGCGGGCACCAGGAAGCCCACGCGTGGGTAAAGGATGAGCAATTTGATGTTCAGCTTTAAAATATCTACAGCTTCAAATCCACAGTCATTGAAATTAAATATGTGATTTGATCTTGCCACACTATTCTGTTTCCGAGCACGCTTATGGACCCAGCATCCTTCCTCCCCTCCAAAATTATAAAATTCTAGCAATGACAAGAAATTATTCTCTCCCAAGATATGGAGAGAGGAGAAGAAGCCACATCTCCAGACCACCAGGATCA
Source organism: Leucopleurus acutus (assembly GCF_964270905.1). Classification (NCBI taxonomy): domain Eukaryota; kingdom Metazoa; phylum Chordata; class Mammalia; order Artiodactyla; family Delphinidae; genus Leucopleurus; species Leucopleurus acutus. Next base: position 100,547,463 of record NC_139152.1, read on the forward strand.
AGTGAGTCAAATACGCACGAGACACGTTAGGAAATGCCTGGCCTCGGGAAGCATGAGGCCTGGGGAGACCTGACAAAGGAGGGGGATCCCGGCACCGGCTACGACGCGGATGAACCCCAGGACAGTGTGCTGAGCAAGAGAAGCCAGTCACAGAAAGACAGAGACCGTGTGAGCCCACGGAGATGGGGTGTCCAGAGTGGTCAGTGTCACAGAGACAGAGAGCAGACAGTGGGTGCCAGGGGCTGGGGGAGGGATATCGGGGGTTAGTGTTTAATGGGGACAGAGTCTCAGTTCTGCAAGATGAACAAGTCCAGGAGACGGACGGTGGTGATGGTCACACAACGGTGTGAACGGACCTAACGCCACGGACCTGTGCACCTAAAAACGGTTAAATGGCAACTCTGATGTTATGTAAATTCTACTACAATGATAAATAAAAACATGAGTACATAAATAAACATAAAGGGAGAATGAAGAAATGAGAAAACAAGCTTCCTTCTCTTGTCACTCCCACTTTTAGTATTTACTCTAAAATTGCCTGATAGAGGATAACATTGATTCAGCAATGCGCTCTCCTAACGTCATGTATGCAATAAAGCTCGTATCCCAAGGCCGTAGTTAGTGTCTAATGCAGCATTCCACACCATTAAGTTGTTCCATGAGAAGCAGCTCGTCGTGTCCATGCTGGATGGAACCTTCTGGAAGGCTGAAGTTGTACCAGGCCTCACTCCCAGCCGAGTGCTGGGAGCAGAATGGCCTTTGCCTTCAGAGCCGGGCGCCACCTTCTGACCCGCAATGACGGTGAAGACGCTGAGTTACTGCTTAGGGGGAGCTAGAGCCACCACCAGCTGTTTACACCGTCAACTAAACACTGCGAAAGAAACCAGCACATGCCCGCAGTGAAAACACACCGGCCACCGCCGGCTCCGATGGGATCACACCAAGAGTTTCGTCAGGGACCTTTGTCGTTCCTTGTTTTTGTTTTATTTCAAGTACTGGCTGAACAATACGTAGGCATCGTTGGCCGAACGGAACCCAGAAGTCTGATCTCACCACACTCCTTGCTGGGGACTCACGGTGATCACCAGGCCTGACCCGGGGGCTGTGTTAGGATTCGGAGGACAAAAGCAGTGATGCAGGGGCTCTGGCGTCAGGGCGGGCCCCCCCCGCCGCGGGCGGCAGTGTGGACGCTCAGGGGCTGGCGGGGGCTAACTTGAGGCCTGGGGCCGGCCCAGGCGCTAGAGGATGCCAAGCAGCGCCCCAATGCCATTTAGTCACCCCTCCCCATCCCCAGCTGTCACAACCACAAACGTCTCCAGACACTGCTGGGGACACAATCGCATCCAGGTGACAGCCCTGCTCTAGGAAACAACACAAAGGTTTCTGGACTCATCCTCTGGCTTGAGACTCTTGGGAAGAACCAGGAGCCTGGGCAGCAGCTGGGCTCGGGGTTCTGCACCCCGTGGCTGCCAGGCCGGCCCGGGGGCTCCACGCCTCCTGCAGTGCAGCTGGGGCTTCCCTCCGCCGTCAGGGCCAACAAGGAGCCCGTCCAGCCTCACTTTTCCCCGCCAGAGCCAGAAAGGCCACCCTTCTGCTCTGTCCTAGGAAAATGGGCAAAGTTCCCCGAGGCAAAGACTTAAGCCCAAAGTGGATTTAAAAGAACTAGCGATCGGCCTGCCCTGCCGGCACGATCACATGGCCCCAGGCACCTGCCGAGGGACACTCACATGTCCTTCGGCCCCGGGCAGGTCCAGGAGCGGCTGTCAGCCCAAGAGAGCTGTGGGCGGTAAAGAGTGACTTTTTTTTTTTTCTTTGCGGTACGCGGGCCTCTCACTGTTGTGGCCTCTCCCGTTGCAGAGCACAGGCTCCGGACGCACAGGCTCAGCGGCCACGGCTCACGGGCCCAGCCGCTCCACGGCATGTGGGATCCTCCCGGACCGGGGCACGAACCCGTGTCCCCTGCATCGGCAGGCGGAATCCCAACCACTGCGCCACCAGGGAAGCCCAAAGAGCGATTTTTCACAAATGCACCAACTCAACCCAGCCTGCGGACCGCTGAGCCCAGGGGCCCTGCTGGGTCCCCCAGGCCTCTTCAGTCACTGCAAGCAGCCCACAGCCAGCCCAGGGACACAGGAGGGCCAAGCACCAGTCTGGAACATTCCAGGCTCCGGCTCCAAAAGTGCCATCTGCCACCCAGCTGGGCAGAGGCCACCAAGCTCCTGCAGCCGCCTGGACGATCGGAGCGGCAGGTGACCCGGGCAGCCCTGGCACGTGACCTTGGGTAAGGTGGTAAGTACACCATGTGCCATTTCTCCTCCTTCTCTCCTCGGCTGGAGGGGGCCCTGCACATGCGCACCTGCAGGCACCGGTTCAAGAACGCTCCCTGGGCTTCATTTAGTTCTGGAAGTTTCCAATTCTCCAACACTGCACATGGACTCTTGTTTGGCCTTGACCTCATGCTCGCCGACAGCGCCTCTGCCATCCTGACTATCTCCAGGAACCACTGGTGACAGATGCCCCCCCCCCCGCCGCCCCCCGCACAGCTCCTCTAGAACAGTGGCTGCTGGAGAAAACCCGCAGTCTGGGCCTGGAAGTGTCGCCCGTCACCCGGCGGGGCAGACGCCATCGAGGCTCCTCAACCAGAGGAGGCCCCGCCTTTGGGGAGACGCTTCCTCTGATGGCAGAGAAGAGAGTGAGAGAAAGAGGAGTGATGACGGACACCAGGTCACAGAGGTGCCACGCTGCCAGCTGTGAAGGCGGCAGAAGGGGCCCCGAGCCGGGGGTGGAGGTGCCTCTAGCTGCCGGAGAAGCCCGGAAGCAGGGTCCCCCCGAGCCTCCAGAAAGGAGCGCAGCCCTGCCACAGCGTGCTTGCATCCCGGTGAGACCGTGTTGAGCTTCCAACCTAGCGAATGGTGAGAGAGTAAATCTGGGTTGTCTCCAGCCACCGCGCTTGTGGTGATCTGTTACAGCAGCAACGGAAGACCTCATTCTGTGAGCTTCCCATAACCTTGATACCAAAATCACACCAGGAGCGTGCAAGGAAGAAAAAGTACAGGCCACATCACTCGTGAACGTAAAGGCAACAATTCTTAAAAAAGGAAAACGAAAACTACATCTAATGATGTATAAAAAAAGACAGTGTATCAGGACCAAATTGGATTTATCTCACGAATTTAATATTTGAAAATGTATTAACATAACACCACCCTTAAAAAAAAGAACGCATATTTGAACCTCAATAAATAGAGGAAGAGATTCAATACAATTCCTCAATCACGCATAATAAAGATGCTTGGCAAACAGAGACAGGTCCTTCCTTAAAATGGTGAAGGCATCTCTCAAAGTCCAACAGCAAACATCACACTGAACAGTGGTGCCCTCTATGTCCTTTTCCAAGTTGTACTGAAGGCCGAATCCGTGCAATGGGAACGAATGAATGGGAAAAGATATCATATCATTATTCATAGATCATATGACCAGCAACATAGAAAACTCCACAGGCTCTACAGGCAACTTGTCAGAATGCACCACAGTGTTGAACAAGGTGGCTAAAACTCAAGACAGAAAAATCAAACACATTTCCTATACCAGGCTCATGAAACGTAATTTTAAAGATCTCGGGCTTCCCTGGTGGCGCAGTGGTTGAGAGTCCGCCTGCCGATGCAGGGGACACGGGTTCGTGCCATGGTCTGGGAGGATCCCGCATGCCGCGGAGCGGCTGGGCCCGTGAGCCATGGCTGCTGAGCCTGCGCGTCCGGAGCCTGTGCTCCGCAGCAGGAGAGGCCACAGCAGTGAGAGGCCCGCGTACCTCAAAAAAAAAAAAATCTCATTCACGGTACAGCAAAAATACGTTGCGCTTAAGCACAAATCTAATAAAAGACAGAGAAGCCCTTTATCAATAAAAAGATTAAATTAAAAGAACTATTATTGGCAGAAATGAAGACAAGCCATCCATATTCACTGATAGGAAGAGCCAGTGTGGAAAGGGTAGCAGCTCTCCTCAAACTGACTTAAAGATTCACTGCCATTCTTATCAAGATCCCTACAGGGTCCTTCATAGAACTGGCAAGAGCGTCTCTAATCCGCATGGAAGACAGGCCAGGCCAGGAAAAGGCAGGCACGCCCGAGAAACAGGGGAGCGGGACAGCTTGAAGGAGATGCGACTGATCGTCCGAGTCTACAGAAACAAGAGGGGATTGACACGGAGCAGCCTACAGACCCATGGGCAGGAGAGAGCCCAGAAACACACCCACGTGTACATGAAAATGTGACATGTCACAGAGCTGGCTGCTGGGAGAGAGGAATATTCCATAAGTGGGCCCGAGACCATCTGTAGGGAGGACAAAATGACACTGGATCCCTACCTCACGCTGAACACAAAAAGCAATTCCAGGGAATTAAGGACTTAAATGTGAAAGGCAAAACCTATTTTAGAAGAGGCTGTACAGAACTACTGTTTATGATCTGAGGCAGGTAAGGATTCCTTAAGACATAAGGCATGATCTTAAAGGGAAAAAAGGTATAATTTTGACATTAACTAGAAGAACTTTACAAAGAACCTGATTTTACAAATTAAGGACAAGACACAAACTGGAACATATTTGGTCCTGAAACAAATACAAAGATGCTCAACATCATTAGCAACCTGAGAAACGCAAATCGAACCACAGTGAGATACCAATTTACACCCACCAGATGGGCCGAAGTTAAGAAACCGGACACCAGCAAGTGACGGCAAGCACGAGGGAGGAATGGCTGTTCGTTGCTGGTGGAAAAGGTGAATTGGTCCAGTCGCTCGGCAGAACCCTGGAGTCCCCTAAACCCTCCCGTGCCTGACGAGCAGCAACTCCCAGGGGAATCACCCCAGGGGAAGCCATGCCCTTGTGGGCCAGGAGGTGCACACAGGATATGCAAGCAGCAGAACAGATCAAGAGTGGAACGTTCACTGGATGAAATACCACGCAACAGTGAGAATGAACCAACTACAGCGTAGCACGCCAATGTGGGCGCTGAGGGGAAGGGGCAGGCCGTCAAGGAAGACACACAGCCTGGTGCCTGTATACAGACACAGACACAGCCTAACGAGACAGGTCCAGATCCCTTAACCGAAACCCTTAGGACCAGGCGGTTCTGGAATTCAGAATGTTTTGAATGTGTGTGAATTTTGAATGTTTTGAATGTTATCAACAGTGCCTATTCCATCTTATGTAACAGCAGACTCCACCATCAGATGCATAACGTTCCTGCAGTACCGCGTGTGGATATTCACACGAACCGGGATAAAAACTGTCAATAATCCGGACGGGCTTCCCTGGTGGCGCAGTGGTTGAGAGCCCGCCTGCCAATGCAGGGGTCGCGGGTTCGTGCCCCGGTCCGGGAAGATCCCACATGCCGCGGAGCGGCTGGGCCCGTGAGCCATGGCCGCTGAGCCTGCGCGTCCGGAGCCTGTGCTCCGCAACGGGAGAGGCCACAACAGTGAGAGGCCCGCGTACTGCAAAAAACATAAACAATCCGGGACTTCCCTGGTGGTCCAGTGGTTAAAACTCTGCGCTTCCACTGCAAGGGGTGCGGGTTTGATCCCTGGTCGGGGAACTACGATCCCACACGCTGTGCAGCGCAGCCAAAAACGGAAAATGTCAACAATCTCATGCTGGTGTGGGTTACATTTTGCTGCCAAGTGAAGTTTTGCAAAATTGACTTTGGTTTTCAGAGCTTTTGGATTTTGGAAAAGCAGCTGAGGGCTACAGACCGACGTGCTGACATCTAGGGCCACATGCCATGGAGTCAAAACGAAAAGCGAGGTGACACACAGAGGGCTTCGGGGTTCGGGGGCACGGAAGGGCCTGCCACACACGACAGAGGGCTTCGGGGGCACGGAAGGGCCTGCCACACACGACAGGGGGCTTCGGGGGCACGGAAGGGCCTGCCACACACGACAGAGGGCTTCGGGGGCACGGAAGGGCCTGCCACACACGACAGAGGGCTTCGGGGGCACGGAAGGGCCTGCCACACACGTGTGTTTGTTACTGTCCTTTATTATTTCATACGTTTGAACTGTTTCAAAACAATAATAAAAATTCTGTAAGTGAAATGGGAGTGGGAGAGGGGGTGATTGAAAGGGGGAAAGAGGCAGGCCGGAGGTTTCTGGCTTGAATGGGGATCATGTTCCCAGACAGGAAACTCGGGAGGAAGGTGAGGTTTTCTCTCTGTCTGGGGCGTGATGGGATTGAAGAACGTGTGGTTTAAAAAATGGCGAGGGCCTCCCTGGTGGCGCAGTGGTTAGGAATCCGCCTGCCAATGCAGGGGACACGGATTCGAGCCCTGGTCCGGGAAGATCCCACATGCCGCGGAGCAACTAAGCCCGTGCGCCACAACTACTGCGCCTGCGCTCTACAGCCCGTGAGCCACAACTAGTGAGCCCACACGTCACAACTACTGAGCCTGCGCTCTAGAGCCCGTGAGCCACAACTACTGAAGCCCGCACACCGCAAGGAAGAGTAGCCCCCGCTCATCACAACTAGAGAAAGCCCGCAAGCAGCAACAAAGACCCAACGCAGCCAAAAATAAATAAATAATTAATTAGGAAAAAAAAATGGCGACAAATGCGCTGACACCCTCCCACCCACAGGTGAGACCAGTGTCCCTTTCCTCTGGAATCTGGGGGGGGGCCTGGGACGGCTTCAACCAATAGAAGAGTGAGGAATGCCACTGAGTGACCCCTGGGTCACAAAAAGCCCCACGTTCCACGCTGCCGAGACCCCCCTCTGCCACCCACCGCCGCCGTGACCCTGCGAAAGCTCCTTGGTTTCCTCACCAGTAAAGCCAAGATGGCGGGCTCTCCTGCCCCAAGAGGCCCATGAGGACCGTGGAGCCACACGAGCCTTTGTTCTCATGACCGATGATGTCCTTTGCTCCTCCCACGGCTCAGATTCTGCTACGCCAGTGACAAGGGACGTGGGACCCGGGGAGGCCCAGGACACCCAGCCTTCGGGGAAGAAGCCAGGGAGCCTCCGGTCGTCTCTGCTGCTCTGCACGAGTGCTTTCCAGAGAGCAAATAATCATTAACTGCAGAGGCTTAATGAGGAGAGGGAGTGCGAGGATCTCTAATACCAATAATTTGTACCTATTTAAGAGCAAATGTGCTACAACAAAGGCGGCTGCAAGCAACAGCATCGGACTGTGTCCTTTGCCGCCAGGTAAGAAAGCACAGCTGAGCACAGGGTGCGTGAACAGACAAAAAGCAGGAGTTTTCCCACACCTGTGGCCCCCAGACCCGGCCTGGCTTCCCGACACACCTGTGGCCCCCAGACGCAGCCCGGCTCTGACACCCCTGTAGAGAGGGCCCTCAGCCCAGAAACCCAGGGGAATAAGGCAAGAGAGAGGGAGCGGCAGTGATGGGGACCTGGGCAGGGTGTGGGGCGTCCACACGGCCCCCGGCTGCTGGGCCCCTGCAGGGGGCGGGGCCGTCCCTCCAGTCCAGCCCACGGTAGCAGCTGCCGCCGGCTTAGCCTTCCTCAAGGCACGGAGGGCAGAGCATGGCTGGGGACGAGAGGGGTCACCCTCCTGGCCCCTACTGTCACCCCACTCAGGGAGCCTTAAGTCCCTCGCAGAACAACTTCAGTGAAACCGCTTTTGAAACACAAACACCACCGGGAGGTTATATATTAAGGCTCTGGCCCCTCACGCCAGAGGGCCCCGGGCAGCCCGGACTCCGCAGGGCAGGAGGCAGCTGCCCTCACACTCTGTGGCCGACGGAGATACTGGAGTGACACTCACTGTGACCTCACCCACGTGCTACCGGGGGCGGCAAACACCCGGCCTGGCCCCCCATCCGTGGGGACAACCACCCACCGACAGCGACAGATCATCTTTGCTACTTCCTGGGACCCTTCCCTCCAACTGAGTGAAGACCCCACGAATCACCTTCTTTTGGGGAAGAGATCAAATATTGGCCCAGACGTCCATTAATTTACAACTTACGTGGCAAGCAACTGCTGAGAACACAAAAGCAGGGATTTTTTTTTTTCCTGGTTAAATATTTGCTAAGAAAATTCCAATCCTAAATTTCAAGAGACTGATTTAGCATGACACTGGAAGGGTAAGACATAGTCGTTTTAGATTATTAACCAGAAACTCTTGTGGAAGAAGCAGGAGAGAAAACTCAGTCCTCCCGGTGAAAACGTATCTTTTAGCAAACAGAAAAAATGTATACTTCATCTTTTCTTCTCTTGTCTTTATTACATCTTAAATGTCTTTCTGGTGCTGAGTCTTGTAATTTACTTTACTTACAGGCCTCTTTCCTCTCCATCCAGAGGGTGACATCAGTTTCCACTATTCAAAGGGTTGAACCAAATCTCTCTGCCTGCTTCCTCATACTTGCTGTGTGGTTCTCCTTCTGCAGCCTTTGTTTGCGGCCGCCTTACTGCCTTTCCCGGAAATTAATGAGCTGAGGGCCTATTCTGAAATCAGAGGCAAGAAGATTCGAGGCTCAAAACTCCACTTGGATGGGACGGCCCGTGTGCGGGCTCCGCACAGACACAGGGATGCAGCTTCTGTCTGGGCGCTTATCAGGGAGCCTGGGAGGAGGGATGTGTCCAGTGAGGCTGAAAGTGACATCTGGCTGCTGACACCTCCCCGTTCAGCACACACCCAGTGTCCTGAGTGTCTCCCAGCTGCCAGGGAGGGAAGCTGGAGCTCCTGGCCCCTTCCACCCAGGTGTGTGCTGTCTGTGTGGCATCTGGTCAGGGACACTCTGGCCCACAGTCCACGGAATGGGCTGGAACCCGAGGGTTTGGGGGCCACTCACGGACAGATGGGGGATGTGGAAGGTGTTCTGCTCTTGGGAACCCTGGTGGGTTTGACCGTAGTGATGATGCTGTGTTTTGCTCGTAGGATGCTCTCATGTTGCAGGTACTTTCTAAAGTCATACATCAGGAATGTTCCCCAAGAGGTGTCCTGAACCCACGTCCCCCCCACCCACCTGTCAGCCCCTGTTCCCTGAAGGCAGGGGTCTCGCCGCTGTTCCCCGGCCCTGCAGGCCACCTCCCTCCCAGGAGCAGTTCTCGAGGGAGCACCTACTGTGCGCCTGGCCAGGGCCTCCTGCCCCTGCCCCTCCTCCACATAAGGCCACACACACACACACACACACACACACACACACACAATTCCGAGGTTCCGAAGGAGAATGCCAGCCCCAAGTTCTTCCAGTGGCTCCTTCCCCGTGGGTCTAAACAGATGGAAGTGATTAATTTACTACCAGATATCCTGTAATTGATTGAGATGGCTTGAAAGTAATAGATTGGATTTCCCTCTTATGTGCCCCAAGGGTCCTGGAGAGGACATATAAGGTTCGCTCAGGAATCACTACAACTGACTACAGTTACAATTCATTTATCATTTAAAATTATTTGGAAAAAAAAACAAGAAAAAAAATTATTTGGTATAATAAACATTTTTAACGACCCTAATCTACAACCTAAACTCAAAGAAACTAATTAAAATTGTCATCACTCATTCATTCAACCAATATTCGCAGCCCTCCATGTTCCAGGCCCAGATCTCAGGCTGCCAAGAGGAAAACCCACAGGGTTGCCCTCAAGGCATCCTCAGCCTGGTGGGGGTGACAGATGGGGCCACAGACAACTGCAGCCTGGAAAGTGCCATGGGGGGGCGTCCAGGGTGCAGATGGGGGTGTGTGGGGTGGGAGAGGGCACCCAGGGTGCAAATGGGGATGTGGGGGAGGGGCACCCAGGGTGAGAACGGGGGTGGGGGGAGGGGCACCCAGGGTGAGAACGGGGGTGTGGGGGAGGAGCACCCAGGGTGCGAACAGGGGGTGTGGGGGAGGGGCACCCAGGGTGAGAACGGGGTGGGGGGAGGGGCACCCAGGATGCGAGGGGTGTGGGGGAGGACCCCGCAGGAGGAAGGGCACTGCTGGCAGGTGCAGCTGGGTGAAGGTCTGTGGTCAGCACGTGCTCACGGCTGGTATCCGTCCATGTTATGTCACCGCACCTGGTGACAATGGGAACTGCTCCTTTGCACCGATGGTACTCTTTTTAGCATGTGGCATTTGGGGTCTCAGTGGCAGGAAGGGAGGAAGGGATAAATCAGCTCAGACGCCCAGAAGGGCCCACACCCCGCTGCCAGGGCCGGCCCCTTTCCTGCCGGTTATACACTGGCCTAAAGAACAACGGCCAGAAATTTAGTTCTCCCGAAGTGAACCATTACTTTCAGTTTGTAGCCAGTCAGGGATGCCTACGCGGTTTTTCCTCCTTTGAAACTGTTAACCAACAAATTGCTACTGTCTCCAATTCCTCTGGTTGTCACAACCCAAAGGGCCAGCCAGTGATGATCCTGAGGCAACACTGCCTGGCCCAGCAGCAGGGGCCGGCTGGATGCCTTTCTGTCAAGGGCACTTTTATCTATTAACCCGAGGCCAGGCTTTCCCACTGCTCTGGCTCCAGGGGCAGCAAGACCGTAATTTATGACCACTGTGAAGGCTTTAATGACCATGGGAAGAAGAAGGACGGAGCTTGGGTGCCCAGGCCTCTGCAGGTGCCGAGTGGCCATCCCCCTCCTTAATCAGAGGGACAGCCGCTGCTTAGATTCCAAGGGACCCTGGCAGCCCAGCCTCCCCTGACTCAGAGATGGGCCAGGGCCCAGGTCCCCAAGAGCAGCGTTCAGTCTGTCCAGGAAAATGCCCGTGTTTCCTACACTCTGTGGCCTGGGGGTTCCCAGGACGAGTTCTCAGGTCCGGAGTGCAGACCCAGACCTCGGCTGGCTCCCCACCTGGTGGGCGTGAGAGCTGGCCCTTCCCCTGGCCGGTCTCAGCTTCCTCACCCCTGCAGTGGTGACATGGCCAAATGCGACACCTTCCGAGGACTGGCTTTCAGAAGTGCAAAGAGTTCCAGAGTCACCTGGGCACGTCCACTTGGAGCACCCGGAGTAGGGTCCTGGTCTCCTCCAGCCAGAAGAGACCCCAAGATGCAGGGGGTCCTGCCCCCTGATGTGCATCTGATGAGGCAAAGGCGGAGAAGGGATCCTATGCAGGGTCACCTGGAGACGTTCCAGCCGAGCTGGGCTCCTGAAACACGCAGAGGCCTACGGCCTCCATTTAAATGTTCCTGTTCTCGGTCTAAACATTTTATGTCACACTAAGAGACAAATAAAAAAGACACTCACCTGTGCACTCTAGGGCCACAATCATTTTACTCAAAAAATACCTTTGAAATACGACCTGGGATGAAATGCACGGAGCACAGGTAACCCCAGGCAGCCCTCCACCACCACTTCACACAGCACGTGCTGCAGCCTGCAGATGTGGGGGGCCGGGGTTCACTTTTAGAACAAGAGAAAAATAATCCAACCCCTGCAGCCGATGCATTTGCCAGTCCTTGGGCACAAACGGGGTCTCATCATCGATCGACCCATCGCCCAGTGCCCAGCCTGGCTCTGGGAACTTCATCCAAATTCTCCCCACAATCCTGCCAGGCAGCTTTCATTCTCCTTGTTTTACTGACCAGGCCTCAGAGGGGCAGGAGGTTAAGTGACTTGCCCAGGGTCACCTGGCTGGTTAATGATGTGCCAAAATGCAAGCCCATGTGTGGCCGGGGGCTCCAGGCTGCCCCCCACGCCCCGCTGCCTCTTGAACATAGGACAGAGTCAGGACACCCCACCCCCCAGCACAGGAAGCAGCTCTGCTGAAGTCCACAGCCCGGACATCTAAAGACGAGCTTCTCCACCCCAGTACCGTGGACCTTTGGGTTGGCTCCCCCTTTGCCACGTGGGACTGTCCCCTGCACTGGGGCACGCTGAGCAGCATCTCTGGCCTCTGCCCACCAGATGCCAGCAACCACCATATGATGACCCTGGTCTGCGTACTTTCACTCGCCGAAGGAGCGGCTCCTCTATCTAGAAAGTTTATTGGGCCCCAGTGCCTCCAGGGACAAAGCAATAAACTGGGTGAGGAGGTGATGTGACATCTGAGTGCCCAGGGGTCTGGGGGAACCATGCATGACCACTGTGCAGGACCCTTGCCTGTGAGCAAGGGACCTGTCAATTTAGATGGAATAGATTAGACCCAGCTGATAAGAAAGTTAGTAAATCTTAAGACAGATCAAAAGAGGATATTCAGGATGAAGCACATTCAGGAAAAAACAACAACAAAAGGCACAGAATCCACCCTCATGGAGAAAACCTCAGCTCTTCTGATTTCTCCATTTACTCTTTGTCACTTGATCAATTATACTTTTAAACGTGCAGAGTCTGCCTTCCGGGCTCTCTAGTCAATTCCACTAGTCTACCTGGCTACTGGCGGACCTCTTAATTACAATGGCTTTTTTGTTTTGTCAACTTTATTTTTTAGAACATTTTAAAATTTACAGAAAAATTGAGAGGATAGTACAGACAGTTCTCATATACCTCGTACCCATCTCCCCTGTTACTAACATATCACATTAGTGTGGTACATTTGTTATAATTAATGAACCAATGGCTTTTTTGTTTGTTTGTTTGTTTTGTTTTGTTTTGTTTTTTTGAGGTACGCGGGCCTCTCACTGTTGTGGCCCCTCCCGTTGTGGAGCACAGGCTCCGGACGCGCAGGCTCAGCGGCCATGGCTCACGGGCCCAGCTGCTCTGCGGCATGTGGGATCTTCCCAGACCGGGTCACGAACCCGTTTCCCCTGCATCGGCAGGCGGACTCTCAACCACTGCGCCACCAGGGAAGCCTGAACCAATGGCTTTTTAATAAGCCTGACACGTAACAGACCAAGTCCTCCCTCCTTGTCCTTCAAGATTGCCTTGGCTCTTCTTGGCCAATTTTATTTACATATGAAATTTACATATAAGTTTATATGTAAATTAATGTGTAATGTATATATGTAAATTTGCATGTATTTACATGTAGGTTTTATATGTCAACTTGTCCGTTTTTTCAATTTCCCCTAAAAATCCTGTGGGTTTCGGTTAGTACTGCTCTGAATCTATACAACAGTCGGGGGAGAAATTACATCTTTACAACGTTGAGTCTTCTAATCCATGAACATGGTTAATCCTCCCTGAATTTCTCACAATAATGTTTTATAGTTTTTTGCCCATCTTTTATTAGATTTATTTCTGGTTATCTGATCTTTCATGCTATGGAAAATAAAACATCTCATTTCATTTACCATTTACTGCCGGTACACAGGAACACATTTTATTTCGCATATTACCCAAGTATCCAGCAATCCTGCTGAAGTCCCTTACTATTCATCATTTACTTGCAGATTCTTTTGGATTTTCTTTGTATGTGATCACATCATCTGTGAATAACAGCAACGTTATTATTTATAGATTTTATTATTCATAATAGTAACAGTGTTATGTTTACAGGGTTTTTTTTTCTTATCTTATTGCACTGGTTGACTTCCAGTACAATGTTGCATACCCAGCATCTAAAACAAAGGCCTGGCCTATAGTAGAAACCAAATGAATATTGATTGGGTGACATGAGCTAACTCAGTAGCAACAACTAGTGTCACCACAAGTCTCAAGTCAAGATGTGGCTCCTGAACTCCATGCCAGGAGATCCTAACCCAGTTTGTTAGCCAATGAGCAGGGGCCGCACAGGGTCTGAGAGGGTGGAAACCACCTGACCACAAAATAGGACAGTAAGAAAGGGAGAGAGGAAATAACTGAAAGAAAGGAACAAAACCTTTGTTGTTCTGAGTCAATATGACAGCTCTCCTAGAGAATCGGTTGAGGAATTATTTTAATTAATAAGAGAGCTTGAGAAGGTGGCTGGGTGCAAAATCACCAGACAAAAATTCATTACTTTACCACGCCCAGCAGGAGCCAGTTAGAAAGTGTAATAGGAAACAACAGAGTCCTTATCACGACAGCAACAAAACCCATAAAATTCCTAGAAATGACCTATATGTGGAGAACATAGCTGATTTTACTACAACACTTAAAAGATGACATTGAGAAATGAAAAAACGGGCTTCCCGGGTGGCGCAGCGGTTGAGAGTCCGCCTGCCGATGCGGGGGAAACGGGTTCGTGCCCCGGTCCGGGAAGATCCCACATGCCACAGAGCGGCTGGGCCCGTGAGCCATGGGCGCTGAGCCTGCGCGTCCGGAGCCTGTGCTCCGCAACGGGAGAGGCCACAGCAGTGAGAGGCCCACGTACCGCAAAAAAAAAAAAAAAAAAAAAGAAAGAAATGAAAAAACATGCCATGTTTCTAAACAGAAAAACAAGTGTCAAGATATCACTTTGTCCCAAAGTGTATTGGTTTCTTGGACCTGCCGTAACAAATTGCCACAAAGTGGGCGGCGTCAACACAACGGAAAATTATTCCCTCACGCTTGCGGAGGCCAGAGGTCTGGAATCAAGGTGCCCTCATGCTTGCGGAGACCAGAGGTCTGGAATCAAGGTGCCCTCACGCTTGCGGAGGCCAGAGGTCTGGAATCAAGGTGCCCTCACGCTTGCGGAGGCCAGAGGTCTGGAATCAAGGTGCCCTCACGCTTGCGGAGGCCAGAGGTCTGGAATCAAGGTGCCCTCACGCTTGCGGAGGCCAGAGGTCTGGAATCAAGGTGCCCTCACGCTTGCGGAGGCCAGAGGTCTGGAATCAAGGTGCCCTCACGCTTGCGGAGGCCAGAGGTCTGGAATCAAGGTGCCCTCACGCTTGCGGAGGCCAGAGGTCTGGAATCAAGGTGCCCTCACACTTGCGGAGGCCAAGGTCTGGAATCAAGGTGTTGGCGGGAGGAACTGAGTCCATCAGAGGCTCTGGAATAGAACCTACCCTGCCTCTTCCCAGCTTTCGGTGGCGCCGGCGACCCTGGGCCCCAGTCTCTGTGCCTCCCCATGGCCTTCTCTCTGTGCCTTCTGCTCTGCTCTGCTCTCCTCAGCACTTGTCGTTGGATTTAGGGTCCATCCTAGTTCAAGATCATCTCATCTTGAGATCCTTAACTATATCTGCAAGGACCCTTTTTCCAAAAAAGGTCACCCTTATGGGTTCCGAGGAGATGTATCTTTGGGGGGCCCACTGTTTAAGCCATGACACAAGGTAATCCATACACACGATGTAATTCTCACCAACATTCCTACAGGTTTGTTTGTTTGTTTGTTTTAATTCCATAGATCCTTACAAGGTATTTTTACACGCACAGAGAGGAGAAAATTCATAAGAACAGCCCAAGAAAATTATGATAAAGAACAATGGGAGGAACTATGCGCCGCACCACTGGCTCTCAGAAGCCGCTACAGTGCACCAGTTACTAAAACAGTGTAGGGCTTCCCTGGTGGCACGGTGGTTGGGGGTCTGCCTGCCGATGCAGGGGACGCGGGTTCGTGCCCCGGTCCGGGAGGATCCCACATGCCGCGGAGCGGCTGGGCCCGTGAGCCATGGCCGCTGAGCCTGCGCGTCCGGAGCCTGTGCTCCGCAGCGGAAGAGGCCACAACAGTGAGAGGTCCGCGGACCGCAAAACAAACAAACAAACAAAAGACAGTGCAGTGGGCGGGGTGAGGACAAACGGGCACAGGGGAAAGTGAGGAACAGCCCCCCTTACTTGGCTGTGGGCGCACAGTCTGTGATAAAAGCGGCATTTCAAGGAGCAGGGGATGGACTCTGCATATAAAAGGCACTGAGACAACTGGTAAAACTAAACCTTGACTTCATCCCGTTACCCCAAAATTAACTCAACAAATTAAAGAGCCGGACATGACGGGGAGACTTTTTTAAAAATTAAAATAAAACATGGGATATTTTCATAATCCTGGGGCCGGGAATGCTAATAACCCCCAAACCAGAAACCACTGGGGAAAGACAGCCGGGGGACTGGCAGGCCCCAGAAGAGATGCAAATGGCTGATAACCATTTGAGAGGAAGCCTCCACCTCAAAGGAACCAGAGAAAGGCGAAAAGTCAACAGAAGGCTATTTTTTACCCATCAGATTGGCAAACGTTTAGACGATGATAACATCCAGCTTGGGGAGACACAGATTAACAAGCTTCTGAGCCAGGAGCAAGCAGGTCAACTAGTGATGCGTTTTGAGAAGACAATGTGGTAATTCGATCAAAATGTAAACACCCCAGGGGCTGCCCTGGTGGCGCAGCGGTTGAGGGTCCGCCTGCCGACGCAGGGGACGCGGGTTCGTGCCCCGGTCCGGCAGGATCCCACGTGCCGCGGAGCGGCTGGGCCCATGAGCCATGGCCGCTGAGCCTGCGCGTCCGGAGCCTGCGCTCCGCAACGGGAGAGGCCACAGCAGTGAGAGGCCCGCGTACCGCCAAAAAAAAAAAAAAAAAGTAAACACCCTATATCTATGAAGCAGCAAGTCCGCTTCTATACATCTATTTTCAAGGAGCCTTGGGATACACACCCAAAGACTTTTGTCCCAAGGACAGTCACTGTTTTGTTGTAACAGCAAGAAACGGGACATGACCCAACCTCCATCAATCTTCCGACCACGACCACGGGGGATTCTGCAGGGACTTTTGAGGCTGTGCCCCGTCATCTTGCCCTGTGACCCTGGCCCCTCCATTCTTGACCCTCATCTCCCAGCATCCTCTGCTTTCGCCTCTCAGAACCCCAAGCCGCCAGATGCCCACGGCTCCTCCAGCTCCCTTCTGGATCTTTCCGACCTGTAGGCTTGAAACCCCTCCACTGTCTGCACATTTCTTCCCAAAAGCCAAAACCCTGCCCCCTCCTCTCCTCTGAACACAGCAGGCCCCCAGGAGTGACGGTCACCCCCAAGGATGGCTTCTGTTGGTCGGGTCTCTCCTGCTGTAACTCCATCCCAGCCCCTCGCCTACAGCACTGGTCTAACAGGAGAGCTGAGCTCACAACCCCCGAGGGACAGAAGGAAAGCTCGCAGTAACATGGCAGCAAAGGCTGGTGCAGGGTTTCAACTGCCTGCTGGAGACGCTCTTTCTATGGAGCTGCTCCAGCCCCTCCCCCAGGGCTCTGGGATCACATTCACGGCGGCGGCGGTAACCATGGAAACGGGCAGCCCCGCACAGGCAGGCGGGCGGGCGGTTGATGTGTAACCTCGGGACAATGACAGCGGCGGCTCTGTGCTTATTCAGATGACGGGGCGGGCTGAATGGGAGCCCAGCACAAAGGCCACTAGCAAAATGACGCGAGACAGGCTTCCACAGGGGGCGTGAATGGCCCCATAACTGCCACAAAAGAACAGAGGCCGGGCCACACCTGCGCTTTTTGATCTTTGGGGGAATTCACAGCAATGACTCTGCGGGTCCTTGGTCAGAGGTCATTATTTCTGAAGGGGACTTTATCACCACTATCCAGCCTAAGTTCTCAGCAACTAGTGGGCTTCAACTGCAGTCTCAGAATGGAACTCACCGTCGTGACCCCTGCCTGGTGTTGGAACGCAACTGGAGAGTCACCGAGAGGCATGGACGGCTCACGACCTCCTGTTACGTGGCAGAGCCGGCTGTGCGCACGCCGGGGCTGGCGGTGGGCTGTCAGAGCTGAAAACCAGTCCGTTCAAATGACACACCCTTGACATCACGGTTGTAAGACCCGCCCACAAAGGCAGAACGTTATTTTTGTAAATCAAGTACCACCCTTTGACACTGGAACATCTCCCATCAGAGAGGACTGAACGCATCTTTCCGTTAACTTGGAGTAACTCCCTGAGAAAAGAATTTCTGAATATTGTGTAATCCTCTCTGGCATGGTCATGGACTCCCTGACCTGAAGAGAAAGGAATAAGATGATTTTAAAGGATGCCCAAGAGTCCACGTGAGGCAGTACAGGGATGACCGACTGAAATACTTCCCGTGGAGAGTGAGCTGCAAAGGTGTACCCCTGGGAGCAGCTGGACCTCCCCCTTTGGTTAGCATCTGCAGGATCTAGCTGGACACGCCCACTCCAAAGGCAACTCCCACAGTCCCCCTTCTCTGTCCTCATCCCCTCCAGAGGCTTTGCTGCCGGAGAGGCTCTTCCTGGTGAGGTTCTTTCCTGGTGATGTAAGTGTTTTGGGATGTACAAGGTTCAGCTAGCTCTACCACAGGGTCCCCGGCGCTCTTAGGGACAGGACCTAAGAACCCAGCAGGCTCAGAGCCTTCACCCCTGGGAATGGTGTCCTACACTCAGGAATCCAACCTGCTGGTGATCCGGTGGTGTTCAATCAACAACCAGACGCCTTCTGCTGCCTAATTCCAGGCAGGAGGTCAGCTGGAGCCTGTGCTAGAAGATCTAGCATCTGTGCCCAGGGGCCCTGAGTGGACACCGCGCCTACAGGCCACGGGCTGTGGATGTGCTGGCGTCTGCTTCCTATCGGCTGTCGGCCTGGGCCGGGGCCCGTCCTGGGGCTCCCTTTCCCTCCATCACCCCACGGTGGTGGGGCTGCCGGTGGGCACTGCCGGAGAGAAATGAGTGCCACTGACCTCAACCTGCGTGGTCAGTTCCCAGCAAGGGGTAGCCATGGGGCCAGAGGCTGGGCGGAGTGCTGATTGCTACCTCTCACTCCTTCATTTAACTGTCAAACAACCCTATGAGGTTGGCAGTACTGTCCCCATTTTCAAGAGTAGAAACCGAAAAAAATAAAAATAAAATCAAATAAAGGGCAGAAACTGGAACTCAGAGACTGAGCACGTTGTCCCAGGGCACAGAGAAGCCAGGAATGAAAACAGCCGCGCTTCCATTTCAGAAACATTTATGACTTACACCATCGAGTTACAAAGATACCGTCAAGTTACGAGAAAATTCAAAATGACAAAAAACGTTTGCAAGACATAAAAAGATTGTTATCTATAAGGATATCATAAATATACAAAGAGCTAATGTAAATCAATAAAAGATGAACGATCTCACGGAAAAACTAGACTGGCAATTCACAGAAGAAATAGGAATGGTTGATAAACAGATGAAAACTGTTCCCCTTCCCTAAAGATAGATGTGCACGTCAGAAAAGGAAGACATTTATTTTTATCTATAGGATCAGAAAGGATGAAAAAGACTGATCTTTCCAATGATGATATAAATACGGAGGATTTTCATACACTGCTCACTCTAGGATAAATTAGTCCAAATCTTCCAAAGGCAATTTGACCAAGCTTATCAGAATATAAAGTGGGCAGAACTTTGGCACCAATAATTTCACTTCTAGGAATTTATTACTCAGAATAACTTTCTACTCAGAATAACTTGAAAGTTAAACACACACACACCCCGCATTAATGTTCATGGCAACAGTATGAAAAAACATCTGGAAACGAACATACAATACGAGGGAACTGGCTGAATACATCACATTACACCCAGACAGTGGCGAATGAACAAGGGTTAGAAGGGCAAGGTTGACCTTCATGTGCTGGAAGGGAAGGTCCACGGTGATCCACTTGAAGGAGCACTTGGGGGCATGTGGGGAAATGAAGAAAGAAATCCCATGCATGTCTATAGCCACAGAAAAATGCGTGGACGGACTCGCAGAAAGGGCTGATTTTCTACTCTGTGCACTTCTGAATTTCTACAAGGTTGTTTTACTCTTTTGATTAACAAGATACTTCAGAATTTTTTAAAAAATACATCTATTCCACCCATCCTTCCCCTTTCCTTGAAAAGGCTGGCTCTGGAAGGGTTTGTAGAGCACGGTGGACAGCACCCAGGGCAGCGCTCTGAGCGAGGCGCATCTGCCTGACAGCGGTAAGCCGCACTGCTGGCCGGCGGTGGGGGGGCGGGGGGAGGAGGTCCCTCCTTCCTCCTCAGACTGTCTTCACTCTGTCCTCAGACCAGGCCCCTTTTGCAGATCAGAAACCACAAAGGGTCCAGCTAGGCCCGCTGGCTCCCACCTAAGTCCCAGAAGTCCAGAAAGGCGTCTCACCTCTCGGAATTCTCACCCATCTCCAAGACCACTTCCTTCAGGGGATGCTTCCAGAACATCCAACATCTAAGTTCTGGTCCCCAGTGAGACAAAGCAGCTGAGACAAGCTGACAGTGTACAGACAAGTGAGCTCAGGTCAGGAGCTGTGTTCTGATTTTCAGACGTCTAGCCCATCATCCACATGCGAACATACGCCAAGATCTCCCTGGAGAGACGCGCGGTAACGGGGGACAGAGGCCTGAGGGCATCCCAAAGATGCCCAAACAGACACCGACGGAGTCCGTCACAGGAGCAGCCAGGCGCCCACAATTGGGCGTCTCCGTCCAGCCCCCCAACGCCTGCCACACTCTGAGGGGAGTCTGGGAAACCACTGGGCCACCACGTTCACAGGCCACAGTCACCGGCTCCCCTTCAGTGGGCAAATGCACAATTCTCCGGGGTGGCCGGGGGGTCCCTATGCTGAGATCCCCACCCAACACTGGCTCTGGCAGCCACTGGCACCCCACGTTCACCAGCCTCCCGCACTGCCCTGCCAACAGCTGCAGTGGGCACGCAGACCCCACCCAGTCGCTCCACCCCCGGCCCCCCTCGCCAGGCCGCACTCTCAGCCTCTCAGCCCAGCTGACCTGTCCCTGACCTCTCCCTCCACCCAGGCCTCCGAGGCTGCTCTCGGGGGCCCTCCCTGCCCCCAGACTGGCTGGCTGTGCCGCCTGGCACCCCACCCTGGCCTGGAGTGCAGGAAGCCCCGGTCCAGCTGGGCGGGGGTCCCCGCTACCGGGTGAGCGCTGTGAGGGCGTGTGCCCCCTGCTTCCTTCTCTGCCATGTACCCAGAACCGATCACAGCCCAGCATTCAGCAAAAGCCCAACGGGGACGCGCTGGCTGACTCGATGGGGCACCCTCCCCCGCCCCCGACCACTGTCCAGTTCCCTGTCCATCTGTCTGCTGTCCCGGGTACTGGGCTCCTTGATGGGATGACCATGCTGGGGCGGCTCAGTGCCCAGCCAGTGCCTGGCCAGCCTCGCCCTCCACAAGCGCCCACCGGCCTGGGGACCCTCTGAGACCCAGCCCGTTGGGGGTGGATGCCGCCCGTGGGGCCCTGGAGCCTTCTGCACGTCGCCCAAATCATGCCCGATCCTGCCTGCCCACTGGCCAGTGCCCCCGACAGCCAGCACTGTCCTAGCCACCTCGACGGCCTGCGAGATGCCAGCAGGGCGCTGGGGACGCGCGGTGCATATAACCAGGCCCCTGCCCGGGGGCAGGAGGGTGCACCAGCACGAGGGCCGGGGAGCCTGGGCCGAGCTGCAGCACCTCGAGGTCCCGCCCGTGGCCACCCCTCCATCGGGAAGCCCTGCTCGCGTGCCACTCTCCACCTCTCCCGGGATAGGCCACATGGGTCAGATCCCGCCTGCCCTGCCCCGACGTCCTGGGCACCGAGCAGGTGCCCACGGTACCTGCACCAGGAGGGGGGCACCTGACGGCAATGCAGGGGTCAGACCAGCCAGTGGCTCTGCTTGTTCTCTGCCATCGGGACATCTGCTTGGTCACCACCCCCGCTGGGCCCCGCGGCCCCTCCACGTCCTCCCACAAGAGCCCTTTGTTGTGTGGCATTTCGCGCACTCTCAGCCCCTCCCCTCCCTGAAGGACCTCGCTTCCTTGCCAAATTCCGAGGGTCCCTGATGCCCCTGGCGGTGCCCCTCCCCCCGCTCCAGGCAGTGATGCTGGGACCCCACCAGCTGCCGCCCGCAGCCTCCCCACCCCGCCCAGTTCTGAGAGCTCGTCTCCCCTCCAAGGATCGTGCGATTCCAGGTTTGGCTGAAATGTAGAAATGCCAGATCTCTAGGAATGAATATTTTAAACAGTTATAAATAGCACATTCCCATGGGAACACACTGCAGTTTGCGAAAAGTGCCGGGAAGGCAGGGGGGCGTCTGTGTCAGGGAGCCTGGGACACAGAGATGGCCACAGGGACCCGGCCGGGCCTCAGCCCCCGCGCCGGCCGCTAGGACGAGAAGCGCCACCTGCGTGTTGGGGACGCTCCGGAACACACTGCACCTGCCCGGGGTCCTCTCCCGTCACTCCTGCCACCAGGGCTCGCGACCAGGAAGGACCACATGGTGACTAGCTGTGTTCTCTGCTCCATCTTAATGGCACTGGCATAAAGCCAAGTGGCTCTATGTGTCCTGTCCCTGTGCCTGGTGGCCCCCCCAGGCCAAGTCAGCCACCAGCGTCCCCAGGGCCTGCTGTGGGTGAGGGGCTGGAGGTCGGAGGATGCAGGCAGCTTGCTGGGCAGCACAGCCCTCGGGCAGAGTCCTGGGACAGGATCGGAGGGCCAGGGGTCTGGGAGGACCCACACTGGGGGTTCCAATCTCCATGACATCTGCCTCATCACCCTTACGTGAGACTGGGGCTCAGAGAGGATGAAGGGCACCCCAAATCACACGGCTGGGCGGGGTTGGCCTGGGCCAGCCTCGTCTCCACCCGGGACCCAGCTGCACACCTCTCTGGTTGAATACATCACTCCGCACTGTCTTCATGTAACCAGCCCCGAGCCGACCCTACCAGACCAACGTGCCGTGACCCCTGGAGCTTTCCCAAGGGCTTCCTGGGTGCCGGGGCTGTGCCGGGCACTGGGGAGTCAAAGGCAAACCCGACACATCAGAGGCTGGTCCCCCGGAGAGGATGCCCAGCGCTAGGGTGGTCACGTCAACGGGGTCCCAGGGCACACATGCTGATGTCCGGAGACATCTTTGCTTGTCACGACTTGAGAGGGAGGGGGAACTCCTGGCACATAGTGGGTGGGGGCCAGGGATGCTGTCCAACATCCCACAGTGCACAGAGAATGACCAGGCCTCAAATATCAACAGTGCCGACGGGGAGAAGCCTGCTCTGGGGGCCGACAGATGGCAAGTGTAGGAGTGCGACAAAGGTGAGAGCCTTTGGGGGTCCTCAGGAGGGACTGGCCTCGGCGAAAGCCCTCTGAGAAAGGAACACCTGGGGAGGAACTAACAAGGGGCCAGCTGGCGGAGGCCCAGCAAGGGGACCCAGTGACCCCCTGGAGGCAGGGACATGCCCCTGTGACCCGGCAGCCAGCAGGCTGTTTGCTCAGTGCGATACCTGTCCAATGAGGACCCGGCGGGCCCTCCCCTCCTCTACTCAGCCTGACGTGCCTCGTGGGGCACAGGTGGCAATGCTGGAGCTTTACAGCTCCTCCGGTGAGGCCACCCCTCATGTGCAGCACATGGGCTGCGGGCCGAGAGGGACTGTGGGCTTCCCAGGGCAGTCGGTGACAGATGCACAGAACACTGGCTCTGAATGTGGCACACTAGTTCTGCACGCAGCAGACAAGGACAGGCCTCCAGGTGGCTACGCTTGGAGTCCACCTCTGGCCCTTTACGGTGAAGTCATAAAAGCTAAGGCCTCTGGTGTGAAATACCTACATTATTTTTTTAAGCGAGGGGTCCAAGCGTAAGCATTTCAGGAAAGGAGCAGCTCATTCCAAGTAGATGGGGACTCCCTCTTCCCAGGGGCTCCCCTTGAAGGTAATTAAAGTGAGCCGGACACACAAACAGCCCTTCAGGGTCCCATTGTCCCTGGACAAAGGGACAGCTCTTCAGTGCAAGGGCCCCAGAGGTGCCTCCCGAAGGCTCCCGGGCTCCATCGCCATGACAACCCTGCCCCACCAGGGCGGGGGGGGGGGGGGGGGGGGGGAGGGGGGCTGCCGACACCAGGATGAGCCACACGGGGAAGCCGCCTTCCCCGCCGCAGACACACAGCCCAGAGAAAAGTCGGAAAGAGAAGCCAAAGAAAAACTGACTTAACCCACAAGGGCAACAGGGGCTGTGTCTGGGCTTGGGGTCTGGGGCGATTTCCTGTTTCCTCCTTTATTGCTTTTCGATATTGGGAGAATTTTCTGAGTGCTTTTCGAACAGACCAAAACCATTTTTGATTCTGAAAAGGAATTTCTATTAATAGCCCACAATGAAGGTTTAAAAAATTAAAAATTGAGAACACAGTGTTGCCTTCCCCGCGGTCTGTCTGCTCAGCAGTTTTTCTGGTCTTATTTTTACCTAGGCCCAAGGATGGGATTTAAAGCATGATTAACATGGGGAAAAGCACAGGCAACAAGCACAGCCTGTGCTCCCTGCAGACCACGGGGCCAGCTTGGCAGTGCCACACGGCCGGTCAGCACCAACCAGCTCCCACCCAGGATCCTGTCAATGCCCCTGGTCAAGGCTCTTAAATCCCACTGGGGCACCGTTTGTCACAATGGCACAGCTCTCCCAGGCACAGCGCGACATCGAGTAAAGCTTCCCTTCTGTACTATTTTACAACACAGTATTAACCATGCTAAGTTTCTCCGGCACGCGACCACTTATTCACTCAACAAACACTGACCATGCCTTCACCTCGAGATGGGCACCCAGGGCACAGAGAGCCATGAGATCTCAGGGCAGTGAGGTTGACACTCCACAGTGTCACATTCCCCTGGGGGCCACCAAGGCATAATGGGGCACCCCAGGGTGACACTGAGGGCAGAAGCAGAGGCCGCAGGGGGAGCAGCGGGGCACACCAAGGGTCGAGGGCCGGCGAGGGCATCTCCCAGGCATGGGGCGGTACCAGGACGAGCTGCCCTTCCTGCTGAGCTGCAGGCACCCTCGGTGACACCCTGCAGCCCCCAGGCACTGCCAGCCTGAGAGCGCCTCCTGATAATAAGACACAATCCCCCTCCTCTCTTCTCACTGCTCAGCCCAGGCGTTGAGTAGGGCGTCCCCTTGCCCGGCCACATGACTGTGGAGTGACGGGCTCCTCTAGTTTTCCCCGGCGTCAGCGATTTCAATTCCGCCAGGACACACTTGGGCTCCCGCTGCCTCCAGGGAAGCACAGTCATTTCCGTCCTGAGGCACAAGCCTGGCCCCATCCCAGCCCGGAGCCCGACGGCCCCCAGGCTGCCAGAGGGAGGCCCTCGGCGAACGAACGGCCGTGTCTCACTGCTGACTTTATTCTCTGTACATCAGACAACACAGGGAAGGCGGCGCCCATGGTGACTTCGGGTGAAACAATCTATAAGTCTGCAAGGAGATAAAAATCCACGTTCAAAAACAGTCCCCACAGGGACTTCCCTGGCGGTCCAGTGGTTAGGGCTCCACGCTTCCACTGAAGCGGGCACAGGTTCGATCCCTGGTCGGGGAACTAAGATCCCATATGCCGCGTGGCACAGCCAAAAAACTTTAAAAATTAATAAATGGAAAAAAAACAGTCCCCGTGGAGGGTCCTGAGTAAGGTTTTCAGGATGCCGGGGTCAGCCTGCGCCCCTGTCCACACCAGGAAGTCCGATGCATTACACGAGACATCCACACAAAAATGGAGGTGATCCAACACGCTCCAGCCACGTCCTCTACCGTGAAAGCTGAGGAGCAGAGATGAAGCTGGGGGTTTACAGTCCCCACAGGAGGTGCTGCCCGTGGGGTCCATCCCCAGGCCCAGCTCTCAGCTGCACACGCTCGTTGGGATGTGAGCCCAGAAGCTAAAAGACAGAGGCAATGTTCACGCATCCTCAGAGCAACAAAGCCCGTGGCCATGTCCTGTCCACGGTCTGTGCCAGCTCTGTATTGGGCACGTCCACCTTTCTCTCACCTCCCAGCTCCCAGTGGGAACAGGCCCTTGAGAATGGAACTGCCTCTAACCTTGACTGCGAGCCTTCCCCACCGTCAAAGCCAAGGTGAGGCCGCTGACGATGGGGTCAGGGTTCCCAAACTGTACCATGAGTCACTCCTGCACGGCTGACCTGTGTGATGCAGAAGCCCCGACACCTAAACAGACCCCAGAGATCCCATCCACCAAGGACGGTGCATGTTCTGACCCGCAGAGGCCCCGGCTGCCAGTGAGTCAGACCAGACCTGGGGGGACATGCCCCGAGGACCCCACCCAGCTAGATCCCAGCGGGGAGGCAGGGACCACGGTCACTCTCGCTGCCGCAACCTCTCACTTCATGGTCCCCCCTTGGTGTCAAGAGCCGCAAACCCGAAAGGGAAAGTCCGTCCGCCAAGGAAGCCAGGGCTGTGGTGAGGAGTTTCAGCTCACAGCTCAGCAGTGCGGCAACACGAGCCTTGGGCCCGGGCACCCGCTCTCTGTGTCATCCTCGCCCCCTCCACAAGAGCAAGTCACTGCGGGAAAAGCCCTGGAGCCCCACTGCATACCCGGGGATGCCTGCCTGCACCCGCCGGCCCTGCAGCCCTCCAGCCCAGCGGGTGAGTGCCCCCAGCCGCTCTGGGCCGCCGATGTCCACTCCAAACTCCGCACCCCAAGCCTGTGTTACCTTCAGAACTCAGGGCCAGGGCTTCCCTGGTGGCACAGTGGTTAAGAATCCGCCTGCCAAGGCAGGGGACACGGGTTCGAGCCCTGGTACAGGAAGATCCCACATGCCGCGGAGCAACTAAGCCCGTGCGCCACAACTACTGAGCCTGCGCTCTAGAGCCCGCGAGCCACAACTACTGAGCCCGCGTGCCACAACTACTGAAGCCCACCGCCTAGAGCCTGTGCTGTGCAACAAGAGAAGCCACCGCAATGAGAAGCCCGCGCACCGCAACAGAGTAGCCCCCACTCGCTCCAACTAGAGAAAGCCCACGCACAGCAACGAAGAGTAGCCCCCGCTCTCCACAACTAGAGAAAGCCCGCGCGCAGCAACGAAGACCCAACACAGCCAAAAATAAATAAATTCATTAAATTAAAAAAAAAAAGAAGAACTCAGGGACACTGTCACACACCCACCCAATGGGTGGGGACCCTCCACACTGTGGTTTCACCCGGGCATCTCCTCAGTGGCCAACTCGCTCCCGTGATGCCCGGCGGGCGGCACCCAGTTGGAATGGGCTCATCTATAGCCCATGATTTCCTGTGAAGAGCTCTGCTGCTGAAGGAATGTCATAAGTCACTGACCTGGTCCAACCCCTGGGTGGCATGGACAGCCCAGGGAAGGTGACCACCGGCCTCCACGGAGCAAAGGCAGAGACGGAGGGGTGGGGGAACAGACAACCCGGTTTTGCCTCCAGCCCCAATTCCCTGCGTCAAATTCCTTTCCGCTTGAAATACCTAGGGTGGCTTCTGCTTCCCCGAATGGACGCTGACCTGCTCATGCAGTGAATAAAATTAGCTGTTTAAAAAGCAGGAAAGTGTAGAGAATACCTGGGAGAGTCAGATCTGTGTAAACTACTAACCGTCATGTCTCCAGAAGCACGTTACCCAGCCTAGCCTCACCAGCACCCAGAGCACACGGCTTCTACGAGCAGGCTGGCGGGCACACCTGCCAAGCCCAGGATGCTGACGGGCCGATGGCGGTGGGGCGGGGGCACAGGCTCCCAGGAAGGACACCTCCCCGAGAGCCAGGCTGCTGGGAAGGACAAGGCCTTGACCCCAAGGGGTGACACGAGATGCTCGGGAGACCGTGGGGGCAGCCGGGGCCACACAATGAGCTCAGTTCTGCCACCTGGCATCGTCCCATGAGCAAGTGCCCCAAGGGAGGGGTCCCGGGGGACCCCCGGTCTGAGGACTCGCTGGGTAGCCGCCACGGGGCCAGGCCAGGTGTCCAGGAGCGGAGGCTGAGGCCCTGGCAGGTGGGACACTGGGGTGGGGTATGGGAGGCAGAATTCCACTTAGGGACAAGGTAGGAGGGGTGAGAAAGCCTCCGGCCCAGACACACCTGCTCAGTCCAGGTGAAGGGGCAGGAGGTGCGGAAGGGGGCGGAGCCATGCGTTGGCTAAGACGGAGGCAGGTAGGTTATCGGGTGGGAAGGCCTCAGGCCAACACGTGGGAGGGGCGGAGACTAGCAAACTCTAGAAGACACATCTGACAGAGGGCAGGCTGTGGGCACAGTGGACTAGGTCTGGGGTTCGGGATGGGACCTGGTCGGCACCAGCTGGGGCCACCCTGGATGGGCCACAGGCCTGAATGTGTCTGATGCGGCCCGAGGACTCAGATGGAGTCCAGGGCGTCACGCAAGAGGGACTGTCAGGCTAGGGGACAGCAACGTGACGGTCTGGCCTGCTCTGCCCAGGACCTGCTCAGTTTTAGCCCTGAAGTCCTATATGGTGAACCTCCCCAGGTCCCACAGTGACTCCAGTGTCGGCCGGGCCATGGGGGCAAAAGATCACGGCTGAGACCCAAAGCTGTGTCTCTGGCTCTCAGGGCAGAAGCTCCAGGCTCAGCCCCTGCAGACAGGCCCCACCTACCTCCCTTCCCACCAGACGGTCAACCACCACCCGGCTAAAAGCAACCAACCCCCATCACGGGCACTGACAGGCTAGTGATCTAACAGC
Organism: Leucopleurus acutus; assembly: GCF_964270905.1. NCBI lineage: Eukaryota > Metazoa > Chordata > Mammalia > Artiodactyla > Delphinidae > Leucopleurus > Leucopleurus acutus. Next base: position 100,575,597 of record NC_139152.1, read on the forward strand.
ATCTTTTCAAACATCAATAAAGTCAACCCAAAAGTATACAAGTTGAAAACATTCCCAAGCCGGACAGGAGTGATGGTTGCGCAGCACTGAGAATGTCCCAAATGCCATTGGACTGTCCACTTCGTGACGGCTAGGTTGCTGGATTTTATGTTCAGTAAATGGTCCTGCGGGCACGCATACACGGTACACAAGACCGTGCTCAGAAATCACAAGCTCGGGCATAACTCGTGTTGTTAGCTGGCAGCACTAAAGGCTTCCTCCCTAAAAGGACCTGTTACGCCGACCCCGAGAACATTATCGGGCAGCACCCACCGACAGGGATCGCGCACACGTGACCTTGTAAAACAAAACAACGGAAAGGCCACACCGAGAAGCTCCTCTCGCCGCCGCAGTTCCTCCCAGCACTTTCCATGGCCACGTCACTCCCCGTGCTCTTCGGCTCTGTTCTCTCCACCCCTCGCCAGTTTGCACAGTGTTTAAAAACAACTCTCAGGGGCTTCCCTGGTGGCGCAGTGGTTGAGAGTCCGCCTGCCGATGCAGGGGACGCGGGTTCGTGCCCTGGTCCGGGAAGATCCCACGTGCTGCGGAGCGGCTGGGCCCGTGAGCCATGGCCGCTGAGCCTGCGCGTCCGGAGCCTGCGCTCCGCAACGGGAGAGGCCACAACAGTGAGAGGCCCGCGTACCGCAAAAAGAAAAACAACTCTCAGGACAGGGGCCACACCCCAGGGCTGCGACAGGAAGCTGTGGCCCAGCTACACGTCACAGTGCCTCCCTACCGCCCCAGAGCACCTGCCGCTGACCCACCGAATCCTACTCAAACCCGTGTCCCAGCTGGGTGAGCCAGGAGACGCCCTTTTTGGTTTTTAAGCGGGAGGTAGAAGGGAAAGACCCCAAGGCTGGGGTCATCAGCTCCAGAGAACGCAGACGCAGAGACTCACTGGTTCCGGGGAAGCAGGATGGAGGGCGTCCTGACGGAGGGGTCACTATAGAGAGGGAAAAAGACCCCCCCCGCCAGGCTCCCCAGCTACAGAGAAAGGAGCTGCCACACACCAGTTTGGCCCCTGAAGGAGCTTGGTCAGCTCCCACACTGTCCCAAATTCACTTTTGGTTCTAAAAATGCCAGACTGATGAGTGACAAAAACAAAGGGAGGGAAAGCAGGGTTCCTGCAGCAAACACAATGGCTTTCCCAGGCCAGACCAGGAACTTGGACAGCTGTCCCGATCCTGAAGCCCTCAGCTTCCTGCCTTCGGGGTCACCTCTGCCTGGTTTTCCCCAAAAACTGACATCATGTAGCACTTGTCATTTTCTACTTAGCAGCAAATGGTGCTGTCTGGGTCCAGAACCGCTGCCCGCTCCCCCCAATCCCGCTTCCTTGGGCATATCTGTTCTACAGTGAGATGCCCTTGCACACGCGCCGTAACTCTCCGCACCCACGTACACACACACACACACACACACAGAGGCGCACATGCACACACCCCTGACCTCCGATGGCCACGTGCCGGATGCACAGGAAATCTCTCAGAACAATAAACCTTAATATTTTCCATTCTCTCTTCTTTGAAGATTCGGGGGAACTTTCAATTACACATTAGAGAATTTTCCATGCTTAGAAGAGAGGATGAATTGAAAAGGCGACTCCTACAGTCGGGTCCCAGGGCAACAAATCACAAAAGGCAAAGCAGGGTGAGCTCTCATCTTAAAAACATGCTTACCTGCCCTCACCGACCTTTTGTTCACTACACATCTGGAGGCATGTGCACATCCACTAAGCCCAAAGGCCGCTATGATTTCCTAAGTGAGTAGAGAGTTAGGAGCCTGTGTGATCACAACCGACAGGAAACCTCATCTGGTGTGATATTCAGTCTAATTAGAGGAGCCTGAGGGGAAGAAGGAAAAGGGGAGGATCCTGATGGGTCACTGCAATAAGGGAGACCCTGCTGTGTTCTAGGTGTTCAGGTGGGCAAACCGTGGGTTCCACTGGGAAAGCAGAACTCCATCACCCGATTTAACAGAAAGAAATCAGTTATGTGCCCGAGTACGCAGGGAGGTGCTATAGTGGGTTGAATCGTGTCCCCCAAAAAGATACATCCAAGTCCCAAACGCCGGTACCTGTGAACATGACCTGATTTGGAAGTAGGGTCTCTGAGGATGTGATAAAGATATAAATTAAGATGAAGTCGTAGAGGAGTGGAATGGGCCCTCAACTCAATAGGACTGGAGGAACTTCCCTGGCAGTCCAGTGGTTAGGACTCTGCACTTCCACTATGGGGGGCGCTCGGGTTTGAGCCCTGGTCGGGGAACTAAGATCCTGCATGCCACACAGTGCGGCCAAAAAACAAAACTCAGTAGGACTGGAGTTCTTATGAGCCAGGAGAAGATGTCGAGACACGCAGGGAGGGGGCCAGGTGATAACCGAGGCAAGCAGGCCAGGGTGATGCGGCTGCAGCCCGAGGGTCCTGGCAACCCCCAGAAGAGGCAGGAAGCCCTCCAGCTTCAGAGGGAGCGCCTGCCGATACCTTGATTTCTCGGACCTGTGGCCTCCGGACCGTGAGAGAATAAATGTCCGCTGTTTGAAGGCACCAGATATAGCAGCCCCCGAAGCTGACGCAGCAGGTCTGTAACCTTGAAGGACTGGTCCTAACAGAATCGGCCGAGGGCTTCCCTGGTGGCGCAGTGGTTGAGAGTCCGCCTGCCGATGCAGGGGACACGGGTTCGTGCCCTGGTCCGGGAGGATCCCACATGCCGCGGAGCGGCTGGGCCCGTGAGCCATGGCCGCTGAGCTTGCGCGTCCGGAGCCTGTGCTCCGCAACGGGAGAGGCCACAGCAGAGAGAGGCCCGCGTACCGCAAAAAAAAAAAAAAAAAAGAATCGGCCGACCCTCTCACTCGATCTAACATCCAGCCAATCACAAGTCCCTTGGCCTCTTAGAGGCTTGATCTGAGCCCAGGATGCAGCCTGTAAAAGTCTGTACATGAAGCAGAACTTTACAGAAGGTGCAGAGAGAGGGGGCTGGGCGGGGTAAGGAACCCACAACTCAAATCCTCCGTGCGCAACCCAGGCAAAGCTCCAGAGGGAACCAAGAGGCAGCAGAAGCGCCCAGTGGGGAATCGCACACAGAACGGCCCAGAGCAACCCCAAGACGCCGCCAGCATCTCTGCCCCGGCCCAGACCTTGGAGGGGCAAGGGCTTCCCAGGGGCTGGGAGGGGAGGGGAGGGGAGGGGGAGCGACGCTAATGGGTATGGGGTGTCCTCTGGAGGTGACAGAAACCGTTTAGAAAGAGACAGGTGGTGGCTGCACATCACTGTGAGTGCACCAAATGCCGCTGCATTGTCCACCTGGAAATGGCTTATGTTATGTGAACGTCACCTCAGTAAAAATACAAAAGGAAAGAGCACACCTAATTGCTTACATGCGTCAAAATGCCGGCAAAAATACGCCTGGACCAGCACACGCGCCAAGCCGTACTGTACCCGGGACTCGGTCCTGATGGGGGGAGGTGCCGAAAGACAGGGTGAGGCTGGGGACAGCAGAGCCTCACCCGCACGCGGGAGGGGCAGCAGCGTCCCCGCCCCTCCACTGGCCTCCTCCCATGCAGCTGGGGACACCCGGGCACCCAGGGACCCTTCTTCTCATCCTGGGCCTTAAAGGTAAGGAACATACTCATCTTTGCGGCTTCTAATATACAGTTAAACGCCAAACAGATTTTACTCACGTACCAGACCCAAAATTTATATTAACGTATCTGCCCCTTTTGCTGTGAACGATGTCAGGCCACAGGCTGAACTCAGAAACACAAAGAATGAGACAGCCGGGCTCTGCCGAAGGGGCCATCACAACCCAGGACAAGACAAAAGGGATCAGGGCGCAGGTCTCGGGGTGGGGGTGGGGGGAACCACAAGGCAAAGGCACCTGCTTCCACTTGCCCAGCACCTGAGTGGCCGGAACAGTTTTGCTTTGTTGGCATTTTCTTAACTGCGGTAAAATGGACGTCAAGTTTAACACCGTAGTCATTTCTAAGTGTACAGCTCAGTGGCATTAAACACGTTACTGTGCCACCATCACCACCCTCCATCTCCATGGCTCTTTTCATCTAGCAAAATTGAAACTTTATACCCATCCAACAAACACCCCCCCCATTCCCTCTTCCCCAGCCTTGGTAACGTCCATTCTACTTTCTATCTCTCCGAATTTGACTACCCCAGCAACCTCAAATAATCCTACGATATTCGTCCTCCTGTGTCTGGCTTATTTCAATGAGCACAATGTTCTCAAGGTCCATCCACGTGGTAGCCTGTGTCAGAGACTCCTTCCTTCTTAAGGCTGAATAATATTCCATGGTACGTAGAGACCACTTTTGCTCATCCGTTCATCCCTCAATGGACACTTGGGTTGCTTCCACCTTTGGCGACCGTGAATCGTGCTGCTGTGAACGCGGGTGTGCAAATATCTGCTTAAGTCCCTGCTTTGACTTCTTCTGGGTGTATGTCCAGAAGCGGAATTCCTGGATCCTGTGGCAATTCTATGTTTAACTTTCTGAGGAACCACCACACTGTTTTCCGCAGCAGCTGCACCATTTCACGTTCCCAATGGGGCACGAGGGTTCCGATTCCTCCACACCCTTGTCAACACCTGCTACTTTCTGCTTTGCTTTGTTTCCATAACGGCCATCCTAAAGGTCTGAGGTGGTGTCCCACTGTGGCTCTGATGTGCGTTTTCCTAGTGATCAGTGGTGGTGAGCATCTTTTGCCTTTGGACCATCCGGCTCTCTTCTTGGGAGAAATGTCTATCGTGTCCTTTGCCCGTTGTGTAATCTGGTTGGTTGTTTCTCTGCTGTTGAGTTGCAGGAGTTCTTTACATGTTCTGGATAATATTCCCTTATCAGATACTGGATATGAAAGTATTTCGTAACAGCTTTTAAACGTGATCATTTCTCAGCACCTGCACGGTACATGGCAAGAAAAAGGTTTCCCAACTCACAGCCCAGGCTGGACCCTTCACTTACAGAATGATACAGGGTAGGAGTCGAGAGGAGGGTCCTGGGCAATGACCCCACCCCCACCCCCATTTCAATGGGGGCACCAAGGCCCAGAGAGGGCCACCCGGACCAGTGTCGGCAATCAGCACGAGGGCATGCCACCCGGGCTTCCTCGCCAGTGGAACCTCCCTCATGCTCCCCCCAATACTGGAGATGGGTCACAACACAGAAGGACGGCTGCTGGGAGGGTGGCCACACTTGGCCTTTTCCAACGCAGGGCTGCACAGAAGCTGAACTACTTCACGCTATGGAAACGGTCCTGCAACAATCAACTCACAGGGACCTCCCTGGTGGTCCAGTGGTTAGGACTCTGCGCTTCCACCACAAGGGGCAAGGGTCTGATACCTGGTCAGGGAACTAAGATCCTGCCAGCCACAAGGAGCGGCCAAAAAAAAAAAAAAAAAACCAACTCACCGATAAAAGTATATTGCCTGGCAAGAAAGCTCTTATCTCCAAATGCTTACAGAGCATATGACTTTATTTACACTACTTGCTGTTAGTTCACCTGAATGAAGTATAATTTAGAGCGGGTATTTTGAAAATCCTAAAAAGATAAGAAAGCTACAGACCCAGCAGTAAAGACAGGTTATAAGAAATGAGAGAAAACTCTTGATTGACAGATGGAGGGAGAGTGGGAGGGAAAGAGGGAAGGCTGGCAGGGGGCTCCCTGAATCTGTGCTCTTGGAGCCGGAAGGCGCCCCGAGGGCACATCAGACAGCTGCTCTGTGTGGGCTCATCCGTGCCCACCTCCCCTGCCTGTGGCTCTGACCCCTGCACTGGCTCTGGCTCCTCCCTGCAGCTGGTGCACACCGGTCCTGCACTCCACACTTTCCTGTGACACAGCTCCACCACAGAAGACCCCATAGAGATTTGGGCACAGCTCCCCAGGACCCCCTGCTTCCCCACCCTGCTCATCCGAGGGAGGGGGGAAGGGCCGAACGCTCCCGTGGAATCAGGCCTGACGCACACACGGCCCTCAGCCCTCCTGTTCTGGGCGATGTGGTCACTCACACCAAGCTTCCATCCTCAGAATCCCCAAACCTGGGCTCCTGCTTCCAGGGCTCAGCCATTGGCCGAAGGGGGGATTGAAGGGGGTGGTCACCACAGTAGTTAGAGCGCTCAGACACCAGGGTCTGGGCCTGGCCCTCCCCACCACCAGCTCACCGGCCTCAGTCTCTCCGCTGCAAAATGAGGGTTCTCTGAGACCCCAGAGAGATGACGCAGGCACAGCCCAAGCACACAAGCCGGAACAGCGTGGTGGCCATGCTCTCACGTGACCAGCCCAGGTGCCCCGTCCGACTCTGAGGCCAGCCTCCTGCACCGTGGGCCGCCTGGTCCTCGAGGGCCAGGCACTGACCCAGGACCGTGAAGCCACAGCAAAGAGGAGAAGGGGGGCCCGGCCAGGGAGGGGAGCAGTTAGGGAGGGGGGCCATAACCCCCCAGCTCCCCAGAGACAGCACAAGGCATTCAGGGACCCAGAAGTGTCCACCCTTTCAGGAAACGTGACGACAGGTGAGGGATGGGGCAGCCCATCTCAGGTTCCTGCCTAGCAAATGGAGGGACTGTCACCTCGCCCACGAGATTCATGGAGAAAGGACACCAGCTCACCTGCTCACCTGAAGTTCACCTGCACCGGCAGCTCCAATGGAAGAGCACGTGGAAAGGTGCCCACAAGGCCACTCCCTGCAGCCTCAGCTGCCGCCCTGCCAGGCGCTGAGGATCTGACATGGCGGCGTCCGCCGGCCAAGGGCTAGCACGATGCCCCTTCCACGGGGCCCCACATCCTCCGTGCGTTCCCAAACCCTGCACAAGGCCCCCAGCTCCGAGGGACCCCCTGTGTTGGCCCACATGCCCTCCACCACGATGGCAAAGGTTAAAACCCAGTAGCGCAGGGGCTTGCCTGGTGGCGCAGTGGTTGGGAGTCCGCCTGCCGATGCAGGGGATACGGGTTCGTGCCCCGGTTGAACCCCGGTCCGGGAGGATCCCACGTGCCGCGGAGCGGCTGGGCCCGTGAGCCATGGCTGCTGAGCCTGCGCATCCGGAGCCTGTGCTCCACAACGGGAGAGGCCACAGCAGTGAGAGGCCCGTGTACCGCAAAAAACAACAGCAACAACAACAAAAAACCCAGTAGTGCAGTGAGTGGAAGGCAAGGTTATTGTAACATAGTTTGCCTTTAAAGTAGTTGTTTAAACCATGTGTGGGTCTGTTCGTGTGTAGACATGCGTACATGTGTACCTGTGTATATGTGTACACGTGCGTGTCTGTGTGTTCAAGAAAAAACCATGGCCTTTATCCAGGACATCAAGAGACACTCGACAGAGTGATGAAAATGATAAAGCCTCCTGTTGGGCTTTTCCCAGCTTCGGAATGTTCACGCCCAAAAAGGTGATGAGCCAGGTAGCCGCAAGTTCTTACCTGAAGCAAAAGCAGAATTCAGCCACTGGAGTTTTCCTGAAAACAGCCCATTCCTTCCACCCGGTGCCAAGCCCCCAGCCAAGCACGGAAGGAACTGAGAGTGGCCTGTCCTCTGCACAGGCCCCCTCCCCCCCGCATCTGTCCTCTAAGTGAAGGCAGAAGAGGAGCCCTTGGCCTTGGCACGTGGCCCCTCCCCCCGGAACCCTCTGGACCACTCCATAAATAATCCACAGATTTGCTGAGCACCTACTGTGTGCCGAGCCTCAGGCCTACAGGGCGAAGCAGAGGGGGGCCCGTTGTCCCCAGGAACAAAAGGCTACTTCCCTCTGTCCACCACAACCTGGGTCCCTAACCCGAGTTACCCCGGTTACCCTTCCAAAACAAACATGCAGAAAGGAAGACGGTTATTTACTATCCCTCCTCCACCCAATATCCAAGAAGGGCTTTGATAAGAACCTACGTGCTCAGGTTAGAGAAGAAGAAAAAACCGAAAACTATTTTCCCCCAAGGCTGTGAGTTGAAAAGAATCAAGCCAATCTTCAGAATATTTTCCACACTCTCTGCCCCCCTTGATAAAATCTACTTCTGTCTGCATGCAAGTGCCGGCGGCCCAGCCAGACTACACGCCCCGGGGGGCACAGACTCTGCTACCAGGGCCCCCGGCACCCATCCTCCCACCCACCTGGTTCCTTAATGGGTTTCTGCTCTCAGGTGTCCAAATGGACAGGTGCGTGCAGCAGCCCACACCAAAGTGGACTTTCAACAGTGACACCAGGTTCTGGACAGACTTGTGGCATCACCAACACCAGTCACTTTTCCAGGTATGATATCAGTGCCACCCCTCCTTCCGAAGGGCTCACGTGGCTGCAACGTTTCCCGGATTTAAAAAAAAACAGTCTCTCTGTCACCCTCATTGGTACGTGGGGACAGATGGAGACCTCATGTCACCAGGTAGGCAGTGCTGAGATGGGGACAGCTGGGTCCTTGTGAGTAAGGTCACCTGTGGCCTTCAGCCCCTGCCCATCCCCCCCGCACTCCTGTTCCCGCATCAGGGGTCCCGTGACTCAAAGAGAAGCGGACGCTGCCGTCCCCGCCCCGACTCCTGCAGCCCCATCGACACTCAGCTTGGCCACGGCAGGCCCTTGCCTGCCACTGAGGCCTATCCCCCCAGTCCAGTGCCCCCCAAAGGTGCCAGCGCCTGGGACAGATGAACACCTGCACAAGCAGCAGCGTTGCAGGACGGGCCAGGACGGTTGTGCACGTTAACTGGTCAACCCCTCTTGACTGTCAACTCTGCCTGGGTCCCCACGGCCATCCCACCTTCCCTCTGAGCTTCCCCCACACCCAGCCACTCAGTCCTCTGCTCCTCAAGCCCCACAACACCCCGGCTCTCATGGAGACCATCAAGGACCTCCCCTTGGCTAACCCAATCACACCTCTGTCCTGAGGCTCCCTGAACACCAAAAGCCATCAGCCACTGGTGACCCCCTTCAGGCCCTCACACTCCCTCAGGCTCCAGGGCCTCGGACCCTTGGTTTTGTCCTCCTGCGGGTGGCTATTCCAGCTCCAGCTCTCATGCAGGTCCAGCCTGCCTGGGCCCCCCCAGGCTGCACCTGACCCATGTCCCCATCACAGGGGTCCTCTGCCCGAGTGCCCTCCACCCCTGCGGCCATGACAGTCCTCTCTGTCACCCCGGGGGCCACGCCCACCACCTCTGGCTGTGGCCCCAGCTGGTCTCGCCTGCCCAGACCTGTACATCCAACCGTCTTCACGACAAGGTCAAAGGTGCCCAGCTGCACGGGGTCCACAGTGGCCTCAGGGTCCTCCCCTGGTGCACGCACATCCTCACCCCATGTTCATCTGCATGTTCCCAAAAGCACAGCCTGAGAGAACACAGCTTGGGAGCCGCCATCCCGGGTTCAAATCCCAAAGCTGCCACCACAAGCCGGGCGCCCTGGATGCGGGGTCGAGCCTCTGGGGGCCCTGGTCTGCTCCTCGATGAGACGATACCTTCCACCGATGAGGCCGCTGCAGGAGCAGACAGGTAGCACAGGGTCGGGGTGCGGGGGTAGTGGGGGAGGGTCCTAGCACGAGGAGCACGTGGGCTGATCAACTCCACCCTCACCTCCACATCTCACCATCTAACCTCCCAAATCCCCCCCATCCACCCACCCCCCTCAGCAGCTCAGCTGCGGGGGAGGGGATTCAGCTGGCGGGAAGGCATATCACACTCACCTTGGCACAGGGGAGTCCCCAGCCCACGCTCCCCTTGAATTCACTTCCCTGTTTATCGACTGTCCCCACCCAACCTCCCTCTCCAGGGCCTGGCACACAGTAGGCCTGGCACAGAGTAGGCGCTCGATAAACAAATAAACACTCCCTTGTTTCTGAGCCAGTGTTTCTGAAAGTATATTACCAAGCGACTACCTCCAGATACTAAAGCGCTGAGACAGTTAACTAGCTTCCCAAAGTACCTAACTCTTCCGGGGGAAGTTATGTTACTGGAGAATCCAGCTCGACGACTGACGTGGTTTAAGCTGGTCTGACCCTTTTCCACAGGGTAAGATTCAGCAAAGAAGCATAACGCTTGCCTCCAGACGCTGCCTGGTACGATGCCCACGTCCCTGCTTCCTTGTTGGCCATCACAGTCACTACGACATCCTGTATTTAACTCGGCAAACACTTTTTAAAACTTTATCAAGCCTGGACGCTTTATCCCATTGAGTCCCCACCAGAGTAAACGGATAAAGGTTATTCAATCTTGTTATTTCACGACTTCCAGTATTTTCTGACACGTCTGAATGACTCATGGCCCAATCATTTTTACCCCGCAAAATGCTACTTTTCTCACTCCCACTGGCCCACATGCCCACAAGCACGGGGTCATTTTCCACCAAACGCCGCATTCCATGATGTGCAGCTCACGGCTGGACACCCACAGGGACACACGTGTTCAAGTTGAATTTAAAAGGCCCGTGTTACTAAATGACGAACATCTAGGAAAACTACCTAAGGGACTCCACATGTGACAGTCCCGTTGGGTTATTAGCCACGCTGCTTTCTAAAATGCAAACACGGCTCTTATAAACATTCAGAGTACAAAAGCCCCTATCGTAGAATTTTAAATCTCATTCAAAAACTGTCCCATGTAGGGACTTCCCTGGTGGTGCAGTGGTTAAGAATCCGCCCGCCAATGCAGGGGACACAGGTTCGAGCCCTAGTCCGGGAAGATCCCACATGCCCCGGAGCAACTAAACCCGTGAGCCACAACTACTGTGCCTGCACTCTAGAGCCCGTGAGCCACAACTACCGAGCCTACGTGTCACAACTACTGAAGCCCGTGCACCTAGAGTCTGTGCTCGGCAACAAGAGAAGCCACCGCAAGGAGAAGCCTACACACCACAACGAAGAGTAGTCCCCGCTCGACACAACTAGAGAAAGCCCGTGTGCAGCAACGAAGACCCAATACAACCAGAAATAAATTTAAAAATTAAAAAAAAAAAAACTGTCACATATAAAACAAACACCACGTATCACTGGCCGTTATCTAAAAACGGGAGCAATTGAATGTGACTATACTCAGAATTCAGAAAATGTTCAGGGTTTTGTCCTTGGTGGGCTACATAAAACCATCAACACTATCTGCTCCCAGTCCAATGATTGTACTAACGCCCCCATCCAGGCAAAAGGAGCTGCCCTCCTCCCAAGCATGTCCATCTTGGGTACCACATACCCCATCCCCCCCCCCGACCCCACCACCCCCGCCCCGGTCCCCGCAATCCTGTGCACCTTCCCAGCGGCTCCACTTCTGGAGGCACCCAGCCCTTCCTGGCATGGCTTCCACAAAACCTAGTGGACAGCTGGGCTCTTCTTTTTATTTAGTTATTTATTTATTTATTTTTGGTTGCGTCGTGTCTTTGTTGCTGCGCGCGGGCTTTTTCTAGTTGTGGCGAGCGGGGGCTACTCTTCATTGCGGTGTGCGGGCTTCTCATTGTGGTCACTTCTCTTGATGCAGAGCACAGGCTCTAGACGCACGGGCTTCAGTAGTTGTGACACACCGGCTCTGTAGTTGTGGCTCGCGGGCTGTAGAGCGCAGGCTCAGTAGTTGTGGCACACCGGCTCTGTAGTTGTGGCTCACGGGCTGTAGAGCGCAGGCTCAGTAGTTGTGGTGCACAGGCTTAGTTGCTCTGCGGCATGTGGGATCTTCCTGGACTAGGGCTCGAATCCACGTCCCCTACGTTGGCAGGAGGATTCTTAACCACTGCGCCACTAGGGAAGACCCATGGGCTCTGCTTTCCAGCACCTCAAGGACGGTAATAATGCGCTAGAGGCCACAGGGTATGGCTGTAAACCCGGGGAAGCCAATCACACTTCACTGAAAATAGCTTGTGAGTTTGAAACCACAGCTTTCCCCATTGTTTCTTTTAAAAAACCTAAGAGGGCTTCCCTGGTGGCGCAGTGGTTGGGAGTCTGCCTGCCGATGCAGGGGACATGGGTTTGTGCCCCGGTCTGGGGGGATCCCGCATGCCGCGGAGCGGCTGGGCCCGCAGGCCGTGGCCGCTGGGCCTGCGCGTCCGGAGCCTGTGCTCCGCAGCGGGAGAGGCCGCGGCAGTGAGAGGCCCGCGTACCGAAAGAAAAAAAAAAAAACCTAAGAATCCAAGTCTGGTTAATTCAAAGGCTGACCTTTTTGCTTTGCTGTTGGGAATTACATATTTTATAGTTTATAATATTTTTTTCTTTGAAGCATCAAATAGTCGTCAAATGGTCAGAGGGTTGTATAGGACCCCAAGGCGCCTACTTAAACCAGGGCAAGGATTCGGCCCTGAAACAATTCAGCTTAGCAACTAATTCCTCAAAACTTTTCTCTTCTGGTGGCGCAGTCGTTAAGAATCTGCCTGCCAATGCAGGGGACATGGGTTCAATCCCTGGCCCGGGAAGATCCCACATGCCGCAGAGCAACTAAGCCCGTGCACCACAACTACTGAGCCCACATGCCAGAACTAGTGAAGCCCGCGCACCTACAGCCGGCGCTCTGCAACAAGAGAAGCCACTGCAACGAGAAGCCCGTGCACCGCAACGAAGAGTAGCCCCTGCTCACCAAAGCTAGAGAAAGCCCGCGTGCAGTAACGAAGACCCAACACAGCCAAAAATAAATAAATAAATTTATATTTTAAAGAAGTAACTAAAATGAAATACAATTTAAAAAAAAACCAAAACAGGGCTTCCCTGGTGGCGCAGTGGTTGAGAGTCCACCTGCCAATGCAGCGAACATGGGTTTGTGCCCTGGTCCGGGAAGATCCCACATGCCGCGGAGCGGCTGGGCCCGTGAGCCATGCCCGCTGGGCCTGCGCATCCGGAGCCTGTGCTCTGCAGCGGGAGAGGCCACAGCAGTGAGAGGCCCGCGTACCGCAAAAAAACAAAAACAAAAACAAAACTCTTCTCTCAGGTAAGAGGGGAGTGTGAAGAGCCAGCTTGTTTTGCTTAGATCTGGGTGGACGCCTGGTGCCTCTGCTTGCCGGCTATGTGACCCTGAGGAAGTGACGTAACACCTCTGAGCCTCAGTTTCTTCATCTGTATAATGGGCAGCCACCTAATGCCACTCACTTCCCAGGTACCAGAGGAATAAGTGATGGTGTAGGTAAAAGAGTTTACAAAACTGCTTGATTTCCAGGCAGAACCCAGTACAAGGTGATCATCACCATCTGGGAGGGTGGACATGAGGCCCCAGTGCCTGACTGACACGAGGGTACGTCACAAGGACTGGAAGCCCAAACTGGATCACTGGGACAATGACACCATAGCATGGAGCACCCAACCCACCTTCAACTGTGGTCCTGGCTGTGGTTCCACCCGGTAGGCAAGACGGCCCTCAGTAACTAACCTCTTTTGAACAAAATCCATCTTAAACCCTTTATCCAGCCATCACAGGGGAGGCCACATTCCTGATGTTTCAGACACACAAAACATCCCTGCTCCCGGCATGCACCCATTCCCGCTAAAGCATCATACCCCTGTAAATTCAAAACCCTATGATGTTGCCAAGTCTTTTTTTTTTTTTTTTTTTTTTTTTTTGGCTGCGTTAGGTCTTCGTTGCTGCGCGCAGGCTTCCTCTAGTTGAGGCAAGCAGGGGCTTCTCTTGTTGCAAAGCATGGGCTCTAGGCACTCAGGCTCAGTAGTTGTGACTCTCGGGCTCAGCAGTAGTGGCTCACGGGCTCTAGAGCGCAGGCTCAGTAGTTGAGGTACACAGGTTTAGTTGCTCCATGGCATGTGGGATCTTCCCGGACCAGGGATCAAACCCGTGTCCCCTGCACTGGCAGGTGGATTCTTAACCACTGCACCACCAGGGAACTACCCCCCAAGTCATTTTTATCTAGGCTAAATTTTCCATCCACTCTGCTTTATCTAGCAGGTAAAGCAGTACAGGGGGATAAAGAAAGAGAAAATGCAAATGGAAATTTGTGAAAGAGACCTTTTTTCAAAATTGTTGCTGCTCGGAACATCCGTAACCCTGGTTGACAGTTCTCCTTAAAGGCCTATCCGTATTCTCTACACACATTCACAACTTCACGAAAGCCACAATATTCACCTACAGACAGACTAGGCTGACAACATCAATGCTGCAGTATCCCATGGCCTCAAAACTGGACCTGTACGTCCCAGATTTTATAAGCAAACAACTGGAAACTGTTTGCTACCCAATCCTTAGTAAATAAAGAATTACAGCCAAATGCGGAAACAAAATAAATCAGAAAATTAACTTTTTAATTCTTCCAGGGCTCCCATGGGTATGCTGTATTGTAATAATTTATTGTTTAAACAATTCATCTGAAACATTGACTCAACCCACAGATCCTAACCTTTCTTGGTGATAGTTTGGTCTCCTAATTAAAGTCACCTGCCTGCAGGAGTCACTGAGGGTCTCTTTACTGTTCCCCAATCCACCCCCTGGCCCGGCCAAATCCTTCTCTCTCTCTTCCGTGTCCTCCTGTTTGTCCCCGTCTCTGGCCCCGCAGCTCCACCTGACACAGGGAGGTCAGCAGCATGGAGGACCCACCCCTGACTGCCTGGGTCTGGCTGGCTGAGCTGAGACATCCTCCCTCCAGCCCAGAGCGGGCAAGCAGGGTTCCCACACTGGCTCCACCACCAACCCAGGCAGGCCTCTAAGTAACAACCAAATTACAAGTCCACGTCCAGGAGCTGAAGCCAAGATCAAACGAGGCTGCGCTTTCAAAGAGCTCCCACACAGGTGAGCACACTTAAGCCCGACTGTTATAACCTGGAGGAGACAGAAAAGAGACACGAAAGGAACTAACTCCGGCTGTCTTGCAGGGTGACTCAAGGACCCATCCGGCAGTTTCCAATGGTCCCACCCAAGAACGAATTGGCACATGGGCGCATGGTGACCTCTGACCTTTCCAGACAGGCATGTGGCTGACTACATAGCATCACCAAGCCAACCAGACGCTCAGATAACCCCCGAGACCAGGTTTTCACAGCACAACTCCGGAGCCAGACCCTCTGAGAAAAGCCCAGGAAGCCCTGGTCTTGAACTTGAAGAAGCCCAGGCCTGCTCCCAGCAGAAACGCTGAGGGCAGCTGTGCGGTGCCCCTCTCACTCTCTCGGCCCGGTTGAGGAGCCCGTCCTGGGCTAGCGGTATCCAACCATCCAACCGGAGGCCACAAATCCCCAGAGCTACCCGGGCCCTGCCTGACTGCGCCCCGGCAAGCCAGGCGGGCTCGGGGCAGGTCCCCGCAGCTCTCCAGGTGGCCCCGCGGAGCCCCCAGGGCCACTCACCAGAAACAGACACCTCCATGAGCGCCTCCAGAGGCCGGTTGTTGTTCAGGTCGGGGCTGAGCTGCAGCTCGCCCGAGGCGGGGTCCAGCAGCAGCAGCTGGAGCTCGTTGCCTTGCAGGAAGGTGTAGTTGAGGCTGTCCAAGAGGTCAGGGTCATGGGCCGGGATACGGCCAATCACACCAGTGGGGAAGCTGTTGGACTTATTGGTGACATAGTTGTTGAAGAGGATCTGGAAGTCCGGCAGCACCGGCGGGTTGTCGTTCTGGTCCACGAGGCGGATGCGCACCGTGGCCCGGCTCACCAGGGGGGCCGACGTGGCCTGCACCACGAGCACATACTCCCGCCGGGCCTCAAAGTCCAGCTCGACCAGGGCACGTAGGTCCCCACTCAGCAGGTCGAGCTGGAAGACCTCAGGCACGTTGCCTTCCACGATCTGGTACATGATCTGGGCGTTGGGGCCTTCGTCGGGGTCACTAGCCCGAATCCTCGCCACCACGGACCCCACCGGGCTGTTCTCCTCCACAAACAGCTCCAGCTCGTCCCTCTCAAACACCGGAGGGTTGTCGTTAATGTCCAAGACGGTCACCTGGATTTCCACGGAGGCGCTAAGGGGCACCGGGCTACCCCGGTCCACGGCCAGGGCATGAAGGTTATACACGGCCACGTTCTCCCGGTCCAGCCGGCGCTGGGTGCGGATCACGCCAGATGTGGGCTCAATGTAGAAGTCCCCATCGCCATCGTCGCCGCCCTGGAAGGTGTACAGCAGGCGGCCATTGGGGCCCGAGTCCCGATCCGTGGCCGAGACCTGGAGGACGCTGGTTGACGGGGGAGCATCCTCGAAGACGGAGCCCTGGTAAAATTCCCGCAGGAACCGCGGTATGTTGTCATTGGCGTCCAGGACGAGGATCTCCAGGGAGGTGGTGTCGGACTTCTGAGGGACACCGTTGTCCCGGGCTGTGATGCCCAGCGTGTAGGCGGCCTGGCTCTCGTAGTCCAGCTCTGTCACGGTGTAGATGGTGCCGGTGTCGGGGTCGATTCGGAACTGCGGCACGGGATCCTCCAGCACGTAGGTGATGCGGGCGTTCTCGCCGGTGTCCTCGTCGGTGGCGCTGATGGTGGCGATGGAGGTGCCCACGGGCCGGTCCTCGCTGACGCTCACGGTGTAGTGCGAGCTCTGGAAGACCGGCCGGTGGGTGTTGGCGTCGGTGACGTTGATGAAGACCTGCGCAGTGTGAGCGCGCATGCCGTCTGATGCGGTTACCGCCAGCACGTACTGCCGTTCCTGCTTGTAGTCCAGCGGCAGCGCCAGCGTGATGAGGCCGCCGCCGCTCTGGCTGCTGAGCGCAAAGCGGTTCCGCGTGTTGCCGCCGGTGAGCTGGTAGGTGATCACACTGTTAGCATCCCGGTCGAGGGCCCGCAGGGTCAGCACGCTGCTCCCCACGGCTGCGTCCTCGTTCAAACGCAGCTCGTACACGGGCTGCGTGAACGTGGGGTCGTTGTCATTTACGTCTAGCACCGTGATGGCCACGCTGGCGGAGGAGCTCATGGGCGGCGAGCCGTGGTCCACCGCCTCCACCCCGAAGCTGTAATGCTCCAATTCCTCACGGTCCAGCTCCGCACACACGGTGATCCAGCCCGAGCTGTTGTGGATGTGGAAAGGGAAGTCCGCGGCCGAAGCGGGGTCTTGGGGCCCAGCACCGCCACTGCCCACGGAGGCCGAGGCGGTGTCCACCAGGCGGTAGCGCAAACGCGCGTTCTCACCCGCGTCTGCGTCCACCGCCTGAATGTGCAGAACCGAGTGGCCCAGAGGCACGTTCTCCAGCACGGCTGCCTGAAAGGGGCTGCTCACAAATATGGGGGCGTTGTCGTTCACGTCCAGCACCTGCACCGAGACCAGCCCCGAGGAGTTGATGAGTGGAGGCCGGCCCCCGTCCTGGGCCTTGATGCGCAGCGTGTACTCCCGGATGGCCTCGAAGTCCAGGGGGTTGATCACATCCAGGCTGCCGCTCAGCGAATGCAGGTAGAACTGCCCCTTGAGGTTCCCGCTGATGATGCTGTAGTGTATGGCCGCGTTCTGGCCCTGGTCCCGATCTGTGGCCTGCACTCGCAGCACGGGCGTGTTGACCGCCACGTCCTCGGGCACCTGGACCACATAGCGCTTCTCGCTGAACTGGGGGTAGTTGTCGTTCTCGTCCTCCACCACGATGTGCACGGTGGCAGTGGCACTGAGCGGGCCCGGGTTGCGGCCCTGGTCGTTGGCCTCCACCAGCAGCTGGTAGGAGGCCTCTTCCTCCCGGTCCACCACCGCCCGGGTGCGCACTACGCCCGAGCGCTCGTCGATCTCGAAGACACCACCCGCGCCCTCCAGCAGCCGGTAGCGCATATTGGCGTTGGAGGGCGCGTCGCCGTCGGTAGCGCGAATGGTCAGAACCTCGTAGCCCACCTCCAGGTTCTCGCGCACTCGCTCGCGGTACTCAGACTGCTCGAAGACCGGACTGTGGTCGTTGGTGTCGCTGACTGTGACGGTGAGGTAGGTGGCGGCCGAGCGCCGAGGCGAGCCGTGGTCCACAGCGCTCACTTTGAGTACGTGCGTGTCCTTGGTCTCGCGGTCCAGCGCGCGGGCGGTGCTCACCAAGCCCGTGTCGGAGTCGATGAGGAAGTAGCCATTGGAGCGCTCATCGAACAGCGCCTCCATCTGGTAGCTCAGGCGCCCCGCCTCGCCCTCGTCCGGGTCGTGCGCGCGCAGCTCGATGACCGCGGTGCCCGCCGGCTCGTTCTCAGGCACCGACACCTGGTAGCTGGGCAGCTGGAACTGCGGGGTAGTGCTGCCGCCAGCGCCCCGCCGGGCCCGCCGCGCCGCCCCCGCCCCGACCTGAGGCAGGCTTGGCGGCGACAGCGATGGGGAGGGTGTCCCCGAGGCCGCCTCCAGCGCCAACTCCACCCGGATGGTGCCGGCCGCGCGCCGCAGGGCACAGAGCAGGCGCAGGCGGGCCGAGCCACCAGGCGGCAGGCAGACAGGCCGGCGTGGGCAACGGGACCCGGCGCGCGGCGGGCAGCCGCAGGCGGGGAAAGTGGTCAGGGCCTCGAGCGCCGAGTGCAGCGTGGCCCCGCCGCCGCCGGGTCCCGGGAAGCAGAACACCGCGCCGGGGCCAGGCACCGTGAGCACAGCCCGCGCGCGCAGCTCCGCGCCGGGAGCTCGTCCGCGCCGGGGCCGGGCGCTGCAACCGGGACCGTGCGCGCGTGCCCGCAAGCGGAGGCTCAGCGCCGTCTGGGCGCTACGGGCAGCCAGGCGAACATGCAGCGGCAGCGGGCGTCCCCCCAGGCGCGCGCAGCCCCGGAGCCCCGCGCCCGGCCCGCGCCGCCGCCCCGCCAGCCGCCCGTCGCGGCTCACGTCCAGCAGCTCCCACAGTGCTCGGGGCGTGAGCGCCGCGTCCAGCGCATAGGTCCAGCCGGGCCCGAGGGCGAAGGCGCGGGCCCCGCCGGGCACTCGCAGCTCCCAGGCGGCCGCTCGAAGCCCCAGCACCGGTAGGGCGGCGACCGCAGCCAGGAGCAGCAGCGCGGGCAGCACGGGCGGCGGCGGCGGCGCCATGGCCCGGAGCCCGAGCCCGAGCCGGGCGCCCGAGCACAATCCATGCACCCGGCGCGGCTCCGCATCCACCCGGCGAGGCCGGGGGGCGGCTCCCGCGCGGCCTGTGCCGGGCCCTCGGGGCGGCTCGCGCCCCGCCTCCCCGGGGGCCCTGGCGGGGACACCGGGGGCCGGGCTCCCGGTCTCCCCCGCAGCTTCCACTTCGAGAGCACTTTGCGAAAGTTTGCGAAGTTGGTTTCAAGATGGCTCCTCCGCGCGTCCCGGGAGGGCGCCGCGCATCAACCTGCGGTGGCGGCGGCTCTAGGTGGCTCCAGGTGGCTCCCGCGCTGGCTCGGCAGGGCGGCGTGGGAAGCAGGGCGGGCCCGGAGCGGGGCGAGGGCTGCGCTCCCGGAGCGGGCTGGGCCGCACCGCGCTGCTCAGACCCCGGCGGCCGGCTGCTGCCTGGGCGGTGCGCTCGGCCCGCGCCCCCAGCGCCCGCGCTCTCCCCGCCCCTGGCCAGGCCCGGCCCCGCCCCCGGCCCCGCCGCGTATTGTTCAAACCGGGGGGCCGGGGGGCCGGCCCGGAGGTGCGCGCCGGGAGAATCGCTATGGAGACGCGGGGGCGCAGCGGTGACGGGGGAGGGGGGCCGGGTTCACTCCCGGGCGGCCTCCCCTCCCTGCCTCCCTGGTGGGCGGGGCCGAGGGAGCAGGGCCGGGAAAGGCGGGCTGGGGGGCCTGGTGCGGCTACTGCAAGTGAGGCGGTGGCTCCACTCGTCGGGTGCTGGGCGCGGCCAAAGCCCCCCACCCCAACCCAGCAACACTGATCCGCGGAGTCCGCCGCCCCGGCCTACGCGCGGGTTGGACCCGGGAGGGGAGAGGGAAGGGTGCGGAGGTTCCGTGGAGAAGGTCGGGTCTCCCCGCGGCGGCTGCTGGGGGGCGCTTACAGAGTTACAGCAAAATGCCGGAGGCTAAAGTGCTTTACCCGACAAAACTTTCCCGGACTTTGAAATTCTATAGGCAGCTAACCGGATTCGGGTCCCACTGGGTTTAAAACGAAACTTTTAATCGAAAAGAAAAACAGTCCGGGTTGACACTTGGGATTGGAGCTGGGGATGGCGGAGTTGGGGACGGCGGAGGCGAGCTCGTCTCCCGCGCGTGCGACCAGCCTGAGCGCTCCGTTCGGGGATCGCGCGGTCCAGCCCCGGGGCCCCTCGGCTACTGCCGCAGCGCGGCGGCCGCGAGTGCGGGGCCGGGAGGCGGCGTGGGGCGGGGAACCGAGGGGAGGGGGAACTTAGAACTCCAAGACAGCACGCCGTCTCCTGTGGGGAACAGCCCGGGAAGGGAGTTTTAGAACTGAGATGCACACCAACGCCTCCTGCGGGGCGCAGATTGGGGGTGGTGGCGCTTTAGCACTAAACGGTGCCTGCCGCACCTCTTGCGGGGTGCAGCCTGGGGGCGGGGGATTAGTACTGTGAGACACCCCTCCTCCTCCGGCGGGTCTTTAGGACTGTGCCACCGCCGGGTGGGGAGATGCACTTGTCGTCCGTAGAGCTCTGGATGCCAGAACCCACTCTAGACCGTCGGCCTCCCAGCGGTCTGGGGGCGGTGGGGAGCGGGGCGGAGTCTCTGCTTCGACAAGGCCCCTCCCGGCCCCAGCAGCGTTCGGGCTGGGAGATGTCGCGCACTCGTTTCCAGAGCAGGTTTTTCTGACCTGGGGGCGGCCGCCGCATTTCCGAGCTGAGGTGCAGATAGGTGTGGAGCTGGGGCACAAAAAAATAGATCAGTAAGTAAACTCGACCAGTATTTTTGAAAGTTGCTGAATACAATGTTTTGGGGTTGAAGCCAAATATAAACATTCTCTTCCCATTAGCAAAGATTTGAAGACGTTATTGTTGACCTAAAAGGTAGATTTGCTTTGGACCCTTCTAATCTGGGAGTTTCCACTGGCGAGCCCAGCAGGGAAATTGGCGGGGAGGGGCACGTCCATCCCTTAAATGTGGCTGTTCAGGACCTCCCCGGACTGCCCCTTCGTCTTCCTGGGAGGGGTCAGAGGGCAGCAGTTTTAGGGTCAGGAAGGCAGGGAGGACCCTCCCCATCCCGGCCTCACCGTGGAAAGCTCCCAGCCGGAGTGAAGGGGAGGCGGCGGTGTGGGGGGGGGGGATCCCGGGACCCCTGCTGGAGAACCCCTAGAGTGCTTATTTCGCAACAGGGACTTTGAATAGGGTGGGTTGGGTTTAAATCAACAAAAGGTTCTGTTGCACTGCCCTTGCTGGTTTTTGAAAATTCAAACGCAGTGAATGAGTTTGGGTGTAAGCTTGCTATCCTGGAATAAGACACCTGCCCGCTGCAAGGGAATCGCAGGGACCCACTTCCCGGTCCCAGGGGCTGGGAGAGGAACACAGGGACAGACCTTGCTAACGGGATGCCCAGCAAAAGGCCGAGAGACAGATGATGGTTCCATTCAGATACAGGTCAGAAGCAGGCGCGCTCCACCACACTGTTTAGCATGCGTGCAGCCAGGGAAAAGGTTAAGCAAAGCAAAGGCATGATGTGAGTGTGGTCAGGAGCAGGGCTGGGGAGCGGGGCATGGCCGCTTCCACACCCGAGGGTTGGCCAAGTGTTGGCTTTGCGATCTTATATTGCACTCTACATGCATGCTTCGTGTACTTTTCTGTATGCATGCTACGGTCCAGAATTTTCGAGGGGGGTAGGAGGAAGGAATTAAAAACAGGCGGCGGCTTGTGACGCGACTTCAGGGCGATCCAGTTGCTTCAGCAGGACAGAAATCACGAGTCTGAAATGGCTGGCGTCTTAGCGTGGTCGAGTTCCAATTCTGCCACTATCTAGGTGTGTAAGCTTCGCCAGGGCCTAACTCCTCATCTAACTGGAGATAACAAGAGTCTAGATTCCTAACATTGTTGGAGGATTAACGAGATCTTGTGCATAAAGAGGCTGGCCTAGGCCTGGCTCAGGTGCAGACCTACTGTGGGTAACCTTGACTGTTGTGTCACTGTCAAGGAGCACGTGATCACAGGGCTTCATCCCTGCCTCCAGGGATGTGATTGAAATTGTGAATTGAATGGTGTGTGCACCATCGTGCCTGTGGAGAGGCAGGGGCTGTAGCTTTCATCCGGTTTCCGGGGAGGTCTGTGCTTCGCTCCTGACGCTGTCCACCCAGACTGTTCGTAGAAAGTGATCCCGGGCCCAGGAGGGGAAGGCACGTGCCCGGGGCTACAGGAAGGGGTGCGACATGGCGGTGGCTTGTCCAGCACCACCTGAGGGGCTGAGTCCTGTTCACCTGCCCTTCTCCCTTGGGGGTGGGTGGACGCAGCGGTCTCTCCTGTGTCCCCCTGAGAGCCACTGGCAAAAAGAGGCCGCACCTCTCCCACTGTTTGTGCGTCTGGAGTGTCTGCCATCCCTCCTCGGGCTCAGTGAATCGTAATTGGTGTTTAGATTTTGCATGCACCCCTGAGATGTTTCACGTGAACCGCATGCTTTTAAAAAATAAAAATACAATTTTTTTAAAAAGGCAGAAGTTGGGCTTCCCTGGTGGCGCAGCGGTTAAGAATCCGCCTGCCAACGCAGGGGACACGGGTTCTAGCCCTGGTCCGGGAAGATCCCACATGCCACGGAGCAACTAAGCCCGTGCACCACAACTACTGAGCCCGCGTGCCACAACTACTGAAGCCCACGTGCCTAGAGCCCGTGCTCCGCAACAAGAAAAGCCACAACAATGAGAAGCCCGCGTACCGCAACAAAGAGTAGCCCCCGCTCGCCACAACTAGAGAAAGCCCGCGCACAGCAATGAAGATCCAACACAGCCAGAAAAATTAAAAAAGAAAAAAAAAAGGCAGAAGTTATGGGTTTCTAGTGTTGTACATGTTCTAAAAAGGAGCTCAAAACGCTTTTTGCCAGGGGCTTGAACCAGAGCCCGCATGAATTCTGGAATCTGTTCCTTACACAATAAATTCCTGGGCCAATCTTTAAACAGAGAGGAAGGAGCTAAAAGAAACACCCTATTGGTGAAAGTGGAAAAGCAAGTCCAGGCCTGGGCCCCACTTCGCCCTTTTTTTTAGAATTCAGAGGGAACACCCTCTTGGGTGCAGTGTTCATCACCCCCCTCCTCTCCGTGCCCCTCACCTTTGGTGGGGTTTGACTTGTGGAAAATTGTGAAAGTTAAAACATGGCACAAAAGCAGGACCTTGACTTAATTAGAGGTTAATGGAAGCAAGGGGATGGAGGGAATTTAGACCCTCATGAAGCACATTGTACGTACTCGCGCTTCCCTGAAAGACCCAGATAACGTTAGGACAAAAAAAGAGAATTGTTTTTCTGCTTGGAAGTTGCAGAGCCTCCAAATACAAATGCTGGGGTTTCTTCTGGGCTCCCAGGCCCTTAGCCTGGGGTGTGTGGCCTCAGGGGACCTTGGGTGAAGGCCCCTCCAGGGAGGCCATCTCCTGCAGGTGCTCCTGAGAGGCCAGCACCTGACTAGCCCGTGCCCGGTCCATCACCAACAGGCCTCAGCTCTGAGAAGGTTCTGGAAGGTTCTGGAAGCTGGCATGGGCAGAGCTTGGAGTCGCAACCTCCAGACTGACTGGAAGTGCTGTGAGCATGGAGGTGATGGGCACAGGTCTCGTGTCCAAGCTGCCACTGCAACTCTAGGGGAGCCGGGGTGGGGGGCACGGCGGGAGGCAAGGTGCCTCTCCTCTACCCTGGCCCCCCACACACACACTGAGCCAGTCCCACCTCAGGCTACACTGGCCTCTAGTGGCCAAGCACAGTCTCTGCCCTACCTAGCACAGATGCCCATCAAGCTCACAGATGGCAACAGGCCCAAGCTCTGGGCGGCCCGTGCACATGCAGGCACTACAGGCCCGACAGTGTGCAGGCCCTGCTGACCCTGAGTAGGCCGGGCACACTGCCTGGCGCTCCTGGGACTCTGCAGGGTGAGGGGGCCCACTCTGTAGGACACTTGGCAAACTGAGGCACAGAGCACATGGCATGGGGTGGGCGTTGCTGGAACACAAACTCCGTCTTCTCGTCCCCGGGTCTGGTCACCAGCCCCCAGAGAATGACCTGAGCTGGCAGACAAGGAAGGTCCACTCAGTACCTGAGCACCTGGAAGGCACAGGTGCTGCATTTGGGGGAGGCGGCTGGTCCAAAGAGGTCTCCCAAGGACCCAGGAAGGCCACGAATGGCAGGAACAGCCCCCAGTGGGAGACCGCTTCGTGCGCAGATGGGAAAGGGGGACACGGACACCACCTGAAGATTCAGCATTTCACCAGAGTCCGCGGTGGTAGGTATCCTTGTGCTGTTATCATTGTTACTGACATCATCATCATCGTTGTTTCCTGCCCCCCTCCCCACACAAACATTATCACGAAGCCAATTCTGGGAAGCACTATTGTCTCACCTTGATTATTTTTCTCCTTCACGTTCCTCTTTTTTTTTTTTTAAGAGATATATTTTACAAATTCCCTCTTTTTAAAATGTACAGCTCAATGCTTTTTAGCCTATTCACAAAGTTGTGCAACCATCACCACTCACAAATTCCAGAACATTTCATCACCCTAGAAAGAAGCCCATGTGCATTAGCCGTCACTCCTTCTTCTCCGCTTGGCCCCGGAAGCCACGAATCCACCTTCTGTCTCTATGGATCTGCCCGTTCCAGACATTTCATATCAATGGAATCACACGATACGTGGCCTTTTGTATCTGGCTCCATCCCCACAGCATAATGATTTCAAGGATCGCCTGGGTTGTAGCCTGTGTCGGTGCTCCGTTCCTTTTCCTGGTTGAGTAATATTCCTTTGCATGAATAGAACATGGTTTGTTTATCCATTCATCACCTGATGGATATTTGCGTTGTTTCCACTTTTGGACTGTTTTGAATAACCTCCTTTCCTTTTAAAAGGCAAGGTGCGTCTCTCTGCAAAATTGCGCACAGAATCTTTTTTGAAATTTTTCTTTATTTTTATGTTTTGACAACGCGACCACAACCATGCTGTCATCAATGGCTCGCAGGGGACTTTCCTTGGGGGCTTTCTTCGGTTCCTGATGGGTACAGGAAAGGGCACTAAAGGTGCCCTGGGTGGGATTGGGGTGAGGCCGGGAAGCTGGTGGCCTCTTGCCCCCTCCCCAATGCCATCACCATCCTCATCAACCACAGCCAATGGCAGGGGATCCCCCAGCTGCCCACTACCCTGCCCCGGGCTTCCCCTTCCCTTCATTCATTCATTCGTTCATTCATTCCATGTCCACTCAATACCGTGGTGAATACAACAGGCAACACCCTGACCTCATGGACAATTATCCTCGTGGGAGAATACAGACAGTAAATATAAGGAAATATTCCTCTTCAGGTGAAAGAAATACAGTAGAATAATGGAGACAGATGGGAGGGCTATCTGGGGGAGGTGATCTGGAAGGACCTCCTGGCCAGGTGACAAAGGGGCAGAGACTGAAGTGGTGAGAACCTGGCCTTGGGAACTTCGGTGGGAAGCACAGTCAGGCAGGGAAGACAGCAAGTGCAAAGGCCCTGAGGCGGGAGGGTGTGTGCTGGGGCGTTTGAGGCTGATGTGGGCGGAGGACAGGGAGTGGCAGGGGTCCTGGGCTGCCAGGGCTGTGGTTTTCCTGAGCGTCTGACAGAAAGGCGTCAGGCAGCTGAGAGCAGGAGAGAGCAGTGCGGTGACGTATGCTTTCAAACCATCACGCTGGCTGATTGGAGGTGGTTGGAGAGGTTCTGGGAGGCCACAGCACAGGCATCCTGAGCGGGACTGATGGGGGACGTGGAGGAGGGAGAAGTGGCCGCAGGTGGGCTGGGGTTTGGAGGTTTGGAGGGGACTCAGCAGGACTTGCCCATGGAGTGGAAGTGGCACGTGAAAGAAATAGACGCTCCCCCAGAGGCTGGCCTCAGCGACGGGCAGTGTGTGATCCACGTTACCCGCCCCCCGCATCCCCACGTCCACGCCGTCTTCCCCTGACGCGCCGTGGGCATCACACAGCGGTGCTTCTTCCACCAAGCCTTTTTTTTTTTGCGGTACACGGGCCTCTCACTGTTGTGGCCTCTCCCGCTGCGGAGCACAGGCTCCGGACGCTCAGGCTCAGCGGCCGTGGCTCACGGGCCCAGCCGCTCCGCGGCATGTGGGATCTTCCCGGACTGGGGCACGAACCCGTGTCCCCTGCATCGGCAGGCGGACTCTCAACCACTGCGCCACCAGGGACGCCCCACCAAGCCTTTTTATCTCCACTAAAGGGCCACAGTGCATCAGCTCAAACACTCAGGTGGGAAAGTGTCTGGTGAGAAGCACCGTGAGCGGCACCCCTCGGGGGCGGCAGGGAGGCGGAGATGGAAGAGGCCCCGTGTCTCCCTCGGGAAGCTTCCACCTACCCACGTCCCTCTTGAGGGAAGAGGGGCACCAGGAGGCACCCCCTCCTTGTGTATTTCTCTCCCTCAACTTGCAGTACTTTTCCGGGGTAGGGGGAGATGGGCACGTGATGGTAGGCAAGATGATTCCATTAATGATGGTAAAGACAGTTCCCCAATCCTAATTATATCTTCTTAAAACATAGAAAAATACAAAGAAAGCTCTCCCTCCCAAGGTCACGAAGCCTGGGAGCCAACCCTGTCCCTCCTCTGCCTGAGTCCCTTTCCCCAGGGCCTCGCAGACAAAAGCATGACACAGGAAGGGGAATGACACCGGTGAATGCCGCAACTCCAGGGAGCAGCGGCTGAAAGGTTGCCGCTACTTTTGCTATATTCCAGCGATGGGATGTCCGCTCGCCCCAGCCCCTTAGCGACAGCACCAGAGCCCAGCCATCCGCCACATGGACATGTTAGAAACACAGCACAGGCCTCCAGGCTCTGGTCACCCAGAGCCAGTGGAAAGGGCAACTGACGAGGAACAGGGGAGGGAGCTGCCCCTCGGGGATGCCGGGGCAGGACATGGGGCAGACGGCTGCCCCATCCATCAGGCGAAGCCTGACCCCAAGCAGGAAGGAAGTGGCCAGCTCTGTGCTTCCCGCAGGGTTTGGGGACAGAAGGCCACCCCAATTCCAGGGAGCATGGGAACTTTGGCCATCTGGAGACTGGGGGATGGGGCAAGGGAGGGGCATGACTGAGACCCGTGTGGTCTTCCGGGCAGGAGGTGCCAGCCTGGAGGAGCCACCAGTGCCAAAGGCTCCTGGTCACCAGTCTGGCCAGAAAGAAAAGACAAGCTAAGGAAACCCTCTTTTCATAGAGGCCTCTTCCTTGCAGGGTCAGCCGAGATCCTCAGGGGAGAAGCTGGCCTGAGGTCACGGGGGCTCTGGGCATCATCTGCGGTGCTTGGGGACACAGGGGGGCACTGGCTCTGACCTGGGCAGCAGGCGAGCCCTGGGGCTCCCAGCCCTGCTGGCAGAGGAAGGCCCTCGCCGGGGCCGGGCGGCGATGAGTTGTGACCCGCTGGAACCCGGCAAGCGTGCTGTGATCTGCAGCTCCTCAAAGCGAGCGACCCCTGCCCAGATCAAAAGGAAAGAAGATGGATGAGGACACTATAAATAGGCCAGAGCCACCGGGCGGCCTCCAGGGTGCAGGGGGTGTGACTGGCAACTCTGTTCTCTGTGCCCGCGAAGCTGAGAAACTCCAGACCCAGTGGACATCAGTGGCACGCTGCCACGTGCTTCCAGGGGACGGGGGTGGGGGCATGAGGAGGGACTGCTGGCAGAGCGTTCGGTTCCTGGCAAGTTTCAACTTCTGTCAAAACTGGTTAACTGGGGCTTCCCTGGTGGCGCAGCAGTTGAGAGTCCGCCTGCCGATGCAGGGGATGAGGGTTCGTGCCCCGGTCCGGGAAGATCCCACATGCCGCGGAGCGGCTGGGCCCGTGAGCCATGGCCGCTGAGCCTGCACGTCCGGAGCCTGTGCTCCTCAATGGGAGAGGCCACAACAGTGAGAGGCCCGCGTACCGCAAAAAAAAAAAAAAAAATTGGTTAACTGGTTGCTTTGCACGATTCAAGGTACACGTGCTTCTCTCTCCACAAATTCTCTCGTTCATGGGGCACCGAGAAAAATGGGCTCGGCTGGCTTTTCCCGGCCTCTCACCTCTGTAGAATCGACCATGGGGGTTCGCTGGGGGCTGTGTCCTTGCCATCGGGAGAGAGCAGGCAGGACAAGCAGCACAGGGCAATGAGCTGGGAGGCCTGGTGGCACGCTGGCTGGGGTCTTGGGCAGGTCCCTTCTCCCCTCTGGGCCTCAGTCTCTTCCTCCGTGAAATGGGGTGTACCCATTTTCTGTGGATGATGTAACAACACCCCACAAATTTAGTGGCTTAAAACAGCACACATTTGGGCTTCCCTGGTGGCTCAGCGGTTGAGAGTCCGCCTGCTGGTGCAGGGGACATGGGTTCATGCCCCGGTCCGGGAGGATCCCGCCTGCCGCGGAGCGGCTGGGCCCGTGAGCCATGGCCGCTGAGCCTGTGCGTCGGGAGCCTGTGCTCCGCAACGGGAGAGGCCACAACAGTGAGAGGCCCGCGTACCGCAAAAAAAAAACAGCACACATTTATTATCCCACAGTCTGGGGGTCAAGGGTCCACAGTGGGTTTCACAGGGCTGTAGTCTAAGTGTCAGCAGCGCTGCGTCTTTCCAGAGGTTCCAGGAGAGAATCCGCTTCCTGCCTTTCCCTCCTTGAGACCACCTGCATTCCTTGGTTCATGGTCCCTCCCTCCGTCACATCCCCGACAGCACTGACTCTCCTGCCCCCTCCCTCCACTTTGAAGAATCCTTCTGATTACATTGGCGCCGCCCAGATAATCCAGGATCATCTCCCACCTCAGCCGCTGATTAGCCACCTGGATCCTTCTGCCACCTTCATTCCTGTTGTCGTGTGACCACGTGGTTTCAGGTTTGGGAGAGTAGGACGCGGGTGTCCAGAATGGGGCGCCGTTCTGGCTGCCACGGGGACTGGAGCCAGGGGCTCCTGCGGGGAACCCTCTGCTCGCACAGCCCGCCAAAGTGTAAGACCCGGGAGCTTCTGTGCGCAGAAGCCGAAGCATCGTGTCATCAGCAGCCTCTCCTGCCCAGGGTGTCCTTGGGAGGAGGAGGGGCCTCTGCTCCAGGGTGGAGGCTGGGAGCATTCCCAAAGGATTCCACTGTGACCCCCACACTGTGACCCCCCAAAATCCACACCACGATTCTATAGAGACGTTTCCTGGAGCCAAGTCTGGGGGAGGGTGCTTCATCTCATCCGGACTACACGCCACTGCTGAGGGCCTGCCCTATGCCCAGCCCGGTGCTGGATGGTGGGGGCCCACTGAAACAGATGTGTTGGCCTGCCCAGGCTGAGGTCTACTGGACAGAGGGACGTGCACACATACTGGTTAAAACCCTGTGAGATAAAACTGAGGGACAGGGTTGCTCCAAAGAGAAAGTGTTGTTTCCCTCTTATGAAGGGGAAAGGCCTGAGAAAAAGGGTAGCTGGGTTTTGAAGTATGAATAGGAGTTCACCAGGTAAATGGGAATGTGGAATTCCAGCCAGAGGGAACAACTTGCAAAGGCATAAAAGAGGAAGAGCACATTGTGTATGTTGAGGGGAGGGAAGAGAATATAAGCAAGTTGGTATTACTGAGGGGTGAGATGGGGGCAGGGGTTGGAGATGAGGCCAGAGGTGAGCAGGCACTAGATTAAGGAGTTTGGCCTTTCGCTGCAGGCAGTAGGGGTTTTAAACTGTGGAGGGACATGGTCAGGCATGCATCTCAGAACAGGGGTGGATGTGAGAGTAGCAAGATCAATTGACAAAACACGATGCCCACTGTAAGGTGAAGCCCAGAGAGCACAGGTGCGGCTACTGCTTCCCATCCTGAAAGGTGTGTGTCCACAGTGACACATGGGGCACCAGGCTGGGGCAGGTGACAGATGGGTCATCCCAAAGCCCCAGCCAAGAGTTTCCCTGGGTCGGGGAGGAGGCTACCTGCCCCAGGGCAGCCAGTCCCCCAGAGCTCTGCTCTCTTGTCTGTTTCATAGACAGAAATTCCAACATTTGAGAGTCACTCCTTTGACTAGCACCTTGCTCATTGGCCCACTGTGAAAGGTAGCTCCTCAGGATGCCAGCTTGGCGTTGATGGATAGAGAGCCGGACTTGCCTGAAGCAGCCTGGAGGGTTCCACTCCTGCCACCCTCCAGCCGTGCGCCCAGGACGAGTGTGATCTCTGTTCTACCTCTGTACAGGGGGTGCGAGATGGCATCTAATTTGGCTTTTGTTCGCCTCACTGAGAGCTTGCCGCTGCTCGGCTCCCTGACTCTAACGGTACTGCCTGGTGGGAAGCCTCACACGTGCAGAAAGGGGCTCAGAGAGGCTGGGTGGCTTACCAAAGGTCACACAGCAGGAACTGGCCCCAAGCCCCTCTCTACCCCCTTCACCTTGGGCCAATCCGGAGCCCACAACCCCGTCAGAGAGCTTCGCACACGGTCTTTGGGGTGAAATGCCCCACCCAGTGCTCACCCCCTGTGGGGTCTGCGTGAGCCAGGCCCCTGTGTCTCCAGCTGGGTTTCACTCTGGTTTCCCACAGGAAGGTGGGCCAGCTGCCATCTGGGGAAACAACCGCAGCCTGAGGCCCCCACTCCCCGACCCCAGCGAGATGAAGATGACCGTGTCCTTTGGTACAGCGTGAAGCTGAGTGTCCAGTCTGTATACAGTGAGGACCAGTGTCAGGAATCAGAGGAGCCAGGATCCACCCAGGCCCTCAGGCCGCCTGCCTTTCACCCTGTGAGGGGGTCTCTCCTGAGCTCCTGCAGCCCCGAGCTGGTGAGATGTGGGCGTGGGGTGGGGGGACGGAAGGAGAACCAACTCCTGCACCCAGCACAGAGGGCGGCCATGTGCGCAGAGGGAGGGCACGGCGATCACCTGACCCCTCCCATCGTGAGCACACAGATACACATACACACACACACTCAGCCATCCACAAATACCCACGCACATTTACCCACACACACAAATACACACACATAAAAATGCACGCACATACAGAAGTGCACACACACACAAACTCAGCCATCCACAAATACCCACGCACAGTTACCCACACGCAAATATACACACATACAGAAGTGCACACACACAAATACAGACATGCACACACACACACTCAGCCATCCACAATACCCACGCACAGTTACCCACACACACAAATACACACATATAAAAATGCACACACATGTGCACACACGCACAAACTCAGCCATCCACAAATACCCACTCACAGTTACCCACACGCAAGTATACACACATACAGACGTGCACACACAAATACAGACGTGCACACACACACTCAGCCATCCACAAATCCCACACACAGTTACCCAAACACACAAATACACACACGTACAGAAGCACACGCACACATACACACTCCACTTGCCACCAGTCCCCAGGCCCCTGCTGACTTCAGCTCCTCTAATATTCCAAGGATGGAGTTAAGAAGTTCACGAACCAGTCACTTATCTGGCCAAGACATCACAAAATGAAAAGGCTGAGAAGGCTGGCCTTCCTCCGGAAGTTGCGCCGCAGTCAGGCATGGCCGGGTGGCACCGGGCAGTGCATCCAGGACGCAGGGCGTGAAGCTGGGCCAGGCGTGGGCTTGGGTGTGGGCAGGGCTTGAGACAGCCCCACCCACCCAGGAGCCCAGTGCCTCCCCACCCACTGAGCCCCCGCCCAGGTATGAGTTCTACATGGCGATGGGGCCCTGTGCTCACTGCCCACCTTCAGGCCAGTGGGACTTGGCGAGAGCTCAGGGACCACAGCCATGGGGATACAACCCCCTGCCCACCCTGTCCTTTGAGGAAGAGATGCGGATGGAATCAGGGAGGAGAAGAGACCCCCAGGGTGTCCCTGGTGCAGCCCCCCAGGTCTCAGGAGCATCAGTAAGTGGCAGTCTCCCAGGCTGGCCCCCAAAGTAGGGCTGGGATGGGAGTTCCCTGAGCCCACAAGGGTCCAGACAGGGTGAACGGCCCATCACCAGAGGGTCCCCGCCAGGCCTCCACCTTGACGACATCTGATGAATTATCTGGGTCTCAGGATGACTTGTGTCCTCTGAATGAGTTCCGAGTGCCTACTGGGTGCCAGGCTCAGTGGCAGGTGTGGCCCAGAGCCGGGGCAACTGTTCTCTCCGGGTCTGTCTGGATCAGAACTTAGAAGTGGGGATGGCATCTTGAAGGAGATGAGGGAGCTGAAGCTTGAAGGGGGCCTGGGGCAGGAGAGAGGGCATTCCAGAAGGTTCTGCATGTCATAACGTTGGGATGGGAGGTGGACTGCAAGGGATGCGGGGTCTCCCCAGAGAGCGGCCAGATGTCAAGGCGCGCGAGGTGGGGTGCGGGGAGAACTGGGGGCATCCCTTACGCTGGGGAGGGGGCGGCAGCAGAGGCCCCCCCAGGCTCCAAGCAGCACCAGCCATGCCCGGCTGGACAAAGCTTTGGCCTTTCTGAGCCCGGATCACCCTCCTCTTTTTGCTTGAATTGTGGACATGGTAACAAATTGGGGCTCTTCTAGGAAATAAGATGGTACTGGACACCACGCTTTGGGGTCTGAAAAATCTCCCTCCCTCAGAACCTTGCGGCACAGAGAACATGCAACTTCTGGGCTGTGCCTGCCCCCCTCCAGGCATCCTCAGGAGCCCCCGCCCCAGGACAGAGTGGGCACAGGACAGAGGCAGGTCTGGTGCCCTCAGACCCTCTCCCCTTCTCCGTCTGCTGCTCCCTGTCGGTTTCCTGGTGTTAAGGGGATGGTGAGAGGGACTTCCCTGGCGGTCCAGTGGTTAGGACTCCGCGCTTGCACTGCAGGGGGCGTGGGCTCCATCCTTGGTCGGGGAACTGGGATCCCGCGTGCCACACGGCGTGGCCAAAACAACAGTGGGGGGACAGTGAGCCTGTGTGACCGCCTCTTTGCCCTCTGGTCCAGCGTGCCCTGGAGCACCCCGTGCCCGGCTGTCCTGGATCCCACCAGCCTTGGCAGGTGGGGAGCTGGGCTCCTGCTGACCCAGCCTGGCCTCAGTTCGCCCCTGAACTTGGGCCCCTCATTCTCCTTCTCCTCTGTGACTTCCGTTCTCCCGGGCTTGAGCCTTCAGCCTTCTGCAGGCCCGAGCCCCTTGCCAGCCTGCCAGTCTCCCAGCCACTTCTGGGTCCCAGGTGTGCCCAGCCCCACGGCCTCGCCCTCTCTGACCACACTGACCAGGTGTACACAGGTCGATGCGGGAGTGGATTCTGATTTGGCTCCGAAGACGCTCTGTGGCTCCCTGCAGCACGGAGGGTGCAGGAGGCGCCGTGGAAGCGTGGCGTGTAAGTGCGCCTCAGTCCAGAAGAAATGACGCTGGAAGGACAGACATGAGGGGTTGGCAGTCCGCGGATACAGGACAGGTCCCTGTCCCCTGTCCTCCGGCTCGGCCTCTCCCCCGCCTCCGCCTCTCTCTCTCCGGCCTGTTTTCTCTGCTCCTCTGTGTGCCCTGTATTCGGCCTCCACTCCTGCACTCAGCTCTCCTCGGGCGAAACCGGCAGCTCATCCCGAATGACAAGTCTTATTTCTAATCCCAGCTCCCGAGCTGGCCCAGTTCAGGTGAACCGTCCAGCCTGGTGGAATCGTCAGCATTAGGCAGGGTCACGAGGGTACCCAAAGGTGTCCGGCCAGGTGGGTGAGCGGGGAGCAGGCCCCAACATCACTGAGCTGTGTGTCCTGGCACAGGGGCCGGGCCCCTCCATCTCACAAAGGGGCAGCAGCAGACAGGTTACACGAGGCCTCCCTTCTCACACTCCCTGGGTTCGTGCATCCCTCAGTGTGACTTTGCACGGTGAATCAGTGGTGACCTCATGTCTGGTTCTGGCCAACAGGATGTGGCGTAAGCCACTCCGTGCCAGTCTGAGCCTGGGCGTTCAGGGCCCCATGCACATCTGCTTCCTCTCAAAGCTCTGCAACCGTGGGAACAAGTCCAGACTGGCCTGTGAGGGGATGAGAGAACAGGAGGCCAGAGAGGAGCCCCGCACCCCACCCCACCCCTTTGTCCAGCCGGGCATGGCTGGTGCTGTTTGGAGCCTGGGGGGGCCTCTGCTGCCGCCCCCTCCCCAACGTAAGAGTCGCCCCCAGTTCTCCCACCTCGCGCACCTGGACATCTGGCCGCTCTCTGGGGAGACCCCGCATCCCTTGCAGTCCACCTCCCATCCCAACGTTATGACACGCAGAACCTTCTGGAATGCCCTCTCTCTTGCCCCAGGCCCCCTTCAAGCTTCAGCTCCCTCCTCTCCTCCAAGATGCCATCCCCACTTCTAACTCTGGCCTGGGACCCCCATGAGATGGAGCCAACACAAAACGAAGCAGAGCCCTTTGAGCCCTGGATCCAGCTGTGCCTGAAGGACACCCTGGACTTGGCGGCTACATGCACTAATAGATTTCCTTTTCTCCTTGATGGGTCTGATCAGTTTTCCTGTCGTGTGTAACTCCTCACCCCATCCATGTCACGGAAGCACCAAAGCTGGAGACCCCATGGATAACCCTGGCCCCAGCTCAGAGGAGGTGACAGCTGGGCTAGGCCTTGATCATGTAGGCCTTGATCATATGACTTGCGTCATAGTTAGCTGGGGGCAGAGGGGTGTGCCCGGGCAAGCCGGTGCAGGTGTTGGCTGTCTTCCTGGGAGCCAGTGCAGCTCACTGCCTCCTGGGTGTGACCTCTGCCCAGGCAGGCCCCAGGCTCCCAGGCTGGCTCCCCACAGTGATATGATAGCCTTGGGCCTTGGCGAGGGCTGGAGGCCTGAAGAGGGGGTAACACTGCAGAAGCATTGCATGAGGGTGGGCAGTTTAGGCACCCAGAGGTCTTGCCTCATGAGTCATGCTGGTGTCGGGACTCCCAGCCTCAGGATTCAGCTAAGGTGAGAGGAGCAATGTCCAGAGGTCATCAGCCCACACCTGTCCCTCCCCAGCCTCCAGCTTGGCCACTACGATGGACGCCCCATGGGGGCAGTGCTAGTCAGATGCAATGTGCAGGTTACCAAACGAAGTGGGTTTAAGGAGCCACTCTCAGCTCTTCAGTGAAGTCATTTCAGATCCTTGGTCCCAGCAGACTTTGCACCCATCAATGTTCAGACTTCTGCAGCTTGATCATGCCTCCAGGCCCGGCTTAAATGCCACCTTCTCCAAGAAGCCTTCCCTGACCACCCCAGGAAAAAGGGCTCCATCCTGCTTCTCATGTCCCTTTGAACCCAGGACCCCTCACAGATTACCATTCCCAGACTATCACGCGAGGCAGTTACTTGTACATATGTTGTATTTTCCTTCGGTTCATCTCTGCCAACCCAAGGCCCAGCCAGGACCTGGTAAGTACACCTGATGGGTAAATGTTCGCTAAATGAATAAAGAAAAGTTGGCTAAAATTTCGAGAGTCCAATCACATTGCCCTTACCATGTGGCAGGCACTGTTTTAAATGATTAATACATACAAACTCACTGACTCCTCTAAAGACCCCTGGTGATATCTTCTGTTTGATCCCCACTTAACAGGTTTGGAAACTCAGGCACAGAGAGGCTCAGTCACTTGTCCAGAGTCACACAGCCTGTATGCAGCAGAGCCAGGACTCAGACCCAGGTGGTCCTTCGCCAGAGTCTGTGCTCTTAGCCCCAGGACCACTACATGTCGTCATTCCAGATGTGTAGTGAGGGCACTGAGTGCCAAGAAGGCAAAGGGACTAGACTGTGGCCTCACAGCCAGTGGCCAAACAGCCCTCCTGCCTCCTGGTCTGACTCTTCCTAACTTTAAAACGGGAGCCCCAAGGCCTTGGGACCCAAAGGTTGCTCACCTTTTCACCAGGCTTCCTTGGAGATTGCACGCAAGTTCTTTCCCATAGAGGCAGAGCCAGTCTGGGCCTTCCTCCCTTCTCTCGGTGAAAGTTTTTCCTGTGGGCATCCTGTGGGCAAAGAGGCGGCTGAGTTTGTGGTTTGAGGGTGTGTCCAGGGCATGTTGGTGGATGGGTTCAGCCTTTGTGTGCAGGCATTGTTGCTGGATGGAGGCTGGTGGGCGCAGCCCTGGGCCTCCAGACCAGGGGAGGGAGTGGAGGGGACTTGGGCTGTGCCCTGGCACTGGTACAGCTGAGAGAGACACCCCAAGGAGCGGGGTGTGGGGTGGAGGCTGGGAACCCCACTGGTGGGCAGGGCGGGCTATGGGGTGGGGCTCCAGGAGGGCCGGGGGTCCTGCACCGACCGCTGTTTCCCTCCTGAGCGAGGCCCGTGTCCGTGGTGCCCAGGGCAGCAGGCAACGCCCCGACCACTAGGCCACCTGGGGCCCTGCGGGAGAACTTGCTTCCCTCCTCATTGATGGCAGAGCTGTGGGCCACCATGTCTGACACCACGTGACCATGCCTGAGCGGTCACGTGACCCCGAGGTGGCCCTCCATAGGCCTACCCGGGACCAACAGCTGACGGCAGGAGGTGCGGCGCTAGCCAGTGGGATTCACTCCCTCGGCCCCAGCCGGACATCTCAGGAAAAGAGAGGGGCTCCTGGAGGGTTGAGGATGCCGGGGCGGGGGTGGTCCTGGGGAGCCTGGGGGTCTTGGGGGACCCAGGAGGGCCTAGGGGACTTCAGGGCATCTTGGGGAACTGGTAGACCTTGGGGAACCTGGGGGGTCTTTTAGGAGCCCGGGGTGGTCATGGGGGCTTTGAGGCATCTTGGGAGAATCTTTGGGGCCTCAGGGGGCCTAAGGAGTTGGGGGACCTTTGGGCGCCTCTGGAGGCATAGGGGACCTCGCGGAACCTTGAGAGGCCTGTGGGTCCTGGGCAACCTTGGGAAGTCTTTGGGACCTTAGGGAGTATTGGGGGGTTTTCAGGGGCCTTGGGGGGCCTTGGGAGAGTGGAGCAGCTCCCCTAGGGCCAAGGTCATGCTGGCGGCTGTGGCCTGGGCAGGTCACTGCACCTGGGAGCCCTGACCCCCTCTTTGAGTTACGGAGTGTAACACAGGCCCACCTGAGTCCTGTGAGGGTGAAGTGACCCAAGGTGACAGGCCCCTTCCTTCCAGCGCCCTTGCCTGTGCCCTCACCCCTGGAACCCCGTGAGGCCAGGCCCACGCCTCCCCCAGACCAGCTCACTTCCAATACTGTGGATTGTCCGAAAGCTTTTGTGGGGAGGCAGGGCACGAGCTCCTGTCACACACCACCCCCCGCAAGAGGTGTCCCCTTGTCCCCGAAGTTCCTCCCACACTGACAAGCAGGCCAGGTGGGAGAGGCCCTGAGTTAGCTTCCATTCTCTCTCCAAGGTTGTGCAGACTTTCTGGCTGGGGAGTGACACGACCAGGATGGGGCTGGTCCTTCAGGGCAATGGCGCTGGCTGCTGGCAGAGGCTGACGTGGCCTGGCCAGGGTCTTGGTGACGGCTGGATGGTAGGAAGCAGACAGAGTGGAGCGGAAAGTCCAAGTTCCTGGCCAAGGCACCTCATGGAAGGCCTCAGGGCCTGGCCCCCTTCCTGGTCTCCTCCCTGTCCAGGGGCCGGCGCATGGATGCCACCTCCAGCCCTGCACGGCGGGTCTGTCCAGGTCTCTCCATCTTTGCGTTAATGCCTCGGTCCAGGCCACTGTCATCTGCCCCCGACAATACCGGGGATTTCCGGCGGGTCCCCTTGCTCCCCTTCTGGCCCGTCCGATCCATTCTCCACCAGCAGCCAGAGTGATCTTAAAATGTGACCCTGCCCTCCTCAACCTGCCCCGTGCTCCACGGCAGCATCTACGGCCACATCTAGAGGCGCCCATGGCCTCCCCACCACCACCTCCCCTCCTCCTTCCTGGCAGAGGCTCAGTTCTTGGGGGAGCCCAGCCTCCCCGGGGCAGCAAATTGAGGAGCTTGTGGCAGAATATGTGTTGATCCATTGCTTCCTTCATTTAGAAAGTCTGCTGGGAGGGCTCCCCTGGTGGCGCAGTGGTTAGGAATCTGCCTGCCAATGCAGGGGACACAGGTTTGAGCCCTGGTCCGGGAAGATCCCACATGCCGGGGAGCAGCTATGCCTGTGCGCCACAACTACTGAGCCCACGTGCCACAACTACTGAAGCCCGCGCGTCTAGAGCCCGTGCTCTGCAGCAAGAGAGGCCACCACAATGAGAAACCCATGCACCACAACTACTGAGCCTGCGCTCCAGAGCCTGCGAGCCACAACTAGTGATCCTGTGTGCCACAACTACCGAAGCCTGCGTGCCTAGAGACTGTGCTCCGAAACGAGAGAAGCCACCACAATGAGAAGCCTGTGCACCGCAGTGAAGAGTAGCCTCCACTCGCCACAACTAGAGAGAGCCCGTGCGCAGCAACAAGACCCAATGCAGCCAAAAATAAATAAATTAAATAAATAAAATTTAAAAAATACCTTTACAGAATAAAAAGTGTGCTGGGAGCGTATCAGCTGAGCCGTGTGGGGGGCTGGGCGGTCTGCCTCCTGCCAAGTTGCTCGTCCTGGGGTCCAGGGCCCACCAGCCTGCCTCACATGTCCCCTGGCCTGTGATTGGTCCGGGTGGGTGTGTGAGCCTGTTCTGGCCAATGGAGGAAAGTCCGCTGGGGCTTCGAGAGGAGGTTTCCTCAGCAGACAAAGGAGACAACAAGACAGGTCCCTTTTCTTCCCCGGACCCGTCCCTTCTGTCTGTGACAACATCCCAGCCCACGAACCTGCTCGGGGATGACGAGGGCCCTGGAGCATGGAGGCCGACCACGCCAGGCACTGCTCTAGGGGCTTTGCAGAAGCCAACACACTCGCCGCCCCACGAGGTAGGTGCAATTACTATCCTTATTGTACTGATGGGGACAGCAAGGCACGGAGAGAGGTGGGTCTTCTGCCCTGGTAGCTGATGCAGCCAGCCTGCCTCCAAAGCCCCTGCAGGGCTCTGTCCCCGTCACAGCTGCTCAGCTTCCCCTCGGCCACTCCCTTCAGCTGCTCTGCTGTCTCAGCTCCTTGGGCCTCTTCCCCCTCCTGGGCTCTGACACAGTCTCTTCCTTTTGCCCGGAACACTCTTCTCACGCGACTGTCTCATTATGGGATCCCGGTTCAAATGTTCCCTCCCCCCAGGGACATGTTTGGCTGGGGCCGGCGGTGAAGGGGGCTTCACTACAAGCCCTTTTGTGCCTTTTCAATGTTGAACCATGTGAACATATTACCTACTGTCTCACTCTGCTTGGGCCCCCATAACAAAATGCCACACTAGGCCACCTGAACAGCAGACATCTGTTTCACACGGTTCTGGAGGCTGGAAGTCCAAGACCAAGGTGCACTGATTCAGGTCCTGGTGAGGGCTCTTTCCTTGGGTTGCTGACGGCTGCCTTCTCACTGTGTCCTCACGTGGCCTTTCCTCCGTGCGTACAAATGGTGACAGAGATCTCTCTCTTTCTCTTTCTTCCTCTTCTTATAAGGACACTAATCCCATCATGAGGACCCCACCTTCATGACCTCATCTAAAACTAAGCACCTTCCAAAGGCCCCATCTCCTAACACTACCATGCTGGGGATGAGGACTTCAGCATATGAATTTGGGGAGGGAGGCACAGGACTCAGTCCTTAACACCTACTCAAAGAATAATAAAAATGCTTAAATTTAAAAAGACATGCCACTTTACACCCATTAGGATTGTCATCACTGTTTAAGAAAACAAAACCAAAAAAAGGAAAATAACATTCCATTGGCAAGGATGTAAAGAAGTTGGAACCCCTGGGCTTTGCTGGTGGGAATGCAAAATGGTGCAGCTTGTATGCAACACAGTTCCCTAAAAGGTTAAATATAAAATTACCATATGACCCAGCAATTCCATCCCTGGGTATATATATATACACCCTAAAGAACTGAAAGCAGGCGCTCAAACAGATACTTGCCCACCCATGGTCATAGTAGCATTGTTCACAATCGACAAAAGGTGGAAATAACCCAAGTCCCATTCATGGGTGAATAGGTAAGCAAAGTGTGGTCTCTACACACAGTGGAATATCATTCAGCCTTGAAAAGGAAGGAACTTCTGACTCGTGCTACCACATGGATGGACCTTGAGGACATTATACTCAGTGAAATAAGCCAACACAAAAAAGGTAAATACTGTACGATTCCAGTTACAGGAGGTCCCTAGAGGAGTCACATCCATAGAGACAGAAAGTAGATGGTTGTGCCAGGGGCTGGGGGAGGGGGATGGCGAGTTGGTGTTTAATGAGGACAGAGTTGGTTTTGCAAGATGAAAAAAGTTCTGGACACGGAGGGTGGTGATGGTTGCACAAGAATGTGAATGGACTTAACGTTGCTGAATTATACACCTAAAATGGTTAAGATGGTAAATTTTATGTTATGTACATTTCACCACAATAAAAAAGTTATATAAAGAAGTGGGTAAATCTAAGTAAGTATTGGCTATATAATCAAATTAAGTTCTCATAGTGTTTTTTTAAAATAAATTTATTTATTTCTTTATTTTTGGCTGTGTTGGGTCTTCGTTGCTGTGCGAGGGCTTTCTCTAGTTGTGGCGAGCGGGGCTACTCTTTGTTGTGGTACGCGGGCTTCTCATTGCAGTGGCTTCTCTTGTGGTGGAGCGCGGGCTCTAGGCACGCGGGCTTCAGTAGTTGTGGTGCACAGGCTTCGCTGCTCTGTGGCATGTGGCATCTTCCCGGACCAGGGCTTGAAGCCATGTCCCCTGCATTGGCAGGTGGATTCTTAACCACCGTACCACCAGGGAAGTCCTCAAACCCTTTTATAGCTTCATCATTTCTTTATGACTTAAAAAAATTTCCTACTTCCTATCTTCTATGTATCTCGAGGCATTATCCGTTCTGTATACTCCTTCTTGGATCTCTTTTAGTTTTGTCTGCCATTCTCAGACTTTTTTCCCCCTCTTATCTCTAATTATTCCCCAAGCTCTTCAACTCTCATATTTTCTTTTCCTCTAATCATTTATTTTCTGAGTGTTAAATTTTGAATTATGTTATTTTTTCATGACTTCTATCATTTTTCTTAATTTGGGGGCCTCAGTTTAAAATCCTAGCTACAGTTTTCATCGCTCTGTGGGCACGTATCTTCTTTTTTTTTTAACACGTGAATTAATTTTAATTCATGTGCAACTTTTTCAAATTTTATTTTTAATTTAATTTTTTAATTTAATTTTTTATTTTTGGCTGCTCTATATGGCTTTCAGGGATCTTAGTTCCCCGACCAGGGATTGAACCTGGGCCCCGGGAGTGAAAGCACAGAGTCCTAACCATTGGACCACTGGGGAATTCCCAGTGGGCACGTTTTTCTGCTGCACTTTCCTCTTTCATCGCTGTGCTGTCTGATATCATTTGGCCCTCGCCATATTTGACTATTTACATGCAAATTAATTAAAATGAAATGCAGTTACATGCTCAGCTCCTCATTGACACCAGCCACATCATTTTTTGTTTTGTTTTTTAAATTTTTATTTATTTACTTATTTTATTTATGTTATTTGTTTATTATTTTTGGCTGCGCTGGGCCTTCGTTGCTGCGCGTGGGCTTTCTCTAGTTGCAGTGAGCGGGGGCTACTCTTCGTTACGGTGCGCGGGCTTCTCATTGTGGTGGCCCCTCTTGTTGCGCAGCACAGGCTCCAGGCGTGAGGGCTTCGGCAGTTGTGGTGCGGGAGCTCAGTAGTTGTGACTCGCGGGCTCTAGAGCATAGGCTCAGTAAGTTGTGGTGCACGGGCTTAGTTGCTCCGCGGCATGTGGGATCTTCCTGGACCAGGGCTTGAACCTGTGTCCCCTGCATTAGGCAGGTGGATTCTTAACCACTGTGCCACCAGGGAAGCCCCAGGGAAGCCCCAGACCAGCCACATCTTAAATGCTCAATAACCATGTGTGGCTACTGCATTGGGCTGCACAGATACAGGGTATTTCCATCATTCTAGAAAGTTCTATTAGACAGAGCTGGCCCATAGGATCATAACTCTCTGCTTTGCTCCTTTGTGTAATGTTACCGTGACCTCCTCCAGGCTGCTCTGTTACAATTCCTTAAGGCTCTCCCCACCGACTCAGCCCCAGGGGCCCAACAAAGAGGGTGGGGCCCCTCCACGACCTCCTCCTTCTGGCCGCTGCCAGGCCTGCCCTCCCTCAGATCTCTCCCCTGGCGTGAAAGCCCCTCCTCCGAGAAGCCCCCAGCGCCCTGGGACGCAGCGGGTGCTCCCCCAGCTCCACTGACCGCTCACACTGGGGGCTCAGGCATGGGTCTCCCTCCCCCACAAGAAGGTCTATGTAGGCCAGGTCTGCATGTCTGCGGGGTGAGGGGTGAGAAGGAAGGAGGTGTGGTCACCACCCTGCAAAGTAGGGAAACTGAGGCACAGAGAGGTGGAGGGACTTGCCAGGGTTACACAGCAGGTAAGACCCAGAGCCTAGATCCCGGCTAGCAGACCCAGTCTCCTCCGCAAGGGGACAGAAGGCCGGGCTGCTAAGGAGGGAGCCCTGTCCACGTGGCCCTATGTGGTGCCGGCACCGGGAGGCTGCGTGGCAGCAAGGACTACGCCTGGGGGTGGGAGGCTGGCCAGCGGGCTCGGCTTCTGGCCCCTGCACTGCCGTTTGCGGCCACGAGGTGGCGCACGCTGTCAGGCTCAGAAGCCAGGACCCCAAGTTTGTGCAGCAAGTCCCCGTCCCAGGCCAGCAGGCTGGGGTGCTGGGCTCCATCGCCTCCTTGGGGCCTGGCTGAGCCCTGCTGAGGAGCCATGTATTCTATCATGACCCCCACACACTCCCCCCGTAGGGAGCACCATCTCTCTACGTCCACAAGCAGAGAAAAGCCTTCAGATCTTGCATTTATCACCACGCTTTCTCTGCTGAGAGAGGCTCATTTGTTTCCCTTGTTAACATTTCCGAGATGCTGACGCAACTTACAACAGAGGACGGCTCTGACGCACGGCGGGTGGTTCATTTTTTCCTAAAAAGCTGTTATTAAGTTGATGGTGCATCTTACCCGGTGGCATTTTAAACTCAAGGAAACATGTGAATTACATTTCCGGGCGTCATTTGGCCACCATCAGTACGACATTTGCTGAATGCCTACTGTGTGCAAGACAGCCCCAGGGACTGGAGTATAACATGTGCTGACTGACTCAGAATATACGGAACTATCAGACCTTCCACCTCTGGACGGGCAGGCAGGCACCGTACATCCTGTTCCAGACCCCTCGGAGGAGGACGCCTTGCATGCCCTTGGCCTCCCCTACAGGCTGCGGCCAGCCTG
This sequence comes from Leucopleurus acutus, assembly GCF_964270905.1. Classification (NCBI taxonomy): domain Eukaryota; kingdom Metazoa; phylum Chordata; class Mammalia; order Artiodactyla; family Delphinidae; genus Leucopleurus; species Leucopleurus acutus. The sequence continues at coordinate 100,618,596 of NC_139152.1, forward strand.
TTCAGTGGGGACCATGTGCGCCGCGGTAGAGACTACAACCCCAGCCTGCGAGTGGGCATCTCACTTCTTCACTTTGCAGAGGAGGAGACCGAGGCTCAGAGGGTTGGGTGGTGTGTACAAGGACACACAGCCACCAGGAGCAGACCCAGTCCTGCCCCTCCCGTGGCAAAGAGCATGCGCGGTGTGGTCCCAACCTTCCCTGTCACAAGGCCTGAGCGGCAGCACCCACGGCGTGGGGCCGGGGCTTTATTCCCCGCGTGTCCCCCCATTTGATCTGGGTGGTGGGCAAGTCCCGTGACTGTGGGCAGGGCTCTATAAAAGCTGCTCCACACGCCTCCCACCTGCTGGTCACTCTGAGACCCTCCGGTCAACACCCTCTGGAAGCATTCTGGAGCCAGAAGCCTTTCTCTGTCAAAAGCACCGGTGCGATCTCGTGGTCCCTGCTGAAAACCCTTCCACAGCTCCCTGCTGCTCCGCGGATAAGCCTGAGCTCAGTGGGCTGTCCTCCTGCCTTTTTCCAGCTAAACGGAACAAGTGGTCCCTGCTGCAAACCCTTCCACAGCTCCCTGCTGCTCCGCGGATAAGCCTGAACTCCGTGGGCTGTCCTCCTGCCTTTTTCCAGCTAAACACAACAAGTGGGGCTCTCTGCCCCCGCCCCACCCCGGCCTTGCTGCCTACCCCACCCCTACCCCCATTGCTGCCGTCTCCTTCCAGCCGCCCAGGACCTAGGCTCCTTCTCTCCTGAGCCCAGCCTCCACCCCAGCTCCACACCACTCCCCAGGGGCCACTCAGTGCCAGGTGCTGCCAGCCGGAGCGGGTGACACAGGAAAGGACCAGGAGTCTGGAGCGGGTAGTCGCTGGGCTTGGATCCCATTCTCCCTGAGCCCCCCGTGTCGGCGTCCTGTGGGACATGGGGATGTGTCTTCAGATACCGAGGGCCAACGTCATTTCCATGAACCATGGGCACTGCTGGGAGCTGGGCGGGGTCACGGAGGGCGAGAGAGGGAAGTGCCTCATTTGGCCACTAACATCCCCTGCTTCTGCCCGTCACGTGGGTCTAGGCATCTTGCTCCCAGGTGCTCTCCAGGACTCTGAGGATGGGGGACAGGGTTCTGAGGGCTCGGCTGGCCCCGGGGTGTGTGCGGGCTCCAGGCCACCTTCCCAGAGCCGGCAGCCGGGCTTGGAGTTTGGCACCGCCCGCTCTGCACAGCCCTGCCCCGCCGATGCCCCAGGTCCAGCTCAGCTTCAAGCGGCCGGGTGGGGAGCCAGTGGTGGCCCTGCCAACCCTCAGCGGTGTGGTCCTGACGGCCAGGTGACTGCTCTGAGCCTGTGTCCACAAGGTCAGGCATAACAGATACCGCAGATGGGGCAGTTTAAGCAACAGAGATTTAGTCCCTCACAGCCTGGAGGCTGGAGGTGAAGGATCGGAACGTCAGCAGGGTTGCTTCTTCCCAAGGCCTCTCGCCTTGGCGTGCAGAGCGCCATCTTCTCCCTGTGTCGTCACTCTGAGTGTGGGTGTCCTAATCTCCCTGTCTTATAAGGACCCCAGCCCTGTGGGGTTGGGGACCACCCGAATGAATGTATTGTAACTCAATCACCCCTTCAAAGGCCCTGCCTCCAATTACATCACATTCTGAGGAATTGGGGGCTAGGACTCCAATTCATGAGTTTTGGGGAACAGAGTTCAGCCCGTAACAGCCCTCCTCTGTAAATGGGGGGATGGGATGGCTCCGAGGAGCTGCCAAGCAGGGTGGTGTGGGTGCCCCGTAACGTCAAGTGCCCCACGTTGGGGTGTATCCGGTCCATGCCTGTCCACCAGGCAGGCACAGCGCAAGCAGCGTCAGGTACAGGGTGGGCGCCCAGCGAATGTCTGTAGGCTGGGCTGAAAGTCATGGACGCTGGGGCGGCCCCAGAAACACGCTTCAACCTCTTCCCTTCCCCTGGTTCCTCCGTCTCCTGCCTGGTACCCCTAGTCCTGGTCTTTCATTCGAGAACATTGCTTGGGCACGTGCTCTGTGCCCCGCTAGGGCGGAGGGCTGTGGGTGAATACTTCAACCACTGCACTTGCTACTTTCATGAACAAAGAGGTCCCCTTCGGGGCCTGTTCGAGGTGGATCTCTGTCATCTGTGAACAAAAGGGCTCTGACAGTTACAGAGACTGGCTAAGGTCCTGAGGTGCGGGGCAGGGACACACACATGGGTAATCTGGGTCGTTCCCCAGGGGGGTTGATGGGGAGAGTTGGGGGAAGAGACAAGAACACAACCAACAACAGGGTGAGGGATGCAGGGGGTGGCGGGGCCCATGATGGGGAGTCCTGAGGGCCCTGGCTGCAAGGGAGGCTGGGACCAGTTCTGGCCAGGCCGGTGAGGGGGTGTTTGTGGAGCTGGGTCTTGCAGGCTGGGTGGAGTTTGAATAAGGAGGGTGGTCCTGGGAGGATGTGGCAGGTACGATGGCTTGGGGGCAGGAAAATTGAGCATGTGTTTGCGAAAATCTCTAGTCCTGTTTGCCTGGAGAGCAGAGAGACAAGGCCAGGAAGCTGTGAGGGCGCAGTGCATTCCAGGCCGGGACACAGAAGGGGCCAGTGGGGTCTGGAAGCTGGGCCCGGTCCTGGGAGGGGTGCTGGGCATGAATGTGGCTCAGACCACCCAACAGAGCTCTCATACTGGGGAAGAGACAGTCCTGCCTACAGCTTGCCACAGCACCCCTGCCGCCCCGAAACAGACCCCACGTTTGTGCGTTAGCTCCCTTAATCTGAAATCATTTGGTCTCCCATTCTGCAGTCGGGAAACTGAGGTACAGAGAGGTAAGGCCTCCTGCTAGGAGCCCACCTGAATGATTGCCTCTGACCCAGGCTTATCAGGTCTACCTTCCCAGGCTGGGGGAGGATGATAGAAGGGCCCCACACCTTGTGAGGACAAAGAATGTCACCTGCCATTTCAGTAAACAAAGGATGCTGTGGCCATCAAGCCATCTGTCACTGCAGACGCCCCCTGCCCGCAATGGTGCACCCAGGTCGGAGAAAAACAGGACACTGGCCCGAGATAGTTAAGATGCATATGAAAGGAATGATTTCAATGAGACAAAACTCATTCCTCTTCCCATATGTAGAAAAGTACGAAAATCATTAGCTTGAGATGCCTGTTCTGTGTGATTATCAGTAATCCTTTGTTGCTCAACTACATTTGTTCCCCAGCAAAACCTCCTGTGTATCCTGGCTCCTACCTTTACTTCTTTGGAACAGTCTCTCAGAGCTATGTGAGAGGCTGCCATCCCTGGCGACTTCCCCGGCAGTCCAGTGGTTAAGACTCCGCCTTTCCAATGTAGGGGGCTCTGGTTCCACGCGGTACGGCCAAAAAAACTGAAGACATAACTCTCAACTTTTAGGTTGTGCAAAATTTTTTCGGTTGACACTTACCCCAGGGAATGCTTCAGAGGCACCTGAGTTGGGAGCCTTGAAGACCGGATAGGAGATTGGGAGTTGGGTTAGGTAGTGGGGTAGGCGGCGGGGTTGTGGGGGGGTAGCTCAGTTCTGGATTCCTGGAGGTGTCTGTAGGACTCCCACGGTCACTGGGTTTGGGGCAGAGCAGGGGAGCTGGGCTTAAGACACATAAGGCAGATGGGACCGTCAGGGCAGAGCCCAGAGCACCCAGCTGAGGAGGGGTGGCTGATAAGTCTGGGGACAGACAGCCTTGGGGCCTTCCATGTTCTCTGGGTTCCCCAATCCTCCGACTCCAAGCTCCAGCAGCCATCCTCCTGGTCAGACCTGGGTGGGGAGTTAATCGTGGGGCCCGCAGCCCAGGATGTGGACCTATGGTTTTGGAAGGGTGGTCCCTTCTACTGGTAAGCTAGACAGCCCCTGGTCCGGGAGCCACGGAATGTGCAGGGTTCTCCTGGGGGCGCGCGCGCGCGCGTCCAGACTCGGGCGGGGGGGGGGGGTCAGGGGGGCTTAAAGCTGCCTCCCTCTACTAACTCCCCGGCCCCGCAGTGTGCAAGCGTGCGGGATGGGCTCCCTTGAATGACAAAGGTGCGACTCAGAGAAAGAGGCCCGCATCCTGAGGTCAGGGAGCGCCCCTGGGCATGGGGGGGGGGTCAACCCCCGCTACAGATTCGAGTCTAGAGGGAGTGTGTGCAACCCCACCTGCCCTCCCCCTGCAGGGTCCAGGTACCCTCCCCCTGGGTGGGCCGAAGAGTGGCTTCAGGGGAAAGGCGGTTCCCTATGGGATGTGGTCGCCACCGGTAGCAGTCTTTGACCCAGGTCTGAACCTCAGGCGGTCCAACTGCGGCTCCCGTGGGGTGTCTGGCCGGCGGACCGCGGATGAAGTGACGGCAGCATGCGTGCCTGGGCGTGGCTGTGCCCGTGGCGTCCGCCCTATAGACGCGCGGGAGCGCGCGGCCGTAGGCGCAACCAGCGGACGGCCGCGCGGAGAAGCCGCCGCGCGTGCGCGTGGGTGCAGGTGGCGGGGGCGCACGTGGGCCACCCAAACAAAGGTGGTGCCGCGTGACCCAGCTCGCTCTCGCTTGCGAATCCGCCAGGGCAGACGAGCCCCCGCGGGCGGCCGCATCCGGTGGGCCGACTGCCCCGAGGGCGCGCAAGGAGGGGCGCGACTCCTTTAAGGCGCGGCGGGGCGGGGCGGGGCTTGCCAGCTCAGGTCGTGGGGCGTGGCGTTGGGCGTGGCGGTGAGGGGGCGTGGCGTTGGGCGGGGCGGAGCGCGCGCGGGGCGGGGCGGCGGCTGCGCAGGCCGGGCCGGGGGCGCGCAGATTTCGCGCAGCGGGACGCGAGCGCGCGACCTGGCGCCGCCGCCGCCGCCGCCTCCGCCTCCGCGCTCGTGGCCGGGACCCGCGGGGCCGCCTCCTCCGGGCTCCCCGGCGCCGCTCGGCTCCCGGGCGGGCGGCAGGTGCAGCGCGGCCGGGCGGCTGGCGAAGGGGGCTTCGAGGCGACGGTTGGATGAGAGGTGGCCCCGGTCTCCGCGCAGGGTAAGCGGCGCGCGTGCGGACGCCCACACAGACCTCGGCGGACACACGGACAGGCTCCCCACGGGGGCCGGCCGAGCCGCGACCCCGCGCGCTCGTCCACGCTCTCCCGGCGCCCGCAGCCAGCGGCCCTCCTAGCAGGGCCCCGCGCGGGCGCGCCCCGCATACACGCCCCCGGGTCCCGCGTTGGCCTGGGCGCGCCGCGGCCGCGGCGTCTCCTGGCCCGCGTTGTGCCGGGCTGGCCAGGGAGAGGAGGACGTCCCGTGGGCGCGGGGCCTGAGGTGGGCTGGTGGTGGTGGGCAGGGCGGGGGTCGCCGCGGCCAGGCTGGGGCACGGGCGGGCTCGGCAAATGTCGTCTTCGCCACTCACTCCTTGGGGACAGGAGAGGAGGAGGGAGACCCCGGCCGCTGTGACCCCAGAGACGACCCCGCTAGAAAGTTGTGGGCGCTCGTCCTCCTCCCCGCACCCCTCCGTTCGCCCTGTCCCCTTTCCCTTTGTTTGGGACTTTTAGCTGGTGGGGCTCTGCTGGGGCCCAGCCCCGCGTGCAGGCACGGAGGAGAGGTGTAGTGCAGCAGCTCCCAGCCCGCGGCCCCCGCCTGCCCAGAGCAGGCCCTGCGCCCCCGTCCAGGCCTGGCCTACCACCGGGGGAGGGAGGAGAGTCGGAGCCGGGCGGGCTGCTGCACCTGTCTGGGCAGGGAGGCTCTGGCAGTAGGAGCAGCGGCCCCGGCCAGGGCCATAGACCTGAGGGGGTACCCCTGGAAGCTGAGTCCACCCTGGGGCTGTTGCCAGCCCTGCATTTCCGGAGGCGGGGAGGATTCAGTTTGGGCGACACCTTCTGCAGGATGGGTTTCCCTTCTTGTCTTCCTAGTGAAGGCTGGGGAGAAAAGACAGAGTTCTGAGCATCTCCCCCCCACAAAAATGGAGGCTTCTGAGCCCCAGCGCTCATCGCAGCGCAGCCCTAGGGGTAGTTTCAGGCCTGGGCCTGGCAGGGGCAGGGCTGTGCAATAGTTAAAGAGAGGAATTTGGAGCCTTGCCTCCGTCACACATCTGTTCGGTGACCTTGGGCAGGAAGGCCTTGAGCCGTCTCATGCCTCAGTTTCCCCACCAGTAAACGGGGAGGGGGGCTGACAAGAGGATTAGATGATGTGATACAGACCCCCCCCACCCCCCTCCCCGACGGGACACACCTAGGGCAGAGAGCAGAACACCCTGGAGAGGCCAGCGGTGCCCTTCGCCCCCTGGCGGCTGTTGATTTCCTGACTCTGCCCCACGTGTCCCAGGCCCATCTGGGGACGCACAGTCTGGCTGGGTGAGTGTGCTCCAGTTGTTGCCCTTGTCCCCTGCTGGGGTGGAACCACATCCCACAATGTTAGCTGGGACCCCTCGGATCAGGGACCTCATTAAACCTGCCCCTCCTTCCTGTTGCAAACCCCTCTGAAAACTCCCTGCCTGGCCCAGGTAAGGGGCCTGGCCTGCCTGTCCTTCCCTCTGTCTTGGCTGTGATGTTGATCCTTCTGCAGCACTGTGACCACGGGCAGGGGTCTTGAACCTGCAGGCTGCCCAGTGCTGGACTCCTATTTGGGGGGGGGGGTGCCAGCTTGGTCCTGGGGACCAGGAGGTAGGGTTCCCTGAAGCCTCTAGACGGCGCCACCCCCTCTCTGCCCTTCTTTCCTGTGGGCTGCCTTGGCTCATAGGGTGTGGTTGTCCCAGAGGTGCGGCCTGGGGACGGTCAGGGCCTGTCCCTTTGCCGTCTGCCTGCCTGCACTCGGGAAAGGCATTTCCTGGAAACTGAACAGGAAGGTCTCAAAGTGTGGTTTGCTTGGCCCTGGCCGCCTTAGTCTGTGTCTTCCACTGAGTTGGGTGGGCAGGGGCCCTTCATGCAGGGAGAACCTGGTGGTCTCTCCAAGCTGCCAGGCTGTGAGGCGCTCCTCGTATCTGTCCAGCCAGAGTGGGTGTCAGGACCCCCCCCGATGGTCGCCAGCTCCGTGTGACCTCTGCTTCCCCTGCCCTCCCCGGGCCTCACCTTCACCAGCTAGAAATGAGGAGAATCAGGCCCGTTTTTCCTGAATCACCACTTCTGCTGTACAATAGAATAGAATAGTGGTTCAGGCCCAATGAAAACAAAGTGTTATTAGATTCCAGTGAGGGTGCAGTTGCCAGGGGAGATTGCGAGCCTGAAGCGCGTTTTCTGTTTGTAACAGAGTATCTGAGCGATGTTACAGATGTGACAGAGATACCAGTGCCAGGCGCAGTCGGCATCTCCGTGGAATCAATGTAATCGGAGAAGCGAAGGTCTCCCCTGATGTTTCCATGGTGTGACCCATGTTAGTGGTTGTACCACTGGTACGCTGTCATCTCATGGGCCCTAGGGGACCCCTTCCAGCTCCCCATGCTTCGCAGTTTGGGAGTTTGCCTCCTGAAGCCAGTCGTATCTGAGCTCTGTGCAGGAGTGGGCTTCCCGTTGTGGAGTGGCGTGGCTCCAGCCAGGTCCTCCTTTCTGGGCGCCACTCCCTCTCGGGGACCTGGGCTGGTTTTTCTTCTTGTGGGCCTCTGGCGTTTGGCCCCCTGTGTAGTCAGGATGGAGGGCTCCTGCCTAGTGGCCGTGCTGGGGACTTGCTGAGCGTCTGAGGAGCTCCAGTCAGTGGAGGGCGTGTGCCAGCTGGGGCGGAAGACACTGGTGGTGGCTGTGTGGCTTGCTTGGACAAGGCTGCTGTTCCTGTCGCCAGCAGGAAGGGAGACCATCTTTGTCGAAAGCCGAGTACCCCTGCTTCCTGTGGAGGCTGCTGACAGCCTTGGGGTATGTAGCAGAGCATCCCTCCCCTTAAAGTAGTTAAAAATGAATTGGGGGTAATGAGACGTGGACATTGAGAGTGAGTAATAGGAATACGGATGCCCTTGCCAGGGGAGCAGCTTCTGTTTGTTTACCAGCCCAGACGTGCTCGTGTGACCACCCAGGTGGCACTCGGAAGGCCTTTGCTTGGGACTGGAAAGCCAGCTGGGGGGCCCTTAGGCACTGCAAGGGGTTTAGGTCTGATTTGTCCTTGGCTTTGGGGTGGTGTGGCAATGGGGGCTCTCACTGGGTCTTTATCCTGGGCAGAATCTAGAAAACACCCTTTGTGAAGGGGCTGAGAGTTCAGTTGCTGGCTGGGGACGAGGAGGGGGCCTGCGTCCTTGACGGTGACGAGTATTTTGCGGAGACAGAGTGGCTGAGACACAGCCAGCCCCGCCTGAGGGGCAGCCGGGCCACCTGCTTGGAGCTGGCCGCTGACGGAGGAAGGCAGTTGGTTGACTTGAGAACTTAAAGGCAGGCCGTCCGACTTCTCTTACTGATTGAGATGGAGCAAGAAAGTGAGGGTTTCCCTAATTAGAGAAAACTGTGTTCCTTGAGCCTTTGGGGTCTGCGTGTGGCCTGTACGGGGGAGTCGGGCAGAGACTTTGGACTGTAATTCACCATTAATGACGCTCGCCATCTAAAGGTTATTAAGATCACTTGGCATTTGAGTTATAACCAGGGTTGTGATGATGTTTAAGCCCTGTGATTAAAGCCTCCTGTGGTTACACCGGCAGACAGGAAGGACTGGCCTGTCCAAAGGAAAAAAGAAATTAATAGTAGAAATCACTCAGTATAGTGTCAGGCGCGGTGCTAAGTGTCTTTCAGGCGTTGGCCCTCGTGGTCCTCACAACCTCCACCTTCACGCGGAGGCAGAAACAGGCCCAGAGAGGCAGGCGGCTGTTCTCAGTCCCCAGTTAGTTAAGCAGCAGAGCTGGGATCGGAACTCGGGTTGTTTGGCAACAAAGGCTGTGCTCTTAACCTCACTGCCTCCCTGATAATCAGTTGAATTTCTGGGGGTTTGTATAAGAAACAGAGGAAGTAAATTTACAGTCATGATGAGAAGTCTCTTTGCCATCAAACGTGTGCTTATAGCAAGAGCGTCTCTTATGCTGGGCCTGATGGCATTCCACGCACTTTATATGATTGATTTTCGTAACAGCTGGAGGTCACTGCTATTATTAGCTCCGTCGGCACAGAGAGGTTAAGTAACTTCCCAGAGGCCACAGGCTGGTGAGTGGCAGAGTTGGGTATCTGTTCCTAAGCTGGGTGCTGTATGCAGGGGGATTAAGTGGAGAAAACTCTTGGTCTGTCGCTGTGTGTTCTTGGGCAAGATGCTTAACCCCTCTGGGCCTCCGTTTGGTCACCAGGAAACAAGGGTCTTGGTGTGGAATATAGAAGCCAGAGGCCTGAGAGCTGGCCCTGGCCCGAGCTGGCCGCGTCTGCACTGCCTCCCCCAGGAAGGCCCTGGGTGGGGAGGCCCAACCATTGTAGCTTCCCCCCAGGAAGAGAGTCGTGGTGAAGGGGGCCAGTGCGCCCCAGCACTGGCTGGTGTTGGATGGAGCTGCCCTGGCTGTTGTCGGGGGTGAGGGCTCTGCCTCTCCCAGAAGCTCAGTCCACACCTGGGGAGAGAGACACCTGACACCCTGACACCGGGCACCGCTCGCTCTGTGAAGTGAGGGCGCTCAGAAAGCCCCCACTGCTCTGTCCCTCGGGAACCGGGGCGGGGGGGGTGGTGATGGGTTGCCCTACCCAGAGCCCCCCTGTGCCGCCAAACCCAGCTCAGCTGTGGTGGGAGAACTAGGTGTGCTGGCGCCATGGAGGGCTGCCGTGGCCCGGGGACCCCCAGGGAAACTGCTCAACCCTCTTGCGGTCAGGTCCCCAGCATCGGTGAAGAGGGCTGCCGCCTCTAGTCCTTCCCTGTGGGCAGGGGGTACATGGCACATGAGGCCCTCCCCAGCCCGCCAGCATGGAGTGCGGTGGGGCTCACCTGAGCCCAGCCTGTGCCCCCCTCCCAGGTCAGAGAGGCCCTGCCTTCCCCCGCTCCGCCCCGCAGGTGCTGCCTGCAGGGCTGTACCAGGGATGGCAGACCTTTGTGTCAGGCACGTCTCTGCTCCATCCCCCTTGCTGGGGAGGCCTCCCTCAGCACCCGGTTTATAGAAGTCCCCCCTCACTTGCCCCCCCGCCCCCCACAGCAGTTGTCCTCCCTGGAGGCAGGGGCTCTCTCCCTCTTGTTCTGGTCCTGAGCAGCCCAGAGCAGGGATGAGGGAGGCGCTCCCTGCTCTGCCCTCGGGGGCCACTCTGCAGCCTGGCCTCCAGGGACCAGCAGCTTTGGGTCCTGGGGGCCTGGCTGGGGTCAGCCCACCTGCAGCTGAGCTAAGCTGGGGCTGGGGGAGGGGAGGGGCCCGGCTCCCCAAAGGCGGGGGCAGGCCTGGGCAGTGAGAGAGGTGTGCGTTTGTTTTTTAAACATCGTTATCGAGGCACAGTTCACATACCATGCAATCCAGCCAGGGAGGGTGCCATTCACCGACTTTTAGCATGTCCACAGAATTGTGCAGCCACCACCACAATCTAATTTTAGAACGTTTTCATCACCCCCGTTAGCCATCACTCATTCTCTTTCCCTCTAGCCCCTGGCAACCGCTAATCTGCTTTCTGTCTCCATGGATTTGCCTGCCCTGGACATTTCGTATCAGGGGAATCGTATGCCCTGTGGAGGTTTGGCCCTGCTCTCCTTCACTTAGCGGGACGCATTTTCAACCGTGTGGCAGCGCGTAGTGACAGAGTTGTGCTTGGTGCCTCTCCTGAAGTGTGGCCCCTCTTCCCCAGCACGAGGTGACCCTGGACGACCTTTCTCACCAGTCTTGGTGAGCTCGCCTTGCATCACCTGGCACCCGGGGTCAGAGTTCGTAGCGGCCCCTTCTGTCGCTATGGCTGTCTGAGAACTCTGTGCCGGCACCATGAGCCATTTCATATGACTCATTTTCAGTGGCCTTTGGTACACTTACCATTTATGTGAGCTGCACTCAAGTCACCTCCTCCAGGAAGCCCTCCTAGCCTTCCCATGCCCCCAGGGTTAGGGCCCTTGTGCCTATCATCCTGTGTGATCCTCTGTTTACCTGCCTGCCTTCTGAGCTCCTGGAGAGCAGGGGCCCCGCTTTTCATCTGATTCCTGGCTGGCCTCGTTGGAGACAGTGTCGGGGGGTGAGTGGTTGCAGATGGCAGGGGTGGCGTGTTTGTGAGGCATTGAGTCCCATGGGCTCTCTTACTGGCTGCCCCGCTATTTCTTTTCCTCGATTATCCTTGAAACTGTACTGTCTGTGTCCTCTGGATCACCTCAAGGGCAGGCCCGGGTCTGGCTCTGGGTATCCTGGACGTTCAGGCAGAGCTGCGGAGTGAGCTGAGCCTTGCCGGCCCCACCTCTGCCCTACCTGCCCGCCACGGCCCACACTGGGTGGCAGGCTGGGTTTTTGGTTTTGTTTTACTTCTTTTTTTTCCTAATAATAGACTGTAGTTTTTAGGACAGTTGTAGACTTATAGAAACATTACAAAGAAAACACAGAATTCTCATATATCTGTCCCTCCCCATGGTTTCTCTTATTATTACCATTTTACTTTAGTGTGGAACGTTGTTATAATTAATTAATGGACCAATATTGATTTTTTTTTTTGCGGTATGCGGGCCTCTCACTGTTGTGGCCTCTCCCGCTGCGGAGCACAGGGTCGGGACGCGCAGGCTCAGCGGCCATGGCTCACGGGCCCAGCCGCTCCGCGGCACGTGGGATCCTCCCGGACCAGGGCACAAACCCGTGTCCCCTGCATCGGCAGGCGGACTCTCAACCACTGCACCACCAGGGAAGCCCAATATTGATAATTATTAACTGAAGTCTGCAGTTTATTCAGATTCCCTTAGTTTTCACCTAATGTCTTTTTTCTACCCCAGGACACCGTACTACATTCAGTTGTCATGTCTCCTTTGGCTCCTCTGGGCTGGGACAGTTTCTCAGGCTTTTCTTATTCTTGATGACTTGACAGTCTTGAGGAGTATTAAGGACATTGCAGATCGCTCTCCACTGGAGTTTGGACAGTTGGAAATGCCCTGCTGGAATTCGGATGTTTCTCTCCGGGTTAGACTGGGGTCGTGGATTTTGGGAGGAAGGTCACAGAGGTGAAGAGCCCTCATCCCATCCCCTCAGGGCACTGATCCCTGTGATGTCGGCCTAGGTCATCTGGCTGATGTAAACTTACTCTTTTCCGTCTGTCCGTGCTGTCCTCCTTGGAAGGAGGTCAGGATGTGCAGCCCACACGTAAGGGGTTTGAGGGTGGAGTGCCTATAAACAGTTTGGAATCTTCTGAATGGGGGACTTGCCTCGTCTCCCCCATTTCTCAGTTTATTCAATCATGTTTTACGTCAGGATCGATTCACGCCTCCTTATTTTATACCTTGAGTTACGGTGCAGTTCCACTTTCCTTATTCTGTTGGTCAGACTGTTCCAGCCTTGGCCGCTGGGAGCTCGTTCAGGTGGTTCCTGAGTTCAGTTGACGTGCCCCTGTCACGTGGGGTGATGTGGACGCATCCTCACTTCCTGGCACTATGGGTGCTCCCAGCCCTAGAATCAGCCAGTTCTCCCAGGAGCCTGGGTCCTTTTACTGGAGTATGGTTTTAGAAACCAAGATCTGGGCGCTGGGTGTGCTCGTGGCTGCTGGGGTCTCATTGCTCTGGGCCCGCTCTGCTGGCAGAGCAGAAATGCACACTGTGGATATGCACACGTCTGTAAGTACTTCTGTGTGTAACCGTCTGTGTTAATACATTAAGTAATATATCAAGTGAGATGTGAGTTCATCCTAGTGATATAACCTATGGTCCTTACCGTGTTATAACCTATATATAACTGTATACAGGGTGACTGTATAACCTATAGTCCGTACTGCGCCCCTCGCTGATCGGTTTCCATTCCAGCAGTGGGAAACTGGGCTTCCCCCATTTGCCATCGTTTACTTGATCGTTCAGTTCCAGTGTAGCTGCAGAGTAGGATCAGACTGTTACCGCCGCCCCCTGGGAAGTGGCTTCATGGGCCAGAGTGCTGTGTGCCTGTGTGGCTCATTACTCCCCTGGGTTCTTGCTGTGCTGTTGGGACGGGCGCTGATAGGTGTTCTCTGCACGGGCCCTGCAGAGGCTGGGGGGGCCGCCGCCTCCCTGAGAAGGTCTGTGACCTGCAAGGAGAGAAGAAGAGAACTGGGGGGCTCCTCGCTGTGCCTGGTCACCCCAGGCCTGTGGGGATGGGCACAGACGTGGCATCCCTTTGAAATTTGAAAGCGGGGCTGGCTTTGAACACACCCTGGAGGCCCAGCCTCGGCGGCAAGAGGAGGAGGGCTGCCGGCGGGACCCTTTGGAGCTCAGACACACCTTTGACTCAGATCCTGGCCCGTGAGTTCCCTGACCTCCTCGGAACTCGCACTGCAGCGGGGAGGGGCAGCTCCGACCATGGTTCTTTGGAGCAGGGCTGGAGGCCGGAGGCCGGGCTCCTTTCTGGAAAGGAGAGAACTGGGCGAGTTCTGCTCTGGTTCACTCGGGGCCCCATGCCGGCTCCCGTTTCTGTCCGCATGTGTGTGGGGTCTGGCGGGGGGAGGGCTTCAGCTGGAGGCTTCAGAGCAGGTGGGACAGGGAGAGGCAGCAAGGTGCCCACCGTTTTAGGGCCGAGTTGGTGGGCAGGGGCGGGCACCCTGGACCCAGGGCCGAGGAGACCTGAGAGCAGGCACGGGCAGGGCTTTGCGGGGTTTGTGCTTCAGAGGAAAGCGGCGGCCACCTGGGCGGGCTTGGAAGACGCCTGGAACCGCGGTTGTCCCTTCGTGCTCCTGCCCTTTTGAGATAAGATGGGGGGGAGGGTCAGTGGACGGGACACCGGCTGGGCCTCAGCGGCTGGCCCAGCGCCTGGGCTCCCGTGTGCCGTGTGTCGTGGGCCAGGTTCCGGGTTTCTGAGGGTGGCATCCACGATGGCTGTCGCTTTGAGTGGCCCACAGGTGACGGAGCAGCGGCGGGAGCTGCCATGCTGACCGCACCGCCTCTGTGCCTGTGAGGAGGTGCCGTGTACACTGTGCCGTCTACACTCGTGGGGAGGTTCTGTTCACACGGTACTGTCTACACGTGTGGGTCACCATGCTGCCCTCCCTGGGACCGGCTGGGGCTGGCGTGGGCTCAGTTTATTGAAGGTCATCTCCTGTCCAGGACTCCTGGAGGCCCAGCTGGCGTGTGGCCCACCTCTGCTGGGGCAGGACTGGGCTCTGGGCCGCGCTGGGGGAGCCATGGGACACGTGGCTGGCTGTCCTGCCCCAGCTCAGGCTTTCGGCCGGGCATCCTGAAAGCCCTCGTCTCCCTGCTGTGGGGCTGGGGCCTCACTGAGGTGGTACCCCGTCTCCCCTGGTCCTGTGCGGGGAGCCCCAAGGAAGCGGGGGTGGGGGTGGGTGAGCCTTCCTGGGAGTGAGGCTCACCTGCCCTGTTGGAGGCCACCTGCCGGCCGGGTCTCCTTGCGCGCCCTGACCCCCCCCCCACTGGGTGCCCCCCACCCCAGGTCCTTGCTGTGCCACAGCCGTCCCTCCTGCTTTCTGGGTTGATATTTGAGGGTCTGCTGGGTCCCCGTGACGGCCGCAGACAGCTGCTGGGAGATGCTTGCCTGGAGATGAGCTTCCCCGTCTCTGGTTGCAGAGCTTCGGGGTGACGGGGATCGCCATCCGGGGCAGGGTCTTTATGGTGCGGGTGGCCGTGCTGCACTGCTGGGCTGAGCCCCGTCTGACCAGTGATGGACCGGGGGGCAGGGAGTGGGGAGTGCTGCGGCCTAGACGGCTTCAGGCGGGGCAGAGCCAGGAAGATGCGTGTCAGTGGTGGCCTCCGGCGGGAGTTTGGCGTCTAAAACTCCGAAGCAACTTGAGTCGTTGAGAAAACACACAAACCCTCAGTATCACCAGAATCTCCCTCTTAGAAGAACCGGATCATAACACCCCGCCCACGGGGTGGCCGCACAGTCCACACGCTGACGGTCGTGTCTCATCTTCCAGCCACTGCTGAGAAGCCAGCGAGGTGTGTGAATCGTCTCGCAGGTGCCGTGTTCCAGAGGCGGAGCTGCCGCAAGTGGCGCCGCCCCTTGTCTCTGCAGGCGGAGCCTTGCCGTGCGCTCCTCCCAGACCCCCGGGCGCGTCCGTGGGGTCCTTTGCTGGCTTCAGCGTCCAGGTCAGATGTCCAGGGACTGGTGTCCGCAGCCCTTTCCCTAGTCCATCCAGAGAGGAAGGTCAGGAACGAGACAGGTGGGCTGGACAGGAGGCCCCCCTGAGGACCTGTGGCCGATGCTGCCTGCGGAGGGTGGTCAGCGGGGGCGTGCCCCCAGGCCCTGCCCGGCCCTGTCCTGTTGGGCGAGCCCGTCGCAAGCGTGCTGAGCCCATCCTGGATTAGGAGGAAAAGCGGTGTTTTGTTCCACAGCCACTGCTTAAGAAAGCCGGGGGATGTGTGGATACGTCAGCCCCTAAGAGTGGAGGGCGGTGGGGGGGGGCGGGTAGGTCTGGAGGGGAGGGGTGGCAACGGGGACCCAAGGAAGCTGGACCTGGAATAGAATTTGAAGGAGTGAGGGTCACTGGCGGTCATCCTCCTTAGCGCCCAGCCTGCCCAGCGGTGGAGGCTGCAGATGTGTGACTTCTCTGCTGCCGAGCACATTTGGGGGAGAGGAAGTGAAATATGAGTCAGCAGGCAGAGAGCCCTGGGCACGAGGGCGGGAGGGCGGCGGAGCTGCTGGCCCACAGACAGGAGGGGAGGCAGGGCTGGAGGAGCCAGCCTGTCCCGCTGCTCCCGCCCTGGCAGCCTGTGTCCCTCCTGGGAGGGCCTGGGGCAAGGCGGTGGGCTGTCACATTCTAAGCTGGACATCTAGGATTGTGACTCCCAGGGTGGGCGGGCCCCCGGGACACAAGCCCCTGCGACCCTCATCTGCTGGCAGGTGGGGAGGGCGGAAGGAGGGAGTGGGGGAGGGAGCAGGGCTGGGAATCCTCATGACCTAGCAGGACACCTGGGGGAAGGCGTGCTGGCAGCGCCAAGAAGGGAGGTTGAGGTCCCGCTCTGTCTGCCTTGGTGAGAGGCCGGCCGGACAGGTTCTCTGCAGGCTGGGGTTTGTGCTGCTGTCTGTGGGCGGGCGGGCTGGAAGCAGGAAAAGGAGAGACCTGGCCTCTCGCCAGCCACTGTCTAAGCTTTGGAACGGCCTCCCACCCGATGTGGCCGCCTCTGCGTTCGGAGAATTGGCCATCTTGAGATGCGCCCGGGATGGGGAAGGGAGGTAAGCCCTGGATGTCGGGGACCCTGCCTCACGTGGCCCACAGGGACAGTGTGGTGGGCCTGGGCTGGTTGGGGGACATGGGAGGGCTGTCTGAGGATGCCCCTGGGAGAGGATGAGCCCAGTTGCTGGTATCTAGACACGTCTGGGCGCCAGGGGATGTACGTGGGTGGCTGCCACCCCGGAAAGGGCCACCTTGTCCCCACTTTGCAGGTGAGCAAGTGGGAGTCGGGGGGTGGGGGGACCCAGTAAGTAAGTGGCTGGCAGCTCGCTGCTTGCAGGGCCCACACCCTTGTCCATGGCCCACCTGCCCTCTCGTCGGGTTTATTTAAGTGTTTTCAGAGGTCAAAGCTGTCGCCCTGATACGCACCTGTGGGCCTCACGTGGACCCTTAACCCCTTGTGCCAGGCCCATTCCTCAGGGCTCTGGGTGGCCCACCCCCTCCAGGTGTGCGCCCGAGGGCCTCACCACCTCCCGCACCCCTCAGGGAGGCTGTTCTCAACACCCGGGTTCTACGGTTGCACATGCCAGACCCCCTGAGCCCCTTACCCGGCCCCGCCACCTGGCATGTAATGTGTGGGGATGGGTCTCCCGCACTAGACCCTGAGCCCCTTGAGGGCAGGCCTGGGCCAGTGAGGCTGGGTGATTCCAAAGGTCGCTGTCACCCACCTACTGTGGCCTGGGTAGCTGAGCCACTGGCAGTCAGCAGGGCCTTGAGGTGTCTCCACCGCCCTTGGTGGCCTGCACAGGCCTCGGGCCCTTGGTTCCTTCCCAAGGCAGGCGGGCCTGAGCAGGGAGCCTGGCTCGCGCAGCTCTCGGGGCGCAGGGACCATCCCCCACCCTGTCTTGGGAGGCCTGTCCCATGCCTTTCTGTCTGCCATGTGTGTCTCTCCAGGAGCTGCAGGGCACCTCCGGAGAGCTGAGAAGGCCGCTGGGGGGGGTGGGGGACTCCTTAACCCCCAGGGGAGGTGACCCTGGGGGGCTGGGACATCACTGTCACTGTGTATGTGACCCAGGCCCGGGGTTGCCGATGCGGTTGCCGGTCGGTGGGCGTCAGCTGTTGCTCAGGACTGGGCTGGCTTAGGCAGCTTGATGGGGGAGGGGAGGGAGAAAGAAGCCGGCGGCTGCGGGGGAGAGGCCTGGATCCTGGGGGCAGGGGCGGGAGAGGCTGGAAGGGCGCACCCGCAGCGTCTGTGTGAGGACAGCTGAGGGTGATGGTGAGGCTTCCGGTTTATTTTTTTATTTATATTTTTTTACTTTTTGGCTGCACTGCGGGTGGCACTTGGGATCTTAGTTCCCCGACCAGGGATCGAACCCCTGCCCCCTGCAGTGGAAGCTCGGAGTCTTAACCATTGGGTCACTGGGGAAGTCTCGCGAGGCTTCCAGTTTAGAAAAGCGGCTGGAGAAGGCAGGGGCCTGGAACGGGAGCCGGGTGCCTGGAGCTGACGGGCCCGGGCAGGTGACTGCTTCTCTGGCACGTCCTCCCTCATCCAGGGCCAAGGTGGCCGTGAAATCCCTCTTCCTCGTGCGTTCTCCGATTCAGGACTTAACTGCTGCTGCATCAGCAAATGGACTGTGGTTTGACTCCACGTTTTCCAAAGCTAAGCAGGGCCCAGGCTGACGTCCCTGGTTAGGTCCCCCACAAGTCCCGAGTTCCCTCCCCCCACCCGCCCCTGCAGCCGACAGTTAGCCATGGCCATGGAGAGATGGGGGGGGGTCCGTTGGCATCGACCGGACAGTGTAACCGTGGGCTCCGTGAGGGCTGACAGGGACCGTCTCACTCGTTCCCGTGGTGCCCAGCGCTTGGCCTAAGGCATCGGAGCGTGTTTGAGGGGAGCCTGCTGATGCCCGTCCCCCGAGGTCCAGCGCCACTCCTCCCCCGCCCCCCCCCGACTTGAGTTGACCGTCCGTCTCCTTTTAAGTTTCGCAGGTGTGTATCTTTGATAACTGACCACTTAATTGTGTGATTAAAAACAGTGAAGCGAGTTGTTTGCACCGCGTGGTAGTGAGGATGCTGAGCCCCAGCCTCACGCTAAGTGGGTCACTCCCAGCGGGGGGCGGGCTGGGTTCTGTTTCTCTCCTGAGTGTTTTCGCTCTTCGCTTGGATCGGATCGGACCAGGGAGGAGCTGCATCATCCTACACCAGCAGGAGACTCGAGTTCAAAGCAGCTTTCCATCCTGAGAGTCTTTGCATTCCACCGCTTATGTTTATGGGGACCAGCCCTCCACTGGCTTTTATAAACCCGCTCTCCCAGGATGTGGCCGGCACCACGGAGGGTGCTGCCGGCCTCCTGCCTGTTGCCTGTCGCTGGTTCTGCATATAGAGGCTGGCCCTGCTGGGCTAAGTTTAAAACTCCTTGGCAATAAGGGCTTCCCCGGTGGCGCAGTGGTTGAGAGTCCGCCTGCTGATGCGGGGGACACGGGTTCGTGCCCCGGTCCGGGTAGATCCCACATGCCGCGGAGCGGCTGGGCCCGTGAGCCATGGCCGCTGAGCCTGCGCGTCTGGAGTCTGTGCCCCGCAACGGGAGAGGCCACAACAGTGAGAGGCCCGCGTACTGCCAAAAAAAAAAAAAAAAAAACCTCTTGGCAATAAAGAGGGCCTATTATGACCTATTTATCAAGTGTTTCAGAATCACTTCCATGAATATTTTGTCCTAAATTCTGTATAATTAGAAGATATAAACCCTACTCTGGGATTATTTTTGTGCACCAACATAACCTAAATTAGAACTCTCTCCATGTAGGTTTTTAAAAAAGAAATCATTGGGACAAAAAAACATAAAGGAATTGATTTTATCTTCACTGTTCTCAAATGCTTGAAAATACTGTTTCTGCCGAAGAAACCTGGAAACCTTGTTGACTGATTTGTAGACCCTTTCCCTTCACCGAGAGCAGAAGGTCAGTCTTTTGGAACAGATGTTTGAAGCGTCCCCATGAGTTCTGACTTGAGGCGGAGGAGCCGTGGCTGGATTTCCACCTGCCAGCTCTCTCCCCTCAACCTCGGGTTCAGCCAGAAGCTTCACCCCAGGTGTGCCTGGCTGTGTGCGCTCTTCACGCGAGGCCTTCAGACGGATGCAGAGGACGGATCTGTGGCCCTTGTCCATTTAGCAGATGTTCTTGGGGCTTCTTAGCTGCTGGGCCGCCGCATGCGGAGGGCAGGTTGCTAGATGCCAGCAGTGTCCGTTAGAGGAACATCCCTGGGCGGGGAGGCAGGTGTGGGGCTGGCGCCGCCCTACGTGGCCGAGTTTCCGGAGCAGCATATATGGGCTTGGAGCAGACTTTTAAGGGGAGACTTAGGGGCTGAATCTTGTTTTTTTCATATTTTTGGACCTCAGGTGCAACGAATTGGAGAAGCCATAGTCCTTGGGTCATGGTGTGCAGCCTTCAGTGGTCCTGCAGGAGCCTCTTTTCTGTTTAGTTATTTTTTTAAAAATATTTATTTATTTATTTATGGCTGTGTTGGGTCTTTGTTGCTGCACACGGGCTTTCTCTAGTTGTGGCGAGCGGGGGCTACTCTTTGTTGCGGTGCACGGGCTTCTCATCGCGGTGGCTTCTCTTGTGGAGCACAGGCTCTAGGCACGTGGGCTTCAGTAGTTGGGACACGCGGGCTCGGTAGTTGTGGCTCGCAGGCTCTAGAGTGCAGGCTCAGTAGTTGTGGCGCATGGGCTTAGTCGCTCCGCGGCACGTGGGATCTTCCCGGACCAGGGTTCGAACCCGTGTCCCCTGCGTTGGCAGGTGGATTCTTAACCACTGTGCCACCAGGGAAGTCCTGTTTAGTTATTTTTAATGTAACAGGCACCCTCGAGTTCACCTCCGAAGCACAAGCTAGGGCCTTGCCTATCACCCCCATCACTGAGCCCGAGATCTCAGCTGTGTGCCCCTAGCCTCCGTGCCCATGATCACCAGCTCCAGCTCCCTCGTTTCCTCATGTGCCTTCCTCGGGCCGACAGCCCGCTGTCTCAGTACTGCTGCTTCATCCCTGGGGTCTGACTGGTCCCTGGAGGGTCCTGCTCCCTGCCCCTCTCCTTCTGATTGAATCTTGAAGGACTGGTGGACATGGTCTGGGCAGAGCAGGTGGGATGATGATATTAAAGAGCATTGAAGGCCAGAGCAGGTATGGAAGCACACGAGGGGCCAGGTGTGTTCAGGCATGTGTGGGGTGTAGGGGAGAGGCCAGAAGCAGCCAGAGGAGAGTGGCGGGGGTGTGTGAGTGGGGAGGCTCCCAGCCTCTTGGAGGTAGAGCCTCCCTGGGGGCGGTGAGGAACCTCTGGGGATCAGCCCAGGGAGGGCAGGTGTTTCCAGAGGTTTCAGGTGTAGAAATGGCCTGGGGAGGAGGTCAGGGCTGGTGGTAGAGGCTGGGGCTGCCCTGGTCCTGGGAGAGGAGGGGAAGGTTGTGGGCCCTGCACACCTGGCCTCGTTGGGGTGTCACGGGGGCCTGAGGGGCCGTCAAGAGGCAAAGCTTCCAGGGAAGCGCGTCCTCGCCCCCGCCCGGTGGGGCCCACAAAGCAAGCGCAGAGGGATGTGCCCTTCAGCCCAGAGATGCCTACGCAGGTGTGTTGCCTGCACCTGGGGACTGAGGCGGCAGGTGCAGAGGGCACGTTTGCAAGTGTCAGGGAAGGTGCAGGACGAGGCAAAGAGGGTTCCAGGACAGCGTGAGCGGTGGTCTGGGGGACCGGCTGCTGGGACGGGGCTTTCATGTGGTTGCTTTGGGGGGGGGTCTCTTCTGACTCCGGTGTCCTGGGCTGTGGTTCTGCCTTTAGTGGAGGGTTTCCCACCACTGATGCTCATCTTGCGGCGGGGCCGGTCGGTGCTGCCTGCGTTTCTGGGAAGGGAGGTGATGCCCAGGGCGATCCGGGTCTGGTGGAGGCGCCGGGGTCCCAGAGTGGGGAACCTGAGAGGAAAACCAACTCCCGTCAGGAGGCTCAGCCGCTGGCACGGCCATGGAGGCCCCTCTTCCCGCCTCCGCCCCCCGCCCCCTCCCTGTGTCCATCCCCCAGCCCGAGCCACCCAGGCAGTCGCCAGGGGAGCAGCTCTTCTGGCTGACTGTCCCCTGTGCCATGGGGGGTCCCCTGCCCATGTGCAGAGACAACCCCCAGCCCGCACTGCCCAGGCAGGCGCCGCCCTGCCCGACGGGGGTGAGGGGTGATTGGCCACTTGCCCACAGCCAGCAGCCATTAAATCCTCTGCCCCCTTTTCGAGCTCGTGGCGGGGGAGGGGAGGAGGGGATCGCCTGGGGCCTCACAGCCGGGAAGGCCTCGGCCACTCCCGCGCCCTTTGTGCCGAGCCGAAGTCCCAGGTGGACGGACTCGAGGGAAAGGCCCTTTGTGGAGTTGGTGGGGATCCTGTGTGCGCAGGTCCAGCGCTCCGAGGGGAGGTCGGGGGCCGGGTAGCTGCAGTTTCCCCTCTGCTACTTCTCCCTGGCCTGGCCAGGAGGCCCCCGGGTGCCCGGCCCAGTTCCCCAGGAAGAGACACAGGCTCGGAGTCTTACCTGTTACATCGGGTGATGAGGCCAGAGCTGCCGCTTGCACAGGAGTGAGTGTGATGGGGTGACGGACGTCAGGGCGGCCTTGCCTGCAGGGTCATGGGCCACCTGCCACAGCACGTGTGTGGTAACTGAGGGAGCCTCCCCCTCTCCGTTGGGGGTGCAGCTGGGCCTTTGGGGCCGTGGGGGGGGTGTGCTTGGCAGGGGCTTCCGGGTTCTCCCTCACTTCTCCGCTGAGCCAGTTGATGGGATTTCGTTCCCTTTTGGAGTTGGGAGGTTGGGCCCCATGGGCGGCATTGCTTTGTCATCTCCGGGACCTTTCCCCTGTCACTGAGGCCTCCCGATGCTGCAGGATGGGCTCAGCTACCTCCCTGGGGTGGGACTGGAAACCACCCTTCTCAGTGTTGCCAACCTGTTTATCTGGTTACGCCAGGTCTGCACGCCTGCTTTCGAAGGGTCCTGCCCTCCCCTGGGAATCCAGGGCCGGACCCTGGGGCCCCTTGGCTGCGGACCAGGAGGGGCTCCAGCAGGCGCGCAGACAGAGAGCGTTCCTTTGATGCTCTTGGCATGCTGATCCTGGCAGGAGACCTGCGCAGGCAGAGCTCCGTGAGGGATTGTTTCCGTGGGATGTTGGGTTTTCCCAAAGAGAGGTGCTCTGGAGCCTCCGCCGCGTGTGGGAGTGGGGTGGTGCGCTGAGCTGGGCCCTGGCTTCTGTCTGGAGGAAGCCCACTGAGTGAGCTCTCGGGGTGTCAGGTGGTTCCTGGCAGGGTTTTAATGAGGACGAAGACAAGTCCAGCTTTATTTGCAGGTTATGGTTCTCAGGGCAAGTTTATATGAAATGTAGGTTTTTATCCATTTTATCAGCTTTCACAGCTTGTTTTTCGGATGCAGTGGAACGTGGTACGTTCTCATGAGTTATGGTTTTTAGTTCATTAAGGGTTTGGCAGTGATTGTTTTTATGGTCAGACTTGGATGAAAGTTTTAGTGAGATGCTTGGTTCTCTTCTGCTCTGGTAAGTGGGGACTAGGGACGTGGGCGTGGGGGGTCTGTATCTTGCCCATTGGTTTTTGTTGCCTGACAATTCTTATCAGACAAGGAAGAGAACCTTGTTTGCAGTGCATCCTGACAGGAGACCCTGTTAAGTGTCCCTCCCCTACCCTTTTTTTTAAAAAAAATTATTTATTTAATTTATTTATTTTGGGCTGCATTGGGTCTTTGTTGCTGTGCGCGGGCTTTCCCTAGTTGCAGTGAGCGGGGGCTACTCTTCTTTGCAGTGCGCAGGCTTCTCATTGCGGTGGCTTCTCTTGTGGAGTACAGGCTCTAGGTGCATGGGCTCAGTAGTTGTGGCATGTGGGCTCAGTAGTTACGGCTCACGGGCTGTAGAGCGCAGGCTCAGTAGTTGTGGCTCACAGGCTTAGTTGCCTCACAACATGTGGGATCTTCCCAGACCAGGGCTTGAACCTGTGTCCCCTACATTGGCAGGTGGATTCTTAACCACTGCACCACCAGGGAAGCCCTCTCCCCCCCGCCCCCCCCTTTCTTAAGATGAAATTCTGGTTTGGATCTGATTTGCTGTGCTTTGCTGAGGCTGGATTCAGGCTGCTCGGGGGGGGGGGGGGCCAGGTCGTGGGGTTCTGGTTAGCTGAGCTGCAGGGGGACAGCCTGGGGGGAGGAGCCTGTCCAGAAGGCCACACCCTCAACTGTAAGGTGGGAGGCGGTGGGAAGGGGTGGCTGGGGAGACCCTGTGGTCCAATGTGGGGGGCGAGCAGCACAGTGCTGTGCTCCTCTGAGGGGCAGGAATACCTGATGTCAGAAACAGGAGCTCCCCCTCCCCTCCCCTCCCCCTCCCCTCCCCTCCCCTCCCCCTCCCTCCCTCCCCCTCCCCTCCCCCTCCCCTCCCTCCCCTCCCCTCCCCCTCCCCCTCCCTCCCCCTCCCCCTCCCCCTCCCCTCCCCCTCCCCCTCCCCCTCCCCCTCCCCTCCCCCTCCCCCTCCCTCCCTCCCCTCCCCTCCCTCTCCACTCCCTCCCCTCCCCTCCCCCTCCCCTCCCCTCTCCACTCCCTCCCCTCCCCCTCCCCTCCCCTCCCCCTCCCCTCCCCTCCCCTCCCCTCCCCCCCTCCCCTCCCCTCCCCTCCCCTCCCCTCCCCTCCCCTCTCTCCCCTCCCCTCTCCCCTCCCCTCCCCTCCCCTCCCCTCCCCTCCCCTCCCCTCCCCTCCCCCCTCTCCCCTCCCCTCCCCCTCCCCTCCCCTCCCCTCCCCCCTCTCCCCTCCCCTCCCCCCTCTCCCCTCCCCTCCCCCCTCCCCCTCCCCTCCCCCTCCCCCTCCCCTCCCCCCTCCCCCTCCCCTCCCCCCTCCCCCTCTCCCCTCCCCCCTCTCCCCTCCCCCCTCTCCCCTCCCCCCCCCCCCCTCCCCTCCCCCCTCCCCTCTCCCCTCCCCCCTCCCCCCTCTCCCCTCCCCCCTCCCCCCTCTCCCCTCCCCCCTCCCCCCTCTCCCCTCCCCTCCCCCCTCTCCCCTCCCCTCCCCCCTCTCCCCCTCCCCCTCCCCTCCCCGGCCAGCATAGGATGTGAGGACTGAGCAGGCTTTGTGTGGGCCCCATGTCCTTATCAGCTGTGGGGGCTATGCTATTCCAGGCCTGGACTGAAAGGAGAGGAGTGAATGGGCCAGAGGCCTGAGCCCGGGGAGATGTGTCCCGGGAAGGTGAGAGCGCTCTCACCTGAAGGCTGGTGGGGAGGGTCTGCTGTGAGCTGGGGGGTGGGGGTCACTGGTGGCCCAGTGCTCTGCAGCCCCTGGGGGTGGTGGGCGTGTTGGACAGGAAGAGGGTCCCGGGGACTGTGATGGGCAGTGTGGGGATGGGGCTGGCTGAGGTGTGGGGTCCAGTGGGGACGTCCGGAGACGGAGCGGGTCCCCAGCCCACAGGGAGTGGATTGTTGGGACCTGCGGCAGCAGGTGGGGCTGGGGCTGTTCCTGCGCCTGTGTGCGTTGGTAGTTGCATCGTTAATTATGTAGGATGCAGACGGCCATTGGCTTTTCAGATCGTGAGCCGTTATTTTCATGGTTGTGCTTGGGGTTATTCATTTTTTTTAAGAGTTTATGTCACCTAATGCTGTAACCTGCACTTAACGTGTTCACTCAGTTCTCTGGAAGGTGGGGATGAAAACGTTTCCACAGATCCGCCACCTAAAGCATCATGGCCACACAGGCTGATGGATTCTGCCACGACTGTTCCCCGAAGCAAGTGCACGCTTTGCTTTAATTACCTTTGTGGAAGAGTGACTGTCCGAAGGCTCTCCCTACGTGGGGACTCCTCTGGAGACTGAGGAGAATCCCAGGTGCATCTTGCTGCCAGCGGTGCTTTCTCCCCAGGGAATAGCCAATAAAGTAGATGATTGCAAATCTCATCTTACCTTTAAGGCACCAGCACGGCTTGCTGTTTGCAGAACGATTTGTCACAGGGTCCTGCGGAGAGAGGAGCCCTTTGGCCACAAAATTATTCTTTCCAGAGCATCTGTTTTGGAAATGGACTATTTTACGCCTTGATTTCTCCAGGCCGGCAGTGCCTGTGATCTCGAGAACGCTGCCACTGGCTTGTAACCCTTCCCACAGGTGTCACCTGAGTGCTGGCAGTCTCCTGTTCTCCTAGCGGCAGGATGTCAGGTCACTGTGAGGCTCTCCCCCAAGGGTAGGATGGCTTGGGCCCTCACACCCCCATCGGCCGTGCCCTCTCCTGGTGCTGGGCCTCCAGTCCACGGCCCTCCACCTCCACTGAGGAGGCCAGGCCGGGGCGTGGTGCGGGTGAGAGCCCTGGGCTGCTCTGCACGGCACACTGGGGACCGTGGCTGGGTATAGGAGCCAGGCCGGGCCTGCTGTCCAGCCTGCCGCACGCCCGTGGCCGGCTCTCTGCCTCTCCCCTCACCCAGGGTCTGGGGTTGTGCCCGTGGACACAGCCCCCTGCCGGGGCCCCGCTGCAGCTGCCCAAGGCCAGGGCTGGGGTCATGGGGAGCAGGGGGCTGATGGGGGCGCCCTCAGGGCACGGTGTCCGAGCCCATCCCCGCATCTCTGCCCCAAAGCACTGGAACAGGCCAGGGCTTCTCAGAGTCTGGTCTCGCAACCCCTTTGATCGTGAGTTAGCGAAGTCATCAGAAAGCCTGTTTATGTGGTAGGTAGCCATGGCTCTTTCCTGCGTGAGAAATTAAAACTAAGAAATTTACAAACATTTATTTATCGAAAACTGCCAACTGTAAACCCATTACACGTTCACATAAATAACATATTTTTGTTTTTGAAAAAAATCACTATTTTCCCCCAAAAGGGGAAACTAGTGGTGAAGGGGGCACCTGGTGGTTTTGCAGGCCTTGGCGGGGTCTGGTTAATCAAAGACAGCTGGGTTCTCTGGGCCCCCGCCATCACCCCCATAGCCGGTGGGGCCTCAAGGGGGCAAGTACGGAAAGCAGACGATGTCTGAGGATTGCTGTTAAGTAGATCTGACCTCCTGGGCCCCCTGAGAGGGTCTTGGGGACCCCCAGGGCTCCTGGACCACACTCTGAGATCCAGGAGAGATGTCCCTGCACTGGAGGGTGAGGGCTCTTTTTAAAGTTGTTGGTTTTTTTTTTTCTGTTTTATTTGAACCCTCCTCATTTCTTTTACCTTAAACTTTTAATTTTGAACTTCATTTATGTGGCCTAGTCCACGCATTCAGGAGTTTGTTCAGAAGGGGTTGCAGGCTGCGCTGGGTCCCCGTCCTGCCTGAGTCTACCCACCCCTTCTCCTCAGGACACAGGGGCGGCACCACGCTCCTGGCAGGTAGCAGGCGTACGCACTGGAATGAAACGGCCTCGCCCGCTTGTCGTTCTGCAAGTGTGAGTAGGAGGCGTTCCTGGAAGCGGAAGTGTGGCTTTACTGGATTTTGCAAAATTGCCCTCTGCTCCACTCCTAAGCTGGGGGGGCGCGGGAAGCGGACCCCGTTTGCCTGTCCTGACAGCCGCAAGCTGCGTCTCTGCCAGTCTGTTAGGAAAATGGTTTCCTGATGTAATTTTGATTTGTTTTTCTCTTTGTAAGTGAAGGTTGATTGCCGTTTCGTGTAGTTAAGAGCTGTTTGTTTTCCTTTGCTATGGACCGTCTGTATATCTTGCCCATTTTTCTCCTGGGCTGTTTTCAACATTAGACAAATTAATCCTTCGTAATATGTGCTGCAAATACGTTTTCCAGGGTTACCATTTATCTTTGACTGTTTATGGAGGCTTTCGCCTTGCGGAAATGTGTTTTTGCGTAATCTGTCGTCTCCTTCATCATGTGTCATGTCTTGCTTTGGAAAGGCCCTGCCTGACCCCCAGGTTCTGAGTCCCCCCGCCATGGCCCCCCGGCTCCTTCCCTGCTTTCCTTATTTTACACTCAAGGCTTTGGTCCATTTTGAATTTGTTTCGGGGGGCGGGGTGTGAGGTATGGTTCCAGCATTGTCTTTGCCCACGAAGCTCAGGATGTCCCAGCATCATTTGCTGAATGATGTGTCTCCCCTCTGAGGAGGCCCCTTTGATCCCAGTTAGGTCTGGGTCTGTTTCTGTACATTCTCGTTCGTTCCACGGCTCTGCCGTGTATTCACGTGCTGTCATCGCACTTTTACCTTTGACTGTAGCTGCGTCGTGTTTTATTACGTGGCAGGGCCAGTCTCCCCTCATCACTCTTGCTTTTCAGAATTGTCCCGGCTACTTGGCTGGTTTTTCCTTATAAGCTGTAGACTGAGCTTGTCTTGCTTCCTCTAAAACCTTTTTGTTATTCTTTTTTGCGGTACGCGGGGCCCCTCACTGCTGCAGCCCCTCCCGTCGCGGAGCACAGGCTCTGGACGCGCAGGCTCAGTGGCCGTGGCTCACGGGCCCAGCCGCTCCGCGGCATGCGGGATCTTCCCGGACCGGGGCACGAACCCGCATCCCCTGCATCGGCAGGCGGACTCTCAACCACCGCGCCACCAGGGAAGCCCTTGTTATTCTTTTAAGGGGAATCACATTGTTTATAGATTATTTTAGGGTTTTGTGTGACATTCTCCTCTCCTTTCCTCTCTCTTTATACGTAAATATGGAAAATACACATGACATAATATGTGTAAATAATACTATATACCAATAAATATTTGGTGAAATATACATAAGGTTTACACCGTTTTTGAAATGTACCATTCAGTCGCTTTAAGTACATTCACATTGTACTTAGTGCACAGTTAATGTACACCCACCTTCAGAACTGCCTCATCTTCCCAATCTGAAACTCCCTCCCCAGCCCCGTCCCCCAGCCCCTGGCCCCCACCATCCTTCTTTCTGTCCCTGTGGATTTGACTCCTGTGTGCCTCACATAGGTGGATCATATAGTGTTTGTCTTTTTGTGACCTGCTTGTATCACTGAGCTTAATGTCCTCAGGGTTGTAGCACGTGTCACCGCTTCCTTCCTTTTGAAGGCTGAATAATGTCCCCCTTCTGTAGAGACCACACTTTGTTTATCCATTCACTGGTTGGTGGACACTTGGGTTACTTCCTTGTTGTGGCTGTTGTGCTGCTGTGAACGTGGGTGTACCGGTATCTGTTTGAGTCCCTGCTTTCAGTTCTTTTGGAACACCCAGACGTGGAATTGCTGGATCACGTGCTAGTCCTGTTTTCAATTTGCTGAGGAACTGCTGTGCCGTTTTCTGTAGTCGCCACGGCTGTGGTTTATGCTCCCGGTCGTGCGTGCTGAAAATCAGGCCGGCGCGTTTGCGGAGGATACGGTGAACCCCAGCTCTGCTGCTGACCAGGGGGGACCTCCGAGAGCCTGGCTCCCTGGTCCCGCGAGCAGGTCCCTGAGCAGGACCCGGTGGGCGGGCGGGAGGGACGAGACCCTGGACTCCATCTTCCACCTCCAGTAGCTGTGGTGTCCCTCTCTGAACCTCACTTTCCTCTTCTCATTAAGAAGGGGAGGCCGGGGAGGCCCCATAATAGCAGCAGCTCGTGTTTATTAAGTTCTTAGCACGTGCCAGGCCCAGAGACAAGGCGTGGAGGGGTCGGGGTCCCGGAGGCTGGTGTGGGAGGATTAAGTGAGGTGAGGCCTGGTAGCATCCAGCACGTGCTTGTTTTCCACAAAGTGTGGCTGTTAGTAAAGAGTGAGGTGGGTCATCCTGGGCGATCCCTGCCGTCGCCCCTCCCACTGGTGCATCCGCGCCCTGCATGGGTCCACACCTGCCGGCCCAGTCAGGCCACCCTCTCTCCCCTGCTGTCCCATGCCATGACCCCAGATGAACCCGAGCGCCTTGTCTGCCCCCGCCCGTCCCCAGCGTTTCCTTCTGGCTTGTTATGGCATAGGCGCTCTGTCCAGGGTGCCTTCCTCTGCAGCCCACGGTGGCCTCCTTGGTGCTGTCAGCCCGAGGACTAGCCATCGCCTCCCGCGAGCAGCCTCCTCTGCGTCCTGGTACCGACTGCAGCTGGTGCATAGTAGGTGCTCATTAAACGCCCAAGCAGCTCTGTCCTTACTGTTACTCCTGGATGCCTCTGCTCCAGCCCGCTTACCACTCTCTGTTCCTCATTCCCGCCGGATGGGGAGCCGCGCCGGGGCAGACCCCCGCCCCCTACGTGACGTGCCTCTGGAGCGCTTAGACCCAGCTTGTCTCGTGCCAGCACAGCCCACCTGCCACCTTGCGTCAGCCCAGCCGGGAGATCTGTGTGAGACTGAACTGCCGACCGCGGTGGGCGGTTACCTGGGCAGCACGTGCGGAAAGGACTCGGAGGGTTTGTCTATCTACTTGTCTATTTATTTTTAAATGTTTCTCCTTTGTCACTGGATGTGAGTTTTGCAGCAGAGGCAGAAGGTGCGCCAGCCGGGCACCTCGCTGTCAGGCCCTGCCTGGGGCAGTGTTCCTTTCTTGGCCAGCTCAGCAGGAAATGTGGGTTCCACCTTCTCTGCGCTGGGTGGTGTTTTAAACACAGAAAGCCTGTTGTGGCGGATGTGCTTGACAGCACCCCCCCCCCCGCCCCCCCGTGGGCCCGTAAATGTCCCGGGGCGAGTCTAGCCCCCTCATCCTCAGCTGGGCCAAGTTTCCAAAAAGGAAGAAGTTGCCTCAGGCCAGTGGTTTGGAGGTGCCCCTGAGGCCCTTTTTCCCCGGCGCTGTTTAAGGCCCCGTGCGTTTACCTTGGCGCTGGGTTCACGCAGAGGGACCGGGATGTTCTTTAAAATGTGCCTCCCTCACCCACTGGGGTCCTCTGCCACGCCGCGTGCTGGGCCCGGACGCCAGGGTGGGGACTGGCTGGGATCCCTGCCCTTGAAAAGAGTGATCCGGGGAAGGAGGGAGGTGTGGGGCAGTTGGGGAGCCCTCGGGGGGAGGGGCAGTGCTTGGTACTGAAGTGTGGGTCGGAGGGCTCCAGGCGGGAGGGGTGGGGAGGGCCAGCTCCTCGTTTCCTGAGGTCTTTTTCACTGTGCTGCTTGTCACACCGCAGAGCAAGGGGCCCTTCCTGAGACCTGAGTGTGGATGGTGGCCTCCGGTGGTGGGCTAGTCAGAGCTGGAGGCTGGCCCCTCTGCCTCGGGTGAGATACAGGAGGGGGCGGGGGAAGCCCCGGTACATGGCCCAGGTGGGACAGAAGAGATTGGCTCTCAACGTGTCGGGTTCCCTAGCTCTTCTTTCCTAAAGAAGATTTGATGATGACGAGGCCCACACCCGAGTATGAGAGTGGCAAGGTCACTGGAAGTGGGACCCCAGTGCTGGGTGAGGGCCCAGTTCCCTGTTAGGGGGCCAGTAAGTACTGGGACCCACTCAGTCCTTGTTCTGCTGGGCATTTATCGCCTTGAGACAAGGGGACAGCCAGCCATGGCCCACATCAAAAGTGGCCCGCCCACTGCTCCCTGCTTTCGTAACTATTCTTAATGGCCCAGAGCCACACCTGTTTCATGCTGCAGCAGAGTGAGAACTTGTTACAGGCTGTGTGGCCGCCACACCTAAGACATTTACCGCCAGGGCCCTTTGCAGAGTGGGTTCGCTGAGCCTGCGCGTTCGGTCTGGGGCTGCAGTGCATTTGGAGAAGAGCCTGTTTGCAGACAGCTGTGGGCCAGAGCCTCTCTCTGCTTTCAGGAGCTGGGCCAGGACGCTGGCAGGAAGTCATGACGGATACTGGGAGTCCGGAAGGTGTTTCCTCCCAGCTGTCTCACTGGCTGGATCTTCCCCAGTCCTGGGTGCTGAGAGTGATGGAGAAGCTTGAGAACAAGAATGCTTCCACCAGAAATGAGTTCTGGTGTGCGTTTCCTACTGTTTAGTTCATGTTGCTTGTTCATGCAGCACAGGTTTATACAAACCTAATCCCTAGGTTTTCTTGCTAGCTTTGTTTTGTTTAGATAAATGGCGGTGCGGCCAGTCTGCCGGGCTCCGCACTCGGTCTCTAGGCAGGGGGGCCTGTGGGCTCTCAGACAGCGTGATGGATGCATGAACAGAGGCATGTGCTGGGGAGGGTGGGCGCCTGGGGCAAGCGCAGGCTGGAGCGCAGCGAGGTTGGCTTGTGTTCCTGATGAGGCTCTGACCGCGAGCCTCAGTTTCTCCATCTGTCAGTTGGTTTAACAACAGCTCTTCCCTCGCAGTGTTGTGGCCAGGACGCATGACACCTGGGGTGGGGAGAAGGGCTCGTCGTCCTTCCTGAGGTTTGGGGCCCTGCAGGCTCGGTGCTGAGGATGGCCCTTGCCCTGTGGAGGGCTCCCGCTCCCGCCACAGCACGGGCCGCAGGCCCTCGCCTGGGGCTTCTGTCCAGGGTCCGTGCTCTCGCGAGCCTGGACTGAAGCCCGAGTGCCCACGAGTGGGTCCTCAGGTCGGCACAGCCCACATCTGTGTCAGGTGCCACTCCTGCTTACTGCCGCCTTACAGCCAGGGGGCTGAGGCCTCGGGAGGGCTGGGCATGACCAGCCTCTACACACTCACTCCTGACCCTCTGGGGCTGGTCCGGGGCTGGGGTCAGAGGGCGTAGGTCACGCAGAGCTGGCAGCGCAGCTGAGCCTTGGCGCTTGGTGCTCTCTGAAGCGGCCTCTGGCTTCCCGGGGCCTCTGGTCTGAGCTCTCTGTGTCGCCCGCTGTCTGCAGTCCTCGGAAGCTGGTGATGGCCGGGGGTGGGGGCGGTCTTGGGGCGTCCCAGAGCCTCTTGCCCTCCCTTCCACAGCCCCCTGAGAGTAAAGTGCCGGCGGTCCCGTGGAGGCGGAGAGTAGTGCAGGGTGGTGGCGCTTGCTTGTGCTTTTGGGAAGTGGCGTCTGAGTTTTTCCCATGGTTACCGCTGCTCGCCGGGCGGCCCCTGAGTCCTTCCCCGCACGCTTCACGTCATCCTCTGGCTGCCCTCTGAGCCGGGACTGCCCTTGACCTCTCTGTGTGACCAAGGAAACCAGGGCGTGGAGGTCATGTGACACCTGCAGGGTCAGCAGCAGAGGCAGCGGGGGTCTCGAGACCATCAGGTGACTTAGCTCACGTCCGGAGCCCAGCAGAGCCCACTTGCTCCCAGGGGTGTCTCTGAACACGACAGTACGTAGGACAGTTGGAACCGACCTGACAGGTGACGGTGCCCTGCCCTCCAGCCCTCCAGCCAAGGTGATGGCGACGTGGGGCCCGAGCAGGGGTGACGTCACTGAGGGTGGGAGCAGCCTGGCTGGACGGGAAGGGGATGCTGGACCAGAGGTAGAAGAATGGGGTGTTAGCCGGTGGCAGGGAATGGCCTGGATAGTGTCCCCAAGGCCAGGGAGACCTGGCGTCTCGTATGGGGACCCAAGGGGGCCGGGCCGGGATGGCAATGAGCAGGGCACGAGGACAGTGTGCCCGCCTGACCTCCCTGCCGCTGGCCCTGGGCTCGTGGGGCCCCACCTAGAGGCTCGGGTCCAGCATGTTCTTTTGTGCACTCCCCCTACCCTGCCCCCGTGGCCTGCCTGAGCGTGGTGTCTGGGTCCTGCTTCCCAGGGCTGTCTTTGACCCCTTCGGTCCTCTCAGGGACTTTCACTTTGACCTGTGCCCCCGAGCTGTGCCAGGGAAGGAGGCGGTCAGGCGGGGACACTGGTGTTTCCTGCTCTGCTCCCTGTGTGGCCGAGACAGCCTGGGACGGAGGGACCGGGGCGGTGGTGCGTTAGAGCTGCTCACGAGGGCCTGCAAGAGCTGACTGTGAAGTTTTCAGGAATTTTGTGAGCTGGCCGCTAATAAAATGAGTGTATAAAGTTAGATAAGTTATATTGAGAGCAAAGGTGTCAATGTTAAATGCTCGAAGGTGCCCGTTTCTGAACTGTTTCACTACGTTTTCTCACTGGGTTATGATCCTGAGCTGGCTAGCATCTCTTGGGCCTGGCGGAAATCCTGTGGCCGGTGGCCCTGGGCAGCTCTTACCACCCGTGTGCTCGTTCACTGCCGGACGTCACTTTGGTGACTTGAACATGGCCACGATGGGAGCGGTTCTACCACGGAAACGGGCAGATACCGCAGATTGGGGCCTCACTTCTCATTTTGTCGCTTGTCTAGAGTAACGAGAGTGATGGAGAAAATGCTGACATGCAGGTGAAGGTTACGCGTGTGACTTCCACCGCATTCACTGGAAGGCACAGGGAGGCTGAGGAAACCTCCTCCTGTTAGAATACTGTCGTCTGCTTCAGCAAGGACGTCTCTCCCGTCCTAGACAAACGGATAAGGTTCTGCCTTCCTTCCCCGCCTGTCGTGTCCTGTTCACGTAAACAAGGCCGTCAGCCGACCTTCAGGCCGGACCCGCACTTGTTGGTCAGCTGCAGTCCTGGCTGGCCGGAGGGAGGCTTTCAGCACGACTTAGTGCAGGCATCCTGTGGGCGCCGCTTGGCTGTGTGGGGTTTACAGTAAAGAGTGTTGGACGTTTTATTACTGCTTGTACCCGTGCAACGCATCCTTATCACTGAGGTTATAATAAATGTTTGTACGTCTACGCGCAGGGGTGTCGCTAGGGCATGCATGGTCCCAGCTCACAGAGGAGGGTGTGGTAGCTTCAACGGGGCCCTCCCAGCTCCCCTACTCTTCCTGACTGGCTCCTCCACCCCCACCCCCGGCCATCCTGGCCCGTGGCGGGGTCACGGAGCCAGCAGGACCCTGGGCAGCTCTCCTGTTACAGTGCAGAAAACTCCGCTCCTGGCACGGGGCCCGTCTTGGCCTGACCTGTGTAGGACGGAAAGCCCCTGAAGAACGCAGGCCTCTTCCTGGAGAAACGCCCCGGGCTGTCTGTTGAAGCCTTGGAGTTAGGCTCTGGAAGTGTTCACGGATTTAGGGACTTCCTGCTTCGCCAGGAGGGGTCGAGGGCAAAGTCCAGGGACAGCCCTTTGCTTTGAGGCCTCTGTGGCTGGGTGGCTCAGGGCGCAGGGCGGGGGGCCTGGCTCTCCCGGCCCTCAGGGCCCAGTCGTGGGGGCCCCACCTTTGTGCAACGTCCCCTCTGTCACTGAATGGCCAGCGTGTGCCAGCCCTGCTGAGACAGACCGGGCGCCTTCAGCACCTGCCCTCGGGCATGTACGCTAACCGGTGGGGCTGGGGGCACACATCCTAAACCAGGGAGCTCGCTGGAAGTTGCAGGACTCCAAACCAGATGGGCTGATCGAATTCGAGGGGGGCACTTGGAAGAGGAGGAACTGGCATGGGGACATCCCCGAACCTGAAGTGCTGGGTGCGCAGTAGGAACAAAATGTGATGGCTGGAGGACCCCCGAGGGTCGGCAGGGCTGGAGCCCAGTGGGGGAAGCCCTGGGAGGGGTCTCGGCAGGGTGCTCCGGACTCTGGTTTCCCGCCACCTGGAGAAGGGGCTCCGTGAGGTGTGTGGCTGCCTGGACCAGACCCGGCTGGGCTGGAGGGTGGGGCGGGGGCAGAGCAGCACAGGTGTGGAGCCTGGCTGGGAGGCGGGGGCCCTGCTCGCAGTAGGTGGCTGTGCAGCGATCACGTGATCAAGGGCTCCTTCCAGGGTTTTGAGTTGGGCAGCTGCTGGTACAGGTGCCACCCAGCAGGAGGGCCCGCGGAGGCTCCAGCTCCGAGCTGAGCGTGGCAGAGTCGAGCTACCGATGGGATGTCCCCCAGACAGTGGGTCACCCGGAGTCCAACTCACGGGGGGGCTGGTGGGCGTGCAGTCAGCAGAGCGTCTGAACGTTTGGGGTCCCGCTAACTGAGGCTGGATCCGGGGTCGGGGCAGTGGCTCCCTGACCGGCCTCGAGTTCGGGGGAACCCGTGGGTCACTGGGCGTGAGCCAACATCTTGAGCCTGGCATGATTGGGGGGAGTGGTCACCGTGTCTTCTGGGTCTCGAGCATCCCAGACTGCTCCCCGGGCGGGGTGGCCCGGCACAGGGCCCCACGGGCTGTCCTGGAGCTGTGTGCATGTCGGGGTCCTGCAGGGCTGTGGGCCTCTGGGGCTGTCTTCTTGGAGAACAGAGACCTGGCAGAGGGCCGGGTGGCCGGCTGGGACTGGCCTTGGGTGGGGTGGAGGGAGAGTCCCGTCCTCGCCCAACATCTGTGACTCCCCAGGAATATGGTTTGGGACAAGGGTTGCTTCCTTTGGGAGAAAGGATGTTGTTTATCCTGGGATCAGCGGAAGAGCCACCAGATGACAGGAGATGAAGCCAGGCTGAGCTGGTCTGAACGCAGACGGGAGCTTGGCCGGGGGTCGCGGGCCCCATACAGCGAGGAGAATGGCTGGGACCTGGGACGTGGCAAGTGCTGGACCAGGAACCACTTTTTTCTAAATCTTGGTCTGGGAGGGAAAGTAAAGTCCTTTGTGGTTTCCAAGTCCAGTGTTCCCTAGACACTGCGGCCTTTGTGTGTCCAGGAGCCATTCAGCGGGTTTCCAGAGCAGCGAGCGTGCTCTGTGTCCCGGGGCCAGAGCTGGCCTCAGTCCTGTGTCCCGAGGGCCCGCAGCGCAGGGTCGCTGCCTTGAGGCTCCCCTCGCCCTGTCCCTCTGTCTGCTTGCCTCCACGGCTGCAGGGCCCCTTGCAGATGTTGCGGCTCTGAGCAGGGTAGCCACAGGGAGCGTCTCCCAGCGCGTCTACTTCCACATGGAGGTACGGGGAGCTGGGGCGGCAGCAGGTCCTGCTCTGAGGGGCTGCCCCACCTTGAGGGGTGGGCGTGAAGGGAGCTGCCCGGGGGCCTGTGGGTGCACGTGGAGGGGCCGGGTCTGTGGGTAGTGCGCGGGGGGTGTGCAGGGATTTGGGGGCTGGTTGGATCCAGGGAAGGCTGGATGGGGGCTGGGGCGGGAGTGGGACACATGGCAGCCGCTGGACGGAAGGTGCAGGTGAGCTTTGTGGAGACGGCATCCGCTGACACTGGCTTTGTGGGGAGAGCTTTGCTCTGGGTCACACTTGGTGTCTGGCCCCCGGCCCCCCCTCACTGTCCATGGACAACATCCGTGCCAGTCTTCCATCTCTTCATCTGGAAGTTGGGGGAAACTGGGTTGGATAGTGTAGTTGAGATGAGGTCGTCCCGGGGTAGGGTGGGCCGCCCCTCAGCCCGGGGGGGTGGGGTGTGTGACGGGGAGGGCTTCCCTCGCAGCCCGGACCCGCCTGGGAGGGGTGGTCAGGTGTCCTGGCACCTGGTCCTCATTGGGCAGTGGCATGAACTGCTCGCCTCTCCAGGAGCCCCAGGGGCCTGGGGGCGGGGTCGTGGGGACGGAGCGGGCTCTCGGGGACCCCCCCCTCGCCGAGGGCTGATGTGAGCGGCTGTCAGGAGGAGCAAGGCTGGCGTGGCGTGAGCTGGCAGCTGCCAGCAGGGGCCCCGCTGGGCAGGGGGGCGCGTGGGCTGTGAGCGGCATCCTGATGGTGGCAGGGCGGACATTTGGCGCGTCGTCCCCTTTCCCCGGGCGGCCACATCATTTGCTTGCCGGGCTGAATCAGGAAGGAAGGCAGCTCCCGCCTGCGGGGTGGGGAGTCCCAGACAGAACCGCCTGACGGGACCCGGCAAGGAGGGAAGCAGGCCCGTCCCCTCCGCCCCGCTTCCATCTGACGCTGGGGGAGGAGGGGTCCCCCAGGTCCTTCTGAAAACGGAAGGAAGGAGGTTTTACAGGGCTGCACTTCCCCTGCCCGGTTTGCTTTTAGTTTTCAAGTTAGAAAAGCAATGGGAAAGGACACGTGGAGAGAAGTTTCGCAGCCACCCGCAAGCCTCAAGCAGGGTCCTGTGTCACCTGCGGTCTGTGCAGATGCCAGTTGCCTGTAACGGTGACCTCAGTGCAGCAACGTTTTGTCACCGCCTCTGAGACTCCCAGGGACGTCTGTGTGTCCCGCGTGGCGCTCAGAGCGCCCGGCCTGGCCGTGGTGCTGCCGAGATGCCCTCCACGTGCTGGATTTGCCCCTGGGACGGATCTCGAGACCGGGAATCACTGGTTCAGAGGGCGTTGACGTTCACGCTTCCTGCTGCCTCTGCCACATCGCTGGCTTTTGTTTCCTTTTTGGTGAAGTTGGAGGCTTTTGCACAAGGACTGGGTAACTTTCCTCTTGCTCAGGGAGTTTGTGGGTCTGTGTTCCAAGGTCCTCTAATCTTTACCAATTTGTTCAGGTTGTCTCACGACAAAAATATTAGTTCTCATGTACCTGGCTTGCTACATGTATCCCCTGTTTCTTTGCAGGTGTTTTTTTTTTTGATAAATTTATTTATTTTATTTTATTTATTTTATCTTTGGCTGCATTGGGTCTTCGTTGCTGTGCACAGGCTCTCTCTAGTTGCGGTGAGCGGGGGCTACTCTTCGTTGCGGTGCGCAGGCTTCTCATTGCGGTGGCTTCTCTTGTTGGGAGCACGGGCTCTAGGCGCGCGGGCTTCAGTAGTTGTGGCTCGCGGGCTCTAGAGCACAGGCTCAGTAGTTGTGGCACACGGGCTTAGTTGCTCCACGGCATGTGGGATCTTCCTGGACCAGGGCTCGAACCTGTGTCCCCTGCACTGGCAGGCGGATTCTTAACCACTGCGCCACCAGGGAAGCCCCTCATTGCAGCTTTAAAGCAAATGTCTAGGGGCTTCCCTGGTGGCGCAGTGGTTGAGAATCTGCCTGCCGACGCAGGGGACGCGGGTTCGTGCCCCGGTCCGGGAAGATCCCACATGCCGTGGAGCGGCTGGGTCCGTGAGCCATGGCCGCTGAGCCTGTGCTCCGCAACGGGAGAGGCCACAGCAGTGAGAGGCCCACGTACCACAAAAAAAAAAAAACAAAAACAAACAAAAAAACAAACAAAAAAAACCAAATATCTATTTACTTTTGTCTGGTTGACTGAGCCTTTTTATTTTTTCAGTCTCTTAATGTAGACTGTCAGCCTCTCTCTAGGGACTTAAGTTCTCTCTTCTCACGTGGATATCTTTCCAGATGGCCAGCCATGTGCCCCTTTCCCGCCACGTGAGCAGGGATACCGGCTTCTCCAGCCCCGTGGCCTTGCCCACTCCTGGGCTACCCTGGACTCCAGGGGATGGTGGGTTTCCTGTGGTTTTTACACCAGGGTTAGGGTTAGACTTAGGCCACATCAGGCCACCTTAGTGTTCCACGTGAGCCCCGAGAAGCATCTGTCCCAGGAACACCTGCACACCCTCCCCCGATGTGCTGCAGCCTCAGTTGTCCTTGTAGAGCGGAGCCCTGGCTCATTCTGACGTGGGGCTCACGGGCCGCCACTGTTCACAAGCTTTCCTGCCTTGAGCTGTGATGCCGGGGGAGTGGAGGCCCCTTGGCAGGTGGGGCGGGTACGCGGGGCTGCAGGCAGGCACCCTGGGCTGTGATTTAACGTGATTTAACGGCTCCGAGCCTGCACTGTCCAAAACAGGAAGTGCTTTCCCCTGCCTTCGTGGTTCCCCGTAAACTGTCCCAAGTGTCCCAGCTGGGGCGGTTCGGGCTGAGTTGATGGATTCCACCCTGCTCGCCCCACTTCCTGTCGCCCTGCAGGAAATCGCCGTGCTGTTTATTGGTCCAGGCTGAGTAGTCTGTGCTCGTGCGTCATCTCACATTCTCGGGATGCTTTGGCCCGATCGGGGTTAATCCCGTTTCAGAGGTGGAAGCTGAGGCCAGAAAGGTGGGAAGTGGCGGGACAGGCTGTGAGCCCAGGTGTGTCCAGAGTCCCTGCCCCGCAGGGACCCAGGGCCTCTTGCAGACGTTGGGGGCCGAGGGACTGTGTGACCGGGACCGGGGTTGCGCCGCACGGCTCCTGCCGTGGGCTTGGGAGTGAGGTGGGCTGGACGTGCAGAAGGGCCACTATGCCCCACCCACTGGGCTTTCCTGGCCGGGTTGGGTCAGAGATGTGGGGAGTGGGCACCCCTGTAGGCATCCACCTCTGGCGTGTGCACGTGTGTTTGAACTTACACGTGTCCTCCGTGCCAGCACGCAGAGACACCACACCAGGCCTTTGCTGCCTCCCTCCAGGCTGGAGGGATCCTGCGCCGGCAGCTTGGGGGCCGCTCAGGAGGCAGGTGGGCGGGCGCTGGGCTCCAGACTGGCCGTGTGTGGGGAGATCTCTCGGAGCCGGTGAGGCTGAGCTGGTCCTGAGAGCAGAGCTAGGGCGCCCAGGCGAGCAGGACGGTGTTTCAGGTCGTGTCCCTGGGAGCGGGGCCAGGTGGAGCGAGGGGCCGGGGCCGGAGGGAGTCTGAGACACCCTGAGGCCCAGCGTTCTAGGGGCTGTCCTGGGCGTGCCCTTGGTCGTGGGTCCTGATGGTTGTCAGAGCCTGGGAGGAGGCACGCCGGCCCTCCCCACTTTTAGCTGCAGTGTCTCCCCCTCCCCTCCCCAGCCCCCTCTTCCCAGGGTCTTCGGCACCCCTGCTGCTCCAGGCTGGCTCCGCCTTTGCGCTGGGAGGTCGCACCGAGAGACGTGGCTTCCTTCTGCCCTGTGGGGCACTCGGGGGAGCAGGCCTGGGTGGGCGGTGGGGGTCTGAGCTCAGCGGCCAGCCCAGCCGGATGGGGGTGACGGAGGGCCCCGGCCTGCTGGGCACGAGATGGGAGCCTGTGGGCCCTGGGGTCCCTGAATAGCGGGACTGGCTGCTCCCTGAGGGCAGGGCCTGGTGAGCCCAGGGCTGGGGCCTGGAGCCGGGTGTGGGAGGGCGGCGGGCGGCGGGCAGCTGACCCCGTGACTGTGCCTCCCCTCGCTGTCTTGCAGGGGCTCCGAGCGTCATGTTAAGGTAAAGCAGAGGGGCTCAGTGCTGAACATGCTAAGGAGGCTGGACAAGATCAGGTTCAGAGGTCACAAGAGAGATGACTTCCTTGATCTAGCAGAGTCTCCAAACGCCTCGGACACCGAATGCGGAGACGAAACACCCCTGAAGATACCTCGGACCTCGCCCCGGGACAGTGACGAGCTGAGGGACCCTGTGAGTACCGAGTGTCCTCCGCTCTGCGTGGCCGCGGATGCCAGGCCCCTCGCTGGTGGGTGCGGGCTGTCCCCATCCTCAGGTGGCCAAGCTGAGCGTGCGCTTGGGTAGACCGTGTCCTGCCCAGGCTGGTCAGACACAGACGGGGCTGTTCCCCATCTCGCCCCAAACCTCCCCCAGCCTCACCGGTGGGGGCTCATCCCTGGACTGAGGATAATTTGTCCATTGGCCGATTTTCTTTTCCTTCATCACTGGTTTTCTGGGCGACCGGCAAACTTCTCACACAGCCTGATCCCTGGGAGTTTGACTCGAGGGGCCGCAGGGCGCTGTCTGGAAGCTGCTGGCCCCTGGCCCGAGGGCAGCTGCCTCTGGGTGCCTGGCTGGTCTGCCTGGCCGTCCCAGAGTGCGTGTCACCGACCCCTGGCAGCTGGCCGAGCCCAGGCTGGGCCTCCTCAGCCCACATGGGGACCGTGGCCCCTGTGATTTGGAGAGCAGCTTTCCTGAGCGGGGTCCGCGGCCCTGGTGGGAACCAGGCGTGAGCAGGCCCTGTCTTCTGGAAGCTCGTGTTTTGTCAGCGGGCGTGCAGCGGGGTGGAGGGTGGGCTTCCTGTGGTCCCCTCCTGGCCAGGTACGGCCGCCGGGCTCTCCGTTGTGGGCACAGCTGCCCGAATCCTCCCTGTTGTCAGTGAAGAGGCCCAGAGCCATCCAGGCCCCCCCCACACCAGCTGTGGTACCCTGCCCGAGTGGATGCCAGATCTGGTGGCCTGGAGTCTGGGCTCCT
Organism: Leucopleurus acutus; assembly: GCF_964270905.1. NCBI lineage: Eukaryota > Metazoa > Chordata > Mammalia > Artiodactyla > Delphinidae > Leucopleurus > Leucopleurus acutus. Next base: position 100,659,234 of record NC_139152.1, read on the forward strand.
CCCTGAGCACCTGAGCTAGGTCTTCCTTCCAGCTGTGGTCGTGAGCCCTCGCCTCCCCCCCTCCGTGTATTATTAATGCTTTATAATAGAACAGGGATGGCGCGTTTGCTCCTGGCACGAAAGAATAAGTGATTGGCACTGCCTCCTAAGAGCCAGCCATCCAGCCAGGCAGGGCTGGAGCTGCAGAGCCCGGAGGGGACCGCCCTGCTTGGGTGCTTGCTGTGTTCCCTGCAGAGGTGGTGGCGGTCCTCCCGCCATTGGCTCCGTGCGGGCCAGGGCCTCGCTTGGTGTGTCTCCTGATACAGCCCATCAGCATCTGCCTGTCGGGACACCGCGGGGCTCACGGGCGCTATCCTAAGAAGGGGGTGCCTCCACGTCGGGGTGGTCCAGCGGGCCGGCGAGGGCCGAGGGGAGCACCCTGAGGGAGGGGCGAGCACGGGGGCCGTGCGTACAAATGGCTGTCAGGCTCGCTCACCCCCCTACCCCACCCCCCCCCAACCCCCGGGGCTCTCTCTCCGTGGTGGCGGGACCGAGCCAGCTTCCCACCCTGGATGTGCTGTCCTTCACTTAACCTCTGCCCCTGAGGGGCACTCGATCACTCCCATGAGCCTCGTGCCCACATGACCTGCGTCACCCCGGGTGTGTGGGCAGGGTCGTGCGTCTGTCACCAGCACCCTCCCACGAGCGTGCAGTGTCCTCCGTCGCCACCCGAGGGGCCTGCGTGCCACGCCCTTGCCCACCTGCACAGGGTGTCCCCAGGTGTTTCTGTTCTGCGAACCTGAGGGGTGAAGAGTGGCTTTTCCCCCGAGGGAGGTTGGTCACCTTTGCCTGTGTTTGGGCTTCATTGTTTTTATTTTTTTTGATTGTGGTAACGTGCGCATGACACAGAGTTGGCCGCTGTGACCGTTTTTAAGTGTCCAGCTCGGTGGCATTAGGCACATTCACGTTGTCGGGCGGCCTCCCCACCATCCATCTCCAGACCTTCTTCATCTTTCCAAACTGAAACTCAGTCCTCACTGAACAGCAGCTCCGCAGCTGCCCCTCCAGGCCGCCCCCGCCCCGTCTGCTTTCCGTCTGTGACCCGACTTTCCAGCTCTGGCCTCAGTGAGCCCCGCGGTGTTTGTCCCTGCGACTGGCCTGTCTCAGCACCGTGTCCTCAGGGGCCATCGTGCTGTAGCGTCAGGCTTCATCCTTATGTCCTTTTCTGTGGGCAACCTATCTGTGTCCTGGGGCAAAGGAGGCGAGCGGACCCAGTGGTTGAGGGTAGAATCTGGGTCCCGTGGTGGGGGAGGGGAATGGGGGAGGGAGGGGGTCCTGGACGGGCAGACGGGCTCGAGGGGCCGCAGCGGTGGAGGTTGGGTGATGTCCAGGTCAGGGTGTGGCTGTGGTCGGGGGAGGGCTGTTGAAGGGAACGATGAGGGGTCTGAGGCCAGGGTCCCCCGAGTGGTTGGTGACAGGCCAGTAAGGAGAGGGGCAAGGAGGCGAGGACCAGAGCCCTAGAGCTGGGGCAGAGGCAGAGACCCCACGCATGTGGAGGTGCAGCGGGCATCGCCTCCAGGAGCCGGGGGTAGAAGCCGGTCCCTCCGTGGAGAGACGCGGTTCTAGGGAAGCTGGGGGAAGAAGCAGCCAGGCCACCTCCCTGGTTTTGTGGCGGCAGTGCTGCAGCCTCGGGGGTCCCAAGTCCAGGCTCCCGACCCCAAGTTTAGCGTTGCTCTCGGCAAGTCTGAAAAGGGGTCAGCTGGAGGGACCCAAGGGGCTCACGGAGGGGTTTGGACCCCAGGATTTCAGGGCATTCCCCCCGGCGCCTGCCATCTGCATTGGGGTGCCCCCTCCAGCTGTCTGGCTCCCCAGAGCTGGTGGTCCTCGCCGTCCCTGCCATCCTGTGGGCGCCCAGCTGAGCTGCTGCAGCTTCAACACTGAGTCCGGCCAAAGCCACGAGGGTCCCAGGCTGTCTTGGACCCGGGGGCCCCTGTAGGAGCTCTTCAAGCTCTAGGGCAAGTTCCAGGTGAGCTTAATTCCAGCAGCTTAGAGACTAACACGCGTCACAGCCTTCCGAGGACGAGGATTCACGTGTTCAGACGGGGCTGCAAACCGCGGGATGCCCTGCCTGCTTTGGTGGGAACTTGCTGACGTGATGGAGGCCAGTGTTCTGCTTCCGAATCAGTGCAGAGCCGCCTTTCCAGGCCAGCCTCTGCCCTCTGCTCTGGGGCCGCCATCTTGGGCGCCGAGGTTGGGGACGGGCCGGGGAGGGACAAATTCATCTGCGGGGACCAATGGGCGAGCCTGGGCCATCTTCCCCACGCAGAGCAGGGGGCGTACCCTGCCTTTCGCCTACCGCCCAGTCTCCCCATACCTGCCCCTGCCAGGCCCACGGGGCGGGCAGGTAAACATGGCCTGGTCCCTGCCCTCTGGGACCTCATGCCCCGGTAGCCAGAGCAGCTGAAAGTGCAGGAGGTCACGTGCCAGGACAGGGCAGCCGTGGGCTAGAGGGTCTCACCGGCCCCCGTTGTTCCCCAGTGTGAGCTGCTGCTTCCCGGGGTGTGGCCTCTGAGCAGATGACCTGTGCCTGGAGCGGTCACGGGGCTGTCATGGACCCTGTCCATGCCGGGTGTCCCCTTCCTCACCCTGCCTTGGGGGCGTGGTCGTGGAGACCAAAACTGGGGAGTCAGATCCCCCCGTCACATGGCAGGGCGCTCAGGTGCTGCCCTCACCAGGTCAGCGGTGGGGTGGACGTGAGCCGGCAGCCCCGCTGCGCCCCGGGCAGGCCTGGCTGTACTGACGTGCGCACCCCTTTCCAGCGGGCAGCGGTGACCTGAAGCCGGAGCCTACCCTGGGCCTGGTGGGATGGCGGGTGGTGGCTTTAATTAGCCTCTGTGGGAAAGGACAGGCCCCTGTTTGGAGTTCGCTCGCCTCAGAGCCTGGCAGGTGGACACGCCCTGCCCCACCTCCCCGGAGTCCTGTTGCTGCCCCTCCCAGGGCAGCAGGGCGACAGGCCCTGTGGCCAGGCCACCCTCCTCCTGGGAGGTCGCCACGCGGGCCGGGGCAGGTTTCGATGGTTTCCTTCCCTCTGCAGCCTGAGAGCTGTGTTGTGACCGTCAAGAGGCTTAGCGTCACGCTTCCGGTTTTGCCTTTACTGTTGCTGGAAGTCGGCCTCACCGGGGCTCTGAGGATGTCCCTGTTGTCTGAAATGTCCCTTTCACCGACAGGCGAAGCCGAGGTGAACTGATGCGAGTTCTAAGGCAGAGCCAGTGTCTTCCTAGGCCGGTGGCCCTGTGGACCAGCCCTTCTAGACCACGGGGTCCTTGGGGGGTACCCTTTAGAGAACTGGTCGATGTGGACCCAGGATGCTTCCGGGAGGCTCCTCTGAGCTCTTGGTGTTTTCCTTCTAGGCTGGGCCAGGGACCCTCATCATGGCTGCAGGAGTCCAGGACTTTAACCGGACAGAGTTTGATCGCTTAAATGAGATCAAAGGTCACCTGGAAATCGCCTTACTGGAAAAACACTTCTTACGTGAGTACCAGTTGGGGAGGGAGGGGCAGAGGGGACGCTGTCCTGCAGGAGTGCAGCTGGGTCACAACAGGTGTCACCAGGCTAGCAGTGGGGACGGGTGTGGACGTCCCCACATGGCCTTTTGCGTCCTGAGTCTGCATCTCCCTTTGCTGCTCCACAAAGCTCAGCGCTCCTGTCTGGATGGCTACGACGCCTTTACTCTGAGACGGACGAGAGCGTCACTGGGGAAGGAATACGACGCCCCTGGAAACTCTCTTTATTTTAGTGAATCTGGAGCATGGCCATGCTTAACTCAGCATGTAATAGAGCTTTTTGGAGGAATCTGAAATTTTCTGTTCCGTGTAGTTTGCACATCAAGGAGGGAGTGTGGGAGGGGGCACAGTGGGGTTTCATTGTCTGTTGGCCGCGGGCATGGCTACCTTGGCATTTGGCATTTGTGTTGCTTAACTGTCGGCCCTCCTGCTGGGGGTGTTGGCCTCTGGGTAGTGATGATGGTAGAGATGGTTCTGGAAGGGCCTGCGGGGCTCCTCCCAGAGATGATCTCATTTGGTGAGTTGCCTTTACTCCTCTCACCACCCCTCTGTCCTGCCTTGCAGACGAGGAAACGGAGGCACCAGGGCTAAGAGAAGTGATCCTACTGGTAGGTTAAGTCTTCTGACTAGTAGGGGTTTGAACCAGGCAGACTGGCCCTGAAGCCCACGCATGTGACACAGTGTTTTCACAGCTGACAGCAGGGTGTGGGCGATGCTATTAGGGGAACAATACAGGGAGAAAGAAGCAGCTTCGCCCCTGTGTGCCCAGAGCCAGTCACGTCTGGGCCACGAGGAGAGGCCCAGGGCAAGGCACCTCCCTTGGGCGTTGTGCCCAGCTGGGGCCTCCCTCTGATACCTGGGACCAGGCAGCTGGCACCCTTGCTTGCCCACAGGCACCCGCCCTCTGTCCCCACCTGAGTCCTCTCCCTCTTTCGTCTAGTGTCTCCGTCGTTTATGTGACAAGTGTCATCTGAGCTCCAGCCGTGGGCACCCCGGCTGTGCCGCCCATGCAGCACGCGGGGCCCGTTGCCTGCAAACGAAGGCGGGGTGTCAGCGCCGCGGGGGGAAGCCTTGGGGGCCTGCCTTCTCCTCCCAGAAGTGGGCGGCGTGGCTCTCACTACATTTCTGTGCGCTCTCCAGCCACCACGTGCTGCAGCCCCGTCTCCCCCCAGGCCCCTCTTGCTGGTCCGTACCTCCCTGGGCGAGCGTGCGTGTGCACGCACGTGTGTACGCGCACGAGCTCTGGGCGTGTGCCCGTCTGCACCCCGCCGGCCAGCGCTCGCCCGCAGGGTCCGAGCATCGAGGTTCTGAGGACGGCACTGTGGAGTGACTCAGTCTCCCCGCGAGTCTGAGGTTGCGGCTGACCTGGCCGGGCTGGGTCTGCTGGGACCGCCCGCAGTGCGGACGGTGAGGGCCCTGCCTCGTCAGGCCCTCGTGCCTGTGGCCTCGGCCTTTGCCGAGCTCCCGCGGGGCGGCTCTGCGTGAACGGTGGGGCAGCCCAGGTGGTCTCGCCAGTGCTGAGCGGGCCCCGCTGGGTGGAGGCTGTGCTGGGCAGCAGAGCTGGACGGCCCTGCTCGAGGCAGCAGTGGGTGGAGCCTTGTGAAAGTGCCTTTGGTGGGTCACGCGGAGGATATTGGTGGTTTCACGGGGTTCGAGGAACCCGCAGAGTCAAGGGCTCTCAACGAAAGGGGAAGGGTCTGTGAGAGCATCCAACAGGGAGCGCCCCGCCCCCGGCCGGGGAGGGGCAGTGTGAGGCTTCCAGGAGAAGGGGTTACGGGCGGGGCGGGCGGGGAGCAAGTGTCCACCAGGCAGCCGGGTGGGCAGGACAGCTGCGACCCACGGGGCTGCCTGTCTGGGGCCACCCTGCTCTGTGTTGAAAACAGGAAAAGAAAAGAGGCCGCCCAGCTCCGGATCGGCGTCGCTGGCGTCCTTGGACTGGTCCTCGTGGTCTGCCCTGCGTGTTTTACCGGAAGAGTAAAACAGTGGGTAGCTCGTGTTGTAAAGTGCAGAGTTCCACTTCGGCAGCTCGGGGCCGGGTGGGGAAGGTAATAATTATGGGCATTTGTTTTTAGTTATGAGAAATTTTAGATGGATCAGAAATAGAGGACGTGGTGTAACGCGCCTCTCACGCACCTGCCGTAGGTTTCAGCAAGAATCGGCTCGCGGCCAGGCTGGTTCCCTCCAAGCCCCCACCTACAGCCCCTCTCCCCCAGGTCTTTTGAAGCAAATCCCAGCCAGCATCCTGTCATTTGACCCATAAATATTTTAGTAGCTCATCATGGGTTTTTGTTTTTGTTTTTTGGCCGTGCCGCGTGGCTTGCGGGATCTTAGTTCCCCGACCAGGGATCGAACCCGCGCCCCCCTGCAGTGGAAGCACAGAGTTCTAACCACTGGACTGCCAGGGAAGTCCCTCATTCTGTTTGAAAAACAAAAGTCCTGAGTCCAATATTACAAGTAAAAAAATCACGTTTTTCTTGAATATCATCAGATACCCAGCTTAAGCTCCGATTTCCCCAGTTGTCTGGTCATTTTTTGGGCAACTCTGGAATCAAACAAGGTCCATAGATTGTGACTGGTAGATGTACTTCTCCTGTCTTTTACTCTGCCCGTTCTCCCTGCATCTGTTTTTGCTCTTTGTTGAGGAAACCAGGCCGTCTGTGGGTGGGGTCTCCACCCTGGACCTTGCTGAGCACACCCCCGTGGTCCCGACACATGAGCCACCGTGTCCCCCGTCCCTTGGTGCTGGTGGGGTGGGGGGGATCTTTGCGAGGACTCCCTCCCCTGTGGTGGTGGTGGAGGAGCGTGCTTTCCTGAGGCCTTTTCTTTTGTCCTGTATCAGGACCTGGGTCATTGTGGCTTCCATCCATCATCTCATTGGAGGTTGCAAATGGTAATGTTCGACTTCTGGCATTCTTTCTCCATTTATTAACCCAACATATTTCTGAAAACTTAACTATTTGGTTGCCCCAAGACGTAGTTCATGTAGGAAAGGCAGGAGACATGCTTGAATTCTTCCTTGATATTTCCAGCTTTCAGAATAACGAGTTGGTTCTCTGCTTAGAGCATCCTCCAGAGGGTGAGGGTGTTAGGCTTTGGGGGGGGTTTTGGTGTCATCATGAGATCGTGGATTTAAACATAGTTTAATGAGTCTTAATCGCCATGGTTATCATCTCATTGGTGCTCAGACAGACCCACCTCTGGGCTGCGTTTGTCTGTTGTTTCCTCAGGATGAGACTCAGGTCAGAGTGTCACAGGTATGACGCTGTGTCCACAGTGCCTCTGACCAGGAGATCTGTGATGTCATTTTGTCCCCATATGCATGTTGTAGAGCGTTTGTTGTTGTTGTTGTTGTTTTTTAAATAATACTGTAAAGCAACTATATTCCAATAAAAGTTAATTTTTAAAAAAATTAAATTAATTTTTGTAATTATCTAAAATTGTTTCCGTGGTTCCAAAGTCAGGGTATTTTCAGAGGAATCAGGTTTCTCTCCCTGTAGCCCTCATTCCTTCTCTTCCCCGTAGATAACCGGTTGTCTTTTAATTGTACAGTCTCTCCTTCCATTGAATTTTTATAGAAGCAAATATGCATATGTGGCCTGCCACCCCCGTTAGATAAATGTCTGTGTGTTTTCACTTTCTCCACACCGACATCACATCCTGGAGGTCCCTCCAAAACGGTTCTCGAAGCTGTCCCCTGTTCCGTGTTCCATCTGCATCTGCCCTGTGGCTGTAGGGTGTGGGTAACCTGCCTGCTCCCTGTTCCCTGTTACATAGTTACAGGTGGTTCTCAGCAGGCGGTCTGTGCCTTGAGTGCACGGGCCACACTTATTTCTATACCCTGAGGATCTAGCGTGATGCCCTGGGTCTAATAGGAGCTCAGTGCTTGGAGGGATGCCTTGCAGGGAAACCTGGTCAGAGCTGGAGTTTGCACAGAGAGACTGTCCCTCCCTGCACTCTCGCTTCCGTCTCAGTACCCAGGGGAGTACAGTGTGGAGGAAAGGATGTCGTCCCCCCTTGGGAGCCACAGAGATGTTTTGGTCGCCGCTGAACCTGCTCTTGTGCTAGGGTGGCCAGCCCTGGTCTACAGGGGGCCGCGGGGATGGGGAGCTTTGCTCTGGAGTTGGGACCCAGGCTTCTGGTTCTGACTCAGCCCCGAGTGATCAGGTAGCCGTGGACGTTTCACCATTCAGGGCCTGGTTGCCCCCATCCGTAAACACTAAGTGGTCAGTGTTAAAGTTCCATTTAATTACCTGTAGTACTTTTTCTCCAGAAGCAGACTGTTATTCTTCTCGGAGAAGAGGAAATAGCCCAGGTTCACAGAGGCTTTTTTCGGTTATTAAATATTGAAGAGTACAAATGTTCCCGAGAGAAGATGGCAGAGGATGAAGAATGGGAAATTGAAGTGCGTCCCGGCTCGGGACTGGGGGCAGGATCCTAAATTTGTTAAAGAAGCACATAAATAAATGAAAAGCGTCGTCCATTTTCATTTGGCCCGAAATGCATTTCGGTTGTTACTGCTTTTTGAGCACAAACACACGCTCCCCCGTAGTTTCTGAGCAGGAGTGTGCATGTATCAATCCCCCGCTGGGCGCAGGCTCTGGGAAGGGAGATTCGCCAGCATTGTAAGCTGCACACACAGGCTCTTCCCGAAAGTGACCTGGCACGGAATATGGAGCTTAGAGGGAAAGTGCTTATGGGGTGTCGGGTCCGGGGCCTCCTGGGTGCTGGGCTAAGCCGGAGGGTCCCTGACCCGTGTGCGGGTTCTGTGTTGCCGAGAAGTTTCTTCTTCCCCACTTGACGTGAGGCCTGTGGACTCCTCTCTGGATGGGCGTGCTGGAGGGTGGTCCCCTCGGCCACACCCTGGGGGCTTGAGCCCTCGGGACAGGGATCCATCATCTCTGAGCCACCGACACAGGTGCCAGACACACTGTGGTGGTTCCTGGGGAGGGTGCCTCTGGGAAAGGGGCCCTTTGCTCCTGAGCCCCTCTGCTCCCGGGAGCTCCCCTTCCTGCCCCAACACGCGGTGGGTCAGTGTGGCCGGCTGTGACCCCCCTGGGAGGGCTTCCTGGAGAAGGTGGCCAGGGAGGTGGCAGGAGGGCGGCCGTCTGCCTCCTGTGGCCTGAGGGCCTCCCTCTGGATGCCAAGGCTGAACAGAGGGGCCTGGAGGGAAGGAAGTTTCTGGGTGCCAGTCTGGGTGATTCAGGCTGAGGATGCCCTTTCTCACCACTGAAAACAGCAGCGCGGGAGCTGCCCGCTGCTAGAGGCGTCCGATGGGGCAGCCACCCGAAGCCGGCCGGGGGTGGGTTAGGTGTGGCATTGATCGGATACCTCCGGACCCGCCCCTTTAGGCCCGGGCCTGCAGATGTCCCTCTGGGGGTCTGGCTTTTTAAAAAAAATATATAAATTTATTTATTTATTTATGGCTGCGTTGGGTCTTTGTTGCTGCGCGCAGGCTTTCTCTAGTTGCGGCGAGCGGGGGCTACTCTTTGTTGCGGTGCGCGGGCTTCTCATGGCGGTGGCTTCTCTTGTTGCGGAGCACAGGCTCTAGGCGCGTGGGCTTCAGTAGTTGCGGCACGCAGGCTCAGTAGTTGTGGCTCACGGGCTCTTGAGCGCAGGCTCAGTAGTCGTGGCGCACGGGCTTAGTTGCTCCACGGCACATGGAATCTTCCCAGACCAGGGCTCAAACCCGTCTTCCCTGCACTGGCAGGTGGATTCTTAACCACTGCGCCACCAGGGAAGTCCCGGTCTGGCTTTTTAAAAAAACTCTGCTCCTCCTGTGTATTCGGTAAGGTTGAGCTGAGAGGATAAACTCCCAGTGCCAGAGGCTGGGCCGGACGGTTCTGACCCTGTAGTGATGCGCTTGTCGAGTGGTTTCTGCCCTTTCGTGAGGACTGCAAATGGGTGACCCAGACAGACGGGAAGGGAGCAAACAGATCGGATAACCGGCAGATGAAGACAGAGATGAGACTGCATGTCCATATCATAGAGGACTTATCTGGGAAAAAAATGAAATTGGCCCCAAAGAAAACGGCATGTCTGACCCACTGGGCTGGCTCTGAATTGCATATTTCTAGGTCAGTCCTGCTGCCTGGTGGGAACCTGCTCCTTGCTTATCCCTGCAGATGTCCGGCCCTGCCTCCTCGCTGGACAGAGGCGAGCTGGCCCACCAGGCGGTCCTGGCTCAGCGCCCAGCAGGGCACGTCCCCTGCCTGGGCCCTGAGAGCTCGGGCACAGGGAGGAGCGGGCATGGGGGCTGGGCACACACATATTTCCTGGTTCGGTACTGGCCAGGGCCCTGGAGCCCGGACCTTGGCCGTCAGAACAGCGTGCCACCTCTTGCTGAAAGGCGGTTGTCGGTTCCTGAAAATCAGCTGTTCTGGGTGGAAACACTGGCTGGGATCCTGTTCCTTCTTATTTTACACGGGGAACGTTTTAATGCACTGCTTCTTCACCCCAGACCCCCAGTCAGTTTCCTAAAATGTATGTGAAAGGCAGTGGCGTGCCAGCAGCTAGGCTGCAGCCTGCCGTGCGGGCGCGTAAGAGCTTAAAGCGGCACCGCCTCCTGGTGACCAGGCCATCAGCGTGGTGGGTGATGGTTTGTTCATCGTTCCGTAAACCCTACCTCTGCATCCAGCAGCAAGTAACGCAGCAGTGAGTAAACACTGGGAAAATTGCAAACGGACGTTTACCATGAAAGCACGGCCTTTCCCGTGATGAACTGTTTTCCTCGCGGGGAGAGGGTGCAGGAAGGGAGGGGGCTGACTTGGCTGTTTCTTTACTGGTTGCTGCAAGCATGCCCTCGGTTCAGGACCCGATACCTGGCGCTTTGGGAGGGCGTGGCTCTGCCTTCTAGAAAGGTCGGAGGTCACGGGGCGGGGGGATCCAGATTTAGCTGGGAGGCCGGGAGAGTTCAGTCTGGGGAGAGCTGAGGAGAGAGGCGAAGGGCAGAGCCTAGGACCACGGGGTGGGGCCTCCAGGTGTGCAGCCTGCCACCTGGCCAGGGCCCAGAAGCAGCTTTGCGAGTGGTCCCTGCATTCGCGCACCTGGCCGGTGGGAAGGAGTTTATTTAAGGATTATCACTTGATTTTTATTTTTGGCTGTGGCTCGGCCTGTTGAATTGTGTGCCAAGAGGACTCTTGCTTGAGAGTTCTACTTTTACAGGTTTAAAAATAGCCTCAGAGCTGTGTTCCTTCCTCCTGGTGGCTTCCCTGGGAGCTGGGGTAGTGGGCTGGGCTATGGCCCTGCTGCCTGGGCATGGGTGGGCGCGAGCCCAGGCGTCCCCTCTGTCTCCCTGAGCCAGTCAGGGTGGCCGTGGGCCGATAGGGGAGCACCTGGAATCGCTGGTCAGGTGCTGTCCCTGCCCTTTTCCTCGTAGGCTTGGGGAGGCACGAAGGCTGGACCGCGTGGGTGGGCCGGCCATCCTGGCGGGTGAGTGCTGCAAGAACTCTCCTGTGTGCGGGGCTCCACGCCTGTAACTCATTTTGCCTCTCCCTTTGAAAGCACTGGTTTCTCAGCACGCTGGTTGGGGTCCCTGAAAACTCCTATTAGAGTATGCTCTGGGCTGCGTGAAGGGGGCATTTTGGATACAGAAGCCAAGCTTTAGAAAGTCACGTTGGACACCTGTGTGAGGGTCCCTCTGGGCTCCGAGAGCAACCCGGGCCTCCCCCTTCTCCCTGTTACACTCTGCTGCCTGCCTGCTCTGTGGGAGGTGGGTGGGGGCCGGCTGCGCCCCCGCAGAGCTGGCCCTGGTTTCCCTTCGGGGCCGTGCGCCTGGCTGCCGGGCTTCGCTCACGTGCGTGTCCTGCTGAGCGGGGGCCCAGTGAGGGAATTGATGAATTACGGTGCAGACGTCTCTCTCCCGGGCGTGCCCTCCAATCTTAGAAGGTTCGGGGGTTCTGAATCCTATCCTGGGCAGGTATTCTGGCTCCCCTGGCCTCCTGCAGGCTTCCTTCCCATGCCCTGGCCGGCCCCGGCCGTCTGCCGGGTCAGCAGATGCCACAGAGCCGGCAGCAGGTCTTGAAAAGGAGAGAATCATCAGGCTGGGAGCTGTGCCCTGTGACCCAGGTGGACCCTGTGACTGCTGGTGCCCAGGCCCTTCCCGCCTGGCCGGGCTGTGGCTTCTACTCCTGGGACCCCGGCCTGTGACTTAGCTGCCGGCAGGTATGAAGCTACCTTTCCTGGCCCACCTGCGTGGCTGCAGAGGTGCAGAGGGGCTCAGGAGAGTGGCCCGAGAGTGGGCCTGTGTCAGGACGCGCTTGCGGAAGGTCACGGGCTCGTGGCAGGCGTGACGCCAGGACGCTCTGCGCTGGCACTGCTCACTGTGAGAGTTTGGCCAAGGCAGTGGAAGCGTCGTCAGTGGGGGCATTCGGGGCACAGCCAGAGGCGAGGAGCAGAGAGGTGGGAGGGAGGGGGCCAGCCAGGACACCCAACGCTCCCCAGGGGCCACTTGACCTGCTAAAGGAGGACTCTTCTTACGGCCTGCGGGGTCTCTGGGGGCGGGAAGACCCTCTCTGGGCTTGGTGGAAAGAGGGGGGATGGTCCCCCCTCCCAGAGCCAGCTCAGCCTCCTTGGCCCAAGAGCATCGTCTCAGGGGGAGTGTGGTGGGCAGGGTCGTGGCTCCCCACAATGTCCTCATCCTAACCCCCAGAGCCTGTGACTGTGTCACCTTGTGGGGCCAGAGGGGCTTTGCAGACGTGGTTGAGTTAAGGATCTGAGATGCGGAGATGGGCCTGGGTTAATCCAGGTGGACCCAGTGTCGTCACAAGGGTCCTTGTGAGAGGGAGGCGGGGGGGGGGGGGTGCGGTCAGAGAAAGAGGAGAGTTGACAATGGAATCAGAGGTCGGAGTGATGTCCCTGATGGTGAGGGGTCAGCGGCCAAGGAATGTGGGTGCCTCTAGAAGCAGAAGGGGCCAGGAAGTGGACTTTCTCCTGGAGCCAGCCCTGCCCACACCTGGACTTGAGCCGCTCGAGGCCCATTTCAGACTCTGACCTCCAGAGCTGTGAGAGGGCACACTCTTCCTCTCCGTCTGTGGTCACTTATTACAGCAGCAGTAGGAAATCAACATGGTCGGGGGGGCCCTGTGTGTGACGTTGCACCCCTGTCCCCACCTGCAGGAGACCCTCCCGGCCCCCGACTGACAGAGCAGGGGCACGAGGGGAGCCCTTTGCTGCCACAGGTGGTATCCGGGGCCGGCGGCCAGAAGGCCAGGCCACTGCGGAAGAGGCCACGAGCTGGGCTCTAAGCTTGGAGGGCAGCCCGAGGAGAGCCAGCTGCCATGGGCCCTGATGGCCCCTGGGGACAGGGGTCCCGCTGGGCGGCTGCCCAAGACAAGGCCGCCTTCTGAGTGAGCAGCTCAGCGCTTTCTGCCTGGCGGGAAGCTGGCCTCCTGTTTCTTCTCTATCCGAGAGGAGGAGGAAAATTGATTGCAGGGGTTTGTATCGTCTTTGTCCTGTGCGAGTAGCCAGCTGTGCTCTGCACTGCAGTTGACCTAAATATGTTGCCGGAGGGAGCAGACCCGTAATATCAACCGTCGTCGTGGGGTCTAATCATCGTTGCAGGCGTAAGGAGAGTTGCGTGGCCTCGGGGGAGCCATTGGCTCAGGGAAAGGCTTGTAGGAGAGCAATGATCAGAATGCTGATGGGTTTTATTTATTTAGCTGTCTTTGTGCCCCCAGGAGAGGGGGCACCTGGAAGAGGCGGGAAGGCTTCCTACGTTTGCTGTGAATTGGGACGAGTGGATTTGCCAGGCTGTACCCAAGCGTCCTCGTCTGCGGGGCCGCGTCCCCTCACTGGCTTGCGGGGGGGGGGGGGGGGGCGGCGGCTGGGAGGAGGGAGGAGCCCGCTGGTCTCGGCCCCACAGAGTGCCCGCCCCCCCCCCCCCCCCCCGGGAAGGCCCAGGAGAGCAAGGGGCAGCTTGAGGGGGGATGGTGCCCGTGGGAAGGGCAGGGCTGAGGGGGCTTTGTCAGGAGCCCAGGTTAAGAGGACATGGCCCGAGGCCCCCTTGCCTCCAGGACTGGAGTCCCAGACACGCTTGCAAGCCGGCGAGGAGCATGCCGGGAGCTTAGGGCGGGAGCTGCGTGTCCACACGTGTGCACAGCGGCCTGGCTGGCCGTCTCCACATGGGGGGAACCAGCTGCACTTGACCCCTCGCAGGTGAGTGGCGTGGGGAAGGGAGATCGGGGGCGTTGAGAAAGAAAATGTGGTTTCCTGCTGGTGATGCTGTGCGTGAGGAGGCATCTGGGTCTGCCTTGACCTTCGGGTCCACAGAGGTGACAGGAGTGTGTGTGGGTGTTGGGGATCAGAGGAGCGGATGGGAAGGCACCCGGCACCCCGACCTTGGCTCCCGGGAGCGAGGCTGTGGTGGCGGGAAGCCCCTCGCCTCTGTTTTCCCCCCGTGAAGCTCCCCGGCCTGTGAGTCCGCCCACGCCTGTCCTCGAGGGGCGGTGGGAGCCCCTGCCCAGCCGGCCGAGCCCGGGGTGGCTCCCCCGGGGACACACTCTCACTACTGCGGAGGGCCAGCCGCCGGAGCTCAGGGGGCAGGTCTCTGCGGGGGCTCCCCGGGAGCTTCACCCGAGCACCTGCTGTGAGCCAGGCCCTCCATGGAGGCCTCCGAAGTGGGTCCCGCGGGAGGAGGCTAAGCAGTGCTCCGCGGGCACTCAGGAGGGCAGGGGGTCTCCACGTGGCTCCAGGGCCCAGGCTCTCCCACTGCCGGTGGGAGCACGTCCTCTCAGAAGGGGGCCCCAGGGCCCCGCCTGCGTCAGGACAGGAGACCTGCCTCCCAAGGGTCCAGGGTCCAGCAGGACGCTGCCCCTGGGTGGCCCTGGCGTCAGTTCATGCAGGCGAGGTGCCTGGGGCACCACCAGATGCCCCCTCCGGGCAGGGTGTGGGTGCTCGGTCACGGCAGCGTCCCCGCTTTGACAGAGCCTGGTGCGTCATACTTGCACAGCGAGCATTTGCTCACGGAGTTGTGTGCAGGCAGTGGCTTCTCCGCACGAGCAGGCTGACCTGGTGTGGGGCGGAGTGGAGGTCCCCGCGGGGGCTGGGGCTCCTGAGCGGATTACGTGTCAGGGCTCTGGACCCCCGATCGTCTGAGTGCCCCCCGCCACCTCCCAGCAGGTGCTCTGTGTGCAATTACATGACAGGTGGGGACTCTGAATGCCCTTGAGTCCTCAGGGCCAGGGTCCGCGGGAACCCCAGTGCGAGGCGGGGGGAGGCTGAGGCCCGAGGTTTGGGGCCCGCGGGCCTGGCGTGCAGGATGCAGACGGCCCTCAGATGCTGGTGGCGGCCACTCACTCTTGGCACTGTTTGCTGAATTCCCACCGTGGCCCTCCCCGCCCACTGGTGTCCTCTCTGCCTGGTTCTCGACCAGCCTGGTGCATGCGTCCTGCAGTTCACTTGCTGAGAACTTGCTGTGCTGTCCCCACTGCCCAGAGTCCATTCACCGCATCTGTCCTGGCTTCCCCTTGAGCCAGGCTGCGTCCTGGGCCGTCACAGACAGTAATCAGATGGGGTCCTCTCTCTGGGGCCTGAGTTGGGGCATCCTGCAGCTGAATGTGACTTAGGAATGTGGCGTGCTTACCGGGGGTCGTGTTTGCTGAGCCCCTCCCTGTGGAGCTGTGTCACCACATAAGATGGGAGGGGGGTCAGGGGCGTCTCTCTGGGGGAAAATGGCACTTGAGCCAGCACTGAGTTCGGGGGGCACCAGCACGTGCAAAGGTCCTGGGGTGGGTCTGACTGTGGAGGCATTTGGGCACCTGAGAGAAGGCTCCTGTGGCTCAAACCCAAAGAGCAAAGGTCAGAGCAAGATCAGAGGGCGTTGAAGCGGGGAGTGGGGTGTGGCCTCGGGCTGGAAGGACTCCCTGTGTGGCCAGTTTGGGCAGGACAGTGTCAGGTTCTGACTTACACTTTAGAGGAGCCTCTGACTGCTGTTTGGAGCCAGACTGTGGAGGGTGTGAGGAGAGCTGGGGTGCCAGTTAGGAAGCAGGGTGCGAGCCGAGATGAGAGCGGGTGGGTTTGGGGGTGCTTGGAGGAAGAACCCCGACACGCGAGGGTGAGGGCCCTGCCCATCCGTACCTGGCACAGGGCCCCTCTGCTGTAAATAAGCCAGACTGAGAGGGGTGGGGGCATGGCCCTCTTGGGGCTGGGGGTCTGAGGCCTGGCTTCCCGCAGCCCTGGAGCAGGGAGGGGTCTCTGCTCTTCACTCATTGCCTGGCCCCGGCTGGAAATGTCCCCCAGGCCCTAGGCAGGGGCTCCCCCTCCCCCCGGTCCCCCGCTTTGTGCCGTCCCTGGACAGAGTCTCTTCTGTGCCCCTGGGAGGCACCAAGTCCAGCGGGTTGGGAGGCCGTGGTCCTCAGGGAAACTAGGCGGCGCAAGGGCCGCGCTGCTTCACCCCAGGACTGAAGGGGGGTCTCTGGAGGAGGCCGTGGCTGACAGGAGCCTGGTGGGATGGCTCCCTGCGGGCTTGGTGTGGTGTCCTCTCAGCCCCCTTGTCTGGAGGGTTTTCTCCCAGGGGGTGGGAGGGGCCACAGGGCCCTGAAGAATGCTGAGCCACATGCCCAGGCAGCGCGGGAGGCCCCGAGGACTCCAAATATTTACCGAGCACGTGGATCCCGGCACTCAGCAAACCTAAGTATCTGCCCCTCGTTAGGGGCAAAATCGGGCGAGTCCTGAGCTCTCCAGGTGGGAGGTGGGGCTGGCGCCTGTCCTTCCTGCCCCCACCCTGGACGCCCCCAAGAGGCAGCAGGGTCTCCCCATGGCTCTGCCTGCACGGGGCGGGGTGGCCGCCGTGTAGACGGCAGCCGCTCTGCCAGCCCGTCTGTTTCTGGGACCTGGGGCTGTCGTACTGACCTTGGCCTGAATTTCGGGGTCTTGGGCTCGGTGAGGTGGCCAGGACAGGAGAGGAACCTGCTGGGTCCCTCTGAGCCCCATCCTGTCCAGAAAGCAGGCTCCAGGCCCGCGAGGGTCTCACTGGACCTGCAGCGAGGGCAGTGGATCCTGGCCTCCCCGGGCTCCAGTCCACGCCCCTGATTTTGGTGAGTTAGTTGGTCACATTCTGAGGTCTCAGGAATGCCTGTTGGGACTTGCCCAAGTGAGGCTTCTCCTGAGGGAATTTCCATTGCAGCCTGTCAGCCCCACGATTGGGGTGGTCTGTGACCCACCACCTGGACCATGGCTGCCACACGCCACACATGGATGGGGCTGACTTCTGGGTAGAGGGAGCAGTGAGCTGACCCTCAGCCAGACCCTGGAGCCCGCCGCTGCACGTACACCAGCCTCGGTCCCACCCGGTAGGCCGGTGACCCTGACCCTGGGCCGTCTTGGTGCTGGCTCGGAAGTCTGCCGACCTCCCGGGCCCGGGGAGGGTCGTTCCTCTGTCACTGCTGTCAGAGTTGACGTTCCTCTGTCCGGGCGGGGGGGGGGCGGGGGGGTGCTGCTCGGTCTGTTTTCCCTGAGGCTGTTGGAAAGGCCCCGCTTGGACATGGCTGGTCGGGGCCATGGGCTGGGCATCCGGGGTTCATCCTGCCGCCGGCTGACGCTCCCCGAGTGCTCCCGCGCTGTGGACGCCGTGGACCGGGCACAGAGGCCCACCTGCTGGAGCTCGCGGGGCCAGAGCGGGCGGCACCTGCAGGGTCGGGCAGGCCCTGTGGTCGCAGCTGCTGCTGAGTTACACCCTGCAGAGGGCGCTCAGGAGCCAGCGCCTCACCAGTGTAGGCTGTTGTCATTGTCACCGAGGGATGGGGGTGGGGGGAAAGCATACTGACCGCAGGCTGAGCTGCAGGTGGGCGAGCACAGCCCCGCCCCGTGGGAGCCCGTGTGGTGCTTTGCCCGGGACCATCCCGGGGGCTCTGGCAGGCGTTCCCCCTGCTGCCTGGACGCTCCCCCCTCGGGTGCACGGGGCTCGATCCTTCTCCGCAACCCCGCTCACGTCTGCCCTCAGCTCAGGCTCACTGACCAGGGCTGTTCCTACGGCCCAACCTGCCCCCGCCCCCCGCCGAGGGCGGCTCTCTGTTTGGGTCACTTCTTTATCACGAGTGTCCGGAGCGTGCCTGGTACACGAGGCTGCCCGGTGCTCACTGGTGGAGCGGCCGATGCGGGCTCTGAGCTGCTCTGGTCCAGCCTGGCCCAGGCCGTCAGGTTTGTTTTGCGGCTTTAGCTGTTTGCAGAAAAGCGGAAGCGGGATCGTTGGCCCAAAGCAGCTGCCCGCGGAGGGGCCGATCTCTGGTCTCGGCCCTCGACACGCTGTCGCGTGGGGAATGGGTGTCTGTTGAGGATGTGACTCCACGTGGCTTTGTAGCTGGGCCACGGCACGCGCTGCGGCTGCTGTGGCTGTGTCCCTGCTGCACCACTGTCCCATTTGTACGTGGGCCCCGGTGGAGCCGAGCGAGGGGGGTGGCGGCGGCCTCGTGTGCCTCTTTGTGGCGCCAGGTCCTCTGCCCTCCGTGAGTCTGGGGCCTGCCTGTCCCGGGTGGGCGGTGGCTCCTCCAGGGTCACACCTTTGAGAACGCTGAGGAGTGAGGGCTCACGTCCAGGAAATGCAGGAGGTGGGCAGAGGGATGAGGACTGTGTCATCGTGGGGCTGTGATGAGAACGAGCCCACCATGTACCGGTTTAGAAACAAGAAAAAGTGATTTCTGACGTGACTTGGGTCTCGTATCTGCAGGAGCCTTAGGCCTGAGGGAAGTGACCTAAGATTTCCAGGTGGACTTGATTGCATTTACAGTAATTACATCGTACAAAGGCCTTGGGGCGGGATCCTGGAGAAGTTGCCTGCAGCTACCTGTCATTCCCCAGATGTCTGTGGGGCGACCGAGTGGGGAGGGGCTTTGCGGGATGGCGAAGGAGCTCCCCACCTGGAGGACAAGGGTCCTGGTTGTAGCTGGGCTGTGCTCACTTCTGGGGGGCGGGGGCGGAGAGCAGAACCCCTTCACTCACTCACGCAGCAAGTGCTCGGGGCTCTCAGGTGCGCGGTGTAGACTGACACCAAGGCCCAGTGCTGAGCGCTAACTTATATATATATCTATCTATTCATCTATTTATCTATCTATCTATCTATCTATCTATCTATTTTTGCAGTACGCGGGCCTCTCACTGTTGTGGCCCCTCCCGTTGCGGAGCACAGGCTCCGGACGCACAGGTTCAGCGGCCATGGCTCACGGGCCCAGCCGCTTCGCAGCATGTGGGATCTTCCTGGACCGGGGCACGAACCTGCATCCCCTGCATCGGCAGGCGGACTCTCAACCACTGTGCCACCAGGGAAGCCCCTGAGCCCTAACTTTAAAAATTTTTTAATTTATCGTTGATTTACAATGTTGTGTTAATTACTGCTGTACAGCAAAGTGATTCAGTTATATTTACATTCTTTTTTATATTCTTTTCCATCATGGTTTATCCCAGGATATTGATATAAGTATCCCATAGTTCCCTGTGCTTTACAGTGCGACCCTGTTGTTTATCCATTCTGTATATAATAGCTTACATCTGCTAACCCCAAACTCCCACTACATCCTTCCCCCAGGCACCCCCTTCCCCTTGGCAACTACCAGACTGTTCTCTATGTCCCTGAGTCTGTTTCTGAGATTGGTTCATTTGTATCATATTCTAGATTCCACATATAAGTGATGTCGCAGGTTATTTGTCCTTCTCTGATTTACTTCACTTACACGATCATCTCTAGTTGCATCCACGTGGCTGCCGATGTGAGCCCTCACTCTCGAGTCAGCGCGTCATGCTTCCCACTGCCGGGGGCTCTGGTCTGGGCCTGCAGCAGGACCAGCTCCCGTCTGCCTCTGCTTGTGACCTTGGGCCTCCTGCACGGCGGCACTGCCCGGGCACGTGCACGGCGGGCGGTGCACGCATGTTCTCCCATGGTGGGAGGAGGCTGGGTCTTTCCTTAGCCCCACCCGCCTTGGGCTCTTTGCTCCCATCGTCCCTGCAGCCTGGCTAGGCCCCCTACCCCACCGTCAGTGCCCAGGTAGGAGGAGAGCCGGAATCCCCGCCCTGGACCAGACTTAGGAGCATCTGTGTCTTCCATGAAACTGCAAGACTTGTGTCAGGCTGGACTGGGCCTCTTCATCGATGCATAACTCACGTCTTCAGTAGAGGTAGCTGGGGTGCTTTGTGGGAGACACGAAAAGTGCAGGACTAGACTGTATGCACAGCGGGTTCTGGAACCTTCTTGCACACCCTTCTCCTTCTGCTCTTTGGGCCCAGCCGTCAGAGGGGTGGCCGTCCATGGTCCTGATCACCTCCTTGTCCACGGTGCTCTCTGAGGCCCCCCTTCCTTACTAAGCTCAGGCCGCCCTGGGTCCAGGGGCCCAGAGGGTCTGTGTCTTCACTGCAGCTCCGGCCTGGAGGTGGGAGGAGACCCGTCCTCAGGAGTGTGAGCTGGATGGCTGCTCACGGATCTCTTGTGTTGTGTGGTGTCGTCGTGCGGTGTCCGGTCGTGCAGAAATGCAGAGCGACGTCCACTTAGGGCGTGTGCAGCCACGTGTGTACGAGGTTCCTGTCGCCTCTGCAACAGATTTCCACAGACTGGGGGCTTGAAGTAGCCTCTTTATTCTCTTACAGTTCAGAGGCCAGAGGTCTGAAATGAGTGTCACGGAGCTCAAGCCAAGGTGCGGGCAGAGCCGTCCTCCTTCTGGAGGCTCCGGGGGAGACCGTGTCCTTGACTCTTCCAGCTCTGGACGCTGCTCGTGCCCCTGGCTCTTCACAGGCAGCGGGACAGCACCCTCCTGTCTCCTCTCTCTGACCCCTGACCCTCCTGCTTTCTCCTGAGTTTCCATCATTGTGATGACACTGGTCCCATGCACGTAATCCAGGATACACACCCATCTCAAGGTCCTTATCACTTCCGCAGGGTCCCTTTGTCCGTGTAAGGTGCTTAGTCACAGCTTCCAAGGTTAGGATGGCCCGTCCTTGGGGCCATTCCTCAGCCCACCCCACACTCTCAGTTAGAACAACAGCTACCTGGCACTGGCTTCCATCAACACCTGGAATAAATGTCGGGTCCTCATTCTGGCTTTCCGGGCTCTGACGCCCAGCCCGCATCTCATCTGTGACCCCTCCCCCCAGCCCATGGCCCCTCCCGCCTTGGCCTCACCAAGGCTGCTCCCTCTGCACCCCACGCTCTCCCCCGCACCCCTACCCTGCCGGCCCGCGACCTTCTGTTCATCCAGGTTCTGACTCAGACACACCTTGCTGCGGCTTCTCTCGAGCACCCGCTCACCCTGCCACTGTACCCCTCACCGTCCCGCCGCACGGTTCTCAGGTGGTCGGCAGCCGGGTGGCGGAGCTCTCTGCCCCTCACATGGGCTTTGCTCTGCGGCCGAGACCTCCCAGAACTGTACCTGCTGCACGTGTGTCTGTGGAGTGACCAGGTGCCGCCAGCATCCCTTCCTCGGGGTGTCCTGCCCCCGTGGAGGTGGTTTGGTGAAATGCCTTTGGTGTGTCTATCTTGAATGGGTTTTATTTAGTAAAGACACTCTCACCCTTGCTTTGCCCCAGATCTTGCCCTGACTGTGTAAGAGGAGCCCCGGTTGATAGACTCCTGCGGGTGTGCCCCCCAGGAAGGAGCAAGAGAGCTGCTGTTGCCAGTTGTCTGAGTGCTTTGCAGACCAGCCCTCTCTCGGCACCTCTGCCTGGGGGGCAGAATGGACCACATGACACTCACCTGGGCTTCTCTCCCCTCACAGAGGAGGAGCTCCGGAAGCTGCGAGAGGAAACCAACGCGGAGATGCTGCGGCAGGAGCTGGACCGGGAGCGGCAGCGGCGGATGGAGCTGGAGCAGAAGGTCCAGGAAGTGCTGAAGGCCAGGTGAGGGGGGGTAGCAGGTGAGGCGGGGGGAGGGCCAGGTGAGGAGCCCAAGGCCAGGTGAGGAGCCCAAGGCCAGATGGGAGGAGGGGAGAGCCAGGTAACACTGTCACCCAGGTAGCGTTGCCCTCTCGGGGGGTAGCGGTCCCCTGAGCCAAGACCCAGCTCGTACCCTGAGGTGGCCAGTCCCCATGAGCGGCCACCGCCGCCCTCCCAGCCCCTGCCGGACCCAGGGCATCAGGAGGGTGCGTGGGTGAGTGGTGACGGTGGGCCTGGCCCCGACTTTCTGGGCTGAGTCCTGCCCGTGCCCGCGGCGAGCTGCGATCCTGGGAAAGCGGCTGCCTTCCTGTGCCTCGGGGCATCTGGAAACCAGTGGGAGGGGGGGTCTCAGCGGACCCCTGGGAGGTCTGGCCGGGCAGGGCTGAAGAGGGATGCAGAGCCCCCAGAACCACCTGACGTCGCCCCAGGTCTTGGCCAGCAGTCGCCCCCAGGACCCTGAGACCCGCCCCACTGCCCACTCGGACACTCCCCCGCCCCGAGCCCCTGACAGCACCCTCGGGGTCAGCCTTCCTTGGCCAGTCACCTCCTCCCAGCAGGGTCCCTCCATCCTGGGGCTGCCAGAGGCCGCCCCAGCTTCCGGAGGGGGTGGTGCGGACTCCCACCTCTGCCCACGCGAGCTCGGCCCCTGCCTCATGGTACCGCCAGCAAGGAGCGGGTCGTTGCAGGGGGATATTTGCAAGTCCGAAGAGCTGTGTTCTTCCCATCCTGATAAAACCCCCCAGGGCTCCCTGCCCCTGTGTACAGTCCAGGCCGGCGGCCTGGCGGACAAGGCCTGGGAGCTGAGGCCGCCGAAGTCTTCATCCCTCCCCCTCATCAGCCTGGCCTCTGGCCCCGCACCCCTTGGTCCAGGCCCCCCTGGCCTGAGCGCACAGCTGTCTCCAGCTTGGGACACCCCAGTCAGAGCTGGCTTTTCCGTGGGGTGGCCTGGCGTCATTGTCGTTGCGGAGTGTCGTCACTACGGTGGGGCTCTGAGGAGAGCCCCGCTCCAGGTACCGCGTCGCGCGGGCTTCAGCTGCTGGAAAGGCCGAACCTGCTGTGCTTCGCGCTGGCCTCCTCTGGGTCTCAGCAGCTGGTTCTCAGCCCCAGGGAACGGCTGGCACTTGGTTCCCTGGGGGAGAAGGTCCTTTAGTTTCCTGCTCTGCCGGGTGTTAGGACAGCTCCGTGGGCTTTCCAGTGCCCCTGAACGAAGGCCATCTGCCTGTCCCACAGGTCAGCGTGACCCATTCTGCAGTTCTCTGGGGCTCCCCGCGGGGGCCCCGTGTTGGGGCAGGGTGTCACTTGCTTTGCCGGGCTGCAAGGCCGGCACCCCTCCCTGGACCAGAAATCGGACCACGGCTTCAAGCAGTACTTTCCCTGATGTTAAACCTTATGTGAAAATCTGTAGACGTTCAAAGATTCAATTACATTTGAAAACGCAAAGCGGTGCAGCCAGTGACCCGACCTGGACGACTCTGGGAGATCCAGATGCTTGGCCGGGTGTGGGGTGTGTTCTCAGCCCCCTGGCCGGCCGGGCCTGGCCTGCATGGCACGTCACAGTACCGTCACCCGCACTGACGCGCTTCTGTGTGATGCAGTTTCTGTTTATGTGCGGCTTTACCAGAGGCCACGCTTGCCCTGGTGGCGGTGGGCGGCGCTCGGCCTGAGAGGACCCCGTGTGCCAGCTCCCTTTGCAGGGTCCATGTCTTCTGCCTTCCACCCTCCCGCCACCCCCAGCCCACTCCGGGGGTTTCATCCTCGTCCTTTCACCAAAGCCCCTTGGGTGCCTGGCCCCCGATAGGTTCTGAGGCTGCAGACAGATCTGTTTCTCACGGGTCTGCTTGGGGACCAACTGGGGATTACAGGGAAGGAACATCCAGGCCCGGACCGAGGAAGTAGAAGCTGAGGGTCCTGGGGACCATGGGGTTTAGGAACCTTCTGGAAGCTGAGACCTGAGGGAGGAGAGGAACAGGGAGAAACAGGTTCCAGGCAAGGGACCTCCTCTTTCCTTCTTATCCTGGTGCCCATCTGGGGTCGCTGTGGGCCGTCCAAGGTGGGCAACTGTGTGGAGTGCCACCTTCACACCTGGGCGCGCGCGCGCGCGCGCACACACACACACACACACACACACACACACACACACACACACACACACACACACACACACACACTCTGGATCTGCAGGATTAAAACATGGTAGTTTATACAAACCTCTGTTTTGCTTTTTAAGAAAATTCCTGGGAAATCGCCTTGGTTTAAGCTTACTCAAGGCGAAGGCCATGTCCAGTTATCGGTCCGAAAGCAACATGGAGAAACTGCCTTTGACCTCCACTGGCCTCTGGTCAGGCCCTGCCCGGGGCCCACCCTTGGGTTTGCTCTCAGCGGCGCCTCCCACGGCTCCTCCGCCCTCCCGGCTGCGTTGAGGGGGCCGGAGGGCGCGTGTCATCCTCCTGTGCTGCACTGCCCACGGTGTTGGTTGGGGCTTTGGCCGGGGCACCCCGTGTGGGAACTACACAGACCCTGGTGACTGCCTCCTGTGCCCAGCCCGGCCCTGATGTGTGGCCCTGGCACCCCCCGCCCATGGGCTTCATCATCTGTCCTGCGGCCTCGGGTTGTGGCCGGCGGGGTGATTAGATTCTGGGAAAGCCCTCCAGGCACACTCCACTCCAGACTTGTTCCGCTGACCGTTAAACGTCAGCGGAGGTTGTTCCAAAACATTTGGAAGAATCCACAGTTACTAGGAGCGCAAGGGCCCTTTCTTCTGATGAGGCCACCGCTCACTCCCCACCTACCCGGAGCTGTGGGTGGGCCCGGCTGGGAGGCCCTGATAGCTGTCTGCCCTCTGCCTTCCCCTTAATGTTTAGAACATCACTGCCGTGCGCTGTGTTGTCAGTCTGTTTCCCACGTCCCGTGCACGTCGCAGGCACTCATGTTCCACATGTGGTGTGACGGGAAGAAGGTAAAATTCCCCGCCACCTGGAACACCTGCGCCCATGTTGCCAGCCGTCTTTCCCTGCAGGCAGCTGGCAGCCCATTTATACCTAAATACCTGTCCGATTCTAGCGGTGACTATGTTGGGAAGATCACACAGCCAGTGGCTGTGCAGTATCAATATCCTCAGATGGTACCTCAAATGGTGCCAAGCACGGCACCCCAGACAGCCCTGCCGGCCACTCAGACCCCAGGCCCACCTGTGGCTGAGCGACGTGGTGTCCGTCAGGCCCACGAGTCCTCGGTAGCACACCTGGGCCCAGGCTCTGGTGGGAGCCCGTCTGTTAGTGCTTCCTGTGTGAGCTGCCTCTTCAGGACCCCCGGCCGGTTCAGGGAATGTCCTGGTCCGGAGGCCTGGACACCTGCCCAGGAACACAGGGAACCCAGTCTGGAGTCTCCTGCGTGCCCCAGCTCCCCTCCTGTTCCCAGTAAATCCCCGTTTGTCAGTAGCTCTGAGCATGGATGGCCGTTTGGGCAGCCTGGCCACAGGGAGGGGAGGGCATGGAGGCCTGGCCCCCTCCTCTTCCACCCTGGCTCCCTTCTCTGGGACCCCCTCTGTCTCATGGTTCCCTGGCCACTGCTTCACGAGGCTGCAGCCTCGCCCCCTGCTCTCCTCTGATCCAGCTTGTCCTCCGCACTTCCTGCTTTGGCACAGCGCGGCCGGCATGGGTTGCAGTTCCAGGTTATAAACCCGCAGAGCGGGTCGGTTCACGGAGACGCTGGAGTGGGACTGTTCCCGGGTCTAAGCTTGTACTGCCCACTGCACGACCGGCCAACATCGAGAGGCGAGCTGTTGGGACAGGGAATAACGACTTTATTCCCAAATCCAGCAGACCAAGAGGATGGCGGGCTTGTGCCCCCAAAGAACCATCTTGCCTGACTTCGAATTCAGACTCCTTTTTTTTTTTGCGGTACACAGGCCTCCACTGCTGTGGCCTCTCCCGTTGCGGAGCACAGGCTCCGGACGCGCAGGCTCAGCGGCCATGGCTCATGGGCCCGGCCGCTCCGCGGCATGTGGGATCTTCCCGGACCGGGGCACGAACCCGCATCCCCTGCACCAGCAGGCGGACTCTCAACCACTGTGCCACCAGGGAAGCCCCAGGCTCCTTTTATACGAAAAGGGGAGAGGGTAAAGTGAAACACTTCCTGGTTCCCGTCAGCCCCCAGAGAGGATGTGTTCATTTCTTCCTCCTGCAGTCATTCACAGGTGGGCCTGGGCAGGAGGTTTCCTGTGAGCTAAACAGAGGTATTTTAGTTTAATGCTCATTACCTGGGAGGCAGGGTTCCCAGAGATGGGCCACTATGTATAATTTAAGCTTATAGGCAACATCTCTTTAGTGATGAACTTGTGATAGGATGGATACAAAGGTTCTTCCCTATTACAAGATCACATTGTGTTAACAGAGCAGGATGCCGAGGGTCTCCCAGCCCGCTGTCTCTGTCCTGGCAGAGCCCTCCGTGCCCCCCCCCACCCCAGTCCTGCCGAGGTTTGCCTGGGGTGCCACTTTTCCCACATCCTGGGATCTCTGCTGCACTGGGAACCACAGCAGCAGTGTGGCGTGTTGGTAGCCCAGGCCAGTGCAGGGTGAGGAGGGCAGGTGGGCTGGCCAGTCAGGAACAGGGCACTGCCCAAGGGAAGGGGGTCCGGCCAGCGGCTGGGGGCCAGTCCGTCAGGGCCTGTGGCTGAAAGTCAGGTCTGCGGTCAGGATCCGGCAGGTGGCCAGGAACTCCAGGGAGGCTCTGAGGCCGGGTGACTGCTGTGGTCAGGTGCAGTGAGGCCGCAGGGGCAGGGAGCCGGGCAGGTGGCCGGCACGGACCAAGCTGGGACCTGTGCACAGCTTGCCAGGCAGGGGCTCATCCAGCCTGTGGCCTTGCATGCTGCTTGCTAAATATGTGTGTCACTGAGTACCTTTCCATTAGCAGGCCAAGTAACTAGTATGAGAGCTGTGTGTTCTGAGCTTAACATTAAATAAAGAAGCAAATGGGTCAAAATTAATAGGAAAGAAAAGAGTTGTATGTTTGAGACAGTGTTTGGTCATCAAAAAACAAGAAGTGTAGGACTTCCCTTGTGGCGCAGTGGTAAAGAATCCGCCTGCCAATGCAGGGGACATGGGTTCGAGCCCTGATCCGGGAAGATCCCACAAGCCGCGAAGCAACTAAGCCCATGCGCCACAACTACTGAGCCTGCGCTCTAGAGCCCGCGAGCCACAACTACTGAGCCCACGTGCCACAACTACTGAAGCCCCTGCGCCTAGAGCCCACGCTCTGCAACAAGAGAAGCCACCGCAATGAGAAGCCCGGGCACCGCAACGAAGAGTAGCCCCCGCTCGCCGCAACTAGAGAGAGCCCGCACACGGCAACGAAGACCCAACACAGCCAAAAATAACTAAATAAATAAAGTGTGCCCGTGAGGAATGCAGCTCTGTGCTTGGCCTACTGCCCTCACCCGGCGTCTAAGCTGAGCAGCCAGGACCCCAGAGGGATCCCCGAGGGTGGGAACGGGCACTCTGGTGTTGGGCGTGACTCCCGTGAGCACGGGAACCTTGCGAAGCCGGGGCTCATCATGCTGTCTTGAACTAACAGAGATCTTGCTTCTTCTCCCCCTCTAAGAGCCGAGGAGCCGCCCGCTCAGCAGCCTCCGAAAGGGCAGACCCAGGTCAATGATGGAGCAGGTAGGCCTGGGGGACGGGCATGCGGGGCTCTGTTCCCGGGCGCGCTTGCTCACTTCCGGGCAGCCCCTCCTGTTGGCGCTGGGTTAGTGTCTCTGATTACCGGTCGGTGAGTCTCCGTAGCAGATGCAAGGCATTCGATCAAAACATGACTTTATTTTCTCCTAAAAATACAACGCGACATCTCTCCCAGCCCTTCCCCGAAGAGGAATCATGTCGTGGTCACACTGGCTGCTTGGCCCCTGGCCTGGCGACCTGCTTCCAGAGGCCGGCTGTCCTGACAAGGGGGTGAGTGGGGCGGTGGGGTCAGCTGCGGGCATTGTGTCCCAGCACCCCCAGGTCAGGACGCAGAGCTCCTTTCAGTGCCTCTTCTTCCCACCCCGGGCTCGAGTTCCTTATCTCCCTCAGCACTTGGTACTTTCTGAAGCTGTCCTTCAGAGGACGGCATGGGAGGAAACTGGGCATCTCAAGGGGCCGGATTTGTGGTGCACCCAGGCCCCTCGCAGGCTGAGAAGGTGGGAGAGGGGATAGGGTTAGGGTTGACGGTAGGCCCCTGCCTGTGCTGGGGGCTCAGGGCGACAACAGGAGGGCCTTCGGTTAAGCCCTGCCCAGTGTGAAGGTGAGGAGACCAGGGCCCGGGAGGGAAGGCCCCTCAGGCTTCCGCTCCAGGTGGAGGCTGAGCTCAGACCAGAGCCGGGTCCTGACCCCCCACCTGCCGTCCAGAGAGGGAGACGCCTCTTTCCCAGGGCCCCGGTGCTGGGCCCGCAGACAGGCCAGCCGGCTGCGGCATTGGCTGCTGTGTCCACTGGGTCACAGTCCCCTGGGTTCTCAGGGTTCATGACCAGTGGCCCAGGTTCCAAGCCAGGAGCAGCGCTGGAGACCCCCCCCCCCCCGCCAAGGCCCCTGCTGTGTGTGGAGTTGATGAGCCTCCTGTGCTCGTGGGAGGTGTCAGAGGAGAGTCCTTCCACCCCGTCCCCACAGCGGGGGTCACCGTGTCGTGCTCTGCGTGGGAGGTGGGGAGTGTGGGTAGGGAGGGAAGGACCCCACCAAGCGCAGCCCCGAGGATGGAGGTGGCGGGGACGGGTGCTCTGCGTGGTGCTGGGGAAGAGGGGCTCGGGAGCGCCGTGAGGCCTGTCCACTCGGGCAGCCCGCCTGACCTAGACCCGGAGTCGGCGAACTACAGCTCCCTATCTGCCTTTACATTGAAAAAAATCTTTTTACACTTTTAAATGGTTGAAAAAAAATCAAAAGGATTTGACACGTGAACGTTGCATAAATTTCAAATTTCAGCGTCGTCAGTGTGGTTTCATGGGGACGCAGCCACGCCCGTCCCATTACTCACTGTCCGCGGCTGCTGTCCAAGCGGTTATAGGGCTGAGCCTGCCTAGACCCTCCCGCTAAAGACCCTGTCGTGCTCCAGGTGGGCTGTGAGAACCCGGGCCCCTGCCGGCCCTCCTCTGGGCATTTCTGAGCCTCGCGGCTTCTGTGTGCGCCGCCTTCCATCCCCCGGCCTCCGTCCCTTCGAGCTGGCAGCACATGACCACCTGCGTGCAGTCCATCCCCCTCTGACTGTGGTGGGACAGCGCCTCCTGCAGGCGATTCCACGGCCTGCTCTCCGAAGGGACAGACTTGTTCCACGAGATTCGGGCTGCTTTTCTCGAGTCTGACATGGATGACTTCAGTCACTGGGGTCCCCAGCGGACCACAGCCGCTGACGCACGCCCACTGGCTGTTCCCCAGGGTCCGGGTGTCCCTGGGAGTGAGCCCACCTGGCCACTTCCCAGACCAACCAGTGTGCCTGGCGGGGGGGGGGGGGTCAATGCAGCACCGGTGGTGGGCTGAGAGCCCGCCTGGACGGCACCTGTGCCGGGGACAGCCTCCAACAAGCCGGGGTCGGTGTGAGGAACACGGGGACCCCCGGGGTCTGCATTGGTTGGTTTGCACCTCGTGGTGAAGTGGATCGGGCTCTGTTCTCAGGGCACCCGGCCCCTCACAGTTCTGGCGTGGATGTGCCCTCGCCAGCCCGGCCGGGAGCCCCACCTGCCAGTGCCCCCGCCTCTGCCGCTCTGTAAGGCCCCTCTCGGCCTGCTGCCCTCACCCGGAACCCCACCCCGTCCTGCAGACCGACGGAGCCAGGGGCTGTGCCCCCGTGTCCAGAAGTGGTTCTATGAGAAATTCGGGGAGTACGTGGAGGACTTCCGGTTCCAGCCCGAGGAGAGCACGGTGGAGACGGAGGAGCCCCTCAGCGCCCGGAGGTGGGGCCCAGGTGGAGGTCGGGGTGGAGGGGCAGCTGTCCCGGCAGGACAGGACTCCTCGGGGCCGACAAGCAAAGCCCGGGAGGTTTCGCGGGGGCGGCCGCACGGCCGTGCCCCCCAGTCAGTGGTCGTACTGGTGCTTTGCGACAGACGCCACGCGGGGACGGTGGCGACCCCGAGAGTGCCTGCAGGCCGGGCCGGGCCCTCAGACTCGGGTGGGGGCGGCGTGGGCGGGAGACAAGGAAGCCTCCCCCCATGGGTCACCCGTGCTCCCCGAGGGCCCGCAGGGAGCTGCGGGGTCAGGACGCGGCTGCGGCCGAGTGGGTGCTGGCGCTCATCTCTTCCCCCCTCTTAGGTTGACCGAGAACATGAGGAGGCTCAGTAAGTACCCGGCGTGGACTCAGTAAGTACCCGCTCGTCGCTGTGGCTGTGTGAGCCGCTGGGGCCGGGGCTGCCCGGGCGGTGACTGCGGTCTTGCACTGAACTGGACTTGCTTCCGGAAGCACGCTTTTCAGGAGTTCCCAACCCAGCCTTCTTCCTAAGGCTGTGGGAAGTATGTCCCAGGCTCACCCCGTCTGTCTGTCCGCCCCTGGCCCGTGGCCAGAAGCCGAGTTTCCCTCCAGGCCTGGGAGCCCCAGCGAAACGTGGTGCAGGGCCCGGGGTGTGCAGACTAAATCCCCGTTCCCCGCCTGCCGGCATGGGCCAGGGCAGACAGGCAGACAGACGTCTCCCCGCGGGGATGGAGCATGGGCCGCAGCCAGGGAGTGGCCGCGGGAGCGCTGGCCTGGGGTCAGGCGTGCCGGGAGCCCGCGATGGTTGGGGTTTGCTTTGCTCCTTTTGGTTCCCTCCCCCTCCCCGCACCGCCAGCTGGTGCAGCAGCCGGGCTGCCAGGTGTGTCCGAGGGCCGGGCTAGCGCTGGCCTGACCGCATGGTCCGTTCTGTCCCCAGAGCGCGGTGCCAAGCCTGTCACCAGCTTTGTGAAGAACCTCTCTGCCTTATCCGACTGGTACTCCGTCTACACGTCTGCCATCGCCTTCACCGTGAGCGCTCCCCGCGGGTGGGTGGTGGGGTGTGCACCCTCCCTGAGGTTTCCTGAGGGACCCACCCATCCCTGCCGTGTGGGACAGCTCCCGGCCTCGGTGTTTCCGTCTGTAAAGTGGGCTGCAGAGCAGTTGTAAGGACTGGATAAGAGTGTTGTAGGGTGCAGCCTGGGGTGGCAGTGGGGCTCCCCGCCTGCCCGGAATCCCCGCAGCAGCGTTCTTGGGAGAGGGCCTCGTGCCAAGCTTATGGCCGACTTTCCCAAGTGGGATGGGGAAGGGCCGGGGGGGCGGTCTGTCTGCTTGTGCAGAAACCAGCCGTCCCTGCCATCAGACACCGGCGCCTGGGGGAGGCTTCTGGCGGGCGCACAGTGGCCTAGGGGCCAAGCAGGCCACCAGGCCTGGGGAAGGTAGGCGGCGTTGGGCCAGCATCACGGGGTGCTTTGGGAAAGACAGGCCCAGTCGCAGTCTGAGTTGTCCTGTGGTGGCTGCTCCCAGCCCTGCCCGGGGAGACCCTGCTGTCCAGCAGGAGGAGGATGGACAGGGAGAGCCACAGCCCCCAAAGGCCCCATCTCTGCAGAGGCCCCCATAGGTGGCCTCCACCTGAGAGGGTCCTGAGGGCCGCCCTGAAGCCCCAGGGGCCTCCCGTCCACCAGGGAGATGGGTGTTGTGCACATGCAGAGGACAGGCCGTGGTGGCCAGGGGCCAGCCCCCCTCACCCTGGAGGTCTCCTCCGGCCACCCTCACACGCACTCTGCTCCCTGGGGCCTCAGCTGCTTTGGGTCCCAGGTCCCTAGTTCCGCCTGTGTGTTACGGCTGAGCTCACCCTGCCCGCCGTTCAGACCACCTGCCAGGCCTCCTCCTGAACCCACTGCATCCATCCCCTACCCTCTCTGAGTGCCGGCGCTGTGACCAGCACCCTGCCTGCCCTGTGGCGCGGGGTAGACTGTCAGCAGTGCTGGGTACGCGGATGCCTCCGGCTCTGCCAGGTGGGCCCGCAGTGGCGGTGGGCCAGGACCTCTCTGTAGGGTCAGCCCTCCTCCTGTGATCCTGGGCCACGTCCAGGACGCTCCTTCCGGGCATGACCGCTCCCAGCCCACCCAGAGCAGTGTTTCCGTCTCCCCTCCTCCCTGAGCGGGTTTGTCTATGCTGCGTGCCCTGGTCCTCGGGACCGCGGAGGGCCGCTGGGGCCTGGTCTCCCCGTCTGCGAGTGCGGCCTGCCCGGCTGGGGGAGAGAGGGGTCTGGTCTGTCCTGACCCACGCGGGCAGGTCGCCTAACCGTCTCCCTCCCGACCCGTTTCTCTCCAAACCCGCAGGTGTACATGAATGCCGTGTGGCATGGCTGGGCCATCCCCATGTTCTTATTTCTAGCAATTTTGAGGTTATCCCTCAATTACCTCATAGCCAGGTAGGTGCGCCGGTGTGCTGCGTGTGCGCGGCTGTGCCGTCTTCCTGCGTTACACGCACGGCAGGGCACGTGCCGAGCCGGCTCTGTGTCACGTGCTGGCGTTTTGGGAGGTTGTCCTCTAATAGTCCCCGAGCCCCCAGGAGGATGGTTTGCTGCAGCAGGCAGGGTGATCCCCAAACCCCAGCAGCTCTGTCCAGCAGGCTGCCAGTGGGTGCCGGCTTTGGGGCCACTCCGGCCCCTCCTCCGGTCGTGCTGCTTTTGGGCAGGAAAGTCCCCCCTCCACACACACCTCAACAGTGACATCCCAGTGGGCGGAGGCGGGGTTGACGGAGCTGCAGCGGCTCTGTGCCCTGGGAGGTCCCCACTGGTCGGGGTGCAGGTGCCAGAGAGGCGCTGGGACTCAGCAACCCCAGAGCCCAGGGCCACGTGGTGTCTTCCCTGCGCCCTCTCCAAGCACCCGCTTTCCATCTCGAGGCTGGGGGCGGGCGGCCCTATTGGAAGCCAGCACGCTGGGGTGGGAACCCCACGTCCCCGGGCCCTCCCGGGTCTGTGTGGACCTGAGGTCGCCCCCCAGAGTGAACCCCAGCTCCACGTCGGGCCTAAGAGGAGGCCCTGCCTTCTGTATTTTCACTGAGCCGTTCAAAAGTTCACTTTACACACTGTTTTTCTAGGTGCTTCTCTGCGGTTGTCTAACTTGGTTCATTTGAAAATGTTTCTCGTAGAAAACTTTTAAGCGCTTATGAAAGGGTTCTCCGTGCCCAGACTAGACGTGGTTCACTAAAGTTGTTGCCGTTGCCACTTCCTTGGCTTACTTTGAGAGGCCCGTCACCTCTGGGTGCTTGTAAATGTGTGCCCACCCCGAGGAGGGCCCCTGGGGAGGGATCTGTGGGGGTGACCTGGGTCATCTCCCCTCTGGAGCCTAGGAGGGGGTCCTGCTGGTCTCGGCAGATGGCTCCTGTCCCAGTGGCCAAAATTTCTGGGGGCGGCTCCTCGTTGGGAGCACAGGCCTGGGGACTTGGCGTCACCCCTCTGCGGCCACCGCCTGCAGACGATGCTGTTGTAAAGGCGTGCTGTCTCCTGTTTGCCAGGGGCTGGAGGATACAGTGGAGCATCGTGCCTGAAGTGTCCGAAGTGGTGGTGAGTCGTGGGAGGGGCTCCGTCGCCAGGGGGGCCAGGCTCTACCTGCCAGTGCTGTGCGGGGGCCGCGGGTCCCCCTGCCAGGCGGGGAGAGGTCGGGGAGGAGGCCAGCCGCCCCCACCCGGAGCCACGTGGCCGCACCCTGACCCTCACCAGCTGATGCCCGAGCGGCCTTCACGGGCCTGGGCTCGGCTGCGTGGGAGGCAGGTTGGCCTGGCCGGGCCTGGCCTGACCTGACCCTCCTCAGCTGGGACGTGATGTGGAGGGGAGGTAGCGAGGGGGCCCCTGTAGCCGCTCGCAGCCTCCCGTGGAGGGAGGTGGACGGTGGACGGGCTGGACCAGTTTTCATTGGTGTCCGTCACACCTGTTTGTTTATGCGCTGGCTGCTTTGGGGCTGCAGAGGCACACGGGCTGTCACCTGGCCCTTTACAGAAAGTTTGCCCACCACTCTACGGGGGACTCTGGCCCGTGAGGCTGAACCACCGGGCACAGGCAGGAGGGAGGCCATGGTGCATGCGTGGGCTTCATCAGGCGTTTGAGCACTTACCATGTGCGTGGAGCACACAGTAGGGGTGCAGGATGTGGTGGTGTCTGCAGGGGCCCCTTTAGACAGGGGTCAGGGAGGGTGTCTCTGGGGAGGCAGGCCCGTGCCCTTTGGCCCTGGTACCTGGAGGTCTTAGGGAGGTTCTTGCTGAATGAACTCAGACAAGCAGGACGAAGTCGGCCCCCTGCTGGGACCTCAGTTCCCCCGCCTGTAAAGTGCGGGTGGGTGCGGGCTCTGTGGTCTCAGATGCGCCTCTGAAGGTGATCTGTTCAAGCAGCCCTGCCCACCTGGGGGGCTGCCTACCACCCTCTCAGGCACCAGACGGGTGTCATCTAGCACAGCTGCCCGTGCTGCCCCCTCGGGCTGGGCCCCCCAGGGATGTCCGTCCCTCTGACTGTGTCGGGGCAGCAGAGACCTGGTCCCTGCCTGGGCTGGGAGGCCTCCTTGCTGTTTTTGTCAGTCATTTCTCTGAACTGATAAATTTCAGTGGAAATTCTCTTTCCCCTTTGACTGAAGGAGCCTCCAAAGGAAGACCTGACCGTGTCTGAGAAGTTCCAGCTCGTGCTGGACGTCGCCCAGAAAGCCCAGGTACCGCTGCCGGGCTCCAGGTGGGGGCACCCCAGCTACCCATCCCTCCAGACCTGGCTCGTCTGGGAGCTGACACCCGAGACAACCCGGTTGGTGGGGAGGGCCCTCTTGGCTCGGTCTGACGCCGGCGCCCCAGTTGGCGGAGGCCCTCCTGACCAGTGCCAGGCGAGCTCCTGGGAGGGTGCGGGCCTGGGTCCCTCATCTCGAGCGGTGCCTTAACCCGTGATTCGGACCGGACCGTCACCCGGTCCTCGGCCTGGGAGCGGCTGGGCAGGACCACGGGCTCCGTGGTGCCGGCTGTGGTCTCCCGGGTGCTGGGCGTCTCCAGCATTGCCCTGTGGCCCCGGGGGTGTATCGTGACCGCAGCTGCTTCCTCACACAGAACCTCTTTGGCAAGATGGCTGACATCTTGGAAAAGATCAAGAAGTAAGTCGTCAGCCCCTGGCCGGCCGTGTCTAGACTGCGCCCGCCACCTGGCTGAACCTCCCCTCCCCTCTCCAGCCTGTTCATGTGGGTGCAGCCTGAGATCACCCAGAAGCTGTACATCGCGCTGTGGGCCGCCTTCCTCGCCTCCTGCTTCTTCCCCTACCGCCTGGTGGGGTTGGCCGTGGGTAAGGAGCCTGCCGTGGGTAAGGTGCCGTGGGTAAGGTCAGCGCGACGCGCCGTCTGATCAGCACCGTGAGCTCTGTCCACGGTGCGTGGGTTGGGGGCGGGCAGGGGGCACCCGGCCTGAGCTGGAGTGTTGGCTGTGGCAGTCACACAGTTCGGGGGCCTCATGGTCTGGGCACTGTGCCCACCTGCCCTTTGGCCCCCAACGTGCAGGTGGGTCCTCGGTCTCTCGCCCCCTCCCCGCCCCCCTCGCCAGGAAAACCAGGGCAGGCAAGTGAGGCCGTGGGGGGAATGACAAACGCCAACGCAAGTGCAGCGTGCTCCGGGCTGTCTGTCTCGTTTCTCTGGGGACCTGGGCCAACGCAGGTGCCCTGACCAGGAGGCGGGAGCCCCTGGCCGTCACTGCCGGCTCACCTAGTCAGGCGCGGGCAGGCTGGGGACGGGTCCCCCGCAGTCCTGCTCACGTCCCCTTCGGAGGATGGTGGCTCGTGGTTTTGTTCGGTTGGTCGGTTTTAGGGACAGGTTAGTGTTTGGCCTGAGCCACCTCTGGGTTGGAGGTAACAACACACACACAGAAGTGGCTTCCCTTTCAGCTGGGGTCACTTCCCTGCCCTGTGTAACCACCCCAGGACCATCGGCCCACACATGGGTCCCGGGAGGCCCTCTACGGAGCACCCGGCGGGGCGGGGACCACTGCGGCCACACGGGCAGGGCCGCAGGATCCTGGAGAAATGGGACCTTATTCTGCCCCCAGGACTCTACGCCGGAATCAAGCTTTTTGTCATTGATTTTATCTTCAAACGCTGCCCGAGGCTGAGAGCCAAGTATGACACTCCCTACATCATCTGGAAGAGCCTCCCTACGGACCCCCAGCTCAAGGAGCGCTCCAGCACTGCTGTGTCACGCAGGGTAGGCCCCGCAGCGGCCGGGAGATGCGCCGGCCACACTCTGCTGTCCCTCACTTCCGGCTTGCGGGGAGGCTGGTGTCTCTGATTTTCGGGGCCCTTGAAACAGACAATTTAAGACAACTGCGGGGGTGGATTCGCTGTGACCGGCTCTGCTGTCCCGAAGGTCCAGGGCGGGCACCCTGGGGCCGGCCAGCCCTGGGCAGGGGACAGCTGCTGGGGGAGGCTGTGCAGCGCTTGGAGGCTGGTCGGGGGGCCCCTACCCATCTAGAGTGGTTGGGCCCCGCCAGGCGAGGCGGGCCCCCAGGCCAAGGGCAGGAGGGTACAGGGCGTTGGCCGTGACTGCTGAGACCCTGGGAGCTTTGGGAGCAGGGAGCCCTGGGAGTGACTGCTCTCTGGGTGGGTGCCGGGTCCCTGCTGTTCCCGGCAAGGGCACAGCAAGGCCGAGATGGGCACATTTTGTGCTCATGGGCTGGGACTAGGTGGAAGGCCGTGTGGGCATTAGGCACCCTGTCCAGAGCCAGGACGAGGAAGGCAGTCTGGCCTTGGTGCTCTTTCTGGGGTCTCAGACTAGTGGGGAGGTTCTGGGCTCAGTAGGACTCCCACGGAGGTGTAGGAAGGCTTCCTGGAGGTGGTGACGTTGGATTTCAGAGTCTCGTGTATGAGTGTCCTCTGAAGAAAGGGTGTCTGGGAACTGATGCTTTTGTGCGTGGAAGGGAAGCTCTGGGTCAAGTGTGGGTCAGGCTTCCTGGGTTCTAGGACAACAGAGCTTGTTGGGGCCCCCGACTCGCAAGCCAGGTGTGCAGCCGGGCAGGCAGTAGCAGCCTGCACCTGGGGAGCCGGTGGGTGGGCTCTGGTCACGCAGACGGAGGTGGACCCAAGGGGTGAGGCCCAGGAGCAGGCAGCCTGGCTCCCTGAGTGTCGTAGACCCGAGAGGCTGGGGTGGGCTTTCCGGGGTGGAGGGCAACCCCAGCAGGGCGTCCCGCGGCCGTGTGTCTGCGCATGCTGCTTTGCTCAGCTGGCGTTTACCGCCTCGTGTCACGAGGACCCACCTTTCCTTCCGTGGCCGCATGTGTGTGTGGTCCCGTCCGGCCAGCTGTCGGGACACGACAAGGTACGGTGTCCGTGTGGTATCCGCACCCCCACGCCGTGCCCTGATGCTGCGCGTTGCTATGGTCTGACTCCATTTGACTTGCCAACCTTGCTCTCGGTGGCCTGTCCTGCGGCCGGTCCCGGTGTCCGCAGCGCGGGCGTGAGCGCCTGACGGTTCCGCACTGACCACACGTGCTGGGTCGGGCTCCGCACAGTGCCTGGGGCATGGCGTCGCGGGGAGAGGGCCTGCCCGCCGCAGCCGGGCTGCCTCTGCCCAGGCGGGGGCTCGTGGGCGAGGAGGACGCGACACCGCGTCTGGGTGTGCCTGCCTCTCGGCTCGTCTGTCCACGTGTGCGTGGGCGGGGCCTGGGCGGGGCGAGGCGAGGCTGCGTGCGTGCTTGCGTGCGTGCGTGCGTGCGTCCCCGCGCGGCCCCGCCCCTTTCCGCCCCACCCCCACCCCCACCCCCACCCCCACCCCCACCCCCACCCCCACCCCCACCCCGGCTGGCGGGGCTGACGGGGACGTCGTGTGCCCTCGGCAGCCGCAGACGGCCTCCTCGCGGAGCTACGTGTCCAGCGCGCCCGCCGGCCTGAGCAAGGACGAGGACGCCAGCCGCGTCCACGGCGCCAAGAAGAGCAATTTCCATGAAATCTTTAACTTGACAGAAAACGAGCGTCCGCTGGCGGGTACGTGTGTACTGAGCCCGTGGCCAGGCCAGGCGGGGTCGCCCGCCCCAGGGCTGGGGGGCCCGACGGGGGCCGAGGGAGCGCCGGCCGCCCGCCTCCGCCTCCCGGGCGTCCTGGGCGGGTGGGTCGGAGGGGCCGAGCGCGTCTGCAGTGGGGGGCTTGACAGCGGAAAGGCAGGCGGCCCCGAAGCGGAGCCGCAGAGCGCCACGCGTGCAGGGGCTTCCCGGTCCCGCCCTGGCCAGCCCGTCCCTTGCCGTGGCCTCCTAGAAAGCTGGGTGGTGACAGGTGACTCGGGAGCCCAGGGCCCTGCTCGGCGTCCCCGAAACTCCTGCGCTGCCCGGCTCTCCGTGCGGCGGGTCGGGGGCCCTTAAACGGTTTGGCCTGTGTCGTGTGCGACACCAGCTGCAGAAAGAGAACTTTGGAGAATTTAAGTTTTGACCTTCTCCTGAGCTCCTTTTCTGCTGACCCAGACCGTGAACCTTGAGAGTCGTGGCCGTAGTTTGATTTATTTAAATTGTGCTTTTCCTTTAAAAATAAAAAACAACAAAATCCCTGCCCATTGACGTGGGAGGGGAAACATCTGCTTTCCAGAGGCTCTCAGAGGCCCCTTTCCTCCCACTGGGGGTTTCATCTGGTGGTGGAGGGTGAACGTCAGCACATCCTTGAAAAGCCAGTGCTTGAGGGTTCCGACGTCACGCCAGAGGGCGGGTATTTGCAGTAGGAAAGGTCACGGCCGCTTTTGTCCCCGTCAGTGTGTGAGAGCGGCTGGCGGTGCTGCCTGATAAACAGAGACCGCAAGATGCCCACCGACTACATCAGGAACGGGGTCCTGTACGTGACGGAGAAGTGAGTGAGCCTGTCGGCGGCTGCGGGCGGGCGCCAGGATTAGAGGGGGCTCCTCGCGGGCCCAGCCGTGGGGGCCCCTAGCCCTGCCGAGACCCCAACTCCTGCTGGCTCCCGGCCCCCCGGGGGGGAGGTGCCGCCTCTGAGCCGGGCGCAGCCGGGGCCGCAGGCCGTCGTTTCCCCAGGCCCCGGGATGCCCTGGTCTGGGTGCTCAATGTCGTGTGGCCGGAACCGTGCGGGTCCCCCAGCCAGGGCCGTGGCCCCAGGGCGGCAGCAGGGTTCTTGTTACCCTCCTTCTGGGGTGTAGCAGCCCAGCTGCTACAGGGGTGGGAGGGGCGGAGCAGGTGCAGGGTGGGGTCTGTTCTTAGCCCTGGGGTCCCTCGGCACCTTGCCCCCCACTGTCAGCTAAGGACCACCTGTTCGTCTCTACCCCCTCGCTGGAGGAACTGGCCGGGGAGGCCGACACACAGGTCTCTTGCTGGGCGCCCCGGGGATGCTCACGTCATGGGAACGTGAGTCGGGTTCGGTGTAGAGCAGTGGGGTTTGAACCTGAGAAGCGGAGAGACCCAGTAAGAATGAAATGGGTTGTAAGAGGCCGGCGCGTCGCGGCAGGTGAGGGGCCCTGTGTCTGGCTGTGGCTGCAGCCGCCGGGCACGGTCCCCTCTGGCTCACCTGCTGGGCTGTGCTCTGTCCACCCCTGCCCCCTGCCGCCGCCGGTAGTTACCTGTGCTTCGAAAGCTCCAAGTCCGGCTTTTCCAAGAGGAACAAAGTCATCAAGCTGGTGGACATCACGGACATCCAGAAGGTGGGTGCGGCCCCTGCTCGCCCTCGCCCCCAGTCTCAGGAGCGGAGGAGCGGCGGGGTCGCGAAGCCGGCGGCCGAGTTGGGAGCGGGGTGCGATTAGAACAAAACGAGGGGTGCCGTCTGGATTGTCGGGCAGGCGTCGTTTCTCCCCGCGGCAGGGCCCCGCTTCTAGGCGGTGTCTGTGTGGAGCCCCGCGGCCCGTCGGGGGGTATCCACGTGCCGCGGGCTGTGCGCTCTCTTCTGCCGGGCGGACCGGCGTCCGGTGTCTTCGCACGGATGGTGTGTGTGGGGGTGGGGTGGACAGTGAGCTGGGCCCCAGCAGCCGTCTGCCCCTTGGCCCTGAGACGTTCCCCCGGGGCAGGCTGTCCCGTCTCCGGCACTCCCCAGCACTTTCCGTCGTGTCACGTGGAGCAGGTACAGGTGTGCGCAGAGCCTGACACACACACCTGGCGGGGGGGGGCCAGGTCCACCCACGCCCCTTCTGGGGCTCCTGGGTGGGCCCCCAGGGGTCCGCTGGGCAGCGTCTCCTTTCCTCTGAGGGTGTGTCAGGAGCACCCCTGTGGCTGTGGTGGGTCCCTCCCTCCCAGAGACGTGTGTGGTCGGAGGAGCAAGACTGGGCTGGGGGACCTGCTCCCCCCACGTGGTGCTCTTTGGGGGGCCCCGGCGAGGCTGGGCGGGTGTGTCAGCAGGTCTAGTGTTCCGCTCACACCGTCAGTCCTCGTCCTCTGCTGGCTGGGGAGGCCCAGGCCCGTCTGGGGCTCCGTGGATTGCACCCTGGGGTGTGGGGAGGGTGGCCCCGTCTCCAGGGGGGCCCGTGGTGACAGGCACGCCGTTGGCTTTCAGTACAAGGTCCTCTCCGTCCTCCCGGGGTCGGGCATGGGGATTGCCGTGTCCACGCCATCAACACAGAAAGTAAGTGCTGGGCGGGGGCCGGGGAGGCGGCGGCGGCGGCGGGGGGCCGGGCGTGGCTCTGAGCGCAGGTCGGCCAGGCTTGCGGCCGGGCAGAGGGGCCTGGGAAGCCCCCTCCCTCCCTGGGCAGGAGGCTGCCGCCCAGCGCAGGTGCTGGGCGGGGGCGGCGGCGGTGGCTCCGTGTGGACCTGGCCGCGCGTGGACACACCGCCGGTGCTTCCCCTCCCCGCCAGCCGCTGGTGTTCGGCGCCATGGTGCACAGAGACGAGGCGTTCGAGACCATCTTCAGCCAGTACATGAAGATCACGGCGGCGGCGGCATCGGGCGGTGACAGCTAGTGTCGGCTCGCCGTGACGTCGCTGGGAGTTTTTCTTTTTTTAACAATTCAGTAGTGGATAAAAATTGGACATCCTCGTGATCTTTTGCAATAACCCCCCCCACCCCCGATCTGTGGTTTCTATTGTGTTGACCCTGCGTTTTACAGACCCCTTTGCTTAGGGGTCGGGACTCTCGAGGGCGCGTCTTGTGGACGCGAGGCCACCGGGAAGGATGACACGCAGGACACACCGCCAAGCACAGCTGCGCCTTCTCTGTCCCCACTGGGCGGAGACCGGCGCGGCCGCACCCCGGCTCTCGGAGGCCAGCAGCTCTGCCACACCAAAGCCATACGAGGAGTACACGGGGCCCCCCCCGGGGTGAAGGACGCCGGCGACAGGCGACGTGGGGGCCCCTGGCCAGCGCCATGAACGGGCCCGTCCTTTAGGGAGACCCCCGTGCACGTCCTGGGAGCGCGGTGCTGACCAGCTGGCCGGGGGCCCGAGATCAGCTCCTCAGGAGGAGGCAGAGTGCCGTGCGGTGCAAAGGCCCAGGAGGACGGCCGCTTCGGGGGTGCTCCGAGCCCCGGGGCTGCCCCCGCCTCCAGGCTGCTGTGCCGGGGTGGGAGTGGACAGAGCGCCTCAGGCCCGAGGGGGCCCAGGCTGGCAGAGGGCCTGCCCACGGGGGCTGTGCGGGGACGCTGGGGAGGTCAGCCGGCTTCGGGGAGTGACCGCTAGCAGAGCCCAGAGGTCGGGGTCCGCGGCCCTAGTGCCTGCACACACTCGGCGGGGAGGGGGGAGAGCCCTCACTCTCGGGGAGGTCAGAGCGCGCGTCTCGCAGGCCCGGTGTCCCATTGGGACTGACTGGCCAAAGGCCTCGGGGACGGACACGCGCAGGAGACGGCGGGGCCACCCCTGCTCGGTACACTCCCGACACGGGCACCTCCGGCCCCTCAGCTTGTCCTGAGTCCTCTGGGTGTCACGGAGATCGTTGTTTTTTGAAGAAACAGAAGATTATATTTTTTACAGAGAGCAAGCTGTTTTTCTTATTTTTGTATCGTTTTTCAGACGTAATTTTTACCTTTGCTCCCCATTTGCTGGTTGGGCGGGCGATTCAGTGGCGTCACTCCTGTCACCCCTTGGTGGGGGGACCCCGCGGAGTGCGCTCGGGAGCCACGCCCACCAGCCAGACAAGCACACGCCCCGGCCCAGTCGTGAGGTCCCGGGGCCCTGCGGTGGCCGCCCAGCTCCTGGTCTCCCTGGCGTCAGTGTCTTGTGACCTTTCAGAGACGAAGGCAGAGCCTGCCTGAGACCTGGGCTTTGCTCCACAGTTGGTGCAGGTGGATCGGGTTCTGGGGGGGCTGTGGGTTCACACCCAGTGGGGGAACCCCCTCTGTGCCCGGGGCAAGGCAGGGTGGGCCCTGAACTGGCCCGGGGTGACTGCGGGGCGACACCTGTGGGTGCTGCTCAAGCCCCACTCCCCGGGGCTGCTGTGGGCTCGACACGTGGGACTCTGTCCCCATGCACTGTGGGTGTGTCCCTGCGTGGAATGGACTTGCCTCCTTCAGAGTGGCGTGGTTTGGTTTGAGTCCCTTCTGAGGAGCAAGGGA
This sequence comes from Leucopleurus acutus, assembly GCF_964270905.1. Classification (NCBI taxonomy): domain Eukaryota; kingdom Metazoa; phylum Chordata; class Mammalia; order Artiodactyla; family Delphinidae; genus Leucopleurus; species Leucopleurus acutus. The sequence continues at coordinate 100,701,022 of NC_139152.1, forward strand.
GATGAAAACTGACCACGTGCGGGGTGGCCGTCCCCAGCTGCACAGTGGCCCACGGCAGGTCCCTCTTTGGAAGCCCAGGGCCCCTGCCGGGAAGAGCACGGGCCTGTGTGGGCTCCCTGTCGGGGAGAGCCTGGAGTTTTATTGAGTTGTGTAAGTCTGGGCAGGTGTTTAATTTCTGCGACTAATCACTGAACTAGAATGAATGTTAAATTTTTTACGTCTGGAGCTCAGTCTATTTTGGATCTGTAAATACTCATTACCAGTGTAACTTTTGTTCAACAAAAGGATTGTACTGTATGAAGAACTGATAAAAAATGCCCCGTAACATTTTTTTAAAGAAAAAGTCTTGTATAAATTATAAATTTTTATTTAAATAAACCTGTAATGCTTTGTGCTAAGGTCGGGGGGCTGTTTTCCTGGCAGGGTCCCCGCGCACCGTGGGCACCTGGAGTGGGACAGGCTGGCACCACGGGCCCCTTGCGGTGGCCCAGGGCCCCTGTGGCCACTAGCACTAGAGAGCAGTGGGGATTTCAGCACCAAGGCCGAGGAGTGAGGTGGGCACCCAGGGAGTGGGCTGGGGGCAGGGGAAGCTGTGGACATTGGGAGGAGGGAGGCAGGGGCCCAGCTTCCAGAAGAAGGAAGCCAGGGATGGGTGGTGGCCAGTGGGGGAGGAGCGCCCAGGGGCTGGCACGTGCCACGGGGGCGGGGGGGCTCAGGGATGGGGCCGAAGCAGCACCTGCAGTTTGGGGTACAGGTCCTGGCCCCGCCCAGAGGCGCCTCCCCTCGGGGGCCCTGGGCATCCCTGGGGCCAGCTGCTGCTTGCAGCCCTCCCCGAGGTCTGAGGCTGAGGGGGCCCTGGGCAGAGGGGTCCTTAGTAGCGCATGTGGCTCAGCTGGTCCAGTTGCTAGCACTGGACCCAGAGGGATGCAGGAACCTGCCTGGCTTCTGAGACCCCCAAGGTCGCACGCTGACCTGTGCTGGGGACACCCAAGGGCCCTCTGCACCCTGAGCCCCCCGGGAGGCAGAGGCCTGCCCAGGTCCCTCAGGGAGTGGCCAGAGCTGGATGGAAACCAGGTCCAGTGGGCCAGCTCCGCGGTGAGGGGGGCGGCCTTGGATACCACATCCGTCTACCTATCCCTTCATCCATCCATCCATCCACCTGTCCATCCGTCCACTTCCGGCGCTGTCCTAGGTGCTGGACACAGCAGTGACGGGACAGCGGTCCCTGGGGAACCTGGCAGACATCACACAGACACCCCCAGGAGTGCTGTCCCCTCACCAGTGACTCTGCTGACGACACACCCAGGCTGTGATTTTGCAGCTAAAATCAATCTCCTGGTCCCCTACCTACGCTTGAAGCTCCGTCTCAGCCTCTGCCCCTCTTTGCGGTGGGTCCTCTTCCGACAGCCCACGTGCGCCCCGGCCCCGCAGGGCCAGCCTGACGCCCGTGCCTCCAGCTGCCCTCTGGTCCACAGCGAACCCCGCTCCCTGGAGGGGAACGTGGGGTGAGGACGGGTCGGGAGCTCAGGGCGTGGGGTGGGGGGAGACTCCACCCCCCGCGCAGGTGGGCCTCCCCAGGTAACGGCCCCGATTCGCGCATGTTACAGAGGTTTCGTTACTTCATGTGTTGGTAAAGCAGCACACACGAGGCTGGTCACTTCAAAACGCGCAGCAACCTTCTTCAGTCCCCGTGGTTTCCTCCGCAGGCCCGTGTGTTTCACCGTGTGCCTTTCAGGGCACGGCCCTGAAGGCTGCTCTTGGCTTTACCTTTTACCTGGGGGTCCATGGGACAAAAAAAAAAAAGGGGCCGTGGTGCCCCTGTAGAACTTGGGCCTTTGTTCCTGGGGCGACAGAGCCCCAGCAGGGCTCCCAGCAGAAGCCACCACTCGCTGCAAGTCAGGAGAGCGGTCACCCCAGGGTAGCGGGTGTGGAAGGGAACACAGAGGGAGATGAAATGAACTTCCCTGCTCTTGAACCGGGGTTCTCTTCGTAGGTCCTTACTGTTAATAACACAGCATGTGGTGAGTGAATTTTATGACTATGTGATGGGTAAATAAATAAGGTCACACGCTGACCAAAGAGGGGTGCTCACGATGCGCCCAGGATTGTAATACTGCTCCCCCCACAGTATTTAGCCAACATCATTCGCTGTAACAGAGACTGGAGTGAGGGGCAAGGCGACCCTGAAGGCCGCCGGAATCTCGGGGAGCAGCCTCTGCCTGGGAGCTGAGGGTCCGGGAGATCCCCCCGTGTGTGGGAAAGCCGCCCGGCTCGCGGAGATCTGACCCCCCAAACACGCTGGAACCGGGAAGCCCAGCCCCTTCCTGCTCTGGACCCCAGTGTCCTCCACTGTCAAAGGCTGGCATCACAGCACCAGTAAGGTTGGAAAGGATGATACTCAAATATCTGTGATTATAGAAAGCCCCCAAATCCGCAGAAAAATAAGAGGCACGTTTTTCTGGACAGAATCTGATACATAAAAAGCCACTGCATTTCCACAAAAAACAAAACTTAAAGGGTAACAGCCTCAAAATAGGCTTTTAAGAACAAACCTGAACAAAATCAAGAGACATATGGAAAATCATTAACCTGCATTGAAAGGTGCGAATGAGGACTTGACGCGATGGGAAATACATGCAATGTTCATAGACTGGAAAACTCAGTTTCATGATGAAAATGTCTTCTTAATACCCACAGAATGAAACAGGCTACAGAAAATGACACAGTATGATGCCTTTGTGTAAAGAGCAAAACCTGAAAAGCTGTGCTGTCTGAGAGTATAAACAAGTAGGGGAAGAAGAAAACAACACCTTTCTTCTACCCTCTTAGGTTTACTTATTGGGGTCTGTGAATTAAACGGACCAAAGGCAAATTAGAAGAAACGGCATACAATTTTTATCTAATGCTAATATTTAATTTTTTTTTATGTGTCTCCAGGCCTTTGTAGAAAAGCAGTGGAGACCCAAAGAGATGGTCAGACCCAGGGCCTTATATGGATTTTAATAAAGGGCAATGAATTTGACAAGAAGTGACAAAACAAAGGGAAGGGAGTTTGGGCTTCTAGGGTAAAGCTAATGTATTGGGGAATTTTATATGGAGAAGCTAACGGAGGAGAAGCGTTTTATTAAGGTTTGGTTGCGCAGCACCACCTCGGTGCTAACTTTGTCTCCAGGGACAAAGGGGGCCCAGGAGAGAAGAGGGGGCACACCCTCACAAAGAGGAAGATATGTCCTTTCAGGCAGATGGGGGAGGGCAGAGGGCTCTTTTTGGCATCTTAACGTCCGCTCAGAACAGTCCTTATGCCAAAGTGGCACATTTCGGGGTGCCACATTCTGATCCCCTCTCATGGGTAAAGCAAGGAAGTGATACCCTCCGATTTTGAAACAGTAGTTACCTCTTCGGTGGAGGCAGGGCAGGCTCAGTCCACAAGGGCACGCAGGGAGCTTGGGGGTGAAGTTCAGTTTCTTGGCTTGAGGGGTAGGTACCTCATTGTTCATCTTACTCTTGTTCTTTAAATTGTACGTGTTTTCACAAAAAATACTCTGCTTTGAAAAACAACAGGAAACTCGTAAGAGAAAAAAGAAGCTAGGTCCTGCCCAAAGTAACAACTTTATTTGTCTTCTCAAACACATCAGAGCAAATTTCACCATTTTCTAATCTCGAAGCCAGCAAGACTAGAAAGGAAATGAAGCCACTTTCTGCCCAGTTACACGGGACCGCAGTGAGGACAGAGCCGGCCGCCCGCCCGGTTACACGGGACCGCAGTGAGGACAGAGCCGGCCGCCCGCCCAGGGGCCTGACTGCTGCACCGACAGGCCACACGGGAGGTTACCGACCTAGACTAACGCTGCTCAGCGACCCCAGGTTTTCACTGTCCAGCCATCAGTTCTGATTTTTTCTTAAAATCCTACAGTGTAGGCGCTGAGGTCGCTCCACTCAGGGTCCTCACGCGCCGCAAGGTCCAAAAGGTACTCCGGCCCCGTGACGGGGTCATCCACAGCCCCCCCGGGGTGGGGCGGGGCGGTCCTCGGACAACCACACAACCTCCAGGGGCAGCTCCAAGGTCTGCGATTTTGAATGTCGGCAAGCAGTCGGTGAATGTCGCCAAGGCACGCAGGAACCACGTGGCGTGGTGGGGTTTCTTCCTGAATGTAAAATGCCTACCCTCTGACCTGGACGGTTTTTCTACAATTGGCAGTGCGTTTCAGGGCAGGCCAGTGATTGGAAACACTTCCCAGGGACGATAAAGACTGGAGACCCTCTCGGGGACCCTGGCGAAGCAGCGCAGTCAGGTCCACGGCGCCCACGGTCCCCCGCGCAGAGCTCGTGCACCTTTGCTTTCCTCCCCACCGAGGGCAAACGTCAACAAGACGGCAGCATCTCCTTCTTTCTCATCCTCAGACTTTTCACTCACCCGCCAGTTACCAAATCATTCAACTTGCACAATCACTTAATAACGTGGTCTCCGCTGCCCTGGGCGGGACTGAATGGTGAAACAGGACATTTCACATGTACTTCCAAATAGAAATCACTGCAAAGGAATTCCAAAAATAAACGATGTCTGTTAGATGCTAAAGCGGCTGCCCGGACCCTGCGTGAAAGGCGGCGGCCGCTTACACTGCCTCTCGTAACAGTCAAACTCCCTCTTCACAAATCCAAGGTGAAGCTGCGTCCTCCCACGTTTCAGCTAAAGCTGTTTTACATGCGTCTTCCACGCACCGAGGCACGAACACAACAAAACAAGGCCCAGGCGAGGGGCGGCCCTGGGCCCGGGGAGGCCCCAGCACTTGAGCAGAAATAAACGAAAACACTGACGGTGAGGACACCGTTTATCCTCTTCTGGTTTAAAGGCCAGAACTTTCAATAAATATATAGAAATAAGTTGTGAAGATAAGAAAGGAACAAACCTGGGCCACGTGGTACAGACTCGGGGCTGCGCCCAAGGGACCCCGGGGCGTGGGACCCTCCCCTGGGGGTGGGGCGCTCGGGCTGGAGTTCACACAGTTCGCGCAGGAACGTCTCAACGTCTCACCCACCGCGCTCGGCTGCTTTCCGTGTCCCCCCAAAGCCCAGCTGTGGCATCCCCGCTGTGCGGATAGAAAGCTCGGGGATTCCAAATTTAAAAGAGTTAAAACCCCTGTGAGGGCTTTGCAAGCCGCCCGTTTCCAGAGCTCCTGACTTGTCCTCGCTCCCAGCTGGATTGTCTAGAAACACCACTGTGACTTTTCAAGCTACAGTAGCGCTGTTACTTGGAGTGTTCTTCTCACTCGCTAGAATGGGCTACCCTGGAAGTGTCGCTTCGGGCGGGACTATGATATTGCACTGTAGTCGCCCGGGACAGGAAGGGTCCAGTAATAACGCCTTAATCGCAAGTTAAGATGCAGGTACTACAAAGGCAAAGAGAACCAACTACTTTCCACAACTTGATCACAAGCTACTACAGGGTAAGTCTTGCCAAGCAGATCGGTGACCCTGTAGACACTCGTGTCCTGGTGGCGTGACCTCGACGGAAAGCATTCACGTCGCGTTGTCCCTACAGTTATTGCGAGAGAGCCACAAGTGGGCCGCTTTAACCTCTGCGCCGTCAGCATGGTTGAAATCTAAGAAGCCAAGCGCTCCCAAGTCAACAGGCGCCCCTTGCTGAGGATAAGTTACGTGAAACGCAACCCAAAGACCCACACAGAACCGAAAATGCCACATGTGTCCCCAGAATTGTTGACAAAAGGTATTTTTTCTAAAATCAAGATTTAACTATCAAAAATAAATTTCTAAGTTTGAATGCATATCAACGTAATTGGTCTGCAGTAATTTTCTTCAACACGCTCCCGCTTCCCAAGCACAGCGAGAAGGCCGGTGACGCGAGGCGGCGGCTCAGCGGTGTGACTCCTGCTTCGAGTTCTCCTCGATTCCTCGTGCAAAGAGCCGGACCAGCTGGCAGTGGACCCTGCAGAGACAAAGGGCCACACTCAGACCCTGCGCGTCCCCTGACTCTCGGCCCCCCAGCTGGTCGAGGGCGGAGGTGGGCCTCACGCACCAGGACGGTGGGTCTCACCGTGGCAGTCTCTGGTCCCACCTGGCAGCGACAGGCCGAGGCGCAGAGCGACTTCCTGACACTCCTGAGAGACCTACTCTGCAAAGAGCAGCTGACGGCCAAGTGGGAGTAAAAACAAGCGCCCCACCCGCGAGCAGAAGCCGCCTCTCTCCCTGCCTCGGTCTCCTTATGAGGACTGAGCTGACGGGGCCACGGGGAGGGTCCCCTGAAGGGCAAGCCCGAGAGAGTAGGAGATGCGGGAAATGTGCAGTCACGGAAGACAAGTGTCGCCACGCCAGCCCGAGCGCCCGCCTTCCACAGAGAGCCACAGCACGTGAGCGGGGGCTCGCAGGTCAGCGTGGGCTCTCGGGTCCCACTGGCAGTGCCGCCGTCCCACTTGATGAATGACGTCACAGCCTCCTGAGAGATGGTTAGTCCCAAAGACCCCATAAGTAAGTGACTCGCTGTTCAAGGCAGCGCAACATCAAGACGTGTAGGATATATTTCACAAAAGAATGCCTTTTTTTTAACTTTCAGCAATTCATAAGCCGGCATTAAAAATAATTCCGCTTCCTCAACTTGTGAAATGAGTCTACAGGAGCCGAACGCCTGCACGCACGACTGGCAGGCAGGGCGGGTTCGCCTGTGACCTTGGAGCCGCCTCTCGTCCTGAGATGTGAGCAGGGCGGGCACTGCCACGCTGGCCGCATCCTGGTCGCAAGAGCAGGGAGCGCGCAGACAGGGACGGGGGAAGGCCAGAGAGCCTGCCCCTGCCCGCGGCTTTGGCTTGCACGCTGACAGGCAGGAGACCCAGCTGGGACCAGCAGCTGGTTGGCCGAGAAGCCATTTAAAGTGGGGATTATAAACGGGGATACTACGCAGCATCCTGAAACACGGAAGAGCGTGCGCGCCACCCATCCTTCCAGGCACCAGGGGCGGGGCCTGCAGGCTCGCTCCTGACCGCCTTGCTCGTGTAACACCCACCGTGCTATCGCCAGCGAGAGTCCAGTTTGGATTCCTTAAGGTCGACCAAGCTCCTGAAGCCATTGGTCACAGGACAAAATCCTTCTAGAACTTTACAGTTCTCCCTCAGTCTCTTGTAACTGTTACGCACACCTCAATCAATAGCCTTTTCCTGAAAAACAGTTTCCTTTACTGTGTCTTTCAGTGGGGCAAAAACCATGTTCTTGGCACTCCTACTTCATCTGGCGATGTAATAACTACATATAATCAGACCTCAGATTCCCAAGTCCAAGCACAGCAGGCCCAGTAGGTTCAGAGCCGGAGGGGCGGGGCTGGTGCCTGGACCACAGCACGGCCGCGGGCTGGGCTCCTTGGGGCCGGAGCATCTCCGGGTGGTCAGTGGAGCCAGGACTTGGAAGGTGCCCACAGAGGCGCTTTGTTAGTTAGTTTAACTAGTGAGGAGCCGAGAGAGGGAATGCCAGTGCCGGCAGTGCAGGATGTGGCGCAGAAAAATAAAACTGAGGGGCTTCAAAACCTGTGAAAAGACCGACCCCTCAGCATCTTTGCAAACCCGAGGTCACGGCGTCTCCCTGGGGATTTCACCCAGGGAAACACACGTGCGTCTGTGACTCACTCATATGCTTCAGGCTGTGAGGGTGCCAGGCCCACAGAGCCCCAGCACCACCTTCACTCACCTGACCTCGATGGCAGGGCTGCTCAGAACCTCCCCGTCGCAGTTCCAGGCGCTGCTGGAGACGGCGCAGCAGCACGGGGGGCGGTCGCTACACAGCTGCCCCAGTCGCTTCTTCCCGCGGCCCCGGACGCCGCCGTCCTCATCCTCCGCAGGCTTCGACACAAACTGGAACTTCTTGACGCGATAGACTTCGACGAAAGTGAAGTCAAACTACCAAAGACAGCAGGACGGAAACGTGCTCTCAGCGGGGCTGCGCTGGGGGCGGGACAGCCGTCGGGGCCTCCCGGCAGCTCCTCGCCCCGCTGCTTGGGGACAGGAGAAGTGGTCACCACGACTCTCACAGCCCGGTCCCATCCACAGTGAATGACACGGAGTAAAGAGCCCCGCGGCTCCCGAGCAGCGACTTGTACGATTATTTACCTTCTTAACAAGCAGTATTTTAAAAGCCACGTGAAAACACTGTTGGCCCAGATCTTAAAAAGATTTAACAGCCACAAACTTGACTAAACTCATAGGCTGATCAGAAGTTGCGATTGTCTGGGTATCGTTAGACTTGCCCTCCCCGGCCCCGTGTCACTACAAGGGTGCCGGTGACTAAGGAAAGGTTTGCTAGAAGAGTCTCGATAGAACCCCTTTCCGGGAGCTGAAAGATTTTGTTGTAAGTGACCAGCAAGGGCAACAGAAGGTTGCACTGCATCACTTCATTCTGTTTTTACATAGGAAGAGAAACATTCACGCCTCCTAGTTTCTCTGCTCAAAGACTTTATATTTTTAAACGAGATTTTACAAGGAGTAACTATGACTAAGACTTTAAAATGGGTGAAATGCAAACAGAAAAATCTGTCCTTCTTCCCCTTGAATTCACAGCCGATCCTACAACATACAGATCGGGGTCGCCCAGGTAGAAGCAGCCGCCGACGCAGGCCATGTGGAAGCAGCGGTGCCCTTACCTGGTCGCCCTGGTTGGTGTGCCTGACGAGAAACCTCAGGAAGTTGAACCGGGAGCACTTCCGGATGAGGATGAGGTCGGAAGACCCGTCTCCCAGGTGGGCGGCCGGGGAGAGCCCCTGGGGGCTCCGGGGACAAGCACAGGACATGTTGGTGGCGTTGATGGCCAGGAACTGCCCGCAGACGACCTTCCACTCTTCCACCTCCTCTGAAGCAGGAAGAAGCATCGCAGATGCTACGTTAAATCCGTTAAGTCCGAGCGGGGCAGGTGGGCGTCCTGAGATGACCGGGAGGGGTCGTCTCTACAAACGCACCACGCGACGGCTTCTCAGATCAACACAGAGAAAACCGCGCCCACCGCTGTGCCCGGCGGCCACCTCCCGAGAGGCAGAGCTGTTTCTCGGGCCCACACCTGGGACTTGGGACCACAATCTAGAGCAGGGGTCGCCAAGTCTGGCCCACCACCCACCTGACTGGGTGTGGCCTGCGAGCTAAGAATGGGTTGTACATTTCTAAGTGGTTGAAAAAAAAATCAAAAGGAGGAAAGTATTTTGTGACATGTGAAAATGACGTGAAACTCAAATTTCAGCGTCCACAAATAGTTTCTGGAGCCCTGCGGAGCCCACTCGCTGACCCCCGTTCCGGACCATTCTAGGGACAGGCGCCTGGCTGGCGCCACAACGGTAGTTCAGAGAGACGTGGCAAGATGGGCCCTTCCACAAAATCCCCTCTTTTCCCCAGAGGCTGGCAAAGGCAACCACGCACTCTGCCTGGAGCTGAAGTGGAAGCAGATGCCCCTGCAGAGAAGGGGGGAGGGGCGAGCCCCGGGCCCCGGGCAGGTCCCCCCCGCCCGCGCGGAGCCAGCCCAGCCACGTTACCGGCGCTCTCCAGGCCGTACAGCGACCTTTTCCGCTCCTCCTCCAGCTGCCGCTTGCTCTGCCTGCAGACAAAGCACCTGGAGGACAAGAACACGCCCCCCCTCGCCTGTAACCTAGGCTGCAAAAAGCATTTCAATCGTTTGCATATAACAGGAAGTGCAATTGCAGAGGCTTCGCGTAAAAATACTTGGTTTGCATATTAATTTGAGTTCTCAGAATCAGATCCACTCTTAAAAATTACACAGACAACATATCCGTTTTGGAAATTGATAAACATGACAAAAAGCAAACAGCATCCCATGAGGCCCTTCTGTTGGCTCTGGGGGGCGGGCTGAGCTCGGCCCCGACGCCGGGGTGGCAGCGGACAGAGCAAAGGACAAGGTACAGGTCCCAGCGTGGATTCCCAGCCTGAGACTCTGTTCCCTTTCACGAAACAGGTAACACAGTGGTGACCTGGTCCAGTCAGTAACGAGCAAGTGAACGGCTCAGAGCAGCTGATGTTTGCGGTCCTGGGCACCGCTGGATGCAGGCCTTCGCGCGGGCCAGGGGCCTTTGCTGGTGGAATCAGCTCATCAGCAACGGGTGTGGCGAGGCCGTGCCTCTGTTTGATTTTATGGTCTCAAATTCTTCACTTAAAGGAGGAGAGACCAGGGGAAGGAAGGGCCCACGTCTGAACGACTTAAAGGAGGAAGGAAAGGCCCCGAGTCCGTCGAAACCCCTCAGCCTCTCCGCATCGTCAGACTGAGGAGCAGGGACGAGATGCGGGCTGCCGGGCCGCGGGTACGAGTGACAACCTGATACTCGTTCCAGGTTAACCCGGGCACACGCTGTTGGGCATGGTGGGGACACACAGGGCGACAAGGCACCGTGGCTCGCAGAGGGGACCCCACTGCTGGCCCGGGGTCTGGACCGGCCTCTCCTGACCACCCAGTGGGGCGACAGGGGGCCCGTCCAGCCAGCTCCACGGGCGCCCCGAGGGCGCGCACAGAGCCATCCATAAAGGGGCTCGTCTTCATCATTTCTCACGTCCCCAGCGGGGGGGACAGCGGATCCCCGCACCGGAGCAGACGGCGTGGTGTGAGCCCTCTGCTGGGCAGACGACGGGGACCAGACCTGACCCTGGGCCACCCCGTGACCCAGGACCCAGCATGGGGGACACGGCGGGACCCCCTCAGGGTGCGTGGGACCCTGACCACTGGTCAAGAGGAACCAACACCTCCCGTCTACATTGCCAAGTACTGCCCACTCACTTCACAGCAGGAGCAAACCCCAGCCAGTCCTGCTTCTATCTCATCGTTTGAGCAGAAATGCACGTAAGGGATGTGCTTACCCCGCCCTGCAGGGTTTCCTGTCCCTCGGGGAGCCCACCGTGTGCTGTGCTGGCAGGAAGGACACTGTCCCTTCGTAGCAGTGATGGGAGAGGAAGGTCTTCAAACCTGAGAACAGAGTGAGACGGAGAGACACATCCACATGCACCACTGCCTGCGCAGGAGGCCGTGCTGTCAGCGTCTGCAAAGCGTGGGTGCGGGGCCCCTGCCTGGGGACAGAGCGTCTGCAGGAGGACACGGCCCCCTCCCACTTCAGGCTGAGCTGCCACCACCATCACTGAGGACTGCAGGCTCCCGGCCACCAGGGCTGCCTTCCACACTGGCAAAGGGGACGTCTCGGCCACCAGTGACCCCTCGTCGTGGCCTCGACGACGTGGCCTGCAGGTTCCGCCCTGTGAAGCCCCCAGCGCGCCCCCAGGCTTGACCCCGTCATCCACAACTTTGGTGTCTTGGAGGAACTCAGGAAAAAGACCAGGCAGCACTGCTACCAGACCGTGGCCGGCCCCTCTGGCAAACTGTGGTGTGCCGTCCATCGAGCTGCCTGCACCCCCAGCATGCCCGGCTGAGAGAGGTGAGGGGGCTGCAGAGGAAGAAGCGAGCAGAGGCTGCGTCACAAGGTTGAAGGAAAGAAGCCGCCTCCTGACATCAAGGTGCCAGGGGAGGCAGCAAGTGCCGGTGCAGCAGCTGCAGCCAGCGGCCAGGAGACCCACAGCTACGACCATTCACAAAGGCGGCTCCACTAAACACCAGCGTTTCAGCGCAGAGGAAACAGCCTTCTGCTGGAGGAAGATGCCGCCTATAGGACTTCCCCAGCTGGAGAGGAGAGGTCGCTGCCTGGCGTCAGAGCTCCGGAGGACAGACAGGCTGGCTCTGCGGCTAGGGGTGGCTGTAAGTTGAAGCCAGTGCTCATTTACCATCTGAAAATCCTGGCGCCCTTAAGAATTATGCTAAATCCACTCGCCTGTGCTCTGTAAACGGAACACCAAAGCCTGTTCATAAACACATCTATTTACAACATGACTAACTGACTATTTTAAGTCCACTGTTGAGACCTACTGCTCAGAAAAAAAGATTTCTTTCAAAATGTTACTGCTCGGGCTTCCCTGGTGGCACAGCGGTTGAGAGTCCGCCTGCCGATGCAGGGAACACGGGTTCGTGCCCCGGTCTGGGAGGATCCCACATGCCGCGGAGTGGCTGGGCCCGTGAGCCATGGCCGCTGAGCCTGCGCGTCCGGAGCCTGTGCTCTGCGGCGGGAGGGGCCACAGCGGTGAGAGGCCCGCGTACGGAAAAAAAAAAAAAAAGTTACTGCTCAATGACAATGAACCTGGTCACCCAAGAGCTCTGAGGGAGACGGACGAGATTCATGTTGTTTTCATGCCTGACAACACAACGTTCATTCTGCAGCCCATGGATCAAGGAGTCATTTCAACTTTCTTTATTTTTCTTTTTTTTTAAAATGAATTCATTTATTTATTTTTGGTGTGTTGGGTCTTCACTGCTATGTGCAGGCTTTCTCCACTCTTCATTGCTGTGTGTGCCCTTCTCACTGCGGTGGCTTCTCTTGTTGCGGAGCACGGGGTCCAGAGCGCAGGCTCAGTAGTTGTGGTGCACGGGCTTAGTTGCTCCGTGGCACGTGGGATCTTCCCGGACCAGGGCTCGAACCCGTGTCCCCTGCATGGGCAGCTAGATTCTTAACCACTGCACCACCAGGGAAGTCCCCATTTCAACTTTCAAGTCTTACTCCTTAAGAAATACATTTTGTAAGGCTATAGTTGCCACAGACAGTAATTTCTCTCATGGATCTGGGCAAAGTAAACCAAAAACCTTCACCATCCAGATGCCATTAAGAACATCTGGGATGATTCATGGGTAGAGTTCAAAATATCAACATTGACAGGAGTTTGGAAGAAGTTGATTCCAACCCTCCTGGATGACTTGGAGGGGTTCAGACCTCAGTGCAGGAAGTCACTGCAGATGTGGTGGAAACAGCAAGAGAACTAGAATCAGAAGTGGGGCCTGGGGCAAGAGGGAGGAGATATGGGGATATATGTATGCATATGGCTGACTCACTTTGTCATACAGCGGAAACTAACACAACAGTGGAAAGCAATTATATTCCGATAAAGATGTTAAAAATAAAATAGTACTGTAAGTCCCTGCAAATAAATAAATACAGCCAAGGAATTCATCTCAGCAACAAGTGTCAAACTTTGAATCCTACATTCTTTCAAACTTTTTTACTGCATTTAAACGCATTTGAAGGCTGAAGGGTGGTGCTGCACGTGACCTGAAGTGCAGACCGTCACTTGTTTGTACGATCTGGGATCGACCTCCATTCCTCTTTGTCCCAGCTCTGAGCACATGTGAGAACTGGCCTGTGACCGACGGCAGTGGTTCTCCGGGCACCCGGGACCCGTCAGACTCCCGCCCCCTGGTTTCCGTCTGTGAACGGGGCCCCACCCTGAGCGAGGCGGAGGCCGTGTGTGGAAGCTCCCGGCGTGGTACTCTGAGTTACCTGAGAAGTCGTATCTGACGAGACCCATCCACCGCTTCTGCTCGCTGTCCTTGATGATGTCCCCATAGAAGCCGTAGCCCAGCAGGGACACCGAGTACCGCAGCAGCGTGCTGTTGTGATGCACAGAGGACACGTCCATGGGCAGCGAGTCCCCTGCGTAGAGAAGCCAGGGTGGACGCCGCGCCCCTCCGCCTGTCCCGCTGCACAGCGCCCGGCGGCCGTGATGAAGCCACGGATTAAAGCGTGAGACAGGCAGAAGGCAGCCGAGGCCGTGGGCTGTTCTCCCGGGATGCCCGGCCTCCTGCTCTCCACTCAAGTGACTAAATTTGACTCAAATTTCCAAAACGGGCTTGGAAGGCTCTTCCGTAAGGAGGGGAAAACAACGTGACCGTGAAGCTCGCTAAACGCCACTAACGGGAAGGAAGGTGGAAAAGGCGCCTGGCGTCTTCAAATGTAAACTCACACGTGCACCGTCTGTAAACACAGCCGTTCTGTGACTGGATGGCACGCGAGGAGCACTGCCGTCAGGGACGAGGACGGGTGGAGGGAGCCACACGTGCGCTGAGGGCGCCTGGACAGCTCCGAGCTGCTGTACAAGCAGCCTGGGGCTTCCTACCCCGGGGGACGCGCTTTCTAGAGGAGCGGGGAGGAGGGCTGTGACTGGGGAGGCCTGTTCCCACGGGGCGACAAGGGGCCGAGTCCCGGGACGCCACGGAGAACCACCGGGGCACAGGCGCCGGGCACCCCAAATGCTCTGGGGAGGGCACCAGAGGGTTCCGAGCAGAGCAGCGCTTCTGTTTCTGAAGGTCACCCTGCTGGATGGGAAGTGGCAGGGAAGGGTGGCAGCCAGGGCCCTACGGGCGGACTGACGGGCACCCGCACGGTGCGGCGGACCGACACCCGCGTGTACCCGGGGACCTGGGACGCAGCAAGCCAAGTGCGGCACTGAGCGAGGCACCTACCCACGACGATGTGCAGAGCCGAGGTCTCCGCGTCGTTCGTGCCAACCGTTGAGTAACACACACAGTCTGTCGACCCTAAAAGGGGGAAAAGGTCCTTAATATCACTACAGTCACTTAAGATCCCAGCGTGTTTCCAGGTGAATGAGTGGTAAGCTCTTCTGCTTCTTCCATGGCCCGGGAGTAAATAAGAAGGAATAAGCGCCGTTTGCCTACAGAATTAGTCACTGAGGTTGGTTCATCAAGAACACCATCAACCAGCTCCTCCCAGAGAGTTCAGAGACCCCTCCTGAGCCCGTCTGGGGGGCGGGGCCCCTGGGAAGTCCCTGCAGCGGCGGCGGGGCGCCAGGGCGCCAGGCTCAGCGCTCTGCACAGTGTCCCCGCTCCTGGCTGCCACAAAGGCGGGCAGCAGCCCTGGGGCTCCAGACCACAAGACCAGAGGGATTCTGCAGTGGGAAAGTGCATGTAAAGCAGGGACAGCTCGTGGAGGTCACAGAAAAAGCACCGCAGGCCTGTGCGAGGCGAGACCCGGAGCCTCAGCCCACCCCTGGGTCATAAGGGCGCAGCAGCTGCCGGCTGACAGACGTGAGGGGCCAGCGGGACCCGCTCTGAACCCCACGGGCTCGGCCGGGGCTCTGCCTCCTCCTGCCCACACCCCTGTCTATAGAGTGGAGGTGACCTCAGAGCACCCAGCTAGCACCGGGACCCCGAGGGCACGGCAGGGATGCTACGGGTCCTCCCTCGGGCTGTCCTGGTTCTAACTGGGTCATCACCAGCGTCTCTGCTCTCCACCTGAGTGGGCAGAACACCTCCCGGGGGCTTATTTATAACAGACTCCTGAGCCCCGCCCCACCCCCGAGATCCTGACTCAGTAGGTTTGGGCTGGGGCTGAGCGATCTGAATTTTAACACGTCTGCTGAATAGCCGAAAACCCTAGTCTAGATTTCCCAAGAATAAACCCTGAGGGTATCCAGAATTGTACCATAAATGTTGCCTCAGACACACAACCAACACAGGTTGAGGCCCATCAGGGAATAACCATCCTGTTTACAGGCACACAAGCTCTGGCCGCAGGCAGGACCCAGATGCTGTGCCCTCAGGCCCCGGAACATTCTATAAGGCCCTCAGCCTAAGGGGCGCCTGAAGGTCCATGGTTCTACATAGACGCGCTGGATCGCAGGCAGTGTTTGTCATCTCTTTGGCCACCTTGGGTCTTTGTTGCTGCGTGCGGGCTTTCTCTAGTTGCGGCGAGCGGGGGCGGGGGGGCTACTCTTCGTTGCAGTGCATGGGCTTCTCATTGCAGTGGCTTCTCTTGTTGTGGAGCACGGGCTCTAGGCATGTAGGCTTCAGTAGTTGTGGCGCATGGGCTCAGAAGTTGTGGCTCGCGGGCTCTAAAGCACAGGCTCAGTAGTTGTGGGCACGGGCTTAGTTGCTCTGCGGCACGTGGGATCTTCCCGGACCAGGGCTTGAACCCGAGTCCCCTGCATCGGCAGGCGGATTCTTAACCACTGCGCCACCAGGGAAGTCCCCTCCCCCTGCATCTGATCAGATATAACTTGTATATTCAGCAGTCTTTTACTCGGTAGAAATTCAGCAGTGATCTCAAATAAAAATGAAGAGACGAGTGGTCTGCACTTTGCACCATGTCCTTTTGACCTTTAAAGTCCCTCTTTATCTCTGGGTCTATCTAGAATCTAACTGCCCTATTAAACAGATGCTAGAATCAAGTTGAAAGTCTCATAAAGGGATCTGTCTCGAGTAGGGAAAACCAGCCCAGCGCTTCTGACCGGCTGCACCATCCTTTTTACAGCCACAACGAAGACGGGACCTTTTTGACGACCCTTCTCAACGACAGCATCTCGTCACAGAAGCTGCTTGAGAGGCACCTCGGGTGGGAACAGTGGGCAGGACAGGGACAGGCTGAAGGCCACTGGTCAGACAGTCAGTCCTGGGCCGCACCTGGGGCAAACCGCCGGCTCTCGAAGGCTGGGCTGGACGTGGCCCACTTTTCCGAGTTCATTCACTAGGAGCTAACCGCAAACGCTTCCACTGAGGGTGCGAGATGGCGCAGAACCTACAGGCACCTGAACTCTACAGAAAAAAGCAGAGGGCTCAGTGGGGGCTGCCCTGGGCTGGGGCACACGCATTCACTGTCACCCAAGTCCTTAGGGCAACAAATAGGGTAAGTGAACCGAGTTTCTAGTAGGTTTCAGGGGTCACTTTGCTGAAAAGTCAGATGTTTAAAGAAGGTGCTCAGCTCAGCATCCTCCACGGGGCCACCTCCCCCTGCCCCCCGCAGCTCCCACCTCCACTCTGCCTCTCACTCACCCTGCTCACGGCGGCCCCACCCACAGCCAAGCGTTTCCTGCCTCGGGGTCACCGCCTGTGCCACTCCTCCGGCCTAGAACATCGTGCCCCAGATGCAGGGCACTGTCCCCCGCCCTTCAGGCATCTGAGTGGGATCACACGTGGAAGGCCCCATGCGCCCATCCGGACCGTGCTCCCCCGGGCCCCACTGCTCTGTTCTGTTTTATGCTCATCACCTGCCTCTCCCCCTGGACTCCCTGCGTCCCCGCCGTGTCCCCTCGCGAGGCCCCCAGCGAGGCTGGCCCACAGGAGGCCAGCAGAATGTATGCACGAGGACCCACCGAGGGAACGGACGGACGGAGTGCGGGGTGCCTGCGGGCTGTGGACCCCTGTGCTTTGGGCTGGCGGCCGGGGCACCAGCAGACAGCCGCTTCAGGGCAGGAGAATGTCTGATTCTTTTTCGTCCCCAAAACACCACTTCTCGCTTGTTTAACATTCAGTCTGCTTTCGACAGCTCACTGTCCCCTCTGGGCACAACGTACCTCCCCAGTGATCTCTGTGCGGTGAAGACTTTATTTAACCCAGAGGGAGCGCCAGCTCCAGACGTAAGATCTGGTCCACCTCGGGCGTCAGGAGACTCCTGACCCCCAGCCCCTGTGCCCCAGAGCCACCTGCAGCCTCCCCCTCCTCGAGGCCCTGCCTGGGAGGCGGCCCTCCCTGAAGCTGTATCATCCGGCCCAGGGCAGAGGCAGCCGGCATGTGCCCTTCTTCTTGCAAGCACAGTCTGGGCACTGCTGTCTCCCCGCCCCCGCTGTGCCGGCCTTCCTGAGACCTGAGCAGGCCCAGGCAGGACCACCCAGCTCTGAACCCCGACACACTGTCCCTGAGCTCCACGGCCAGTGCCCACAGCCCAGTGCCAGGGGGCTCCTGCTGGCGGCTCGGGCTGGCTGCGCCATCCGATTCGCCGAGTCCCGCTGGCTCTGCCACTGAAACTGTGCCCGAGTCACAGCCGACCACACGCCCGACGTCCAGCGTCCACCCGGGACCTGGGCCGCCCACCCGCCACTGCTCTAGAACGGAACGCAGAGGGTGGGCTCACATGCGGCCCTCAAGACGAGAGCCTGACCCAGGGCCTTCCCCAGTCCCTCTAGCCCCCTGCCTGAGCGCACGGCTGTTCCCATGGCCACCCGCTGCCCCAGGGGACCCTTGGCATGCGTCACTCTGCGCCCTACCCCTCACGCATGTCTCAGGAAGGCTCCTGGGACCCCCCCCTGGAAGGAGCCCCTCCGAGCCACTCACCCAGACCCACGCCAGCGGCATCTCCGCTACCCTGCCCCACTACTGGAGACCCTCTCCTGCCACGCTGGTCCGTGTGTCTGCTGAGCTCCACAGCAAGGCCCGGTCCACGCCAGGCCGCGGAGAAGCAGGGCGCCTGCGCGGGGGCACTCCCGGCGTGTGGCGTTGGCCTGAGCTCGTGCGCCCTTCGACCATTTTAACAGCCCAGGGTTTTAGGTATCAGAGCCACACGGGCAAATGGTGACAAGGGGCATAAAGGAAACACAGATTAGAATGCAGAAAAATAAACTTCACGTAGTCCAGAAGCACCATGCACAAGGTTAAAGGACAAAAGCCTAGCTTGGCAGAGAAGTTGGAAAACACGTGACCCACTGAGGGGAACGTCCTTAACACACAGACAATACTGGGGCAGGTGGAGAAGGACAGACTTTCCCAGGTGGGGCAGGGCAGCCTCCGAGCCCCACAGTCCACGCCCTTCTGGGCAACCATGCAACCTGACCCTGGCACCCCGCATCGTCACCCAGAAAATGGGGTGACAGCACCATTCTCAGAGCCATCGGAGAACCCGGATGTCTACCCGAAGCTGGCCTGCCAGGGTCCCTGCCGCTGTGACCCAGACACAGGGGGAGGAGGGTGCCTCCTTCCGCTGAGTGGTCTGCAAAGCCCCGGCTTCACCCCGCCCCCGCCGGCTTAATGCTGTGATTCTCCTAACAGCCGGGTGCTTCCCGGAGACACCAAACACACCGAGCCGGCCACCTCAGGACACGGCACGGCCGGTCCGTCCCGCTCACACCCCGAGGCCTCCCGCCCCGACAGGCAGCCCCCCCGCCCCGGGTGCCCGTCACTTCTTCCAGGACACCGCCTGCCCCCCAGGCTCCCCCTGTCCTGCACTGTGCTCTGGGCCTCCCCCATCCCCCCCACTGCCAAACGGCCAACGCTTGGAGAGCAAGGACCGCGCCCCCAGCGCCGGGCAGGAAGCAGGCGTCCGGGGGGACAGCAGGACCCCTTCCCGCACGCAGCGGCGGTCCTGCGTCAGGTGCGTGGAGAGAAGAGCGCACCTGAAATAAAGGGATGAGCCTCCAGGAAAACCCAAGGGCGGCCCCTCCCGGCCCACGTACCCGCAGGGATGATGCCAATCCGCAGCGGGCTGGGCACGAGCGACGCCCGCGGCTGGTCCTGGTCCACGCCGGCGTCCCTCTGCGTCCTGCCCACCAGGCCGTGCAGGACCTCGCTGAACATGCCGTCTCCGCCCACGCAGACGATGCTGCAGGAGGAACACAGGGGTCAGGCCCTCCGCACCCGCCGCGCACCACCAGCCCCCTCCTGCGCTGGCCTCCGAGCCGCCACCCGGGCCGCAGCTGTGCCCGCGCCCCGTCGGCCGGCACAGTCCCCACCCGTCTCAGTTCGCTCCCCGCTCCCGCGGCAGACCTCTTCAGACCCTCCGTGTCTGCGTCCCAGCCCTGCAGGGAGAGGCTCCTGATGCCCGCCGTAGCCACACGGCGAGGCTCTGACAGGTCGAGAAGGGCAGGGCCTGGGGCCAAGCTGCAGAGAATGCCCCCTCCTTCCCTAGCAGGCGAGGCTGACGAAACCAAGCAGACAAAACATGGGCTCAACAGGCTTCTACCCTCTGCCTTCCAGCCCCCGAACAAGGTCTCCAGGAACTCAGCCTCTGGGGCAGGTGACACGTGGCTTCTTCCCTCCCTGACGCTCCCCCCACCCCTCCCCCACTCACGACCCACTCCCGCCGTGTGACCCTAATCCGCCTCCCTGACTCTTCCCCTCTCCAGGGAGGCTCTTCACACTGCCTGAGGTCCCCAGCGGCACAGCTGCCCACTTGAGACCCTAGAGCCTTCTTGGGGCCCTGGGATGGGGCACAGGGACACTCAGGACGCCGCCGCTCCTGGTCACAAAGCTTGCCCCTCAGCCTTCACGCTGACCCGACTGGAGGCGGCCCACAGCTCAGCTGACATCCCCCATACCAAAACCCTCTTCAGCTCATCTCATTGCTTGATGACACTTGGTGAGGACTCGGTCACGGGGACCAGCCGATTCTCCCCCAAACGTCTTGGAGAGCAGCCCTGCTGCCTCTGCCACTGTCCAGCCAGCTCTTGCCCAAGACCCACAACCTCTGGCAGCTTCCTTGGGTCCAATCCTCATTGCTACTTGCCACGCAGCTTTCAAGAGTATCTTTCCGGGGCTTCCCTGGTGGCGCAGTGGTTAAGAATCCGCCTGCTGATGCAGGGGACACGGGTTCGAGCCCTGGTCTGGGAAGATCCCACATGCTGCGGAGCAACTAAGCCCGTGCGCCAAAACTACTGAGCCTGTGCTCTAGACCCAAGAGCCACAACTACTGAGCCCACGTGCCTAGAGCCCGTGCTCCACAACAAGAGAAGCCACTGCAATGGGAAGCCCGCGCACCGCGACAAAGAGTAGCCCCCGCTCGCCACAACTAGAGAAAGCCCGCGCACAGCAACAAAGACCCAACGCAGCCAAAAATAAATAAACAAAATAAATAAAACAAAAGTATCTTTCCAAAACACCCGAGCCCATAGGACATCTATGTACAAGCCTTCCGGGGATCCTCACCACCTTTCCCCAGCCTCATCTGTTCATTCGCGGAGCACCTGCCGCGTGCCAGCCCTGTGCCAGGCGCCGGGGACAGCTGTGCACAAGGCAGAGGAGGCCGGCTCTCCAGGAGCTGACATGCCAGCAGGTACAGACGCAACACAGATGCAGAGTCACACTCGGGGCCGGTGCCTCCTGCGGGGACGAGCACAGCACCCACTCTGCGCTGTCGCAGCCAGAAACGCACAAGCGGGTCCTGACCGAGAGGAAACCTCAGACAGACCTAGAACCAAGGGACATGCTGCAAAGGCACTGGCCTGTTCTCCCAAAATTCAGCCACACCAAGAAGGCTGAGGATCTGGTCCGGGTCACGGGAGACTAGGGACACACCCACTGAGTCTGAAGGCAACGTATGATCCAGGGCTCTTCTGCCTTAGGGAGTAATGGGACAGCGGGCAGGGTCTGATAAGGACAGCAAATGGGTGACGGCATTCGTATCAGTGCTAATCTCCTGGTTTTGATCACTGCGTTTCAGTTCTGTAAGAGAATATCCTTGCTTTTAGGAAATATACACAAATATTTAGGGACGAAAGCTGATCATGTCTATAACATACTTTGAAACGATACAGAAAAAATTTCTGTACGTAGGTGGTAAGACCGGAAAGGAAAACAAAACTATTACACGGTGGTTTTCCAAGGAGAAGAACACGACTGAACGTTTCTGCCTTTCCGAATTTTCTAGAAGAAGGTTTATTTTACTTCTACAACTAGGAAAAAAGGTGTAAGGAGAGGGAGTGAATAAAATGAAGACAGATGGGTAAAACGTGATGAGAATTGACTATTTACTAGTCAGATGGAAGACGCTTACTCACCCATCGTATTTGTCTATATTGAGCTCATATAAACTCTCCTTGGCATGGTTAGCACGCTCAGTAACTGTGGGGAGAAAACATGTTACATCACAGAGTTTACACTCAGGTCTGTGAATCCTCTTTAAAATGAAAGGCAAGTCGGGGCTTCCCTGGTGGCGCAGTGGTTGAGAGTCCGCCTGCCGATGCAGGGGACACGGGTTCGTGCCCCGGTCCGGGAAGATCCCACATGCCGCGGAGCGGCTGGGCCCGTGAGCCATGGCCACTGAGCCTGCGCGTCCGGAGCCTGTGCTCTGCAATGGGAGAGGCCACAACAGTGAGAGGCCCGCGTACCGCAAAAAAAAAAAAAAAAAAAAAAAAAAAAAAAAAGGCAAGTAAACCATGCTTTTAAAATGAGGTCCTATAAAATCTTCAGGAGGGTTTCCTGTAAGAAACCCCTCCTTCGATCTGACCCAAATTCCTTTCATGGACAGGGATGCTGACCTCAGGGGAACAGGACCTCTCAGAATACACTCTACTGGGTAGGACATCACATTCTTGGCATTTAAAAAAAAAATTTATTTATTTATTTTTGGCTGTGTTGGGTCTTCGTTACTGCGTGCAGGCTTTCTCTAGTAGCGGCGAGCGGGGGCTACTCTTCGTTGCGGTGCACGGGCTTCTCATTGTGGTGGCTTCTCTCGTTGTGGAGCACGGGCTCTAGGCGCACGGGCTTCAGTAGTTGTGGCACACGGGCTCAGTAGTTGCGGCTCACGGGCTCTAGAGCACAGGCTCAGTAGTTGTGGCACACTGGCTTAGTTGCTCCACGGCATGTGGGATCTTCCCGGACCAGGGCTCGAACCCGTGTCCCCTGCACTGGCAGGCGGATTCTCAACCACTGCGCCACCAGGGAAGTCCCACATTCTTGACATTTAATTGCCAACAAATAATAACTTTTTTTGGAAGAGATTACATCTTCTATTTTATAGTTTTCCCTTATTATCCAAGGGACTTGGAAAATTTTAGTCTATACCAAAATGTAGAGGAAAGAAAATGTTAGTCCATAGTCTGTATACTCACTGTAACAAAAAGTCTCTTTAAAAAAAAAATGATTAATTTTTTTATCTGGGCGCACTGGGTCTTAGCTGCGGCACGTGGGGTCTCCGTTGCCGCGTGCAGGATCTTCATTTGTGGCATGTGGATCTTCAGTTGCAGCATGTGGGATCTAGTTCCCTGACCAGGGATCGAACCCGGGCCCCCTGCATTGGGGGCGCGCAGTCTTAGCCACTGGACCACCAGGGAAGTCCCAACAAAAACTCTCTTGAAATGCACTTGTACACACAATTTTGTGTCCTTGTTTTCCCAACATCTTATCACAATCCCTTTTTCATCATTAAAAATTCCTTGTAAAGACCATTTTAAAGAGCTACATACTGTTCCTTCAGATTCACCACAATTTTGTCTTTTGCTTCCTGTTCCGGGGTATAAGCGGCTCCCGGTGTTCTGCTTTTATAAAAATGAGGCAACGGACACCTGTGTACCTCGCCCTCTGTGCACAGCTGATGGCTTTCTCAGGAAGGTTTAGAAAACTGTAAGATTGGATAAAAACCCCCTCCTTTTTGAGGCTCTTGACCCGCACTGCCAAGTGGCCCTTTAATAAGTTTACACAAAACCCTCAAATCTCTGAAGGGAGAATCCGTCTCCCTACACCCTCCCCGCATCTAGAACCTGCTCTGAAACTCGGTACCGCAAACGTGGCATTGCATCGTGTTTCTTAAAAACACCACTTACTGGTGAAATGATTTCTAAGCCTGACTAATTGCTTGTATCTCTTGCAAGAATTTTCTGTCCATAACCTTTGTCCTTTCATCTTTAGTGTTTTTCCTGAGTGCTTTATATGCTAATACTTGGTTAGAACAGTCTACGTTCTTTACTTTGTATTCTTCTCATTCTGGTATGCCAAAAAAACCCAACATTTCAGGTTGTTTAAATAATCTTAAACGGGGAATTCCCTGCCGGTCCAGGGGTTGGGACTCTGCGCTTTCACTGCTGGGGCCCGGGTTCAATCCCTGGTCGGGGAACTATGATCCTGCAAGCTGCGAAGCATGGCCCCAGAAAAAAAAAACCTTAATACAATAAGAATCCTCCCTAGTGACCATATCTGAGTCATTCTCAAATTTACTTCTACAGAGACTTTGCACCTTACCGATGATCTCGGTGGTGATGGAGGCCAGTGTAAACAACGGCGCCACTTTTCTCTCATAGATCCGCTTGCCTTGTCCTTTCCCTCCAAACGGATTGATGAACACCAGTAAGTGCTTTGGTCTAGACGCTGCAAGACAGCAACACCGCGTAGGTCACAATGAACGTAGTGATCGAAGTGAAGAACTGTTGCTGAGCGAAATCAAACCACAACGGCTCTAGAGCGCTGCTTAGCGGTATCTGACAAAAAGCATTTTTAAGGTAAAGAACGGTGCTCAAGAGCTTCCTCATCTCTGAAAAGAGAAAAAGCACAGCTCGTGAGATCAGGCAGGTGCCCTGCACATCGGCCAGGGGGCCGGCAGCCCCGGGGACTCAGAATCCTGGCAGAGAAGGACGCTCTCTCCTGATGAGGAGTGAGTCCTACAGGGTGTAAATGCTGGGAGCAGCAGCCTCATTCTTCTTCATGTGAAGGAAAGTGAGTCTGCAGAAAATGAGAGAAATAGATACAGAGCACGGAGCGTTGGGAGAGAAAGACAGACGGACAGGCACAGGGAACGCTCAATCTGGAGATGGACGGAGAGACGGCAGGACGGCAGGATGTCCCTTCCAGAGGCCCGGCTAACCGCCGACACCCAGGTCTCCTGAAACACCCTATTTTCTTACAGCAACCTCCACATTTCTGCCTGGGTCGGTTCAGGTAGATTCTGATACTTACAAACCAAATTTAACCAACAAATCAACGACAGTAGCAAGAAAATCGAAGGCCTGGGTCCACACAGAATCCCACACACCAACGCTCACAACAGCACCATTCACAGCAGCCAAAACGTGGAGACCCACCAGGCGTCCACCAACTGACGGCTGGATACCCAGAACGTGACCAAAGGAGCATCGTTCAGCATCGGGAAGGAACAGCCCACTGATGACACTTAACCGACGTGAATAAATACCAAAAGCATGATGCTGAGAGACGGAAGAATTACACAAAACAGCCCCTTTTACGTGATTCCATTTATGTGGCAGAACTAACATGCGGCAACAATGACGAAAAGAAACAATCAGACTGGTGGTCGTCTCTGGACTGGCAGGGGAGGGTCACGAGGAAACTGGGGTGGTGGTAAGTCTTACAGGGTCTGGGTTACATGGGTACACGTATGCTTCAAAACTCATTGATTTACACTTACCATCTGTCCATTTCACCGTATGTAAATTCTACCTCCGAACTGAAAACAAATACTGACCTCTAGGTAATGACACGCGTGCTGAAGTGTCTGAAGGGTCATGCCCTGACGTCTGTCACTTACTGGGAAACACAGCAAACGTACCATTAACTAATGGACGGGCAGAGAGACACAGACAAAAGAAAACCAGCAAAATGTTAACAACTGCAGAATGTAGGTGGTGGGTGTATGAATGTCTACGGTACAATTTTTTCAATTTTTCTGTATGTTTGAAAATCTTCCTAATAAAATATTGAAGGCAATACACAATAGAGAAAAATCAAAGCCAAACGTCTATGCTTTGAAAAGAGTCATAAAATTGATAAGTCCCTAAATAAAACTGATAAAAAGAAAAAGGGAAAAAACACAAGTTAACAATATCAGGAATGAGAAAGGACATTATTTCAGAACCTACAAATATTACAAGGAAAGTGAAAGGAGTTATTAAACTTATGCCAATAAATTTTATGTAAGAGACACATTTCTCAAAAAATACAATTTACCGAAAGTGACAGGATAAATAGAAAATCTGAATAGTCTGCTATCTAATAAAGAAACTGAAGCCATTAATAAAAGCCTTCCCACAAAGAAAACCCCAGATGGTTTCACCACTTAATGCTTCCAAATATTTAAGGGGAAAAGTGGCCTCAACATGATAAAAAACTCTTCCACACGACAGAAAAGAAAGAAGCACTACTCAACTCTGTGTACATGGCCACTGTAAGCTTGACAGCAAAGCCAGACAAGCACGTTTACAGAAAGGAAACTCATAGGTCTACTTCTCCCCTGAGCCTAGGTGAGAAAATCCTAAACAAAATATCATCAAGTCAAATCCAGAAATGCACAAAAAGGGCAAATACATCATTACCAAGTAGGGTTTATTCCAGGAATACAAAGGCTTTTATACAAAATACAAGGAGAAACCAATGTTTTTCAACACGTTAACTCAAAAAGAAGAAAATCATACAATCATCTCAATAGATGCAGAAAAAGCACTTATCAAATTATACATCCGATGATGATTTTTAAAAATTCTCAGAAAACTAGGGTTGGAAAGGAACTTCCTTAATCTGGACTTTAAAAACCTACTTAAAAAAACCTGGGGTTTCCCTGGCGGCCCAGTGGTTAAGACTCTGCCCCCACTGCAGGGGGCACGTGGTTCGACCCCCGCATACCACGCAGCGTGGCCAAAAAAACCAAAACAAAACAAAACAAAAACCTAAGAAGCATCATTTTCCACTGTGGGATGTTGAAAAGTTTCCCCCAAGATCAGGACTAAGACCCTCCCCGCTGCACTGGAGGGTCCAAACCAGGGCAAAAGGGTAAGAAAAAGGAAGAAAAAGGCATAAGAACTGAGACGGAAGAAACAGAATAGTCATTATTCACAGCTGACGAAAAGAATCATCAAACTATTAAAATTAATCAATGAATTTAGCAAGGTCACTGGATGCAAGGTGAAATATAAAATCCAATTAAATGTCTACCTGTGAGCAAAAAATAAATAAAAAACAAAACAATAGCACCACGGTGCGGTGGGGAAAGGACAAGCTTTCCCACAGATGGCACGGGGTGAGGCAGGTGTCTATATCTAAGGAACGTGAACCGTGACCGCTTACTTCACACTGCATACACACATCACTTCCAAAGGGACTGTAGCTCTCAAAGCAAGAGGTAGAACAAAGCTTTAGACGAAACCGTCTTCGTGGCCTTGGAGCAGAAAAGCTGTCCCGACAGGACACAAACTAGCCACAGAGTTTTTAAGAAAGATAAACAGAGCTACGTAAATACTAAGAATGTCCATCAAAAGAATGGAATGAAGAGAGCGGAAACACAAGCCATCCCGTGGGAGACGGCACCTGTAATTCAAAAATCCAGTGAAAGATTCAGATCTGCCATATGTAAAGAATTTCTACACATCATCTAGACAGACAGACAACCCAACAGAAAGACGGGTAGAAGACCTGGACAGACACCTCACGAAAGAGGATCTCCAAACGGCCCACACACAGAGCCAGTGAAGCTGAGAAACGCATTCCCATCAGGGAAACGCCAGTTAAACCATAATGCAAGACTACGTACACCCACCAGAGGAACTACAATTGTAAAGGTGTGGTTAAGGGGTGGGACCAGCAGAGCTCCGGCCCCCTGCTGGTGGGCGTGGCCCCGGGACCTCCAGTTTGGAAGGCAGTGTGGCCGCGTGCACTGAGGCTCGAACGCGCCACCAGCCCAGCAAGTCCAGTCCCACGCGTGCACCAGGAGACGCGTGCGAGAGCGTTCGGAACAGCTCTGCTCACGACGGCCACGTCAGGAGGCCATCCAGCGGCCATCAGCGGTAAAAGGGCTGCATAAACGGACAGACACTCATCCCCGGGACACCACGCAGCCCAGAGCACGGGCCACCTGCCCCGCACGTGACGACGAGCTGCCGGAGGGCCACGAGTACAAAACGAACCCAGGTGTTTGCAGTCAGGTGGTCGTCACCTTTGGGCAGCGACGGCAGGGGCCCTGGGGCCCCAGGGGGCTGGCAGCGTTGTCTCCCGATCTGTGTGCCGGTTACCCGAGGGCGCTCAGTGTGTGAGAACTTCTTTGTGTCTAGTTATACCTCAATTAAACATTCAGTAGTAACGCAAAGTGACGGAGCAGCTGAAAAAACTGAATTACAGGGTATTTTTAGATACAAGTAGATTATAGCAGATGCACAACTGTATAGGTTTTTCTGTGAAAAAAGTCCCATTATTGAGTGGGGGGCAGGTTCAGAGGGCTTCCTCTTGGAGTCTGAGCCTCCAGAATCATCCCAATCCAAAGACTCAAAGTCTCATGAAAACCACCAGAGGACAGAGGGGAGAGAGCAGGTGAGGAGGAGGGGGAGGTGGCGGCAGAGGAACTGAGGCGACCTCCCAACCAGACTCGCTCAGAAGTCCAGCGGACAAGCAGAGGACAGAGCGCCAGCGAGCTGAGATGGAAGGAAAGGTCAGGAGGCACTGGTCGGATGGACGGCGGGGGACCAAACACCCCATCCCGTCCCACAGAATCAGACGGCGAAACGCAGAATCCAAGTCCCGCCACCCAGATGCTAAGCTGAACACGTGCTTTTCCAAGCCGGGACGTCTCTCCGAAGCTGCCGTGTGGGAAGCACCTTCTTCAAACAAATTATAATTCACCTGTTTTTATCTAGAGGCCAAATTAATTTTAAAAGATATAAAACCAACCTAAACACATGCTCTTTCTTCTCTATGGCTGACGCCTGCACTGAGTTGTCAAGGCTGTGTATTAAGATTATATTCAAACAGATTAGCAGAGGCGAACTACTGTCTACGGGATGGATAAACAACAAGGTCCTGCTGTAGAGCATAGGAAACTATATTCAATATCCTGTGAGAAACCGTAATGGAAAAGAATATATGTATGTGTATAACTGAATCACTTTGCTGTACAGCAGAAATTAACACAACACTGTAAATCAACTATACTTTGATTTAAAAAAAGATCATACCCAAACAACACGAAATAGTGTTCCAGACACAAAACGAGTTGACACCTACCATTAAGTGTGACAGACAGATTCTGGCCGCACGGCAATAACTCACAGCTCAGATGTTCAGACACACCCCAGGGGGACAGAGATGCCTGCCCCAGGCACCTGGTTTAATCCTCCATTCACCGCGAGTGCAGGCATTATCACCCCATTTTCCAGGAAAAGAAACCCAGGCCCAGAGAGCCAAGGGGCCTGCCCCAAGCCTCGCGGTTGTCAGTGCAGGTACCAGCGCCCTGGGGGCCAGGCTCTGGGCACCACACCACGTGGTCTTCTAATCAGTAAAGCATTCAAAAGCCACAGCGACTCATCACGTCCGCCTTGGTTACAGGAGGCTGTGCCGAATACAAACCACGCACGTACTCAGCTTCTCCAGTAGCTCCCTGAGGGTCTGCAACCACAGGTGGCACAGCTGCTCCTCAGGACACCAGAAGGTCACCTGCGCCCACCTCCAGCGGTGCTGCCGGGCCCTCCTCACACGATGCACTGCACAGAGAACACACGCCGTGAGCCTGTGGCCCTGCGGACCGGGGAACACACTCCCCTCACACTAACCCCAGGTTCACACTCAAAACGCTCCAATGGTGCCCTTTCCTTCTGACTAGTAACTTCCAAGGTATATTAGGGAAAAGATCCTATTTCTCAGTTCTTTTAACCCACGTAAAAAAAACAATAAAAAAATAAGAAAAAAATGAATATTAAAAGTAGAGCTTGGGACTTCCCTGGTGGCGCAGTGGTTAAGAATCTGCCTGCCAATGCAGGGAACACGGGTTCGAGCCCTGGTCCGGGAAGATCCCACGTGCCGCGGAGCAACTAAGCCCGTGCACCACAACTACTGAGCTTGCGCTCTAGAGCCCGTGAGCCACAACTACTGAGCCCGCGTGCCACAACTACTGAAGCCCACGTGCCTAGAGCCCGTGCTCCGCAACAAGAGAGGCCACCACAATGAGAAGCCCGCTCAGCAACGAAGACCCAACGCAGCCAAAAATAAATAAAAAATAAATAAAAGTAAAGCTTGGAAAAAATGATATAAGGACCTTTCTATAAAGGTAAACCAAGGACACAACGAGTTTGTTAAACAAGTGACAAAAAAAGTTCCCTTTCATGTAACCTGCATGGAATTACTGAGGAACATTCAGGCCACGTTACCTGTGAAAGCGTAAGGCTTTTCCATTTTCTGCCATTTTCCACTGGTGTAGTGTTTCCCATTAATGTCCGTTTCTTCAACGGTGATGATCTCAGAAATAGGCACAGAGCAGGCATCTGTAAAAACACCACGTTCTCGCGTCAGGAGGGCTCACGGGATTCACGTGAGCACAAGGGACGCCGCTCCAAAGTGCTGGGGACATTCTGCTTTAAAGTTCATCAGACGCCCAAAAGGAAGAGGACAAGTTTTACGTAATTTTAAAATTCAGAGCTAAATAAGTTTGGGAAACTCTATGTCATCAGAAGATGGGATGTCTTATCCACAGTCACCAAATGGAGGCTGTGAATTTTCCAGGCCAGCTCCTGTATTAAATTTGGGGAAGGATGTTCAAGACCCAGTGCCCGTGTTCAGTCTGGCTCAGAAATCAAGTGGGAAAGACACACGTAACAGACCCAGGCCCGCAGAGTGTGCAGGTGAGTCAGCGCCACAGCAAGGCAGGGCGGGGAGGGGGCGGGGAGGGGGCTCTAGAAAGGCCTGGTGGGTCCAACCGTCCACTAGGATGCAGGAGGAGAAAGGGGAGACTTGGGTGGACGTAGGGATGACAGCACAGGACAACCTCTACCATGGGAAACCCAGTCGTAACTGCGGGCCTGCAGATGCCACCAGGTAGGGCCTCCAGGTAAGGCTGGACACAGAAACAGCTGTGGGAAACGTGAGGTGACAGCTTGTAACGGCAAGTGGGGCCCAGAAAGAACCCTCCGAGGCCAGCACAGGAACTGGGAGGCGGAGACGTTGGAAGACAAGCCCCCAGTGTGGACAGGCTGCGTCCTCAAAGCCCACGGGTGATGGCTGGTGGGAGTCACCATCTGCCTTTATACAGACGAGCATGGCAGCTCCTGGTTTGGCCCCAGGCTGGCAGTGAAACCTGCAGTATAGCTCTCCCACCTTCCGCTACATTCAGCTCACCCTAAGCTTCATCTGCTGCTCGGGTGAGAGGAAAAACAAAACTAGGTAAGGAGGATATGCTATTTTATACGCGCACTGCTGTTCCACGTAACAGATGTGGTGATACACGATTATCCTCTCGAAAAAGGCACAGAGATCCACGGGGACGTGAAAACATCAACGCTATCTGCATCCCTAGTCGATTGAGGAATGACACCAACAGAAGCCTGGGGTCTGGCTGGAGGCCGTCCTGGGTGAGTCTGTGCCTGGGGCGGGGACCGCCTCCACCGGCCCCTCCGTCTGCTGGGCCAGGAACTCAGCCTGGACTTCACGACAACACACAGGGCTCAGCGTGTCAAACTGGGAGGGGTTTTGGAAGCCACCCGATCAGGGTGAGAGGCGTCCAGCACGAGACAGGTTCCTTGCGGCCCCCCTCGCCCGCTGACCCCGAGGCCACGTTCCTTTGCACCCTGCCATGTGTCCCTTCACGTCTGCAGGTCAGCGTCACACCCTGTTCTGCAAAACCCTTGTGTCTAGCTAGGAGGCATCGGGAATCAGAGAGTTCCTGAAAAGTTATGGACGACTCACAGGGTAGCCGCAGAAAGGGGCTATGAACGAGCAGTCTCTGGTCTTGTGAATTTAGTTTGACTGGAAGAAGCAGTCACAGGCCACAGTGGAGGCCACCGGCTGTCCCCTAAGGCGAGAGCGACACTGTCGTCCCCTGGTCAACCTACCCACGCTGGCACAGAGAGGCTTCCCAGCACGGCCGTGCACGTCGTGTGAACACACCAGGTATAAATTATAAATTCACGGATGCATAAATAGATATTCTTAGAGGAGCATCTTGCACAGAGTTGACGGTGGGAACTTGGGGGTCACTTTCGTTGTCTGCATAGCATTAGCATTTCTCTCCCTTTGCTTTCATTTTGCATAATCCTGCACCGCATATGGGATCAGATAAAAAGTCAGAGTCTCCTGTAAAAGATCATGTGATGAGAGGAGCCGCGGCAGAGTTACTTCCAGACTAAACTGAACCTGGCCGGTGGCCAAATCGATCCCGGCAACGCATGCGGACAGAACTCACTGGCAGACGAAGGGGCCCAGAGCACGGCTGGCCGCCTCGCCCCACAGCCTGGCCGCCCCACCTGATTCAGGCCAGTCTCTGCACACAGAAGGCACGTCCCTTGCTGACTCCCCGCTGCCCAAGCTGCTCCGGCCGCCCTCTGGAGCAGCCCTCGCGATGTGCACCCTCCTCGGGGCCACTGGGCTGCCTGTGGGTGGCCCCGTCGGAGGATCAGTGCCCGAGGCTCACGGGCGTCCCCTCTCCCTTTGTAAAGTAACAACCCAACAACCCCTTTGAAGCAAACTTCTGAGCACAATGTTCTGGGGTAGGCAGGGACCTCTGAAGCAGAGGAGGGCTCGAAAGCCGCCCGACCCCCTGGGAGCCTCCCTGGCCCAGGCCCCCCAGTCTGCACCTCTCTGCGGTGGGCCAGCCCATCACGTAGGGTTTGAGCAGCGCGCGCGGGCTCCAGCCACTGATGCCGGCGCCTCCCCTCCCAACATGCTAGACGTTGGCCAACGTCTCCCGAAGGCGGGGCGCCGACTGAGAGCCACCAGCTTGCGCCCACAGGGTTCGCGCGAACCCTTAGCAACGCTTCTCTACACAGAGAGCGGGGGGCAAACTGAGCCCAGGCCTGGGGCCACAGGGGACAGGCGGACACCTGTCCTGTTGACCCTGACCACGCCCGCGTCACAGAGCCCCAGGAGTGCACCTGGCCAGTCACGTCCACGTCCCACAGGTGCCTCACACCCAAGCGCCTACATCTAAACCCATGTCTTCTACTCCCCCACCCCCCCCTCCTGCATCCCCCAGCCCAGTGAAGGGTGCTCTGTCCCAGGCTCGCGTGCCCAGCAAGCCAGGCTCCTCTCCAACTCGGGCGGTTGCCAGCCGTCCTGCTGGGGTTCATTCCCCCAATGAGCCACAGACAAGTGTGAATGTGGCTCTGCTCTGCCTGGACCTTTCAGTGTCCACCCGCTGCCACTCAGCACGCGGGATAATTCAACACCCCAGGCTGGGAACGCGGTTACCCGTGCCCTTCCGCCCCTGCCCCCCTTCCACCCCTGCCCACCTTCCTGGCAAAGCCGGCGGGGAAGGGGGTGGCTACCTCCTTGCAGGGGCTGCTGCCCCCCACTTGATCTCATTCTAACTCCCACGCCTACACCTGCCCTGATCAGACAAGTCTTTGTTTTAACTGCTGGATAATAAACCCCACATACATACGCAGGCCGACAACAGAACTTGGAGATTTTCAACCAAAGTCCAGCCAAACTATAAGCCGCCCTGCAGGAGCGTCACAACCTCACGGGCAGCATTTATAAGATCCTCCCTGCTACACTAAATTACTAAACCAAAGTGACTTTTTCTGGGTGATTTTTTTAACATTCCTGAGATGAAAAAGGGAGTCCACCTGGGCAGTGGCCACCCTGGGAACAAACGGAGCACTGGGCACCCCCACGGCAGATCCCCGACCAGGAGCCAGCCCTCCATCCTCTCTGGGACTGAGCCAGGGGAAGAGGACTGGGGCTCCCTCCGCCTCCCTTCACGCTGGGGTGAGATCACACGAGAGGCAGAAGACTCCCGAGGCCCCCCAAGCCAGGCAGGAGCCCCCGGCCCGAGCTCCAGGTTTCAGGCGCCGCTCGGATTCAGTGACCCTCCCAGGCTGGCAGTGCCCACTCTGCGTCACAGAGGGTCTCGGGCTTACAAGCCCTGCCACTGTGGGATCCCCAAGGTTCAAGAGAACAATGGAACACACCAAGCGTCCTAAGTGCCACCGTTACCGAACCAGGCTCGTCCTGCCACACACACAGCAAGCCAAACGCGGACACGCCGAGGTCAGCGGCAGACAAAGGTTTACTTCCAAGGCAGCCACGCGAGGAGGCAGGAGAACAAGCCTCGTGTGCGCCTCCCCGAAGGCCAGGGGCTGGGGTGTCTTTGGGACAAAGCAGCAGGGCAGCCGGGGAAGGGGGAGCGTGGGGGAAGGTGATGGGGTAAAGGTGTGTCATCGTGTGCAGGCTTGTAACAAGGCCACCGGCCTCTGCACAGTCAGAAACGGGGCGCTGAGCGCCACCTGAGGGTGAAGTTCGCGGCCCCGTGATGTTGAAAGGTCAGCAAGCAGACACAGACACGGCCCAGCTGGAGGGTCGGTGCACCTGTCTAGTCTCAGCCAGGTCAGCTGGAGCCAGACAGAGCTGATTCCAAGTTTCAGAAAACAAGTCGGGCAAACCTCTTACTATTTACGCTCTGTACTGCTTGGAGTACGTGCAAGTCTGAAAACGACCTTAATCAGTGGAGGCAGGTGCAATGGATCTGATGCAGAACCCACGGCTTCAGCAGCTGACATCCCCACTGCCTGCCTGCCTGCCAACACAGACTCCCTCCCTCTCTGACTGCACGCCCCGTGGGGCTTCTCTCCCGGCTCTGCGTGTGTGTATCCGTGTGTATCTGTGTGCGCATGTGTGTATCCGTGTGTGTATCCAGGTGTGTATAGCTGTGTGCGTGTGTGTATCTGTGTGTGTATCCATGTGCGTGTGTATGTGTGTGTGTGTATCTAGGTGTATCTGTGTGTGTGTATCCGTGTGTGTGCGTATCCGTGTGTGTGTGTGGCTGGGGAAGGCAGGGGCCGAGCACACCCTGTGCCACAGCTTGGTCCTGGCAGAGCAACCCTCTGGGTTCTACGGGACACCCTGTGGCTTCAGCTGGTCCCACCCATCCAGCTCTGACCGGCGTCTCCTAACTCTTCCCCAGGCCCCCTCACCTGGACTCACTGCCCACCCTTGTGTGCCAGCTGTGATGGAGGGCTCCACAGAACCACCAAGAAAACCAACCCACCGCAAGATGGCTTGGACGTAACTTCCACAAAAATATTCTCCTGTCTTCTCAAACCGGTTACTCCAAGAATTTGTTGCCACACCTCTGAGCACATAAGTCACCAAAGAGTTTTAATCACAGGCAGCACAGTCCCCACAGGGTATGTAGTTTACAAGCGCATCCCGGGGACACACTGACCCAGTGCCACGAGGCAGCAACTCACGCTGGTCCTTGGAAAGGATGCTTACAATGTGAGGGGCAAGCTGACGAGGCTCTGAGAACTTGCGTCCCGTCACCGTCTGAAGGGTCTTAAACACTTAAAAGAGAAAATCTCATCATGCGAGCAAACAAAACGTGCTCTGTGCCGCCTTCCAGGTGCCCAGCAGGCAGCGCCAGGCACGCTCCCCACACACCTTCCCCAGGTCCCCTCGAGTGGGCAGCAGGCGCTGTGCTGGGTGCACACCACAGGGACGCTGAAAACATCCATCCCGGGAGTGCTCTGTCCTCGTTCTAATGTGGTTTCAGTTACTCCTGGTCCTGAAGACTCAATTTGGAATCCAACAGAAACAAACTGTTTTATTACCCTCTACAGACATTACAAATTTTGAGAAACAAAAGGCAATTTGGCCATAAAACAAAGAGCTAAAGAGACGCCACGCATTAATGACAAGGCTACCCTTGCACGGAGCACCGTGTATTACCGCCATGATAAAAGTATTAAAAAGAAAAGGAAGCACAGAAAAAGAACCATTTGTGTCCAAAGAGTTAAAATGCAGTAACGTGGTCTTCCGGGAGACGGAGGACGGTGAGTGTGTTTGTAGTGAAGAGGACGCAGGGAAAACACAGCCGCAGGACAAAAACACACGCTGCTCACTAGAAGTGCTTTCTTGCTTCTCTCCTTCCCTAATTGGGATATTAAATTGCATTTGGTACAATATTAAAGTTTAGGATATGGGTGATTAAAGTATAGTTTAGGAGAATTTTTTAAGTTTAAAATTGAAATTTTAAGTAGCACCAACTTTTGCAATGTTATAAAAGCTGAGCAGATTCGAAATAAAGACAAATATAGAAGAGGCAATCTTTTGATAAAATTAGGAAAAAAACATAAAATTTGAATACCTACTTGATATTTTTATTTTATACTATTAAACATCTTATAAACCCAACCTCCAGCTATGACGCTCATTTTGGTCATTTTATTCACTGATAACAATAAATCCTGCAACTTACCTGACACATTCCAAAGAAGTAAAGCATTTATAAGGCTTTACTGGAATGTATGGTCACAGATAACTTGCTTGGGATGTAAAGTAAGCATGTTGTAACCACACACTCTCTCGGGGACCCCCTCGGTCCCTCAGCCAGGCCGCCAGCTCCCAGCCTTGCTCCCTTTTCTGGGAATGGTCTGTCTATACACCAGGTACCCTGTGCCCACACACACGCCAGACACACACACACACCCAGATGCACACACACCCAGATGCACACATGCCAGATACACACACACAGCCAGATGCACACACACACCCAGATGCACACACACCCAGATGCAAACATACACACCACATACACGCCAGAGTTACACACACACACAGAGATACACAGATACACACACACGCCACATACACACACACACACCCAGATGCACACACGCCAGATACACACACACCCAGATGCACACACAGCCAGATACACACACACCCAGATGTACACACACACACCACATACACACATGCCAGAGATACACACACACACCCAGATACATACACACATGCTACATACACACACACACCCAGATACACTCCCCCAGATACACACACACACCCAGATACACACACACACACCACATACACACACGCCAGATACACACACCACATACACACACACCAGATACACACACACACACACACACACACACACACGGCCACCTGACTGGCCAGGGACTTTCTGCTTCCCAGCCGAAACCCCATCTCCTCGGGGAGGCCTCCAGGTCCCCCCTCACCAGTGTGTCAGCCTGGCCTGCAGTCACTTTTCTGCCCCCTACTAGGTGGCATCTCCCTGAGGGTGGTCTTACTTGTTCCATTCAGAGCTGTGTGTGTCCCCACCGGTCACCTCCCACAGGGCCTGGCCAACCCGAGTCCAGCTCTGGTCTCCACGTGTCACGCTTTGTCACATGAGTACGCCGGCTTTACGGCAGGCATAATAATAGTAATAATAATAACTGCCGCTTGTGAGGCCCACTTCGTGCTACATGTAGACGCTCGTGATCCTCACACACAACCCAGAAGGTAAATATGACCCTCGCTAGACAGACGGACTCACAGAAGACGTTCCAGATCCTCATTCTACGGAAGCCTGGAGGTCAAAGAACTCGTCCAAGCCACCGGCAGGCCAGGACTCGCTGCTGGCAAATCTGTCAAAAAACGTTTCCCGTCAGGCAGAGGTTCAAGAGAGCCTGCCAAACCCGAACACCAAGGGGGAACCGAGGCAGGGGCGCGTCCCCTGCACCCACAACCAAGGGCCCCCCTCAACTCCAGTGTGCACGACGGGCAACCAAGTGTGGACGCTGACAGCCACAGACCCACTCAGAAACTGGCGAAGAAAAAGACCTTTCTTTCCAAAAAACAAACAATAACCAAGCAGCCATGTAGGGCAAACAGTTGGAATATCTTTAATTTTGAAGGACTTAAGCTTTCACTTACAAGAATATCCTTATCAATAGTATATCAGGATAGGTCATTTTATTAGGTTTTGCACATTTTATAAAACCACACTCTAAATAATTTTGATTTCTCCTTAGAATGCGGCTCAGGTGAGTTGGAACTGCCGACTGGATGACTAAGGCCAACCCCTCTTCTTTCACTTTCAGATCCTGTGGCCAAACTTGAATGTGCCTCTCTCTGTGTCTCAGTTCAGTTTCAGCATTAATTTTTCTAATAATAAAGCAATCTATTTTAAGGGCCATTACCACCGGTTCAAATATAATTGTCACAAACTCAAGAAAAAAAAAAGTTCTCATGCAGTAGAATCCTTTCCAAAAATGGACTGAAATTTGGTAACCAAACCTGGGCTGGAAGTTTCAAGGCTTTTGCTGACAAGAGATGCGATTCTTCTGTGCTCCCCTCCCCAAGGAGTGCGACTGTGCCTCGTGTGACAGGCAGTTACCCTCCCACAAGGGTGGTGACCGAAGGGCCACCGTGTTCCAGAGAAACCACGGGCAATGCCCGCGGGACAGGGCGCCCACACTGCAGGCCCGCAGCTCTCCCGGGACAGCTAAGGACTCCGGCCGCTGTCACCACCGTTCTCGGTTCTGTTCTAGCCTTTTCAGTGCTCACTGTGACCCACGCACGCTGAGTGTGCTTCATGGCTGTGACTCGGGGGGAGAAAAGTCCCTGCTGTCTGTCAATCTGCTTATCTTACAAGTTCGTGGACAGCCGAGCGCACAGTGGCCTCTGTTCCCCCAGGAGACCGACCGCCCGTTGTGTCAGTGCACACGTACCCCGTGCTGGTGGTGAGGTGGCCAGGGTCCCACAGACATCGAGGAGGCCAAGGGCAACCAGAGCAAAGACAAGTTCACAGTCAAGGGCACTACTCTGCTCCCAGGACACGTCATCCACGTGAGAGGGATCACACGGGACAGGACAGGGCAGGTCCCCACGGAGCACCTGATGCATCGTGTCACAGCCTAAGACGCACGTCCACGGGAACTAGACGGCGATGAGGCCAGAGAGAAAAGCCAGGGTGCTGGCAGCCACGCAGCCCCACCCCAGGGCACCAGCACCGGGGCCCATTCCCCGAGAAAGAGCCCGAGGGTCTGAGGTCACACCGCCCGACCCCCTGAGTCATTACGCAGGTGAAACGCGCCTCCCGGCAGCTCAGCTGCCCGAACACGTGGGGTAGGAGCAGAGCGCTCCCGGGTGAGAGCTCGCCGTGGAAAGGAAGACCAGGGAGCCCTGCTGCCCTCAGCTCACCACCTCGCAGAGTCCAGAAACACCGCGCAAAAAACAAATTCACTGGACCGTGGTCACCGTGCTCACACTGCCCCGCCATCCCCGCCTGCCCCATCCACGCCAGCGTGCCGCTCTCATCTGCTACACGACACCATCACGTCCGGTGGGCAAAGCTGGGCTGCAACCTTCCAGACCCGACCCACAGATCCACGTCAGGGCTGAAGGCAGACGCTGCCCTTTCCCGAGGCGCCCTCGGCGGCGAGCGCGGCACACCTTCTCCAAGGCCCTGCGGGGCGGGGGCCCTCCCTCCACTCATCAATACCTGCTCCGGTTTGACAATGAGAGTCCGGAGAGCAGGCCGGCGCCACGAGAGACCCCACACGCCCGAGTCACATCACGATCACTTAGTGACCACACGGCCACACTGTCCCGGCACCTGGGGGAGCAGCGTCCCAGGCCCAGCAGACGACAGGTTTTGCATGTGATCGGGGAGGAGGGGAGGGGTCACGGGTGGAGGTCCCCTTGGGAGGCAGCGGGGGGCCCACAGGCCCGGCTGGTTTCAGAGGCACCCGCGCGCCAGCTACCGCTCCCCGCGGACAGAACCCCACGGCCCGCTGGGGCAGGTCGCCGACGCCCCTGCTGGACAGACGAGCAAGCTAAGGCACCGAGTGGGGGGACCTGCTGGTCGCCGACGAGCCAGGACAGAGGCCAGCGGGCGGGGCTTGTGCCCGGCTGGGTGAGCCGCCCCTGCGCCCGCTGCCTCCCCACTCAGCGGCCTGCCCCGGGCGCCTCCACGTGAGGCCTTAGGTGAAAGGATCTTCGAGGCTGGATTATGTGACATCACTGCCACCCGCGATACCAATTCAGAACAGGAAAAGGCCACAGGAGAGGGACAGACTTAAGTGGCTTCACAAGAAGGGAAGAATTTGGATTTCCAACGAGAGAGGCATTTGGAGGACTAAACCTACAGACGGGTTTTCCATCTCTCTTCGAGCATTACACATTTTCTCCTGCAGCATAAATGTCCCAAAGTACTTCTCCACTCTGAGACGTGTGCCCGAGACCTCGCCACCAAGACAACAAACCACGGTTTCGAGCACCTGCCACCTGCCACGGCCCGTGACGGCAGGTCCACACCTGCCCCAAATCCCGCGGGCGCGACGGAGGGGAGCACGGGGACTGACAGGCGGACGCTGGGTAAGCACCCTCCCCCTCTGTGTGTCCACACGCCCCACTAGACATTTCTAGAACAGTTTTCCAATTTCAGTCAAAACAGGCAAATCTTGAAGGTAGCTACTTCTCAGGTACCCTACCCAACCCAGGCAACCCCCAATGGCTTTTCTCATATAGGAAAAAATCTGTCTTCTAACTCCACAGAAATGGGAAATTCGTCCGGCAGCTTGACGTTTCAAGATCGTGTTCTCGAAGCTGCACAAGGCGGTGGGCGGGTGGCACCCAAGCGCCCCGACCACCTGGAGGCCACAGTCCTGATCACAGCACACGGGCGACATCGCTCAGGGATACGCCCGAAGCTTGGATATTTTGTGTGAAATCTCCTGATTTAAAACGTTGACTACAATTTGAAAAGGAAAAGAAAACCTCACTGGACAAGTCAAAAAATATCTATGGACCAAATCTGGGCCAAATTTAGCCCAAGGGCGACCCGTCAGCAACCCCCTACAGACAACCCCCCCTACAGACAATCTGTAGTTACGCTGACCCTGCGGATCACAAGTAACACTGTATCACCCATAATGGCGAACATTTCACCCAGTCTAGCCTGACACACACAACAAGTTTAAGTAAAATTAGATTCCTATCACTTTGGAAACAAAGTTGGAAACAAACCAGCATAGCTCCTCGTCGATTTTTTACGAGCTCTGTAAGGCTACGCGGCTGCCACTCCAAGGTTATCTGTCTAGAAGAAGAATGGCAAGTCCTACAGATTTATCAACAGCAGGTCACGTTTCTATTAGAACAATAATTGCTTCCACCGAATGATCTAGGTTAATAATTATATTTCCATTTGTAACTGTTTCGTATTGGGTTTTTGTCTGTTTGTTTTGTTTCTGGCCACACCACACAGCATGCAGGATGTCAGTTCCCCGACCAGGGATCTAACCCGTGCCCCCTGCAGTGGAATCGCAGAGTCTCAACCACTGGACCGCCAGGGAAGTCCCTTACTGGTTTATTTCAGTAACACAAGAATTTCAAACAAAACTGTAAGTCTATCCTAGTTACTTTAGCTCCAAAGTTCCTGATGCTCAGATGAGGTGCTGGCCAATTATAATTTACTTGATCCAGTACAATGTGACCTTTGACCCTTGTCTGCACACCCACAGTGGCCAGCACGTCACCAGGACACCAGCCTGGGAGGGAACCTGGTGTGCGTGTCCCATGTGCTGCAGGGGCCCTGACCGTCTGTCCACCACTGCAGCTCTGGCAGCTACCCGGGGATGCTCACAGGAGGAACCCGCCTCCCCAGCAGCCTCCTACCTTTTCATCTCTTCTGACCCGAAGTCGAGCCTGGCTCACAGGCCCACCTTTCCTCACTCCGGCCTGACAGCAGTCCCCACTGTTGACCAGAAGGACCGACAGTGGATCCAGAGAAGCCAAGGCTGGAACTGGGCCCTGGCGCTTCCCAGCTGTGTGACCTTGGGCAAATGCCTGGCATCTCTGTGCTGAGTTACCTTCTCCGTAAAATGGGGACACGTGAGAATGAAAGGATCCTCACCTAAAGTGCTGAGAAGAGGGCCTGGTGCCTGGCCGCACCCACGTGTGTTAGCTGTTCTTAGCGCACTCCATGGCAGGGGGCAGGTAACATCTCTTACTATGACTCGGGTGCACGGGGCTAAGTGTCCTGAGAGGTAATCCTGTCCGGGACACTCTATCCCCTTAGGCTCAAGAAACTCCAGAAGGTGGCGAGTGCCAGGTGGCATGCTCACCAGCCAGGGGCTGTACAGGCCTAGGAGGGAAGCATGGGATCTACAGAAAAGGGCAGCTGAGGGCGTTCAGATAAGGGACCCGGGATCAGAGGAAGAGGGAGGGCACCAGGCACTTTTCTTAGGAAAAGCGGCCCGACCAGTTTAGCCATTTATAGTCAGGTTTACAGGGAGAAGCAGCGGACGGGGGGGCTGGCAGGGCAGGCCAGGGGCCCACCTGGAGCCCCACGGGCTCTCTGTGGGCTCAATCAGTGTCCAGCTCAGTTGAGTCTATTTTTAAACCTTTCTAGATCATCCCAGGCACAAAATCTTTGGCATCTTTAGGTCCTAAAATATTTCAAGATGTACTTTTCTCTTAGAAGATATTCAATTATCAGGTATATAGTGGTTTATGCTAAACCTTAACACACGTGAGTCACCAAGGCTCATGAGTAAACATTAAAAGCCCAGGCACTGCTCCCGAAGCTGCCCCACCATGCTCCACTCACGTGCTCAGCGCTGCTACGGGCCCACCTAGCTTCAGACAGGGAGGCGGTGCCGGGACAAAAACCCCGCCCTCTGGCAGGTAACGGTCGGATGTGGGGAGGCTTCTGAGAAACGATGAAGTTGATATACGTGTTTTATCAACTTATCCAGAGTCATAAATGCTATGGAAAAGGCAGCGGAGCAGGTCCACGGGGCTGGGGGCTGCAGGGGGACGGGATGCCTCATGGACAAAGGCTGATGGC
Organism: Leucopleurus acutus; assembly: GCF_964270905.1. Classification (NCBI taxonomy): domain Eukaryota; kingdom Metazoa; phylum Chordata; class Mammalia; order Artiodactyla; family Delphinidae; genus Leucopleurus; species Leucopleurus acutus. Next base: position 100,742,885 of record NC_139152.1, read on the forward strand.
AACCTAGGAGCTGGGCAAAGGCCCTGGGGCACGCGCATCCCTGCGGAGCTTCAGGACAGGCAGAGGCCAGTGGGGCTGGAGCAGAGGGAGCTAAGTACCACGGAGGTGGAGGCGGTGCCGGAGCCCAGGAGGGCCGCAGTCCAGGCAGCCCCAGGCAGGGAGGAGCGGCTCGGGAGGCTCACCGCCTTGGACTCTCATCTAAGATGCCTCACGGCTCCTGGCGCCCCTGCTGAGCTGTCAGTTGAGGCACAGACAGTACAAGGAGTCAGGAGCGAGTGTTTCCGTGGACCCAGACCTCTGAGGCAGCACCGCTTCTGGCAAATGAGCCCAAAGCCCCGGCCCTCGGACCCCCTTCCATGGAACATTCTCTATCAGGCCTCCCAGGGCCCTTGGGTACCAGGGCAGACCCGCTGCAGGCCTGGCACCGTCCTCCCAGGCCCCCAAGACGCCACGCACACCTGGGCCAAGGGGTCCCCGGGAAGGAGGGAGCCGGGCGTGCTCTGGATGGAGGCCTGGGAATCAGCGGCTTCGCGGATCGGGTGCGGTCTGATGTCCACTGGTTTCCTGAGAAAGGCTGCACAAGGCGTGTGGCCAGAGAGGAAGACGAGCCGCAGGGACTGCTGGGGCCACAGGCTGGCGGGCAGGGCGGGCGGCCCGTTTCCAGCCAGGAGCTGCTGCTCGCACACAGGCACACGTGCACATGCTCCTGCAGTCTCTCACATGCACCTGTGCACACACTCACACACGTGCACCTTCCCGTTGAATGGGGCGTGGAGACAGGATGCAGACATCACACTGCTGACAGTTCGCTGTCGTCCCCACGTGAAGAAATGTCATCAACACCGTCCGGAAAGATAAGGCATCACCGTGTCCTCCTGACCCCAAACCCATAAACCAGAGCAGCTCCCGCCCGTCCTGAAACAGTCCTGCCTAAGAGGGACTCGCTACCACCTTTGTCGCACTTTGGCCTTTGACCCTGGCCACTGCAGGGAGAGCCCAGCAGTCCTGGAGCACCAGCGGCCTAGCGACCTGGCCAAGCGTCCGGCTCCAGGTGGCCCCCGGCCCTGCCGCCCTCAGGGTTCTGCTCCATCAGCACCTGTGACAGGACTGGGCCTGGCCTTTCAGGAAACGCCTCTGCCACCCCTGCTCGGGACAGGGTTCTCCTCGGGTCCCCAGGCCGTAGGTTCAGGGGACAGGTTGCACTGACCCTGGACCTACGGACCGTAACCGTGGAGCCAACTCTGGCACAACTGCATTTCCACACACAGGAAACAGCCCGTCCCCGACTCCCACCTGCACAGCCACAGGCTCCTCCGACCACGTGCTACTCTGTGCAAGCATCAGCCTAGTGACCAGGGGCCTGTGTGGCAGCCCCGCCCTCGGCCGCTGGGGGCTGCAGCCAGACTGATTCCTGCTCCAAGAACCCTGCTCTCCCCCCACCTGCCTGCCAGGAAAGGCAGTGGGCGCTGCAGAAACGAACCCGGCATCCACGTCCTTGCAGGGGGTGTACCCCAGCATCTCAGCGTCCGAGCTGTGGAGCAGCCCCCCACCTGCCCCAGACTGCCGTCTCTGAAATGGGGACAACACCAGGATGGCTCCAGGGGCTATGGTGAGGATTACTCGAGGCAGTAAGCACAGCACCACCGGCACGAGAAAGTCAGCCGAGACAGACACAGTTCCGACCAGGATGAAGCAGGCGCCCGACCGCCTATCCCTCCTCTGATGGTGACCAAGAGGTCTGGACAAGATGGGAGGGAGACAGTTAACTGAAGGTGCCAAAAGCAGAGAGCAGCGGGCCAGTGGCCGGAGCAGCACCCACGCAGAAGGAGTGGCGCCCGGCAGTCTTCCAGAGCCTTCCTTTCCTCTCCAGCCCCAGCTCTGAGCCAAGCGCAGCCTGAGGTCTAGAACAGCTCGCTGGATGCAGACAGCGAACACCCACCCCTCTGTCCAGAGGAGCCAGAGCGTGGCCGGCGGGCTGGGAAGGGCCTCCTGGCCCTGCCCGTGAACTGACACACGCCGGGCTCCAGGAACAGAGGAGCCCTGGGAGCCGAACTGCCAAGTGTGCCAGCTCCCCGGCCCCGGACTCACCCCCGAGTGACAAACACCAGGGTGGCCCCCCACAGCGTGAAAAAGGCCTTGAGAGCTGGACTTATGTGGAAACCCCTCCCACGATGTGAGACCGACTTGCCGTCTGTGTACAACCAGGCTGAGCACCTGCCTAAGAAAATTCTCCAAAGGACTTTGACGGGACCCAGAGCCTTACAAAGAAATATGAAAAATGTCCAGGGTACAAAATTAATCAGTACACCAAGAACCAGAAAACGCTGACATGCCCAAGGGAAAGACAGTCCACAGACGCCCGGCCTGAGATGACCCAGATGTCGGAGGCATCAGACAAAAACTTTAACGTGGTCGGTATAACCGTGCTCGGTGAGGTACAGCTGAACATTCTTAAAATGAACGGAAAGATGACAGAAGTTCCCAGGAGAGAAAAATAAGCTATTAGAAGGAACCAAATGGAAGCTTTAAAACTGAAAGTACAGCATCTGAAATAAAACATCCACTAGCCGGGCTCAGCAGCGGAGTGCGGGGGACAGAGGGAAGCCAGTGAAGCTGGACAGGTCAGTAGGAATAATCTGTTCTGAATAACAGAGAGAAAAAATATTTTTAAAAATGCACAGGGACCTTCCGCTGCCGAGATGATGGACGAGGTGTGCTTTTCCCTGTTCCTCCACTGAGCCATGTGTCACACGAACGCAGGGAGACTCTGAAAGGTGGGAGAAGGAGGAAGCTGGCCGGGGACCTCGGGACCAGGGAAGGACAGGGTTTCCTTTTGCCTCAAGCACCTCAGATTTGAAGAATCCAGCAACCTGGAAATGCCAGTGGGTACAAACCAAAAACCCCAACAAAGAGTGCCCTCTCTGGCCAAAGGACCAGGGGGAGGACGGCCCAGTAAGACAGGAAACTTCTAGACAAGCAACAAACACACAGGAAACCTGGCCCCACGCCCACACGCCAGCAAAGTCCACCTGGGAGCCTAGATTTCCACCCTCAGGGGTGTAGGGTGGCACCAGGGTGGCGTGGCGTGAGGGAAGGCACGCAGGGAGCCAGAACTTTCATCCCAGACAGCTGGTAACGAGCCTCACTCCCCACAGGGGTCGGTAGAGACAAAGGGGGAGTGGACTTCCACCTTCACTCAGCAGTAGTGGGGTGGTGTCAGGGGAGACCTAGGGGAAAGTCAGGATTTTCACCACCACCCACCTCCACCTACCCAGGTGTCAGGAGACCCTTGGAGAGCAGGTGCGAGGCACCCCTACCCCTTCCAGCCAAGGGGGTCTCTGTGCAGGCCTAGTGGGGGGCCGGAAGTCCTAGCCCACCCAGCAGCAATGAGGAACCCCTCCCCTCCGACTGTCAACAGGGCCGAGGGGAACCTGGACTTCTTCTCCCACCTGGCAGTAACTAGTCCCCCTCTTCCCTGATGGAGCAGTGTCAGAGCAAGCTAAAAGAGGAAGTTTAAATAAGATCCAAAATTTCACAACACAGGGGCTTCCCTGGTGGTGCAGTGGTTAAGAGTCCGCCTGCCGACGCAGGGGACACGGGTTCGTGCCCCGGTCCGGGAAGATCCCACATGCCGCGGAGCGGCTGGGCCCGTGAGCCATGGCCGCTGGGCCTGTGCTCCGCAACAGGAGAGGCCACAACAGTGAGAGGTCCGCGTACCGCAAAAACAAAAACAAAAACAAACAAACAAACAAAAATTTCATAACACAGTACAAAAATGTCCAGGTTTCAATCTAAAATCAACCACCATGCCAAGAAGTAGGAAGATCCCAAAACGAGAGAAAAAAAGACAATCGCTGGATGCCAACACCGAGATGACAAAGATGTTAGGATTGTCTGACAAGGACCTTAAGGCAGCCGCTATGAAAAGGCTTCAGGAACAATTACACACCTGAAACAAATGAAGACACATAAAGACTCAGCAAAGAAAAAAAGTCTTAGCAAAGAAGTAGAAGATATAGGGACTTCCCTGGCTGTCCAGCGGTAAAGAATCCGCCTTCTAATGTAGGGAATGCGGGTTCGACCCCTGGTCGGGAAACTAAGGTCCCACATGCTGCAGGGCAACTAAGCCCATGCGCCACAGCTACTGAGCCCTCGTGCCTCAACCAGAAGGCCCGTGTGCCGCAAACTACAGAGCCCACATGCCCTGGAGCCTGTGTACCACATCTAGAGAGAAGCCCGCATGCCTCAACAAAGATCATGCAGGCCTCAACAAAGACTGCGCATGCTGCAACTAAGACGCAATGCAGCCAAAAATAAATAAAATAAATAAATGATAAATAAATCTTTAAAAAAGAAAAAAGAAATAGAAGATATAAATAAGACCCAAATGGACATTTTAGAACTGAAAAATACAGTAACCAAAACAGAAAACAAACAGGTGGACTCAACAGCAGAGCGGAGAGGCAGACGAGAGAATCAGTGAACTGGAAGATGGGACAACAGAAATGACTAAAATTGAACAGCAGAGGAAAACAGAATTAAAAACAAAACAGAAAAAGACAAAACGAACAGAACCTCAGAGACCTGTGGGATTATAATGGAGGATCCAACATGTGTGCCACTACAGTCCCAGGAGCAGAGAAGGAGAGGGGCTGAAAACGTGCTCAAAAAATAATGGCTGAAGACTTCCCAAATTTGACAAAAGGCATAACCTCAAATATGATTAATCCAAAGAAATCCAGTCCAAGACACATTACAGTCTGGATTCTGAAAATCAAGTACAAGGAAAAGAAGGTTCACATCAGCAAGAGAGAAACAACACCTTACCTACAGGTGAGAAAAGTTTGAATGACAGTGGATTTCTCCTCAGAAACCATGGAAGCCAGAAGGAAGTGGCACAATATTTTTCCAGTGCTGAAAAGAAAAGAATGGTCAACCTGGAACCTTACACCCAGCAAAAATCTCCTTCAGGGATAAAGGAGAAATTAAGATATTCTCAGACAAAGAAAAACTAAGAGAACTTGTTGCCAGCAGACCTATCATAAAAGAAAGGATGCAGGAAGTAGAAGTGAAGTGACAAGAGTCCCTGGGGGGGGGGGGGAGGAAGAAAGAACAGAGTAAGCAAAGATATGGGTAAACACAATAGGATTTCCTTCTCTTCCTGACTTTTCTAAATAATGTTTGCAGGTGGAAGAGAAAATTATAACGCTAATGTGGTTCTAAATGCATGCATAAGAAATAATTAAGACAATTTCATTATAAAACGGGAGAGTAAAGTGATGCAGAGAGGTAAGGTTTCTACACTTCACTCAAATTGGTAACATGGCAGCACCACAAGACTGGGATGAGATACGTATATATAGACCAATACTCTGGGGAACCACTCCACCTCTGTACAAAGAGGTGCGCTCAAAAACAACACTGATAGTTTACCACCATAAACAGCTAAAAGAAAAGATGAAGATATATAGACAAATCAAAATGGGATTCTAAAAAAAATTTTTAAGTAATTCACAGGAAGGCAGAGAAAAACAGAGAAACGAAAACCAGAAAACAAAAAATAAAATGGTAGACTTAAGCCCTAATATATTTACATTAAAAAGACACAGATTGGCTTAGTTAATTAAAAAACATGAGTCAACCCTAGGCAGTCTAAAGAAACTCACTTCAAATCTAATAATGTAAGCAGGCTGAAAGTGAAAGGATGGAAAAGGCGTGTGCAGCAGGAGTGGCCATGTCAACCGATAAAGCAGACTCCAGAACAAATACAACGATCAGAGACAGAGAAGGGCATTACACAACGGAAAAAGGGTCAACCAAAATGAAGACATAGCAATCCTGAACGTGAATGCACCAAACAACAGAGCAGGGAAACGCACGAGGATACATAATGGTTTAGAGCAGGGCCGGCAAACCGCAGGCCAAATGCAGCTTGCTGTCCACTTGCATAAATAAAGTTTTGTTGGCACACGGCCACGTGCATTCACTCTCATGCTGCCTACAGCAGCTTTTGTGCTAAAACAGCAGAGCTGAGAAGTTGCGACCCACAGAGCCTAAAATAATTGCTATCTGGCTTTTGAAGAAAATGTTTGCTGACCTATTTTAGAGTAACAAATAAAAGTTAACCTTGGAATCATCTCAGATTACGATATTTATGACCACGTTCGCCTACTGTTAAGTCACGTAACCTGAACATAACCGAGGCAGGTGCCTAGAGAGACAGACGGCAGGCAGGACTGCTGTTTTCCTGACATCCGCTTTCGAAACCACAAAAGCCTGTACGTCTCTTCCGACAGTGAATCACATGCAAACCTAGAATGAGAGTCTATTTTTTTTTTCTGTAACAGGTAGACAGGATTGCCATTTATTTCCTATTCAAATATACTGAGAGTCCTCCTATCACACTGTGCAGGGCATTAGCTTTACATCATCTGACACTCTCTACAGCACTTTTGACTTCCTCATGGGGCATAACTAAGACACGTCAGGGGATACTGAAACACAGGACTACAGGATCTGTGGTGTTTATGCTTTAGAGGATTCTGTAGAATTTGTGGGCTTTACACAAACCATTCAGCTTCCCAGCCACTTCCAATGGTTTCGAACCCACATCCTCCAGAGAAAAGTCAGAGTGCTGGGAGACCAAACAGCAAAGCAACCACTCCCCACCACGTTCTCCTGCCAGTGGCAGCAGTGACCCCAGGACACGCTGCATCCCACACAGCCGGAGCCCAGTCCCGAGGCAGCCTCCACTCACCATGTGGCCAGGGGCAGGCGACACCTCACCTCCCATATGCGGCCATCCACACAGGGCTGTTCAGCACCTGCCGTGCACAGGCACACGAGGAGCCCCGGGAGAATGGGGACGAGGGACACGAGGAGGGGGTCGTCAGTATCTTAACAAACACAGAAAATATAGTTTCTAAAGCCTAAACACAGTTCCTTAAGTACTTGTCTTTTTCCTTAGGACAGTTGACCAAACGTGGCAAAGTCACCAAACTATACACTTAAAATGTGTGAATTTTATTGTATGCAAATTATGCCTCAATAAAGTTGACGTTAAAAAAATCATGTTTTGGGCTTCCATGGTGGCGCAGTGGTTGAGAGTCCGCCTGCCGATGCAGGGGACGTGGGTTCGTGCCCCGGTCTGGGAAGATCCCACATGCCACGGAGCGGCTGCGCCCGTGAGCCATGGCCGCTGAGCCTGCGCGTCCGGAGCCTGTGCTCCGCAACGGAAGAGGCCACAACAGTGAGAGGCCCGCGTACCGCAAAAAAAAAAAAAAAAAAAAAAAAAAAAAAAAAAAATTCACTGTTGAAGGTTAAGACTAAGGGTGATTCTTTTTCTGTGTGCTTTTCTGTGTTTTCTAGATTTTATTAAATCAACATGAGTTACTTTTATAAGCATAAAAAACCTTTTTGTTTTAAGTATCTGTGGCTTGCCTACCTTTTGCTGGGCACTGCGTAGGGGTGTTGGGGACACTCTGTAAATATAGCAGTGATCTACCCAAGGAGAGCCCCACCAGCCCCGGGGCATCCCAGGTTCGGGGGGGGGGGGGGAGCTGCCAGAGGAAGGGGAGGATTTCCTTCAAAGGTGGAGCCTGGGCACTGCCCCACCCCACCCCCAGGTACCAACACACTCCTCCCAGCTCCAACTCTAAAGGAACACATCCAGAGTCTCTTTTCCTGAACCCCGGGGGGTACAGCCCAGATACAGTTTCACTGTTTCAAGCTGAACTAGCCCGACCCACTGTGAGAAGACTGGGTCTGGGTTTCCTGTTTTCAGTCTGCCCCACTTCCGGCCAGGCTGGCGCCCCGGAGCCTCACAGCTTCCTTAAGAGCAGCTGTTCCTGGGTCCAGACAACGCTGCCCCCTGAAATCCTGGTCCCTCCTTTGCTCTCAACTGCTGAGCCCCCTCACGGATGAAGGAGCGTGGGCCTGGATTAAAAGCCAGCTCCCTTCTGGACATTACAATCAATTGCAATCAGTTCACAACTTCCATTTTTCCTGTCTGCAAACAGGGGCGATGCTATGGAGAAACTGAGCGTGTCAGATGAAGCAGCTGCACCCGGTGCGCACGGTGGCCCCGGGGCAGGTCCCTCCTCTGTCCTTCGAAGGTGATCTCAGTTCACTCCTTACCCCACCAGTCTGTTTTTGCACAACCCTCCCCGGCCAAGCCGTAGTCCATCCCCGCCAGCAGACACGCCTGGGACTGCAGCAGGCCGGGTACTGCCACTCCGTAACTGAATCAAATGTCCCGCGTGGACGGGTTCCTGTCTCCCTGCTGCCAGTGGTGCTGTCAAGCATGCAATCACCTGACGCAGACCCCACTGCCCTGGGGGTGCCGCTATGGGAAGGCCCCGAGCTGCAGCAGCTGCGTCCCTGCACTGCTGACCCACTGCCTTCCCAGGGTGGTGGGCTGCACGGGGGCTGCCAGGGCTCCCACAGACCCGGCCCCTCCGGGGAGGGGACCAATCTCTTGCATACCAGGTCCCTGTACGAAAGGGCCTTCACGGTTTGTAAGAGTGAAGCCACCACCGTTCCCGGGAAGAGGGCAGGCAGCCGTGCCAGCGAGGGGCCACCCCAAAGCACGTCACACAAACCCGAGGCTCTGCGGACCGCAGACCATCATGGCGGCCGGCTGAGGGCAGGCGAGGAGCGACCTCCCCACCGAGACGCCCCGGACGGGTGGGGTCTGTCCAGTGTCCACATGGCTGCTGTGGCCTGAGGGAGGCCACACCACCCGGTGCACAGCAGCTGGAGTTGGACCCACCACGCCTCAAACCCGGGTTCAACCACTAGCTGGGCCGGTTTCTAAAACTCTCTATATCCGTAAAATACGGGAGAAGCTGCCCCGCAGGAATGCATCGTGCTTGAATGGGATACAGGACAGAAGCACAGTGGCTGCGCCCAAGTGCCCCACGAAACGGCAGTGCCCCATCCTTACACCGAGAGGTCCCACGAAATGGCAGCGCCCCATCCTTACGCCGAGAGGTCTACAGGAAAGCCCAAAAGCCCTCGGGGACAGGCCAGGCAGGAGGTCAGAGGATGACGTCTGAGGAGTGACATGTCTTCCCAAGGGGCCAACAGAAAGCTGGTAGAAGGGTAGAGCCTCAGACCCCCGACCACAGATAAGCTCTCTGCAGACCATGCTTCTGGTGACGCCGAGGCTAGAAAACAAGAGTCCGAGACCGCCCTTGACCTTGGCCCCAATTAACCGGCCAGCTCTGCCTCACCGCTCCCCCACCAGCAGAGCCACACAACCTCAGCGTCCGAAAGCACCCCCAGACCCATCACAGCACCCCCGACTGCCCCCAAGGCATCTGAAAGCCATCCCAAAGTCAGAACATCCACCAGAGAACACTGACCTACACACCCCTCCCCGATACTTAACAACGAAATCCCTGCTCCTGCAGTTTCAGTAACTACAAACCTGGAATTCACGTTCCCCTGGCGCTGCCCATTCAATCCAGGCAGACCCAGCCCTGCTCGCCACCACTCCCACCAGGACTAGGCCAGCAACCTCCCACCTGCAGTCCCTCCTCTGTCTGCTCTCCTCCAAGCTGCCACAGGGATCCCTTCTCCAGGTTAAGATGGATGAAGCCCTCCTGGGGTCCCCATCTCAGCCCACGCCACCCAAACAGCCCCATTTCCCCTCCCCCATCTCCCTCCATTCCTGCAGCACCCCGTGGACCTCCGGCCTTGGCACTTGTGGTCTTCCTGCAAGGACCATCTCTTCCCAATGTGCACAGGTCCCTCCAGGGCTCTGGTCCAATGCCCTCCTGCAAGTGAGGACTTCTGAGACCTCCTGCACCACAGCGACCTGCCCCCACTCTGCAGGGCTCTTCTGAGACATACACGCCCCTATGTGTTCCCCTCTTGTCTCTCCCTCTAATGGAAAATGCTCCATTGCGGCAGGGACTTTGTCACGTGCGCTGAGCAGAGGCGAGGATTACCGCCGCGCCCTTCCCGGACAGGCCCTCAATAAAAAATTGCGAAAGACAAATGAATGAGATGGAAACACACCCACACTCGCCAGCCCTGCGCTTCCTCGCCAGCCATGGACGCCTCCCCGCTTCTCACTGGCCAAAGGCGCCTCCTGTAATCCTCCTCCTCCTGCCAGGGGTCAAATGACACCTCCTTGATAAGCCTCTGCCCACCCCTCTGCCGCCGACGTCTCGGCCCTGGGAGCCGCTGGCCCCTTCTCCTTGGGGAGAGAGAGTGCCCTTTTCAGTTAAATTACACTTCTCCAAATCGGAGGGCCTCCGCAGGTCCCACGTCCAGCCTGTTGCACCAGAATTAACACCCACACCAACCCCACCAGGGAGCACATCCCAGACAGAAGATCATGAGCCTGTCTTTCACTTTACAACAGGAATTCCTGACCCCACTCTGGATCCCCGCTAACGAAAAGCATCTGTACTCGGGTTAAACTGAAACCGAGGGCGGGGTGCCGGCACTCCCTCGGGATCCATCCGTAATCAGTCTCACAATCGATCCGGATGGTGCCTTTCAGATACTTGCGGGCCGGTCACAGAGATGCGGCACCGTCCAGGCGACACCTCCCGGGCCGCAGACCTGCCCCGCCGTCACCACCCCGCGCCTCGCCCTCCGGGGTCGCATCCTCGCCGGGACCGCAGGCGCCCGGGCTCCGGCCTCCCCGCCGGCACCTCCCCCCACCCCCGCCCCCGCCCCCGCTCCGGCGCTCGCTCTTTGTCACCCCAGTCCCGGAGTGTACACACCCTCGGCGCCCGGGACTCCTCCCTGCCAGCTGCTGCCGAGACCCCGGCCCCCATCTCCGGGCCTCCGGTCCCGGGGCCCCCGCCTGCCGGCCTCCCCGCCCCCTCCTCCCCGGCCCCTCCCTGCCCCGCCACCCCGGCCGAGCCCGCGGGCCGTAGGCGACACTCACCCGCGCCGGGGGCGCCGGCTCCGGGCCCCGGACTCCGCCACCAGCGCAGCAGCGCCCGCGCGGGGTCCAGGCTCACTGCGCAGCGCTGCTGCTTCACCCACAGCACCGAGCGCAGCGGCTCCGCGGCCCCCATCGCGCCCAGCGCCCAGGGCGCCGCCGGGTCGGCCGGGCTGAGGGCGCCGGGCGCAGACGCCGAGGGGCGCCGGACCGTTAGCGGCCCCAGGAGCCCGGGTCGCGGCTGCGGCGGCGGCGGCGGCGGCAGCGTCGGCGGCGGCGGCGGCGGCGCGGGGCGGGCGGGGCGCGCGGGTGGGCGGCGCTGCGTCACCCCGTACGCAGAGCGGCCGCGGGGGACCAGGCGGGGGACGGGGAGGGCGGAGCGGGGGAGGGAGAGGGGGTCGGGCTGGGGAGGAGGGCCGGACTGGGGGGACTGAGAGGGGCTGGACGGGGGAGGGAGGACTCGGCCGGGGGAAGTGGGGCGGGGCGAGGGGACGAAGAAAGGCCGGGAGGCGGACCGGGCGAGTGGACGAGGAGGGGGACGGACGAGAGGGGTGCAGAGCCGAGGAACCAAGGCGGGGGTCTGGGCGGGGGTACCTGAGAAGGGGGCCGGGCGTGGGGGCGAGGGAGAGGAGGGAGCAGGGAACAGAGGAGGGGGAGGGGGAGGGGGAGGGGCCGGGCGATCAAGGAGGGGGCTGGGCTGGGGTCTGGCCGCGCGGACCGGGTGAGCTCGCCCGGGCGAGTCCGCAGGGCTTAGCTCTGGCCCGAGGAGGTGGCTTCCCCTTGCCGCCGATCCTGGGGTCCAGGCCGCCGTGGCCGGGGGCGTGGAGCTCAGCAGCGCCTCCCTGGTGGGTCGTCGGGACAGGCGGGGCCTCCAGGGGCGCCGAAATGCTGCCTGGGCGGTCGTGCGGGTGTGACGGAAGGCCACGGGCCTTGGGTGGGCTCCGCGCCCCACGCCTGTCCTCCTGCGGCCGCCCTGGGCAGCTTGACTTTGGGCGTCGGGCGGCATCTTGGATACCCCGTCTTCTCCTCTTGAAGGCCTGGTATGCACCCTCTGGAGGTGTGGACTGTGTTGGGGCGAGCGTGGAACTGGGCACCCTCTCCTCTGCTGATAGGCCACCCTCATGACCACCCAGGGAGGCAGGTGCTGCAGCACCCCTACACTCCTAAAGGGGCAGTTTTAGGCACTGGGGATTGAGCAGTAAGGGATGGAGCCAGCATTGGAACCAGGCAGTCTGGGTCAAAGGGCCCTGCCGGCCTGCACACCTAGGATGAGGACAGATTCCCCCTGAGGAGGCACGTCCTGATCACAGGTAGCAGAGGTGTGGCTCAGAGGCCTGCCAGGGTCCAGCCACCCTTTACTGCCCTCTGGGGTATGTGTCTGGGCTGGGGGCTGCAGAGAGCAGCTAGGGTCCCACAGCCCCAGGTTCTCATGGCCAGCCAGCCTGCTAGGGGAAGATGCTGGAGTAAAAGCGGCCACCAGAGGGGAGGGGCCTGCAGGCTGGCAGGCAGGGAAGGCTGGCTGGAGGAAGCAGTCTTCCTCTAAGGGGCCTGGGAGGAAGCTGGAGGGGGCAGGCAGCTGAGCCCTCCTCTCCCCTCCTGAGCAGGCCCGAGGAGAGGGGGGCTGCTGTTCTGAGCACTTTCCTGAGAGGCATCACCCTGGTGCCCCCGGATTCTCTTCCTCACCACCGTGCTCAGCTCGACCGTCCCCTCTCCACAGGGGGCCTTCCCTGACCCCCTGCTAAGTGCAGCACCCAGCCCAGCAAGGCTCGAGCCCTGCTCTCAGAGCACGTCCGCCCCCTCAGCAGATGGCAGAAGGGCAGGCCCGCGGCCTCGCTGCCCGTGCCTGGCACTGGGGAGCCACAGGTACAGGTCTGATCCTGCCAGCTCCCTGTGATTCACTCCTCTGGGAGCCCAGCCCCTGTTCAGGCTGGGTACAGGGAATCGGGAGCCAGGAGAGGGCATAAGGTGGGGTGTGAGTTCTAGCCCCTCCCTCGGGCAAGGCAGGCCTGATCTCGCAGCCCAGTAGGGCTGATGGCAACAAGGCTGCTGCTCTGAGGCTCCGAACATGTGCACATGAAACGTCTTTGGAAATCTTGCACCAGCACCAGGTGGGGGGCTGGTAACACGCTGCTGCACATGAGGAGGGAGGCCAGGAAAGCGCCGGTGGGCAGGGACTCAGAAACGCCAGCCTTGCTGTGTGGCCTCTCCCTGTGGCCTCCCTGGGCCGGGCCCCTTCTGCCCTCCTCGGTTACTCACACAGGATCCTTGAATGCCACCCGTCAGCTCATACAATCCTGTAGCCAGGGGGGCACCCAGAGAGGACTCAGGTCCCCTCCGCACCCCCGCCCTCAGGGAGCTGTGTCGGGGAGGCAGCAGCATCAACTACAAAACACTGGTCGGGCCCCAAGGGAGCCCCACCCTCCTCACCTGACAGGCTCAAAGTCCACAGGCCAGGCCAGGGGGCTCTTAGCAGCTGTTATAGGCTGCATTGTGACCCCCTAAAATTCACATGCTGAAGCCCTGACCCCCAGGACCTCAGAACGTGAGTGGAGTTGGAGATAGTCTTTACAGAGGTGATTAAGGTACAATGTGGCCTTGGGGGTAGGCCCCAATCCAGTGTGACTGGTGGCTTTATAAGAGAGGGGATTTGGACACTCAGAGGGATCATGGGTAATCGGGCACAGAGGGTCAAACGCGTGAAGAGGCAGCAGGAGGGCGGCCATTTGCAAACCACAGAGAGAGGCCTCAGAGGAAAGCAACCTGCTGGCACCTTGATCTTAGACTTGCAGCCTCTCCGAACTAGAACCGAGGAAATGAATTTCCCTTGTTTCAGCCACCCAGTCTATGGCATTTTGCAGCCCCAGCCAACCACTACCGTGGCCTTCCACCCCAGGGGGCTGTAGTCCGGGGTTTGGCTGGGGAGGGGCCTGGCCAAGGCGGGACCACATGCTTAAACCAGACGGAGAAGTTCTTGAAATAAAGGCCAAGTTTTCCAAAGACGTGCTTCCTGCACGTGAGCTGGATGGGAGAGGGTTGGGCAGGAGGTCAGGCCCTGCGTGAGGGCTGTGGGCCCGTGACTCTGAGCACAGAGCTGGGGGCGCGGAAGGAAGGAGGCGGCTTTGCCCCAGAGCAGCTGCTGGGCCCCTGCCGCGCACCAGGTCCTGGTGGGCCCGTCGGGAGCTGGCTGCAAAGGCAAATCAGCAGAACAGCCCCCAAGAACCTTCAGAGGCTGGGGTGACTTGGCCGTCTGCGTTCAGAATGTGCTCCGGGCTCCCTTGCTGGCCTTCCAGCCACCTCACCTCTCACCTTTCCCATGCTGGGCCCTGGCCAGATGCCCTTCCCACGTGTCTGCCTGGGAAAGCCCACCAGCCTTCTCCTTTAACGCGGCCGAATCCCTGGGCAGCTGGCTTCATGGGGCTTCCTCGGGGCTGCCCGTCCGTGGCCTCAGCTCCACCTGCGGCACCGCAGAACCTGTTGCTGTTGGTGTGTGCACATTGCTGGCCATTCCTCCACGGGGCCTAGATGTGCCCTGGCAGCCAGCTGGGCCCGAGAGCACAGGCTCAGCTCGGCAGCCTGGAGCCCTGCTGGCTCAGGCCCTGCCCTGCCACCTGTCCCGTCCCGTGTCCAGTCTGCAGGCTTGGGGTGCTCCCTGGTGGCCTGACTGCCCTACAGCCTGAACTGGCCACAGCTTGTCTAGGCTGGACATCTCGCCCGGCATTGGCCAACGCCCCCTGGGCCGCACTGTGCCCGTCCAGGTTACCTCACATGCGGGCTGCCTGGACCCTGAGGTCCTGTCTAGGCCCACAGCATTGCGTCCCGCCCACTGGGTCATCCCTGCCGGAGGCCCACTGGCTTCTCCTGCCCACAGAGCCCTGGCCGCTAATGGGGACCTGGCACTGTCAGCACCTTCTGGCACCATCCCTTCCGTGGCCTCTGACCTACTTCCTCTCTCTCCTGGGAGCCCCTGGCCGCGCTGACTGTAACAGCTCTGCTTATCTTCCCAGGCTTCCTCCCCATGAAGTCAGCATCGGACTTGACATCAGAATCCTGCTCTGTGGGGGTGGAAACACCTGCACCAGCTGCACACCGGCTGCCCGCAGCGCCGCCCTCTGCCCTCTGCCCTCCATCCTGCAAGAAGAGCTTCTAACTTCCCGTCACGTTTGAGTGCCTGGAAGAAATATCCCAGGGAGAGTAAGCTGATAAGTTACAAAATGCACATCCCTGTGACCCAGGCAGCAACCTCTGGAAGTGGGATTTATTTGCCCCATTTTACACATGGAAAGACTGAGGTCCTCAAAACTAACCTGGCCTGTTCAAGTTCTACAGAAAGGTAACTAGCTCAGTGGGAGCCCCAGGGCCACACTGGTGTAGGAGAGTCTGAAATATGAGAACAGGGGGCACACGAGGGCAGCCTGCACCCCCAGCAGGTCCTGCCCCAGGCACTCCAGCCAAGCCACCCTCCGGGGCACACAGGACTGTCCTGCCTGACGTGCTCTTGTGGGTCCCCATCCAGATTCCCAGAGGCTATACCGCAGAGGCTGGACCTGCCCACCCGGGGAAAGCCCCAAGCCTGGGCTGGCATGGAGGGTGGCCCTCAAGGGTAGTGGCCAGAGGGTGGATCTGAGCTGGAAGGGCCAGTCGGATGCAGCCAGCAGAGAATAACACCACAGGTGGCCAAGGATCAGGGCTGCTCACAGACCTGGGCACCGTGGGAGCAGTGCACCCAGGGGAGGGCCCAAAGGCCAGGACCAGGTTTGGTCTGCACCCCCTAGGCTCCCCAGGCCTGCTCGGGTGACCCGCCTGGGTCGGGTGCTGAGAGGACCCTGGCATTGTGCTCAGCGCCAGCTCATCTAGTCCTCAAGGCGCCACTGCTCTGCAGGTGAGAAGACAGTCCCAGTGAGGTTAGGACCTGGGCCAGGGTTATCCAGTAGCAAGGGGTGGAGCAGGGAATGACACACAGGGCTGTGGGACCCCGAAGGCCGCCCTCGCACAGTCTGGCTGTCCTGTCGGCAACATCCTGGGTTTCTCTCCCCGTGGGGAGCAGGCCCAGAGGCCCTGAGCACAGGCCTGCCTCGCCTGGGGGATGCTGTTTGCTTAGCAGCAGACTGTGCTGGGGAAAAGGCCAGCTCCCGGGGGGTGAACTCTGCAGAGACTCCGCTCCCATCTCTGCACCTGGAGGAAAGCGGGCTGGCTGGCTGGGGTCCTCAGAGACGGGGAGAGCTCAGTGAGGGCGGTGGGAGGGGCACCTGCATGTGAGCCTGCGTCCCCAGGTCAGCAGCAGAGTCCACTTAGTACGGCCTTGACTCCTCGGGGGTGGGAGCTGCTGCAGTGTCCAGCCTTGGGGCCTGGGGGAGGAGGACCCTGGGAGGTTCCCAGCCAGTGGCATCTATGGCCCAGCATGCAGCCCGGCTGAGTGGCCTTTGGTCGGGTGCAGTGGGATGTGGGGTGGGGAACACGTGACCCTGTGTCCAGCGCTGCCGGGGACACGACGGAGGTGATGCTTGCATAGGAGAGCCCTCGACTATGGTCTTCAAATGGATCAGGAGAGGCTGGATGGCATACCTGGCATGTGCATTTGCCTTTTGATATCCGAGGTCTGTAAAACATAAGAGGAAATTGCAAAGCCTTGGGAGACAGGTGATCTGATTCAGCCACAGGGTGGGGGAGGGCAACGGTCAGTTCCATGAACCGGGGACAGGAGTCAGGGAATGGGCCTGCACCCCAAGTAGAAGGAGAAAGCCTGCTTCTGCCAAACCCAGGCGAATGCAAGTAACACCTTCTGGGGGAAAGACGATCTTAAAGATGAAGAATAAACAAACACAATCTGGGTTCAATCCAGAAGTTCTGCCACACAAACAAAGAATCTACTCTTGAGTCCAAAACAAAACCCCAAAAAACAAAGGGAAGAAGAATCAGTAGAAACAACATGCATTGCCAGCCCATCTTAGAGGATGACTGAAATCGGCTACTGCAGAACCAAGACAAACCCGGCAGTGATGGCTGGCCGGAGGACACCGTGCATGGAAGGACAGGTGGGAAGGAGACCAAATAAAAGGCGAGCTGGAGAGCTGCACCCTCGCACACACGGTTTGTGCAGCAGAAGACAGAAAAGCAGGGAGGAGGAGGGCATATGAACCATGAACTTAGGGCGCGGGGCTCAGGTCAGGGAATCTGGACCAGCTCTCTCTACCCCCTTGACAGATGGAGACACTGAGACCAGAGAGGGGCAGCAGCCCCTGCAGAAGTCCAGGAAAGCAGCCGTTCCTCTGACTCAGGCTCACTGAGCCCTACTGTGTGCCAGGTACTGGCAGGTGCAGGGACCCAACCCCCGGAGCAGAGCTGGGCAAGGGCTCCTGAACCAAGCTCCCTGTGGGCCGAAGCGGGAAGCACGAAGGTCTTCAGAGAGGCATGCCTTTCACAATCTGCAGAACTCAGCCAGGAAACAGAGGGAAGTCACAAAGCCCCGCAGTGGCAATGATGCCCACCTTTAACTGACAGCCTGCTCTGGGTCAGCCGGGACCCAGTTCACCGCATTCCTTGGAGATAAAGCTAATTGCGCCCGTTTTAGAGGCTCGGGGGGACAATCTGCTACTCGAGCTGGGAGTTGAGCGCTGCTTTATCTGAGCTAAAACATATGCACGGTCTGTTTCTAAAGGCAGACTCCCATATCAGGAATCAGAGAGTGCCTGTAAGATCTGTTTTTGTTACGGAAACATTCCAAAACTCCTCAGACAACCAAACCAAAAGATAAACAAGAACGCGTTAAACCCTGTCTCAGATGCCTTAAAGTCCCAGGGCCCCCGGAGCTCTGTTTTCGTGTCTGGGGTGAGAGGCAGCTCAGGTCCTTTGCTTGCTAGGCTGCCATTCAGGGTGAAGGTGAAGGGACTTGGGCAGACTGTCTAGGTTTAGGGAAATGTCTAAGTCCTGCGTCTTATCCGCACGACTCCTTACAGGAAACCGCTGTGATTTTGGGAGCTGAGATTAACAATTGCATCGAACCCTGTTAGAAGGATAAATACACCAGGGAAGGAAAGGGCTGTCCAACAAAACTCCTAGAACATGTTGATCTTCCAGCTTTCACTCAGCAGCCAGAGGGATCCTTTTTCAGTGGAAGTCCAGATTTCTTCCTAATTCCTCCCCTCTGCCCCCAGGAACCCCCCCGCTCCTGTTCCTGGCTCAGCTCCCCGGGGCAACTGATCTCTCATTTCTTGAACAGCCAAACGTGACCCTACCTCTGGGCCTTTGCTCAGAGCTTTCTCCTGACCCTGGACCCTCAACTCTCTGCTGGTTTCATGGCTCTGATCTCTCTTCCTTCCAGCCTGCTTAAGTGTCCAATGAGAGTGGCTGTCCCATCTGCCCCCTCCCTTAGTCAAGCTCCATCCCCTGCCTCTCTATTTTTCATGAAACATCTATCACCACCTGAGGCTGTTCTAGATGTTTCTGTGTTTGCTCATTTAAGGCCCATCGTCCACGCCGGGATGTGAGCTCCACAAGGCAAGGCTTCGTGCTGGACCCCCAATCATTATATGTATAGAAGATATGAGTACAGTCATGGAAACTATGTGTTGGTTGACCGTGGTTATGAAGCTGTGCACCTCAAGTGCACGACTTGAACCAACGTGCCAGGACTCGAACCCAATCAAAACCCAGATTGGGACTTGAGCCCACGTGGCTGGGACTCGAACCCGGCCAAAACCCACAGTCTTCCAACTGAGATCACACACCTGGTTTCAGGACTTAATGAAGCTCATGTTCTTGATGTCTCATCGCAGAAAGAATTCAGTGATAGGTAAGAATTGGATTTATTTAGAGAGAAACACACTCCACAGACAGAGCGTGGGCCACCTCAGAAGGTGAGAAAGGCGCCAGGCTACGGGGTTGTCAGTTTTTAGAGTGGTGGGTGATTTCACAGGCTAATGAGCAGAGGAGTATTCCAGCTATTTCTGGAAGGGGCAGGGATTTCCAGGAATTGGGCCACCGCCCACCTTAGGGTCAACTTAGAACTGTCATGGCGCCTGTGGGTGCGTCATTTAGCTGTGCTGATGGGTTACAATGAGCGTAAACTGAGGCTCAAGGTGTAGTGGAAGTCAACTTGTCCGCCATCTTGGACCCATTTGGTTCTAATCAGTTTATGTCATGTCCTCGGGCTGTGTCATTCTTTCAAAGGTTGTGCCCTGCCCCCTTCCCTCCTGTTTCAGTTACACAAAGAGTCTTGGATGGATTAAAACACAGATCTCAAAGGTGTATCTCTGGCAGAGGCTGCTCTGGAAACAGAAGTGGAAAGGGTGAAGCTGGGGAGATCAACATCCTTTCCTCCCCTTGGGGCCCCTGGTGACCTGCTCTGCGGCCTAAGATCCTGCTGGAAGGACGACTCGGTGACATCCTCCCGGATCGTCCTGATTATTCACTCCCCATTGTCATTGTACCTCGGGAATTCTGATGGCATCTCCATCTCGGCCTGATCACTACCCACCCCACCCCCCGGGTACACTGGGAAAGCCAGTGTGGAGCCTGAGACCAAGGCTTGCGAGCATGCAGTTTACTCGGGAGAGAGGGCCTGGGCACAGGAGCAGGGGCCTGAACCGGTCATGGGGCTGCTGGCCACACATCCACGTGATCACGCTCCATCATGCAGGTTCCAGGAGCCCGGTGGGTTGAGCCTCAGGATTGGCCACCCCACTTTTACCCTCAGGATCCCCTCCTGACTTCGGGTTTTGCATTTGCAAGAGTCTAGCCATTTTTTTTTTTTTTTTTGGCCGTGCCACGTGGCTTGCGGGATCTTAGTTCCAGACCAGAGATCGAACCCGTGCCCCGTGCAGTGGAAGGACAGAGTCCCAACCACTAGACCGCCAGGGAAGTCCTGGCCTTTTTCTTCTGGATGTGCCTGGTGTGAGAGAGACCTGGGGCAGAAAGACAGCACCCAGCGCAGCTGAGCCTGGAGGGGAAAGGTTATTTGTCCTGCATCAGGAGGCGTAAAAGGTGGGTGGTGAGGCTATGAAGAGGCATGAGAGGTGATGGGCATAGACTGGGAGGTGGATGACGCCAGGGGCCTTGTCTTTTTCATTTTTGTATCCTTGGTGCCCAAACAGAGCCTGGCAAAGTGTAGGTATTCAATAAATATTCGCTGAATGAATGAACGAAAATGCAAGCACAGGAGAGACAATGGAGCAATTTCGATTTGAGATAAAATTGAGATTAAATCAGGGGTTGTGTATAGGAATACTGACTGCGGCAGACCTTAGGGCGCAGTGGAGACTGGGGTACACCAGACAGCACCTTCCTGTCAAAAGGTGACAGGCCCCTCCAGCTCCATGTAGGAACATGAAGCTTCCAAGAGAAGCCAGAAACACACATCTGTGTGTGTGCGTGTGTGTGTGTGTGTGTGTGTGTGTGTGGGTGTGTGTGTGTGTAACCTTGTGATTTTTAAATACTGGCAACTAATTCCGACCCAAAACATAAAACATTTGTCAGGACAACAAGGCCCAGATGCAGGCCAGGGACATTCAGAGACCAGCCCATCTGTGACGGCTAACTTAAAACCACAGAAGTTAAGCTGGATTTAAAAAGGCATTATTCAATGATAGAGATGGATGAGTACATAGCAGCAGTGAGTAGGTATATATGCCCCAAACGGGGGAGAGAAAACCATAAAGGAGAAGTTTCTAGAGAGGCAAGGAGAAAATAATGGACAGGAATGTACTACATGCAAATGGATTCAGCTGGGATAGGAGCCAGAGCCAATGGAGCCTGGGTGATCACACACAGAGGCCCAGTCTCAGAGTCCAGGGTGCCAGGCCCCCCCCCCCACCGTCCCCCACCACCGGAAGCAGGCGGTCAGCACGTGGGAGCCACAGCCCCAGGCGGGTGGGGGGCTGGGGGTGGAGTGGGAGAGTCTGGGTTAAGCAAAGCATGGACAAAAAATGTTGCCTGCCATATCAGTAAACAAAGGCTGTTGCGGCCATCAAGCCGCTTGGCCACTGCAGCCTCCCCCGTGGTGCACCCCGAGGGCAGTCAGGATGGAGAAAAACAGGATACTGGCCCCAGGTAGCTGAGGTGCAGATCAAAGGAGTGATTTCAATGAGCCCAGACTCTTGCATCTTCCATACATAGAAAAATGCTACATTCATTAACTTAAGATGTCTGGTTTTCTTTCATCAACAGTCATCTTTTGATGTTTGACGACCTTCGTTTTTTGTTTTTGCTTTTTTGCAAAACCTCCTGTATTTCCTGGCTTCTCCCTTACCTCAGTCCTTGGAACAGTCCCTCAGAGCTACCTGAGAGGTTGTCTTCTGGGCTTAAGTCCTCAGTCAGCCCACCGAATAAAACGTAATTCCCAGCTTTTAGGTTGTGCTTTTTTTTTTCTTCCCAGTGGACAAAAGTAACAGGGTCACGGGGCCCAGAGAAAGTTGCTGGCTAAGGGTGGCGGGGCCCCGTCACACATCTAGGTCACATCCTATGGCCTAGCTTTGCTTTTTTAGTGACAGCTTCACTGAGATACAGTTCACGTAAATATAATTCACTCGTGTAGAGTATACAGTCCGCTGTTTATTAGCATATTTATCATAATCAATTTTAGGACATTTTCATCACCCATAAAGAAACCTCTGTCGACCGAAGAAAATGCACAACCTAAAAGTCAGACATCAAAAGTCAGACATCAGGGCTTCCCTGGTGGCGCAGTGGTTGAGCGTCCACCTAATGATGCAGGGGACACGGGTTTGTGCCCTGGTCTGGGAGGATCCCACATGCGGCGGAGCAGCTGGGCCCGTGGGCCATGGCCGCTGAGCCTGCGCGTCCGGAGCCTGTGCTTCGCAACGGGAGAGGCCACAACAGTAAGAGGCCCGCGTACCGCAAAAAAAAAAAAAAAAGTCAGACATCAAAAGATTACTGCTAATTAAAGAAAACCAGACATCTAAGTTAATGAATTTAGCACTTTTCTATGTATGGGAAGATACAAGAGTCTGGGCTCATTGAAATCACTCCTTTGATAGGCACCTTAGCTATCTAGGGCCAGTGTCCTGTTTTTCTCCATCCTGAATCCCCTCGGGGTGCACCTAGGGGGGTGGGGTGGCAGCTGCAGTGGCTGAGAGCTTGATGGTCACAGCATCCTGGTGACATTCTTTGTCCACACCTCCTACCCCTCAGCAGTCGCTTCCTTCCCTTCCCTACCTCCAGCCTTAGGCAAACACTAATCTACTTTCAGTCTCTTATGAATTTGCCTATTCTGGATATTTCAAACAAATGGAATCATATAATATGCGGCCTTTTGTGACTGGCTTCTTTCACCTTGAGTAATGTTTTCAAGATTCATCATGTTGTAGCCTGTGTCGGTGCTCCATTCTTTTTTTCTTTTTGCCTGCGTTGGGTCTTTGTTGCTGCGCGCGGGCTTTCTCTAGTTGCGGCGAGCGGGGGCTACTCTTTGTTGCAGTGCGTGGGCTTCTCGTTGAGGTGGCTTCTCTTGTTACAGAGCACAAGCTCTAGGTGCGCGGGCTGCAGTAGTTGTGGCTCGCGGGCTCTAGAGCGCAGGCTCAGTAGTTGTGGCTCGCGGGCTCAGTAGTTGTGGCGTATGGGCTTAGTTGCTCTGCGGCATGTGGGATCTTCCCGGACCAGGGCTCGAACCCGTGTCCCCTGCATTGGCAGGCGGACTCCAAACCACTGGAAGCCCAATGCGTGCCTTTTTGATTATGGCCATCCTAGTGGGTGTGAAAGCATATCTCATCCTGGGTCAGCCTGGCTTTATCAGTAATAAAGCGGACAATTTTTTTTTTTTTTTTGCGGTACGCGGGCCTCTCACTGTTGTGGCCTCTCCCATTGTGGAGCACAGGCTCCGGATGCGCAGGCCCAGCGGCCATGGCTCACGGGCCTAGCCGCTCCGCGGCATGTGGGATCTTCTCGGACCAGGGCACGAACCCATGTCCCCTGCATCGGCAGGCGGACTCTCAACCACTGCGCCACCAGGGAAGCCCTTTTTTTTTTTTAAAGCTGACAGTTTGACCTCTGTGTGACTTCCGTGTCTTGTCTCTCACTTGGTTCAGAATGTGGGAGGGATGTTATTTACCAGCCCCCCCCAATTCCATCCACTGCCTCTGTGCCCCCGTGGGTCCAGCCCCACCCTCCTTAGGGCCCACTGTCCCCAGTATAGACTCCTGCCTCAGCATCTGAAAACCTAGGTCCATTCATTTCTTTTTCTTCTCCTCTTGAATGAGCTCCTCCAGGGCAGAAACCCAATCCAATTGCCCAGTCTCTGGGGCCCAGTGAATAAATCTGTGGCCTTTCGGGGCTTCCCTGGTGGCACAGTGGTTGAGAGTCCGCCTGCCGATGCAGAGGACACGGGTTCGTGGCCCGGTCCGGGAGGATCCCACATGCCGCGGAGCGGCTGGGCCCGTGAGCCATGGCCGCTGAGCCTGCGCGTCTGGAGCCTGTGCTCCGCAACGGGAGAGGCCACAACAGTGAGAGGCCTGCGTACCGCAAAAAAAAAAAAAAAAAAATCTCTGGCCTTTCAAGTGCTGTGGTTGACTGGTGATGTCTGCCACTGGTAGGGGAGGAGCAGCAGGACACACGTGTGAGGTTGTGTTGAGTCAGGTTCCCAGAAAGCACCAGCTCCAGAGTCTGATGTTGGGCTCTGTAAAAAGGCTTTCACAAGGCCACAGTCATCATGGCAGGACTGAGATCTGAAACAACCACCACATAACGAATGATGGGCAAGCGGATCATCAAACCTATGTTGACATTTCTCCGAAGAAGATTTGCAAATGACCCATGAACAGATGGAAAGATTCTCAATATCATGAGTCTTCAGAGAAATGTAAATGAAACCCACAATGAAATACCACGTTACATCTGCTAGGATGCTATCATTAAAAAAACGGAAAATCACGAGTGCTGGCGTGGCTATGGAGAAACTGGAATCCCGTACAGTGCTGGTGGGAATGTAGAATGGGGAAGCCACTGTGGAAAAGAGTCTGGCTGTTCCTCAGTAAGTTAAACATAGAGTTTCCCTATGACCTGGCAATTATCTGAGAGTAGGGACGCAAACAGATGCTTGTACACTTATGTTCATAGCAGCACTAATCACAATAGCCAAAAGGTGGAAATGACGCAAATGTACATCAGTAGATAAATGGGTAAACAAAATGTGGCATACCTGTACCGTGGAATATTATTCAGCCATAAAAAGGACTGAAGTACTGATGCAACATGGATAGGCCTTGAAAACATTATGCTAAGTGAAAGAAGCCAGACACAAAAGACCACATAGTGTGTGATCCGCTGATATGAGATGTCCAGAAAAGGCAAATCCACAAGGAACATAAAATAGATGAGTGGTTGGTGGGGGCTGGGGAGGGGAGAATGGGGAGTCACTGCTGACGGCTCCAGGGTTTCCTTTTGGGAGAAATGCTCTGGGACTAGATAGAGGTGATAGTTGCCCAACATCGTGAAGGTCCTAGATGTCACTGAGTCATACACTTTTAAAGGGTTCAAATGGTAAATTTCATGTTATGCGTTCTGTTTGTTTTGTTGTGTTGTTGTGGTTTTTTTTTTTTGGGCATGTGGGATCTTAGTTCCTTGACCAGAAATAGAACCCATGCCCCCTGCAATGGAAGTGTGGAGTCTTAACCACCGGACCGACACGGAAGTCCCTGTTATTGCGTATTTGACCACAATTAAAACTGATTCCTCCTGCAGCTGCCCACAAGGGAGAGTAGGGTGTCCCCAGCATGGCCGTGGCAGCAAAAGTAGAGACACATGGATTCCGGTCAAGGTGGTCAAAAGGCAGAAATGACGGGCACGGTGATGGACAGGTTGCGGGGGGCATGGAGACAGAAGGATCTAGGTTGGCCGCACCCTGTGTCTGGGTGGGTGGGTGCCTGTCACATGGGTGGGAGGACATGGGAGGAGCGATGTCTGTGGGACATCGGCAGGCAGCTGTGTGCGTGCGTCTGGGCTGGAGGTCGTGTCCAGACTCCTTGGTGAACAGATAGGAGTGGATCCGTGCGGTGCAAGAGAGAGGGGGCCGGGAGCAGGGGCCCCACGTCCTCGTGACCGGGGACAATGCTGGACTACGCCAACCATGCCGCCTCATTGCAGCAGTGCCCCTTCCCCTCTTGGAAGGCTCCCTGCTGGGTGAGGACTTGTGTGGTCCCCCACCACAGGTGAGGGCGGCGTGGTGTAGGAGGAGGCCCTGAAGGAAGGTGCAATGGCCCAACCAGAGAGGTGGGAGGGACTCAGGCTCGGGGTGGCCTCAGGGAACCCCAGATCCACCTGTGCCAGCTCTGAGACTTTGCCCTCGCCTACCCGGGCCTTGGATTTCGCACAGATTTCACAGTGTAATGAGAGTAGAGCAAAGTGGCCCAGGCCTCAGGGTTCAAATCTGCACTCTGCCTGGGAGGAGCTGCGAACCTTGGACCCGGTTTCTACACCTTGGCATTGACATTGGGCGGCTCATTCTTTGTGGTGGGGCTGCCCTGTGCACTGTAGCATGTTCAGCATCTCTGGCTTCTACCCAGCAGAGGCCAGGAGCCACCCCGGTTGTGACAATCCAAAATGTCCGGACATTGCTGAATGTCCCCCCCATAGAGAACCACTGCCTTAGACAAATCACTAGATTTCTCAGTGCTTTGGTTTCTTCCTCTGCAAAGGCAGGTACTAAAGCCCACCTCCTGGGATGCGGTGAGGTTTAGGTAGCATCACAAACGCAGAGCACGTGCCGCACTGTAAGGGCTCTGTGTCAGTTCAGACAGTAAGAGGAAGCGCGAAGTATCCGGCCCAGTGCCGGGCACGCAGCACGTGCTTCTTCTGGTGTGGTTTTGGCCACAGGTTTTGGAGGTTGGCTTTAAGGGAGGCGATGAGGAACCTGAGGCAGCTCTGGGAGAAGCTCTTAGGAGTCGCTTCTGAGCATTCCTGCTGCGATGGCCTGCATCTTGGGCCATCAGACGCTTGGGAGGTCCCAGCCTGGCTCCGCGGCCTGAATGGAGCGCCCGTCCTGGGCCTGCTGCTGCGCCGCTGGCCCCAGCGGTGGGCTTTGCGGCTGGGGGGACTGGGCTTCCGTGATTGCCAGGAGTCCCACCTTTCTCGCCTCGGAGGAGCCAACCACCAGCTCGGCCAGGAGCTCGCCCCGCAGAGCAGACTCGCCAGGATCGTCTGTCCCAGCTGTTCCTGGTGACCAACCCCTCCCGGCCTGCCTGGCATGCCCTGGTTTGGGTGCTCGACGCCCCACACCCGGGCAAATCTTTCCGTTTTAGGCGGGTGGCCACCCTGGGCTGTCCCGATCCGGGTTTCCCAGGCTTCGCTAGGCGTGGAGCTGGGCAGCTGGGCCCCTGGGCCACTGAGCTCTCCAGCTGGGCTCACCTAAGGCAGCACCGGTTAGGTGACCTCATTTAGGCCTGGAGCAGAAATCGAACGGGTGGCGCCGCTGCTCGTGAGCCGGGGCCGGCATATCCACCCCGAGCGTCCCTGAGGACAGACCCTGGAGGGTCGTGGAAAATCCCACTCGCAATGTTCCTCCACTGGTGGGAGGGGCTGTGAGGATGTCCCCTCCCCTGGGAACACACCCAGCTTTGCCTCTTGCTTGTCCACAGGCCAAGGGCGAGAGCCTTTGGGGGCAGGGGAGGCACAGACCCCAGAGATCCTGATTCCGTCAGTTGGGGGTGGGATGGAGGTGAGATTCTGCATGTCCCACACACTCCCCAGGTCATCTGGATGCTGGTGGCCCTTGCACTGCCCGGCGAGTCGAGGTGGGGTCCCGCCTCGCTCTGTCCCACCCAGAGTCCGGGGTCCAGGCCCTGAACGTGCTCTGCACCTGGGCCTGGGGGCCACCTGCTCGCCGCGCAGCCCTAGAGGCCGGCTGAAGAGTAGATGCGTGGACGGGGCCTGGCACAGAGCTGGTGCCGGGTCCCTGCTGCTGGGAGCTAGTTTCCGCCTTTCTGTCCATTCGGAACTCTGGCCTCTTGGACCCACAGCAGCTGGTGTGGGCAGAGACCCCTGGCTCGGGGCTGAGGGACCTCTTCTGTTCCAGGCTGCTCTGCCAGCCTCCCAGGTGACCTTGGGCCATTCCCATCACCTTTCCAGCCCACTGTCTTCTGTCCTTCCTCCCCTTTGGGGGACTGCTTCCTGTCAAGAGTGGAGGGGCGGCAGAAACGATGCTAGCTGGGGAGTCTGGGACACTGGGGCTGAATCCAGCTCAGCCTTCGATATATCGCTGGTTTCTGGGCCTTGAGTTGCCCATCACAAAGGGGGGTGCAGACGTGAGAGCTCGAAGGTGCCCCCATCCCCCGGTCTCTGACAGTCCAAGGCTCCCAAGCACATTCTTGGCCCCAGGCACACCGCCCTCTGTCTGCTATTTTCTCTGTACCCTGTGACCTCCCTGGGAGCAGGTAGTAGGAGAGGGCTGAGGCCAGGTACACAGAGCTTGCCTTGTCTCCTGTTTACACTCTGCAGAAAAAAATTCACCCCTTCATTACCCTCTTCCTCTTCCAATAAGGAAACAGGCTGAGGCTGGCATGACCATGAGTCACAATGTGAACTCAGATCTATAGGAAGACGTTTAAAGGATGCTCCTTTGACAGGCGGCCACCTCCGCCCTGGGGGCAAGGGGCCCGCCAGTCAGGGCCAGCTGATTTCCCACCCCCACTGGCCACCCTCAAGCCAGGGCAGGAATTCCTGGTGGGCTGCAGGCCTGGGTGTAGCCTGAGAGGAAAGTCAGTCTGGGCTGTAGTTGAGAAGTGGGAGGGGCTTCAGGGTCCTGTAAACTGATTTCTCCAGTGTTCACAGAGCACCTCCTGAGTGCTGGAGGCCCCACCCCGAGGCAGGCCCACCTGGGCCCCCAAACTGATCGAAATCCCTGACGCTGAGGCGACGCTTGCTCCTCAAGGCAGCTCCCCACGTGTTGTCTCCTTTGAAGAGCCTGTGTGGTTATCACGCCCATTTCACAGATGCGGAATGTGAGGCCCAGAGAGGGGCTGGGATGTGTCCAGGTCACACAGGGTTGGGGCCACCTCTCTGGCCGCACACAGCGTGCGATGCCCATGACTCAGAGGGACACAGGAGATGAGGGGAGAGGAGCTGGGGGAGCTCTGGGGGCTCGGCAGGATGTGGGTCCTGGCGTCCAGGATGGCGGGGTGCCGGAGGGTCCCGGCAGGGCTCAGGAAGGCGGGTGCCACCTCTGTGGCTGGTTAGCGTGAGGAAGCTCAGATTCCTCCTCTGGGGGAAACACGCCCAGTCTCTCTTCCCAATTTCTGCCCTCGGGCTCCTCATCCGTCCCACCTGGGCGGCCTGTGGGTGCGGTGACTCAGGCCCGTCTCGGCTCCCACAGGCCCTGCCAGGCCATGGGCAGGACGCCCGGCCTGGTGGACGCAGGGTGTGGCCGAGGCAGGCAGCCGTGGAGGAGCGTCTGGGGTCAGTGGCTGACAGCGGTGACCGAGGAAATGAGGAAGCAGGGGCGCGGGCTGGGAGGGGGCGTGGCCGCACTTGGCCAGGCTTGACAGGCGCTCAGTACCCCGCCTTGGCCGGGAGCCCAGAGCGGGGATGCTGGGATGCAGGGCGATGTGGAGCTGAGGGCCCAGCAGGCCGCCCTTCAGCAGCTCAGCAGCTCCCCTTCACTCTCCCTCCCTCCCTGCCCCCACTTCTTCCTTCCAGCTCCCTCCCTTCTCCCTTGATCTTAAGAAGAACCCTGTGAGGCACGAGGGTGGGGATTATGACACCATTTTATAGACCGGGAAGGCGAGGCCCGAGAGAACTGGGCCTTGCTCAGGCATCTTCCCCCCTCCCTCCCTTCCCTGTCCTAGCAAGCCAGCTCCTGCCCAAGGGGAGATGCTTCTCCTAGACTGGTATTTATGAGCCATGGAGCCTGGTTGGGGAGCAAGACCTCTCCCTTTGAGCAAATCCTGCCATGGCCAAGATTTACTGGGCCTCGGAGAAAGGGATGAAAGTGTTCCAGGCCCTGGGACGGGGGCAGGGGGGCACCAGAAAGCCCCTGAGTCCCCGCAGCCCGAGCGATGGGGACGGAGCAGAGCTGGCGTGCACAGACAGCGCACCGCAGGAGCTCACCAACTGCAGCCAAGAGGGGTGCAGAGGAGGCACCGCAGGCGGCACTGGGGCCCAGAGTGTCGCCAGGCCCATCAGCCGGGAGGGCGCCTGGCATCATGGACTCCTGCCAGAGACCCATCTCTGCCCACCTTGGCTGGCCTGGGCTTCTGCCCTGCCGGCCACCACCCTCCACATGCTGCCTAGTGTTAAAGGCCGGGGTGGGCTGTGTCCAGCCTTGGGCTCCGGGGCTGCCCCTATGCCAGGGACACAGAGCAGGTTGCTGGACCTGGGAAGACAGGGAGGATTTTGGTAAGGGCGCCCGGAACTCTGTCCAGGCATCTCACTTCAAATATGGACGCATTCCTCCTGACCAGGTACCACCCCAAGCAGCCTCATAGGCTCCTTACTTCTGCCCCCGGCTTATCCCTGGCCTGCCGGGTGGCCCAAATCTCTACTTCATTCTGCGCCATCTAGAGACGGCTGGAAAGTGCTGCACCGAGGACATTAGCCTCCAGCAGAATCTCTTCGCTTCCCCGGGACTGGGAAGATCTGGAGGCTGGGTGTGGAGGGGGAGGGATAGACGTGGGAAGCCAGGGGAGAGCTGGGAAGGACTGTGCCTGCTTTGCTCCAGGAGGTGGACCGGGGATTCCTGCACAGAGGCCCGCCCTGGGGCTGTCCCCTGGGGCTCCTCTCCTCCACCCCAGGTCCGGTCTGCGCCCTGCCCAGCCCTGCCCTGGGACATGCAGTGATGGAGGGACTGAAGTGTGCAGATGTCCCTTGGGTGGTGCTATAGGGTCACTTCACAGCAGCTGTGCCCTGGGGCTGCCTACAGATCTATCACTAGTGAGCCTAACTGCCCCAGAAGGGCTGGTCCCCAGCCGCCTGCGATGTCCCAGGGGGATCTGGCTGGGCAGCCACCACCCTTCTCTGGGAAAACCAGTCACACCTGCAGGTCATCCAGGAAGCGGGAGGATGGCGAGGAGTGGCCAGTGCAGACCCCACGGTGCATCCCTGAGCCTTGGGGCTTGTTGCTGGAATCACAGAACTGGGTGGATGAAGACTGGATTCCGGAATTTTAGTTTTGTTCTGGGCCACTAAGCATCTGGATGTAAAGGACAGCAACAACACTGCCCTGCTCCCAGTGCCCTCAGAGCGTTTTGTGCCTGTCCTGGCTAGGCTCTTCTCCTTCCGACTGCCTTTCCTCCCCATGTATCTGATCAGATTGAAGTTTCTGGAGTGTAACGTTCACCCCAATCTTGGATCCGGGAGGCAGACTCATCAGCCCACCAGCCTCTCCCAGCCTCCGCCTTCCTCTGGGGGTGTGGGAGTACTGGAGGGAGCGCCGTGCAGGGCGTCAGCCTCTCCACAGCCGTCCATTCAACCAGCAAATGTTCTGAGCAGCTGCAGCGAGCAAGGGTGGGCTCAGACACTCCTTGGGGAACGGCGTCCAGACCGCTCCTCTTTCGGAGAGACAGTGAGCAACCCAGGTGTGACACGGGAACACTCCCATTGGCTGGCGCAGAGCAGGACAGCAGGGCGGGCAGGAGGGTGGAGGAGGTGTTTTTTTGCAGGTTAGCAGGATATAGGTGACGGTTACTTATTTTTGGCTATAAAACATTACGAAGAAATAGAGCCGTTTATAGCAGGGGTCTTCCTACTTTATTTTCCCTGTCTATCGGTAAAAAAAATTTGAACACAAATCCCAGTAAGTGCAGAGTAAGGCTACCCTCCTTTACCAAGTGATCGCTTAAGGAATAGCGGGCAGCTAAGTCCCAGCTGGGCGGTGCAGGCATTCTCCTGGCCACTGTGATGGGTTCAGGGATGGCGCCATTGGAGTGACGCTCTGGGAAACAGAACTCTCTCTCACTCCCCTGGCTGTGAACAAGGACACCTGTGGCCCTGGTGGCTGCTGGCAGCCAAGCTGTGACTATGAGGGAAGTCAGCCTGAGACCAAGTCTGCCCACAAAGGGGGACAGAATCCAGACCACTGCAGAGAAGTGGGTCTGCAGCCCGCATTGGACTGTGTCAAAAGCCTTTCTCGTACCTGGACTTTCTAGGCACTGAACCAATCACTCCCCTTTAGTGTTTAAATCAGCTGAATCATGTTTTCTTCATCCGGAAACATCTTAACTGACCCAATGACCTTCTAGAATTTTTTTGGGGGGTCTACACGTTAAACTTTTTCCAATAAAACTTGTAACCTGACTCTCAACACTTAACAATAAATTGTGAACCTTGTTAAAAAAATGGAGATGGAGGTCACCATTTTTAATGGCTGTACTGTTACACTGGTTGTCTCATAATTCATTTAACCCGTTTCATTTGCAGTGGGACATTTAGATTGTTTCCAACTTTTTACTGTTTTCAGTAATGTCAGAGCATGTATGTATTCATTTGTCCAACAATTTCCTTAGGATAAATGCCTAGGAGAGTAGTTGGAGCATCAGAGCATATGTGTACTCACAGGGCTTTTGCTTCATCTTGTGAACTTGTACTTCGCCTATGGGACACCCACCTGTTTACACTCCCACCAACACCACTTCCTGGCACTGTGATTCACATCATCCTTTCCATCTTTGCCGGTCTATTGATAAGTGGTATTTATTTTTTTTACTTAAAAAACTACTAAAAAGTCCCATTTTCAGGTTTCCCTGGTGGCACAGTAGTTAAGAACCCGCCTGCCAATGCAGGGGACATGGGTTCGAGCCCTGGTCCGGGAAGATCCCACATGCCGCGGAGCAACTAAACCCGTGTACCACAGCTACTGAGCCTGCGTGCCACAACTACTGAAGCCTGTGAGCCTAGAGCCTGTGCTCCACAACAAGAGAAGCCACCGCAATGAGAAGCCTGTGCACTGCGACGAAGAGTAGCCCCCGCTTGCTGCAACTAGAGAAAGCCTGCGTGCAGCAACAAAGACCCAACACAGCCAAAAAAAAAAAAAAAAAGTCCCATTTTCATTTGTTCATTTACCGCTTGTATTTCCTCTTTGAATATGTCCTTTGATGTATATATTTAAAATATATACTTAATTACGAAATCAGGCTGTTCCCCCTTGGGGTCTTCTACTTCCTCATTTATAAGATTTCCGTGTATTAATACTGTTATCAGACATGGCATATATTTTGTCCAATTAACAATGTAATGACAAACCAAGCAGCACATTTAGGTCGTCAAATCAGTTTCTGTCAGATGGCCCCTGCTGTAGGTGGTGCTGGTACGGCAGGAGGTGTTGAGGTCTCTCCCCAGCGCCCAGGCCACGCCTCCACGGCTAGCTACAAAGGGGCATGCTCACTGACCAGGCTGCTGTGGCATTTCCAGGCCACACGGATTGGTTCGGGGTGGCAGGTAGGTGATCCAAGCGGGCCAGCAGGTGCCCCGTGACCACGTGGAATGAGGCTCACAGTTATGTTATAAAGCAGCTTACATAGTCTGGAGGCAGTGAGTGTTTATTCTTCACAGTGATTGGTTACAGTTTTGTTAAATGAAAGGAACTGGTTAGTGGTTTCCTCATATCAATTTTGGGGAACAATTTAAGTTTCGCTTATGATTCGCAGGAGAATAAACAAGAAGTGACCCAGGTCACGTTCGCCTCGCTTGTCCTGGAAAATAAGCTAAATTGAGCTTTGCTTGGGCGACTAAACTGGTTTTGTCTGCTCAGGGAATTTTCTGGTCTGGCCTCCGTGTGTGTGATTGGAACACATGTATCCCGTGTGTGGGTCTCAGACTGTTCGATGCATCCACAGGAAACCGTGCACAGCCTTGCACTGGCCCAAGGGTCCCACTTTACAGCCGAGGAGGTGGTGGTAGTGAGCACATGGCTCCGCGCCCCCCCGAGGCTGCGCCCTGACAGAGCGATGAAACCTGGGGTGCCGCCCTTCAAGACGTGGTGTCGGCCCTGCATGGTGCCGTGGCCCCTCCAAGTGAAGGCGTGGGTGCAGCAGCCAGGGGTAGCAGGGGGCCCCGACTGTCATCACTCTCAGGGGAGTTTGTGTTTCCTGTTCTCACCATTCTGGCCTCTTCTAGAGGTCCCGAATCCCGGAGTGGGAACGCTTTCAGAAAATGACACAGCGAGGGTCTCCCTGAACTTTAAGTTCACTCACTGGGGGCTCCTTGTGCCAGGAAACTAGCAAGCAAGGAGAGGGGTCTCCTCCTCACCATGGGGGAGGCAGGGGTGCTCCTGTGTGGTGAGGGCAGCAAGGTCACGTGTGGCACCTACATGAGCCACTGGGGTGTTTCTCTGACCAGCATTAATGGCATGCGGGCGAGTAGAGCAGCCACGGCCTGAGGGGGGCACCGTCAGTGGCCAGCGGCTCCGAGGCCTCTAGGATGAGAGCCTGGATCACTCCAACAGGTAAGTGACCTAGAGCAGCAGAGGTGCTACCAGGTAGGGGCAGGGTTAGTGTTGGCAGCGGGAGGGCGTCTACAACAGGTGATGGTGGAGGGACGGTGACTGCTGTGGCTCCAGGATCACGTCGTCAACCTTCCTCTTGGAAGTTTATCCAGAAAAGGGACCAACCAGAATCCTGGAGACGTCTTCCTAGACGGTGAACTTACGTGAAGCCAGCAGATCTGCGTGGGGCAGAGGGCGGGCTGCCGCAGACGCGCTAGCGTCACACGGCCCAGACTCCTCCTGGAAGACGAAGGCTCTCATTCCCCTCAGTTGCTGGCGGCTTCGGCTGCTGATGGCTTGGAGATAAGCGCCTCCTTGGGACCTGACCTCGGCAGAAGGTACTTCCTCTCCCGAGGTTACGCACCTTCTCAGGGGGCAGCCCACATTCAGTGCCTCGTCCATGCAGCTGTGCAAAGGCTCCACCGGCTCATCTCAAGACATCTCCGGAGGCCATCCTTCGGGGTTGGCCCCATGTTCCACTGTAGCCCCTCCCAGTTTAACTTCTCCCCAGTAAGCCATCTGCATGGAAATATCTGCCTCACAATCTGCTTCCTGGGGAACCCAGCCTGCACCACAGATCTTGCCATCCTTAACCCCCACCTGTTAGGCAGCACCCAGTTTTCTCTTGTCCCCTGGCTTCGGCAATGACATTCCCGGTTGCATTTTGTCCCGTCATAGCTACTCAACCTGAAACGATAGCTACAAACCTATCAGTGGACCTGACTCCTCCAAGCCTCAGCGCTGTCCCTTCATTACTGCAGCATTTATGCTTGCCTTTTCCAAAAAGCGCTTGAGGTAGCTCAGTGCATAACAGGGTGAGAGTTCCGTAATTACATTTTCATGTATTATGAAACAATTTATACATGCAAAAAGTCATAAAGAATAAAACACCTGAACACAGTCCATCTGCCTTAAGAAATAAAGCATAAAACAACTGAACTCTCTGTAAATTCCTCACTGATCAAAGTCCCCACCAACACCCAGAGGCAACCACACTCCTGAATTTAGCTTTTAGTATTTTTTTACTCTAAAAAAAGGGAATGAAGTGGTATCATACTACATGCATTCACATTCAACTTTTTTTCACTCATCATTGCTTGTGAAATCCATTCATGTTGACATGTAGGTAACATTCATTTTTACTATCCTATAGCATTCTCCAGAAAACTACGTGTAATTGATCAGTTTTCCCCAGGAGCAGCATTGCAATGAATGTTCCTGTCTTTGCACACAGGCGAGTGGCTCTAGGGTACACACCTGGCTTGTAAGGTATGCACACCTTTAACTACAAGAAGTTGCTAGATGGCTGTCCAAAGTGACTGAGTGAACTTATGCTCCCACCGGCAGTGAATCGGTGCACTGATTTATGTACTGCTCATAAGTCCACACCCTCATCGATTTTGGCACTGAGAGATTTTTAAATCGTTTGTTAAGCGTGAAATGGTATGTCCTTGGTTTTTACAGTAGCCTGTAAGGAAGCCTCTTATGTTTGCTGCTCAGGTGAATAAAGGCTCACTCATTCACTCTCTGTGCTCACGCACACGTCCTGTTTGACTCCTGCGTGGGTCCCGCTCCTCAACTCTACCTCTGCAGGACTCCGGCTTACACGACTGGCCTTCTTCCAGATACTCCCTCACATCCATCTCTACCACACACCCCCGCCTGAACCCATTTCTGGAGATTCCTACTTGACTATGTTTTTTGATTACGTCACTCTTGATGCTGACCTGTGCCCGCCCCACCAGTCTTGGGACTTCGCCCCGGCCTATCCTCCCCTGTGTAGCCCCGTCTCCTCACCTGGAGACCAACATGTCCTCTAACCTAGTGCTTGGCTGAGGCCTGACATCTGACCTCAAACCCAACATGTCCTAAACCAACCGTAAACCTGGCTGCAAACAGGCGCACTGCTTGCTTTGAGGTTTCCGTCGGTGGTACTAGTAATCCTTTGCTCAGATAGTCTTGAAGCCTTCGAGTCAATCTTAGTCTCCCTGTAACTAACTCCCTCCCCTAAGAGACAGGAGACAGGAAAGCATTAGGTAAGCTATGGGGAGCAACCGAACCTAAGATGTTATAATTACATCCAATCAGTCGCTCGCTCACTGCTGTCAATCTTCCCTTTCTAAACGCTACTATCTTAGTTCTGCTGCAACCCCACTCACTGATTCTTGCAAGAAGCTAACCTGAGCTGGGGAAAATCCCCTGTCAGCAGGGCATCCCTGAGGCTGTCAGGAGCTGATCGCTGAGGAAGGCCTCTGGGGAGGCCCCCGGGCCGTATACTGGGAAGAGATCCCTGGGGCCTTCCTGAGCCCCACTAGCCAAGGATCCCGGAGGCTTCCTGAGGCTATGTCCAGGAAGGGGTCCCTAAGGATCCACTGAGGCTTTATCAGGACATCTCTGGAGATTCACTGAGGTCATGAAAGGACAGGATGCCGGGACAGTTCCTCAGGCTGTGCAGCATCGTAGCCCTGAGTGTCTACTGAGGGTCTGTCAGCAGGGGATTCCCCAAGGACCCACTGCAATCACCTCAGGGAGATTCTGTGGCTGTGACAGAAGGGGATCCCTGGAGACCTCCCATGGTTGTCATCCGTTTAACAAACGCTTACTGTGTTAGCTGTAGAAGCAGAAGGCACAGGTCTCACCCGCCCAGCAGTATCCTGCAGTACCCTACGGGCTCCGTGGGAAGAAAGACAGGCAGTAAATGTTCCAGGGCAGGGACAAGGGCTGTGGGAAGCCTCTGCTACTACAAGACAGGATAGAAAACTCAGGGTTGCAAGGGATCTGAGAGAGCCACGCACTCTGCTCTGAGGGCCGGGGGTGGCCTTTACTGAGGCGCTGGTTGGCATACGACTGAGATAATACACGTAAAGTACCTAGCACAATACCCTGCGTACAGCAAGTACTACATCAGTGTTACTTATCATAAGTGAGGAGGCACGGAAAACTTTAATCAGAAAATATCATCAAGAACTGGCACGCGTCTGTCAAGCGGCTCCCCAAAGCCGCACTGCGCTCCCTTTTGAAATGCCGGTCCCTGACCTCTCGGGTTAGGTCTACCGCCGACAGAAATATAATGCAGCCACATACGTAACTTCTAATTTTCTGGTAGCTACTTTGAAAAAAAGGAATGTGAAAATAATTTTAGCAATACATTTATTGAATCCAATACACAAAATATTTTACTTCAACATGTACTCAACATAAAAATCAGCGTCGCCATTCCTTCTTTGGTACTGAAGTCCTGGGTGTATTTTACCTGCACGTTTCAAGCGCCGACAGCCGCCCGCGGCCAAGGCTCCGGTGGGGGAATCTTCACGCTTCAGCCGAAGCCTGCCAACCTCCTCCTTCCCCGACCCACCTGCCCCCTCCCCGGACCCCACCACCCGTGCCCCTCACAAGCCCGGACCACTTCCTCATGGTTCTCACCCGGCTGCACTGACTGCAGCGGTAAGTCAGCCACTTGGTATTTACCGATCCCTAGCAAGTGCGGGCGACAGACACCTCCTCGACCACCACCGCAGCGGGGTGCTTTCGGTCTCCGCGTCGCCTCGCCCTCGGGTTAGGACCACTGTCCTGCCGCTTCGCGCAGTAGGAGAACCCTGGGCCGGACACCAGGCCTAAGAAGAGTGCAGTTAGAAGGACGACCCGGCAGCTGCGCTTCCTCCGCGGCACCGCCCCTTAGACGCCTTTTAGTGACGTCAGGCTCCCCCGCGTCCATCACGCGCGCCTGGGTCGGAGGCGGGACTTCCGGGTGCGCGGAGATACAACTTCCGGAGGGAGGCGGAAGAGCCTCTCGGCTCTACTCTCTGGAATCCCGGGATCAGTGAGGGGGCCACCCGGGGTACAGGAAAGGGCCGCCGGGGCGGGTTGGCCGCCCTCTGGGTGTCGGGGCTGCGGGTCTGAGGGATGAGGAGAGGCCATGGCCAGCGACGGGGCCAGGAAGCAGTTCTGGAAGCGCAGCAACAGCAAGGTCCCGGGCAGGTGGGTGTGACGGAGACCCGGGTCGGGGTCAGAGGTCAGAGGACAGGTGGGCGCTTCGGCCCGCTGGGCTGCGGTGGAGTCGGGGTCTGGGGAGGGGTGACCTGGGCTCTGAGGAGACTGCTCGGGGTGTCTTGGGGGTCGGATCGTGGGGTCTGGGAGGTGACAGTGGCTGCACGTAGGAGCGAGGCCAGAAAGGAGGAGGAGCTGCCGGCAGGCTTGTCCCGAGACCGGCAGGCTCTCTTCTGCGAAACTCCTCGGCCCCCTGGGGAAGCTGCAAGGAACCCACTCTTCTCCAGCCGCGAGGAGTTGGTGGAGTGAGGAAAGTGGCCGGGGCAGTCTGCGTCCGCTGGCGAGCTCGGTTTCTGCAGGGGGCGTGGTGGTTTTGACCCATTTGATTGGCGTTCTCGTTCTCTCCTGGGTTGCTGCTTTTGCCCTGGGCGAGGAAGAATACTTGAGGCTCCCTGTGGATTTCCATGTTCCCACTTTCTGGCTTCAAAGCCAACTCCTGTCTTGAGTCAGCAGCAGGAAGCAAATTTTTTTTTTTTTTTTTTTTTTTTTAGTTAAGTGCCTGCAGCGACCTGGGTGCAACCTGGAAGCTGTACAACTCCAAAGTCCTCCTCTGATTGATGTGTCACCCAGCACAGCCAGGGCCCTAGGAAACATGGGAGACAGGACGGGGAAAAACACCTAGGATAAAATCAGCTGCTGGTGAAAATAGATTAGAGACAAACAAACTACAAGATTTCTACACACTGTTCAGTTTGGAAACTAAAGTCTGAGATACTGCAACTTAAGAATTGTGGTCTTAACTCCAAGTAGAATCATTCATAAGCACAGTTTATTCGTAAGTGTTGCATAGTAAACACTATTGTTTGAGTGATAGAATTGTAAACTTTGGAATGCACTGTGTCGAGTCAGAAAGGTTTAATTTTCAGAATGGTCTGGGAGTTAGCAGTATGAGTTCCTGACTGTTCAGAAAAGCGACTTTGGAGGGGGTCACTGAAGTTGGCCAGGCACCCTATTTTACTCTGTAGGACTGTGGGTTTTTTTTTTCCTTTAAATAAATAAATTTATTTATATTTTATTTTCGGCTGTGTTGGGTTTTCGTTGCTGCACACAGCCTTTCTCTAGTTGCGGCGAGCGGGGGCTACTCTTCGTTGTGGTGTGTCGCTTCTCATTGCGGTGGCTTCTTTTGTTGTGGAGCACGGGCTCTAGGCATGTGGGCTTCAGGAGTTGTGGCACGTGGGCTCAGTAGTTGTGGCTCGTGGGCTCTAGAGCGCAGGCTCAGTAGTTGTGGCCCACGGGTTTAGTTGCTCCTCGACATGTGGGCTCTTCTTGGACCAGGGCTTGAACCTGTGTCCCCAGCATTGGCAGGAGGATTCTTAGCCAGCCACTGTGCCACCAGGGAAGTCCTTAGGACTGTGCTTGACTGACGAACAATAAGAGGTTTCATCAAAACCAATGTCAGGGTCCAGGATGATGTGAAAATTCTGGAATAGCAGAGAATAGGAGGTCCTAGCAGTGACAGGAACACATGCTGTAGAACACAGACTGCAAGGAAAGGAGCCACGTGGCAGTAGAACTTTTGTGTGTTGCTTTTAGGTATTGAGATTTTGGTTC
Source organism: Leucopleurus acutus (assembly GCF_964270905.1). Lineage (NCBI taxonomy): Eukaryota > Metazoa > Chordata > Mammalia > Artiodactyla > Delphinidae > Leucopleurus > Leucopleurus acutus. Next base: position 100,781,800 of record NC_139152.1, read on the forward strand.
CTCCTCCGTCTAAATAGATTCTGATTCTTAACAACCAGCTGAGGTGTGAGAATACTCGAGCTCCTGTGTGTAGTTATAATGGTGAATAAACCTTTGGATTGATGACTGTGTCTCTTGGGTATTTGTCCTTGTATTGGGTTCAGTAGTGCCCCCCCCCCCCCAATTCAGGTCCTCGGACCCTGTGAATGTGACCATATTTGGAAATAGGGTATTTGCAGATGGAATCAAGTTAAAATGAGAAGTGAGGTCACACTGGATTAGAGTGAGCCCTAGTCCAGTGACTGGTGTCCTTATAAGAAGAGGGAAGTTTGCACAGAGAGAGACAGACACAGGGAAGATGGCATGTGAAGATGGAGACAGACTGGAGTGATGCCTTAACAGACCAAGGCAGGCTGAGGACTCCTGGCAGCCAGTAGAGCTAGGAGAGGCAGGGAAGGATCCTCTGCTAGAGCCTTCAGAGAGAGCATGGCCCTGCCCACACCTTGACTTTGGACTTGTAGCCTCCAGCTCTGTGACAGGATACGTTTCTGTTGTCTTAAGCTGCTAAGTTTGTGGTAATTTGTTGTGACAGCCACAGGAAAATACTACTGTCGTCAGCTTTCTTCTGTGAAATCCTGCATTCCCAAAGACAGCCTTGCTTTTCCTTGGACTCCGATACCGTGCTGTGCCTTAGGCCTTTTGAGAGTTGTTCCCGTGTGATAGTCCCAGACTTGGAGTGGAGTCTTGGAGGCCTCCTGGAGGCTGTCACTGCAGAGGGCAGGGCGAGGAGGAGAGGTCGGCTCGCCCGGGAAAGGCCTGCACAGCCACTTCGTGCCCCTCGCCTCCTGTGGCCTCATCTCTGGCAGTGCTGCCGTTTCAGGCGACAGGAGGAGTCGCAAAGGTGTGCCCGTTTCCCTGTCAGTAGATGACCTCCCTGTGGTGACCACCGGCCGCATACCTGGTCTTTACCTGCACAAGCTCGGTGCCGCAGTTCCCAGCTGGCTTCCAGCGGTCGTGCCAGCTCTTTTGAGTGGTTCCTGTGATTAACTTTTTTTGACTGTGGGCCTCAACCCAGAGAAACTCAAAGGAGGAAGAATACACCCACCACAGAATATGGAACTGGCAAAGGCTCTTTTGTATAGCGCAGTCCTTTAAAATTAGTAATTCCTTAGTAATAATTCCTATGACAGTAGCGGCTGCTATTCACCGAGCACTTACTGTTTGCCAGGCGCTATTCTTGGCGCTCTGCAAATGTTCGTGTCTCTGGTGTTTTAGAATTTACAAAGCACACTCTGACACTCGATGAGGTAGGCTGGTTTAAAGCCCCTTGGTTGTTTTCCCCGAAATGCCGTGCCGAGAAGCTTAAGTGCTTTTGCATGATGTCTAAGGCCCTTTATGACCTGAGCCCGCTCAACTCTTTAGCCCCATCTCCCGCCCCTCCCTGCTTTGAGCTTGGCCCCCACGGGTGCTGATGGACTTGTAGGATCCTCGCTGTACCTGCTGTGTGATGCCTCTGTCAGTTTCATGCTTTCATAGCTGTGGCCAGAATGTTCTTTTCCTCCCTTCCCTCTCCTTTGCCTGGCTTTTTATTTTTCTTATTTATTTATTGATTTTTTGGCCTCGCTGTGTGGCATGTGGGATCTTAGTTCCCTGACCAGGGATGGAACCCGTGCCCCTGCATTGTGAGTGCGGAGTCTCAACCACTGGACTTCCAGGGAAGTCCTTGCTGGGCTTATTTATTTTTTATTTTTTATTTTTTGCGGTACACGGGCCTCTCACTGCTGTGGCCTCTCCCGTTGCGGAGCGCAGGCTCCGGACGCGCAGGCCCAGCGGCCATGGCTCACGGGCCCAGCCGCTCCGCAGCATGTGGGATCCCCCCGGACCGGGGCACGAACCCGCGTCCCCTGCATCGGCAGGCGGACTCTTAACCACTGCGCCACCAGGGAAGCCCTGGGCTTACTTTTTAAAGATGTTCAAGAGCTCGCCTCCAGTGTACCTCCTGGTCAGGGCTGGCCTGTTTTCATGCAGTCTGGACTAAAGTACCCCGTTGTGCGTCACACCCAGTGTTGGAAAGCGCTTGTTTTCTTCACCAGACGGTGAGCTCTGCGTGTTTAGGGAGTGTGCCTTGCTCATCTTCGCATTGTTACTGCCAAATCAGTAAGTGGTGGTTGATCCAAACTGTTTTCCAGATTAACCTGGAGAGACTGATTTGGCCAAGGCTCACAGCGCACGAGGTGGTCTTGCTGGTAGATCCCCCTATTCTGTGCACACCCTGGTCCTTAGATTATATGTTTGGTTGATTTGTATGGTTGATTATATGTTTGGTTGATTTGTTTGGTTGATTATATGTTTGGTTGGTTTGTTGAAGCTTTCTTAGAAGCTTCTTCTCTGGATGAGGCAGGATGTGTGATATGGTGGAAAGACGTCTGACTGGAAATTGGGTGGTCCAGGTTTTAGCCATCGTTTTCTGTTAATCTCTCTGTGACCTTCACCTTCCTCATACTGCCCCCAGGGCCATCAGTTTCTGCACTAACCTAGGGAGTTGCATTAGACCTAAGTGGTTGTGACCTACAGGAGGATATTTGCTTGGCCTAACCCTGTTCTCTTAGATGAGAAGGAGGGAAGCCTCTTGGACCAGTTTTGAGAGTCTGATCATTTACTTATTCAGCAAATATTTATTTAACCCAGATTATGTGCCAGTAATGGTTCCAGGTGCTAGAGATGCATCAGTGAACAAAACAGACCAAAATCTGTGCTCTCACAGAGCTAACAGCGGAGTGGGAGAGGCAGAGGATAACTAAGTTAGGTTGTGCCTCACGGGTTGTGGGATCTTAGCCCCCGACCAGGGATCAGACCAGGGCCCTTGGCAGTGAAAGCGCTGAGTCCTAACCACTGGACCACCAGGGAATCCCCCGAGAAAAGCTAAGTAGAGAGTTAACTGTCAGAAGGTGATGACTGCTATCAACACAGAGCAGGGAAGCGGGATAGATCTTTCGGGGGCAGGTGCCGTGGGGATAGTGTCATGGATGATAAGGTGACCAGGTAAGCTCTAACAGAGCAGGTGACATTTGAGCAAGATTTGCAGCAGGTGAGGGAACAGGCTTCCTGGGTGGCCGGGATAGAGTCGTCCAGGCAGAGGGGTGAGCTCGTGCAAAGGCCCTGGTTCGGGGGCAATGCTGGTGTGTCCGAGGAGAAGCCCAGGGGGGCCGGCGTGACCACTGCTGGGGGGGGGAGAGGCTTGTGGGGCACGAGGCCTGAAAAGTGGGAGTGGTGGGCCTCATGGTCCCAGGAGAGACAGGGACTCCCAGTGTCTTCTTCCGAGTGAAGGGGGGGGGCTTTGGAGGATTGTGGCAGCGGCAGGCCCTGCCTTTGGCTTAGCAGGATTCCTTTGGCTGCCCTGTTGTAGGTAGACTGGGGGGCCTAGAGGGCCAGGGCAGCAGCAGGGAGACCAGTTAGGAGGCTTTGCGAACATCCAGGTGAGAGGCGGTGGTGTTGGTAAGAATCGGGAAGCTGATGATAATCAGAAAAGGCTCGGCCTCTGGCTCTCTGGGCCTGTTCCTTTGTGGGCCGTTGACTCGCTTGGCTCCCACGGGGCTGTGGCTTTCCACGGTTGCACTTGGCATTCCTGCTACACTTAACTTGAAATGCCAAGACGAAATCACAGCACACTGGGTGTGAGAACACAGGCAGCCTTTCAGCGTGGACCCGACGCTTGCTATTTTAGCACGGCTCTGCCTGCCAGTGTGCTCTGCTGACAGCAGGGTAGGCGGGCCGCCGGGGCATGTGAAGGGTGACATGTGTACGTGCGGTGGCAGCAAGAAAGGCCGCGACTGAATATGCAGGGCCATGGGTGCTCGGGTAGACATGGAGCAGAAGACCGCTCACAGTGTCCTGGCCCTGGCAGCTTTCAGCACACAGCTGCCACAGCCACGAGGCGGCCCTTAGCAAGTGGGACACTCAGCTCAGCTGTCGTCTCCACAGGCCACCGTCAGTCGTCAGCTGCAGGAGAGGAGTGTGGCGGGGGACAGTTCATTCAGAAAATACTGGCGCACCTTCAGTGCGCCAGGTACTGCAGGGAATGCTGAGCAGAGGCGTGGGCCTCGGGGTCCTCAGGCCGAAGGAGACGATGAACACCTGGTACACAAGCAGTCTGTAGGCTCCCACGGCCGCAGCCTGGTGATGGGGGCAGGACACCGGAGCCCCGCATCCGTAGAATGCCACGTTCCCCCCCACCGCCCCGAGGAGGTCTCGCCTAGGATGGGACCTGGGGCTGGAGCAGGGGCCAGCCTGCCACGCAGAGGTGCGGGTCGGGGTCGGGGTCGGAGCTCTCCGCAGGGAGACCCCAAGGAGGAAGTGAGGAGGGGTGCGCGGGGTCCAGAGCACGCAGGGCGTCCAGGCCCTGGAGAAGAATTGGGTCTTGTTCCCGAGAGCCATGAGGAAGCACTTTATTCTGCTCCTCCGCCTCGAAGAGAGGGTGAGAGGAAGTGGGCACGGGAAGTGGGGACCAGGGCAGCGGCGGTGGGCGGGGGGGAGTGGACAGGTTCAGGGCCCGAGCTGCGGTGGGCCTCAAAGGGGTCACTGACGGGCAGGGTGTTGGGGATTGAGGTGACCCCCAGGGTTCTGGCCTGAGGGGTGGGGGCCCCTCAAGATGCCCACGTCCTCATCCTCAGAGCTTGTGACGTGTCAGTCCCACGGCAAAGGGGAATCACTTTGCAGATGGAGTTAAGGTTGCCCGTCAGCTGCCCCTGAGATGGAGAGGTTGCCGTGGATTATCCGCGGGGCCCAGCGCGGTCACATCAGCTCTTAAAAGTGTCAGAGGTTGGACATAGGTGGCTCCATCCGATCTGCGGTTGCTGGCTTTGAAGATGGAGGAAGGGCCCCGAGCCAGGGCACGTGGTGGCCTCTAGGAGCGGGGAGCAGCCTGTGCTTTTGTTCAGCAGGAAGACGGGGACCTTGGTTCCGCACCTGCTAGAAACTGACTTCTGTCAGCGACCCGGATGAGCAGGAAATGGATTCTCCCCAGGACTGCCTCCAGAATGGATGCAGCGGGCCGACCCCTGGACTTTAGCCTGGGAGACCCATGCCGGACCTCTGACCTGCAGAGTGTTAAGATGATGGGTGGGAATGTTCGAAGGCAGTAAGTCTGTTACAGTGGCTGCAGGAAAGCAGAGCCCTGCGGGGTCGGTGGAGGGCAGGGAAGTGTGCCCGAGGGACGTCGGCTGGGGAAGGGGTCCTGCACTTGAACGTGGGCCGGTACCTCGGCCAGTCTTCACGGGTGGGCTGGGCCCTCACTGGTGACCTCTGCAAAGCGTGTTTAGTCGGAGGGGTCTTCTCTGTTCCGTGTCCTCTCGGGTCCAGGGGCCAAGTGGAGGCCCCGCCTTTCTCTCCTGAGAAATTCTGAGCTGCTGCCCCACCTGCTCTCCTGTCTTGTGTTTTTATAGATCTGCCTTGTCTTCTTGCTGGTGCTTCTGGAGTGGATGTTTGGAGTGTCTCTTTATTCCTAGTTTTCCCTGTCACGAGGAGCCCAGGAGTCTGTGCTCTGGCAGTGACTTTGTGTTTTGTGGGGCGGGGGGGGGCGGTCCCGTCTGGTTGCCACCCATGAGTGGAGATGGTCTTGCTGTGCTGAGCACTGTGGAAGCACCGGAGGGTGGGGTTTGGCTAAATACATAGTTTGTTTTACTTGTTTGCTTTCCAGTGGTCATGTTTCATGTTATGAAACACCTTTTATTTTGTCTGGAAACATTTTGAAAAAATAAACTTAAAATGAAATAATTTTTTCCCCCTCTTAAATGTTTATCTAATGTTGCAAATCTGGACTCTTTGGGTTAATTTTAGATGAGGACAAAAATGACTTAAAAAAAAATCCCTGATGATTTTGGATTTGTTCTGTTTTTTTAAAATTTTGTAAAATGAGAGCTGGAGGAGGTGTTTCACTCCCCTGAGTACTGTGAAGGCGAGATCAGAGGTTGGGGGTGGAAATGAACAGAACAGGCGCCGGGAGCCCTCGCCTCCGTTTTTCTGTTCCCACTGGAGTGGCCCTGCCTGGCCCACGTACAGCTAGGACAAGGGCAGCGGCACAGCACGGTGACCCGGGGGCCAGGGCGTGACACCAGCCCCTGCCTGGCCTTCTCCGGAAGCTCCACCATCTTGCCACTCCTGGGCTTAGCCGCTCCTCAGTGGAACACGTGCAGTGTGAAGACCGGCCCCTGCGGACCCTCTGGGTGCAGCGGGGGTCCCGGCCTTGGAAGGGCTGGGCTGCACGTGGGGGATGCCTCCGTGCTCGGCCCTGGGAGTGCAGACACGACCGACCGCCTGGTTCTCCCTCTGGAGGATTCCACGGAGAGTGGCTGTGAACCACATCCGTGGGCAGGTGTTGGCTCTGCGCCCCAGGCGGGAGGTGGAGCCGCGGATGGAGATGGTGCTGGCCTTGTAGTGACACCTCGTACCTGCGCCTGCTTATTGAGCACCTCCCTTGTTTCAGGCTCTTGACACACAGGTTCGGGCCAGCAGCAGCGGGAATGCTGAGGGGTCCTTTCCAGACTTTACAGGCTGCAACTGAGCTGGTGGTGGGCCTGGCCTGGGGCTGGGGGTGGGACCCGGTTCCTCACACACTGACTTCCTCTTTCCCGGTTCTCCAGGGGTGAGAGGGGCAGCTTCTGGGTTCACCCAGACGTTCCCCCCCTCACAGAGAGAGGCAGAGGGTCAGGAGGCCCAGAGGGGACGGGGCAGCCTGGGTTCTTTCCATTTCTGGGCTCCGTGCTGCAGGGGACTTCTGTTTTGAGTGTCCCTGTTCCTTCTGTTCCCTCATTCTGATGCTGTTTCCTCTTTGGGGGGATTCACGTGGAAATCCCAGCCTGAGCGCAGAAGGTGGCAAAGGCGCATGTAGCTGTCGGTGAGTTTAGCTGCTTAGAACAGTTACGGATTCTCTTACTGGGGTTATGAGGGCTCAGGACTGAAGCTGCTCTTAGTGTTACTAGCGGAGCTGGGCAGGGGGCCCTCGCCCCTCTGCTGCTCTCTGCCCGCGGCCCCTCGGTGAGCAGTGAGCGAGCTGGCTTTGAACTCAAGCATGTTGGCAGAGGGCAGAGCCCTTTCTCTACGCCGCCCTGTGCATTTCTGGGCTCCTGACCGCATGAATGCTCTGTTCCCCGTGGTCCATCCTCCCGGGGTCTGGAGTTCACTGGCACTGCCAGAGTGTTCCGGCCCGGGCATGGCCCGCCGTCTTCCTTCTCACCCGGGCTGCACACTCGAGCTTGGCCCGTGCTGCGGGGGCCAGACCGTGACACGGTTCTCAGATGTGCCCCGGGCCGCTCTCGCCCTGCTCCCTCACACAGCTCGCTGCAGGGTTTGCCATGAGCCTTCTTTCCGTGAGCGTTTCTACTAGCCTCAAGGGCAGAATGCTCTTGCTGGTGCCCAGGCTCACACGCAGCGAGACAAACGATGTTCAGTGCCTGTGATCCTAGGCCGAAAGCCCTCTGCAGGGTCCGGGCTTGTCAGAGGGCGTGGGCACGGTGTGCGTGGAGAGGCTGGGCGGAGGACTGGGTCTTAGAGAGGGGAGGGGTCCTTCGGCGTCACGGGACCTTGGAGGCGGGAGGCAGCCCCTAGGGGGCGCTCCGCACCTGCTTCTCTTGTCAGGTGCGCGTGTTTGCAGGTGGCGAGGCCAGCCGGTTGGGTGGGAAGCAGAAGGGGTCTGGCCTTGCCATTACAGAATTCAGGAGGAAGAGAGCGCGGGAGACCTCCCGGCCCCCCAGTATTCACCGCACTGTCTGCCTCCCGCCGTCTAGGGCGTGGGGATTGTCTTACCGGGCCAGTTACCGTCCTGGGGTGGCTAGTGCTACGGGTTAGTCTCAGACCCGGGCTGCCGCCTCCTGCACCCCATTTTGATTCCTTTAGAATTACTCCCTAGCTTGGGTTAGTTTCCTGTGCCAAAGCCAGTCATGGAGCCATTACAGCACTTTATGTCCCAGCCACATGTGGGCTCATCAACCACCACGACTGTAAGTCGCTCTGACAGGGCCGGGCAGGCGTGGGACGCTGGGGGCTCCTCAGAGGGCGTTGCCTAGTTACGCCCACTTATGAGGGGATGTGCTCTAGTCTTTGGAACTCCTTCAGGTTTAAAATGCTTAATCATTCAAGTATTCGTGTAGTAAAGAAGGGAGCACTGAACTAATGAGAACCTACTGTATAGCACAGGGAACTCTACTCAGTGCTTTGTGGTGACCTAAATGGGAAGGAAATCCAAAAAAGAGTGGAGATATATATATATGTATACGTATAACGGATTCACTTTGCTGTACAGCAGAAACTAATACAACATTGTAAAGCAACTATATGCCAATAAAAATTTAAAAAAAAAGGGAGCGCTGAATGTAGCAACAAGTATCTTGGGTTTTGGGATCGCTGTTCTTGGAGATTAAGTCACGGGAGGAGTGAGTGAAGGGGTCAGGAGGAGAGGGACGCTGGGGACAGCAGGTGGGTTTCAGGTGTCACAGGAGAGAGCCAGGAGGCTGCCAGGGGCTGCACGAGGCGGGGCGCGCCTGTTGTGTTGTACCTGCGTGACTGCAGAGGGTCACGTCCTGTCTGGGGAAGTGGGGGTGAGGCATGGCAGTGGGGGCAAAGCTGATTTTTGCAATGGGCCCGTTTAATGTGAGGTGGTGAGATGGCCGAGAGCCAGCAGCAGCTCAGCCTGGAGGCTGCTGTTTGAGTGTTTACTGGAGGTGGCCAGTAACGTCAGGAGAGCACAGTTTCGCGTGAACTGGGAAGCGAAAACTGGTGGAGCACTGGGCTTCGGGACGCACGGAGGAGTCTGAGGGGCGTCTAGATAGGCTGGCAGGAGCTGGGAGAGAGGAGAGGGCTCAGTGCGGTGAGCCTGGAGGTGACGTCGACAGGAGAGGGACTGGGGGGAGAAGCAGCAAGGCAGGGAGAGGTGGGGAAATGGGACCCATGACTCCCACTGCAGGGCTGGCAGGGTTGTACTTTTCCATGTTAATTTCAAAAGACTCCTCCCCCCATTCATACATTGTGCTTTTATGACGGTGTAATTGACGTATTATATTACTTTCAGGTGTGCAACCTAAGGATTCGCTCTATGTATCTATTGCAAAATGATTACAGGAAGTCTAGTTAAGGTCCATCCCCACACAGTTACATGCTTGTTCCTTGTGATGAGAACTTGTAAGATTATAAGCAACCTTCTCATCTGCAGTGCAGTGTTACTAACTTCAGTCACCATGCTGTGCGTTACATCCCCAGGACTTACTTATCTTGTAAGTGGAAGCGTGTGCCTGTGGACCCCTTCACCCATTTCGCACCCTGCCCCACCTCTGGCAGCCACCAGTCTGTTCTCTGGGTCTGTGAGCTCACACGTTGCTTTTTTCTTTTAACTGAAGTAGAGTTGATTTACAGTATTATATTCCACACATTGCTTTTTTCATGTGAGGGGTAAGTTTATTGTCAACATCCTCACTTCTGAGACCTGTCTGAAGAGCCATCCGTGAGCAGCGTGCTGATTGGGTCAGTAAGTGCCCGTCTCCACTGGCTCCTGGGCCCCCAAGGAGTGTGACTGGAGACGAACTCCAGGCCCTCTTACAGGGAGCTCGTGGCCCGGTGGGGAGAGCTCAGTAGGTGGCTGAGAGCTTGCGGGACGGGGCGAGCGTCACTGCCAGGTGGCGTAGCGTGGGTGTTGACGGTGGGACAGCCCGGGAGCCCCTCTGCTCAGGGTCCTGTAGGGCCACGTGTGTCTGCACTTGACTCTGTGGGCGGGACCATTTCAGATGATGCCATGGGCGGGAGGAATGGTGGAACTGTTTACCCTCGTAATGATGGCGTTTCATACATTTTCCTCCAGAGTCCTCTAAAGTTAATTTCCTTGGAAAACTTACCCTTCTGAACGTATTTTATAAATCTGGGGAGCATCACTGTGGTTAGAACACGCCTAATGGTAAATCAGTTGCTGACTGAGTTCATCTTTCAGAAAACTACTGGAGACATTTGAGTGATGACTGTGCTTGGAGAGGTTGGTGGGCTGTAAACTGAGATACTACATGATTTGCCTGTTTGCTTCGCGTGTCTGAAATACAGGGAGGCAGGTAATCGTAAAGATGGCCGTGTAAGTTTTCATTTATTTTATGATGCTCAGGGCCCCGCAGCTTGGGTGTATTTCTGTTAATTTTATCTCCTCTCGCTCTTTGCCGTTTCATTCATTGTTATTTTCACTCACTGCTCTTTAACCTTTAGTGGAAAAAAAAGCTCTTCTGGTGTTGTCCCATAGTTTTGTTTCAGAGCCAGGGCCTTGGTGTAGGCGGTCCAAGTTCAGACCAGAAAGAAGTTCTCCGGGATACACAGGAGAGAATCACCTTATTGTCAAACCCAGAGGCCTTGCCACATTGGGCTCTCCTTCCTCCTGCCTTCCTGGCTTCTGCTCTGTAACTTAGGCTCATTCCCTCCTTTCTCCCCCCACTTCAGTGCCTACCTGTACCCTAATGACTCTCCACCACGGCGGGAGCAGCATCCCTGGCATCTTCGCAGCGCCAGTGTCGGACCGGGCCTGGAGCAGGTGCTCAGCCAGGGTGTGTCGAGTGACTCTAGTGCGGCAGCCTCGGGGTCGTCTGTGACTGGCTAAGATGTCACTGATTCGTGGTGCTCTGGGTGAAGGCTATGCCCCAGAGCTTGGCTGTCCACAAGTAGGCCCTCAGACAGTCTTTGACTCTGAGTTTTTAAAAAGCTTTCCTGGGGGGCTTCCCTGGTGGCACAGTGGCTAAGAATCCACCTGCCAATGCAGGGGACACGGGTTCGAGCCCTGGTCCGGGAAGATCCCACATGCCGCGGAGCAACTAAGCCCGTGCGCCACAACTACTGAGTCTGTGCTCTAGAGCCCGTGAGCCACAACTACTGAGCCTGTGTGCCACAACTGTTGAAGCCCGCGCGCCTAGAGCCCATGCTCTGCAACAAGAGAAGCCACGCAATGAGAAGCCTGTGCACCACAAGGAAGAGTAGCGCCCGTTCACCGCAACTAGAGAAACCCCGCACACAGCAACGAAGACACAACGCAGCCAAATATAAATTAAAAAAAAAAAAAAAAAAAAAGCATTCCTGGGGACTTCCCTGGTGGTCCAGTGATTATCCACTGCAGGAGGCATGGGTTTGATCCCTGGTTGGGGAAGTAAGATCCCGCGTGCCGCGTGGCACGACCAAACCCAAAAAGCTTTCCTGACTGGTGTTGTAAAGGCAGCCTGGATAGAACCCTGAAGAGATGGCGTTGGTCCCCGGGGCCCATCTCTCTCTTTTGGGCGTCCCTGCATCTGCCCAGTGTCTCCAGCCTGTCTTCATGTTGGGGCCCCGTCCTCTAGGAGCGCTCTTCCCGGTTCTCTCTTTAAACCTTAGCTTTGCCCATTCTTTTGTCATCTTTCTTTCCCTTACCAATGGGGGCGTTTTCTGTGCCTTCTGCAGAAGAGGTGACCTTTATAGGAACTCAGGGCTCTCGTGGGAGGCGCTTCTAGTTGGGGGCCGCTTCGGGGCACACTGTGGGCGTCTCTCTGCCTTCCTTCCTGACCCGTCCTGTGCTGTCCTTTGTCTGGACCCAACCCTCTCACCGAGCTGGGAGCCTCTGTTACATCGCAGTGTTGGAGCCTGTGATGCCTTGTTAGTTCTCAGTCACTCTTCTTCCATCTGACAGTCCTTCCCGGCTGCTCAGGCATGTGGTCATCAGGATATATACCAGTTGGACCCAGAGGACACGGCTCATGGTCCCCGCCTTGCCTACTGGTAACAAATTAGTCTTTCTTTTTTTTTTTTTTTTTTGCGGTACGTGGGCCTCTCACTGCTGTGGCCTCTCCCGCTGCGGGGCACAGGCTCTGGATGCGCAGGCTCAGCGGCCATGGCTCACGGGCCCAGCCGCTCCGTGGCATGTGGGATCTTCCCGGACCGGGGCACAAACCCGTGTCCCCTGCATCAGCAGGCGGACCCTCAACCACTGCGCCACCAGGGAAGCCCAAATTAGTCTTTCTTAAGTTTCATTTTCTTATTTTGGAGGATGATAAAAATTTCCGTCTTTTCCACATGAAGTATACTGAAATGTTCTGTGACGGTAGCAGTGCAGACTCTGTCATCCAGGGCGGGAGGGGTGGACTTGGACCTGTTTAAAGGTTCATCGAGTGATGTTGGTCATCTGGGCGACGGGTGCTGAAGGCGTGCTTTTACATCCTGAGCCTTCCCCTCAGGCGCACCTGCTCCCCGGCACCTGGGCCAGGAGGGACTGGTCTGGTCCTTCCCCATCCTCACTTCTCCCTAGCTCGCCCTCCCTCCCTCCCTCCCTCTCTCCCTCCCTCTTTCCTTCCTTCCTTCCTTCCTTCCTTCCTTCCTTCCTTCCTTCCTAACACCTTTGTAGAGATATCATTTATGTAACATACATTTCACGCACGTAAAGTGTACAATTCAGTGCTTTTAGTGTGTTCACCCAGCTGTACCACCATCACCACAGAGAGAGGCCCAGAACTCATCAGCAGTGATTCCCCTTCCCTCGTCCCAGCCCCTGACAACTGCTGACGTACCTTTCGTTTCTATAGATCTGCCTGTTCTGGATGTGTCATGTAAATTGAATTATATGTGTGCTCCTTTGTGACTAGCTTCTTTGACTGACTGTGACGTTTTCAAGGGTCACCCATGTTGGAGCATCTCTTTTTATGACCTAATAATGAGTATTCCATCGTATGGATAGGCACATTTGATTTATCCATTCATCAGTTGATGGACATTTGGACTCTTTCCACATTTTGGCTGTTATGAATAATACAGTACAAGTTTTTTGTGTAGACATGTTTCCATTTCTCTTGGGTGTGTACCTAGAAGCGGAATCGCAGGGTCATGTGGTCAATGTTGGACCTTTTGAAGACCTGCCAGGCTGTTGTCCAGAGCGGCTGCACCTATTTTCACTCCCATCCACAGCGTGTGAGGGTTTCAGTTTCTCTGCATCCTCGCCAACACATATTATCTTTAAATTTTTGCCCCCCTCCTGGCTGTGAAGTGGTGCCTAATTGTGATTTTTTTCTTTTTTTTTTAAATTTTTTGGTCACGGCTTGCGGCATGCAGGATCTTAGTTCTTGACCAGGGATCGAACCCCTGCCCCCTGCAGTGGAAGTGCAGAGTCTTAACCACTGGACTGCCAGGGAAGTCCCTCTAGTTGTGATTTTGATTTGCATTTCTGTGGTGGCTAATGACGGTGAGCCTTCTTTTTGAAAGATTTCTGTGTACAGTGTAGGAAGAATGGGGTCGGAGGAGACTTAGAGAAACGTGTCTTCGAGGAGCGCTCCAGGCACTGCATTCCCTGACCCTCTGAATGGCTGTACCTGCAAACACCTCCCCTCTCAGAGCCAGAGCCATCTGTTTGAAACACTAGAACACAGACTTTCAGGAAGGCATACAGATGAATACAGGGAATGTAGACCACGTCCACAGTTGATGCTGTTGTGTTCTTTTCCTGGGCCCAGCTCTTTACTCTCACTTCCCCTGATCGTCACAGTTCTGAATTTTGCGGTTACCCCGCATGCAGTAGGATTTTTGACCACTCATGTATGTACCCAAAAATGATAGATTGTCTCATTTTTGCATTTAAAAAACTTCCTGTAAGTGGTGGTGTCGTACTGTGTGTATTCAACGTTTCACTATTATGTTAATGAACTTTCCCCATCTTGAATCTGGTGGCTGAAGTTCCTTCCTGTTTGCTGTGGTTGGTATTCCGTTATACGCATATGTTCTAGTTTGTTTATTCATTATTCAGTTGATAATGGACATCTAGATTTTTCTTAACATTTTTTCTCTTTGTGGTATTATGAACATCGCTGAACCTGTCTCCTTGTGTACCTGTGTAACTGTTTTTCCAGGGTGTGTAGCTGGCAGTGGAACTATGTCACGTGGATCTGCTTTTTAGAAGGAATCGTTAGGGTTCAGTGAATTACTGTAGTGTTTTAAAGCGGTACAATTTCTAAAAAAGTTTATTGGTTAATATATTTTTTAAGGAAAGATTTCATTATTTGAAAGGAGGTATGTGTATTAGTTGCCACTTATTCTTTAAAAAGGGCTTTAGTTGAAGCCTGTTTTCCTCTTTCCCTGTGCAAAACCGAATAAAAATGTAATTTTAATAAGATAAAATGAGGTTCCTTTTAGTCTGAGCTTGAACTTGGTTGGAACATTTTCTGCTCAGTAAACACAAGTGGTTTGCCCATGAAGAATTAATGCGTTTCCTGCTGTCCTGGGAGGGCAAGGCCTGCAGTATGTGATAATGCTGCAGACTTTGGTGAAAATGACATGCAAATGGTGGGTTGTAGACCAGACCGCCTGCTGGTTTGGAGCCGTATTGAATACATTTGCGCATAATGGAAGACTGCAGTTGTTCGAGGAAAGATAGATTGATAGTATTGGTAAATACTGTCTGTAGGTCACTGCAGTACTCACACTGCTATTATATGGTTATCTCATTTCATACACATTCTTATTTCCATTTCCGGGATGAGGAAGGTAAAGCTCGGAACAATTACTTGGTTAACGCTCTTATTGGAACTTGAACCCAGGCCTTTGGATTCTTAAAACTGGAAACGTTCTACCAAGGTCAGGGAGGCATCCATGGAAATTTCAGGAAAGGGACCACGACAGATGGGTGGTGCTTGACCTAAGCAGGCTGATACTTTTTTTTTTTGGCGAAAAAAAAGGAAAAAAGAAAAGAAAGCTCCTGGGTGTCACTGGGAAGTCTTGAAGGCTGCAGCCTGAGTCCCTCATGTGTCTAGCAGTTGGGTGCAGGCCGTCAGCCGGGACCCCCGCCAGCGCTGTTAGTTGTGGTGCCCACACATACGGGCCCTCCATGTGGCTGGTGTGGGCTTCCTCACAGCATGGTGGTCAGGAGAACCAAGTGGAAGCTGTATTGCCTTTTAAAAAACTTACATCTTTATTGAGATTCACATATCATAATTCACCTATTTTAATTCACATACGCCACCATTCACTCATTTAAAGTGTAAAATTCAATGATATTGTATTCAAAAAGTTGTATAACTCTCACCACAGTCAATTTTAGAACATGTTTATCATCTCAGAAAGAAACCCTGTACTCATTAGTGGTCACTCTGGCTTCCCACCCCACACCCCGGGAAACCACTAATCTTTGTGTCTCTATAGTATGATTTGTCCATTAGAGACATTTCATATAATGGAGTCATATGATAATGTGGGGATTTTTTGGTGACTGGCTTCCTGTACTCAGCATAATGTTTTCAGGGTCCTTTGTGTTGTAGCATGTATCAGCATTTCATTTTATAGCTGAGTAATCTTCCATTTTATGGGTATATCACAGTTTGTTCACCTATCCATCTAGGGTGCAACTTTTTTCTTCGCATGTGGTTATCTAGTTGTCCCAGCACCATCTGTGGAAAGACAGTTCTTTCTCCAGTGAAGGGTCTTGGCACCATTAAAAAAAAAAAAATCAATTGACTGTAAATGGGAGGAGTCTGCACTCTCAGTTCTATTCCACTGATCTCTATGTTTATCCTTATGCCGGCACCATACTGACTTGATTACTGAATCTTTTAGTAGGTTTTGAAATCTGGAGGAGTGAGTCCTCCAACTTCGTTCTTTTTCAAGAGTGTTTTAACCTGGTCATTCTGGGTCTCTTGAGTTTCCATGTGAATTTCAGGGTCATCTTACCAATTTCTAGGCAGAAGCTGCCTGGTATTTTGATAGGGATGCATTGAGTCTGTAGTGAATTTAGAGAGTGCTGTAGGCTTAACAATATTACGTCTTTTAATACAACATGGGTATTTTTCCATTGATTTAGGTTTTCTTTAAATTCTTTCAATAGTAGTTTTTAGTTTTCAGAGTATAAGTTTTATACATCTTTTGTTAATCTGTTCCTAAACTTTTCATTCTTTTTGATGTTATAATAAGTGGAGTTGTTTTTTTAATTTCGTTTTTGGATTGTTCATTGCAAATGTATAGAAATACAATTAATATTTGTATGTTCGTCTTGTATGTTGAGGCCTTGCTGAATTTGTTGTTTAGTTTCACTACTTTTTTAGTGAATTCTTTAGTATTTTCTGTATATAAGATTATATTATCTTGTTAGTTTTACTTCTTTGTTTCTAATCTGGATGCCTTTTATTCTCATTCTTGCCTAGTTGCCCTAAGACCTCCAGTACAATATTGAACAGAAGTGGGGAGAGTGGACATCCTTGTCTTGTTCCTGACCTTAGGGGGAAAACATTCAGTCATTCGCCTTAGGTGTGATGTTAGATATGGGTTTTTTGTAGATGTCTTTTATCAGGATGAGGACATTTCCTTCTATTACTAGTTTGTTGAACATCTTTATCATGAAGGGGTGTTGGGTTTTGTCAGGTGCTTTTTCTGTGACTATTGAAATCATTGTGTGGCTTTGTCCTTTTTCCTATTGGGATTTTCAGGTTTTAAGCCAGCCTTGCACTCCTTGGATAAATCCTGCTTGGTCATCATGTACAATCCTTTTTTAATGTTGTTGGATTTGGTTTGCTAGTATTTTGTTGAGGAGTTTTGTGCGTTTACTTATAGGAGATACCGGTCTGCAGCTTTTTTTTTTTTTTTTGGCCGCACAGCTGCGGGATCCTAGTTCCCTGACCAGGGATTCCCTGTAGTTTTCTTTTGTGATGTACTTGTCTGCTTTTGGTATCAGGGTAATTCTGGCCTCAGAATGAGTTGGGAAGTGGATGGGCTCCTGCTTTTCTCCCCTTTACCAGAACAGCTCTGCTTCTGCCTGTCCTGTGTTTTTCTGTAAACATTCTTTTGAAAAGTTGGTTTACTGCTAAAACACCCCCCTTCACACACAAAATGAAACCTCACAGGACAACAAAACTGGAGCTACATGTGTTAACACTGACACACAAAAAAACCATCTTGAGAGAAAATAAAGCTGCAAAAAGATATATAAAGATGTGTATATTATAAAATAATCTTAACTTAATCTTTACAAACATGCAGAATAATATCATAGGTTGCCTAGAGATGCACAAGTCTGCAGTAAAGGTATAAACACTTGTGTGAGAATTTTAAGTGTCAGATTCAGGTTGCTAGTGACCTCATAGGACAGTAGAATTGGGGAGGGTTTCAAATCTATTGTATGACAAAATGATAGGGTTTTTGTTTTTCCGGCCATGCAGCGAGGCTTGCAGGGGCTTAGTTCCCAGACCAGGGATCGAACCTGGACCCCACAGCAAAAGCACCAAGCCCTAACCAGGGACCGCCAGGCAAGCCCCCAAATGATAGGGTTTTGGATGGAGCTAAAGTGACGCTGTGGTGTTTGTGTGGGTATTTATGTTCTAGGTGCTATTAAGCTGGCCTTGCAACCTGCTAGCTGGGTGTGACCTTGGGCAGGCCACCTAAGCTTTCTGTCCCTCAGTTTCTCCATCTGTACGGTGGGGATAGCCATCTGCCTGCTGGGTCGTGAGGATAAGAGGAACAGACATGCTGAGTTTGGAATGATGCTGAATCTGTTCACACGGCTGTTATGCTCTGTGTTTTATCGTCTGCTGTATCTCATGCTGAAGAGCAAACAGGAGTCTGGAGCAGACTCGGAGGCTGTTGGGAAAGGCTGAAGCTGAGCGGTTGGCGCACAGTGGGGTGGGCGTGGTGTTGTCCCTCCCCCTTCCTGTGTGTTTCTTGCCTTTGGCAGAAGCTCCTCCTCCAGGGCCCCTCCAGGCCAGACGTGACCTCCCTGTGGGCCTTGCCCACCGCAGAGGTGTCCTCGCGGGGCAAGTGGAGGGTCACTGCCTTGCTTTCGGATCACGGCAAAGACAGGCCTCTTGAGAGCCCCTCCCGTCCTCTGTGGAGTGAGGGTTGGACTGGGGTCCTCAGGCCCCTCTGCACTCTGGTGTCCCAGGACCTCGAGGCAAGGTCTGCCCTGGCACTCGCCTTCTGCGCTCTCTAGTGACAGGCCACCAGCTGTGGCTTTCATTTCCCAACCGTTTCACCCTCTCCCGCGCTGTCAGGGTCTTATCGTGTTGTTCTCTTTGCTTGGAGCGTTCTGTCTACCTCCCTCTTCCTCTTCTTTTCATAGGTCTCAGTTTAAGGAATTTTTCCTCGAGGAACCTTCCTTTTCTGTAAGACTGGCTTTATGTACCCTTGTGGCGTGTTATTGTAGGAATTCTCATGGAGCATTGTAATGCTGGTTCGTTTTCTGCTATTATAAGTAAACTGCAAGGTCCTTAAGAGTTTGGACTATAGTGTGCTCATCTGTGCCTGCCCAGCACCCGTCATAATGCCCATCACAAAGTGGCATTGTCAAATGTTTGTTAAATTTTGCCGAGAAGTTTTAGGATGTAAAAAAGAGCATTTTACCTGATTTAAATATTGTGCTGCAGGCACAGGAATGGAAAACTGAATAGAAACTGCATAGGAAACTGCAAAAATGACCTATATATAATAATTTAATGTATTATTAAAGATGATATCCTCAAACCAGTGGGGGAAAGGGTAGGTTGTTTAATAAATTGGAATAGGTTACTTTTTAAAGAAGTTTCCTACTAAGTAGTATATAGCGAAATAAAATAAATTCTAGGCAACTGAAAACACGGGGGTAAAAAATGAAACCACAGAAATATGAAACACACTCATATTTATGCAGTCTTAGGTGTTATGGACTGAATGTTTGTGTGCCCCCAAATTTGTATGTTGAGATCCTAGCCCCCAACGTGATGGTGTTAGGAAGTGGGGCCTTTGGGAGGTGATTATGTCATGAGGGTGGAACCCTCGTGAATGAGGTTAGTGTCCTAACAAGAGAGACCCCAGAGGGCTCTTTCACCCATTCTGCCATGTGAGGATATAGGCAGAAGATGTCTGTCTGCACACCGGGAAGGGAGTTCTCCCCAGACACTGAAAGTGCAGATGCCTTGATCTTGGACTTCCCAGCCTGCACGGCCGTGAGACTTTGATTATAAGCTGCTTAGTGCATGGTATTTTTTATTATAGCACCCTGAATGGACTAGGGCAGTAGGGGGTGGGCTTTTCCAAGTATAGTCCTCAAAGCAGAACCCTCCGTAAAGGATAAAAGTGTGATGACTTAACATAAACCTTTAAGCCTCCCGCATACCAGGAAAACAGATTTGCTACCTGTATTAGTTTTCCATTGCTGCTGAAACAAATTACCACAAACCTCCTGGCTAATAACACGTATTTATTATCTTACAGTTCTGGAGGTCAGAAGTCTGCACACAGGTCTCACTGGGCTAAAACCAAGGTGTCGGCAGGGCTTTCTGGAGTCTCTAGGGGAGAAACCATCTCCTTAGCTCACTAGCTTCTCAAGGCTGCCTTGACTATGGCCCCCTTTCTGCATCCTCAAAGCCAGCTGTGCAGCCTCGCTCTGAGCCTTCCTCCATGGTCATGAGCTGCCCCCAGACCACAGCCGGGGAGGTTTTCCACTTAAGGACTTGTGATTAGATTGAACCCACCTGAATAACGCAGTATGCTCTCCCAAGTTGTGTGCCCTTAGTCACATCTAAAAAGCCCCCTCTGCTGTGTTGTTACCGAGTCTAAGCTGGTACTGCCCGCTGCACAACAGGCCAGTAATCGAGAGAAAAGTTGTTGGGACAGGGAGTAGCGACTTTATTCAGAAAGCCAGCAGACCAAGAGGATGGTGGGCTCGTGCCCCAAAGAGCCAGCTTGCCTGAGTTAGAACTCAGGCTCCTTTTATACGAAAAGGGGAGAGGGTAAAGTGAAACACTTCCTGGTTCCCGTCAGCCCCCAGAGAGGATGTGTTCATTTCTTCCTCCCTGCAGTCCTTCACAGGTGGGCCTGGGCAGGAGGTTTCCTGTGAGCTAAACAGAGGTATTTTAGCTTAACGCTCATTACCTGGGAGGCAGGGTTCCCAGAGATGGGCCACTATGTGTAATTTAAGCTTACAGGCAACATCCCTTTAGTGATGGACTTGTGATAGAATATAAAAAGGTTCTTGTGTATTACTGTTCCCCACTGTCAGCATCCATTCAGCGGTCTTGTGGGGAAAGGAATGAAGACCATTCTGCTGAACGGAAGTGATGAATATCCCTTAGAATTTTTAGTTAGTCCTTTTTATCTACAACTAGTTGAACCCGACGAAACCTCTTAGCACTCTGTTGTCTAGATCCTCCCGCCTGGGCACACACCTGCAAGGCCTGCCATACAGTATTCTAAAGGGGCTTAATTTAAGCCTGCTTCTGGGAGCCACTGATCTGTAGCAGCGCAACCGGCAAGGCCTTATCCCAAGTTCAGTGTCTCGCGACATGTTCTAGCGACGTTCCTTTTTAATGTATGATTCATTTTCTTGCTTTTTCCTGTTGATTATGGTCTCCAGGATGAATGTAGTTTTAATGCCGTCATCCAGATCAGGGGATAATTTCCCTACAGAGGGCTTTACCCACATCAGAGATCTTCTGTCCAGGTGGCATATGTTTCCACGCATCCTGAAAGAGCGTCCACACAAACACTACCAGCTTGTCTGAAATTTCTTGCAGTTTAAGGCATTTGCGGAGAGTCTGTCTTTCAGTCCTCGGTGGGGCAGGTTCCTCTGTGTTGAGTCCCTATCTGGGAGGTCTGACAGCAGGCTCTGGGTTATTTTTAAAGACCTTGGGGGAAAGAGCTCTGTCTCCTTTTCTGGGATTTTCATGAGCTCCATCTGTAGGCGTAAGGCGTGTTCTGGGGGAATTCCCTGGCGGTCCAGGGGTTAGGACTGCGCTTCCACTGCCGCGGGCCCGGATTTGATCCCTTGTTGGAGAACTAAGATCCCACGAGCTATGCGCTGCGGCAAAAAAAAAAAAAAAAAAAAAAAAAAAAAATGTGTGTTCTGGACTCTGATGTCAAGGCGTTTTGGTGAAAAACTTCAGGGTGAGGTCTGTCAGAAAGACAACCAGCTCACTTCCCACTGTCGGTTTTCCCCGGGGCTCCTGTGGGGAGTTAGGCGCCTCAAGTCCAAGGAGCCCCTGGGCCTCTTCCGAGCGTCCCTGTCTTTCTACCGGGCGAGGGGCTCCTGCTCTGACTGTTTTCTGTTTTCCAGCGTTCCTCGTCCTCACAGCGCGCTGTTCTTTCCCCAGTGAGGGCTCACCCCTCCTTCCGGGAATCCAGCGCCACTGCCAGAGAAGTGGCGTGTCGTCTTGCGTCTTCTTTCTTCTGTCGTTGTTCCCTGTTGAATACTTTAAAAGCAACATCTACCAATCGAGGAGGGTTCATTCCAAATTCACCACCTCATTTCTGCAACTTTGTCCTGATATCTGAAGCGCTTTGCTCCAAAATGTAAAATTTACCATTCTGATATTTCCAGGGACCTTAGGATCTGCATTAGTATGACGCCTGTAGCCCTGATAAATCCTCTCCAGAAATTCAGAGGGCTTCATTTGTTTTGCTGAGTTTCTTGAATGTTGTTCGAACTCTTTAGCTTTGGTTTCCCTTTCAGAGCCCTGCCGAAATGGGGCCTTCCTCCCTCACTGGGGTCCCCCTTGGCTCGGCTGTGGTGGGCTTCAGGTGCAGAGGATCCTTCCTGTACCCAGTTAAAGAAGTCTGAGAAACCCAGCCAGCTGGTCATTTGCATTTAGTCCCCCTATGAGATAATGGCATAGGGGAAATAGTCATGATGTCCCGGAAGTGGCTCCTGGCCCAAATTGGGTGCCCTGTCGGGTCTTAGATGGCGATACCAGACCGAGTCCCTGTGCCCCAGAAGCTAACACAGGCTTTTCTAATTGATCCCAGAAGGAGGGGAGGTCCTGAGCCCCAGTGTCGGGAACGGGAGGTAGTGGACGGGGTGGATATATTGGCAGAACGGCCAGAGTGGCTGGGACGCCAGCTCAGCCAGAGGAGTGAAGGTTTGAAGCCGTGTGTGCTCGTTCTCATTCCCTTCCTTATTTTCCCTGATAACAGTACCAATGCTTGCACAGAAAGGATTCCGTCATTCTTCCCTGCTTTTTTCCACAAAACAGCTATAGAGTCGCTCAAGAGCCACTTAAAACCATAGATAGCAATTGATCATCTAACCATTAAAAGGATGCCTTTTTGCTTTGGCATCAACCAACTGGGATTGCAGTGCAGTTGAACAAAAACCTGATTACTGCTGTGGCAAACAATTTAAGATAATTTCTATAATTATGACTGTTATCTCTACCAGGATATACCAGAATTTTAGGAGTTCCGTATAGTTTCTAGAATATATTCATTTACCCATGTGATACGATCTAAGAAGTTTATCGTCACTCGTCTGACAGTGCCTCTCCTGCAATTCAACACACCACATAAGCTCAATGAGTTTAATATTCCTCTCTCTGAGACGGACAGAAAACAAGTAATTTGAGGTGTTCCAGGGACCCTCCGGAAAATCCAAAAGTTAGCCAGAGGTCAAATGAACCCCACTTAGAACTTGATTTTTGGGAAGTTTGTCAAAAATGTCAAAGCGTTTTAAACCAGTGATAATAAAAGATCTCAATGGCAAATACAGATCACTTAAACTCATTCTTTTACCAAAAGCAGTTCAATATTCTAAGAAAACTTTGTCCTCTTAGAGAACCAAATTCAGGTCTTGTACCACTTTACCTCTGAGATTTTAATTAAGTTCAATCTTATCTTAGAACTTAGTTTAGTTTTGAGTTACAGAAATCTGGAGAGACTATTCCAGACAGACATTCCCAGAACATTATTCCTGCAGAGTTTACCCAAAACTCTGTACTTCATTTACCTCTATCTTACTTACTTGAAAGCTTCGTCACACTGTTATTTTTCTTGCTGACAAACTTTATAACAGGGATAGGGTCTTATTTGATTTCTAGTAAACCCAGGTACAATGAAAGTATTCTACTTAGTGGTGATGACTCTAAAGTCATATCTGTATCAAACCAACAGGCTTAAGCTAACCTTAACACCAGATGTTAATACTGAGTATTTCCTAGATCACGTGAACCTGAAACTCATTCTGGCCAGTTTCTTTTATATTTGAATATTTATAAGCACTTAATTTCCTTTAAGCCAATTAAATAGAGCTCTTTTACGGATTAATTTTGGCAGTGCCACACATCTATAAAACATGTGCAAACACAAACACAGGGACCTCATAGTTCCCATTCGAAAATTTTAGCCGTGAGTCAGGCACAAGAATGTAAAACCCATGAGTTATAGAAGAGGCTGGGCTCAAACTGGGTTTCGGGCAGATCAAGGCCGCCTGTCTACTATAGCTGAACCCTCTTTGCTAGTATTTATGGAAAAGACACTTCTGTTTGTTTGTAGCTTTTGGTGATTTTAGGAACCAAGTGGAACCTTTCTCTTTTTCCTCGAATGTCCCACTCTTGGACAAGGACGGGTTTTTTTTCCTGTTCCTTTCCTCCATTTAATATCAGTAAAAGTTTTAAGTATCACAAAACTGATTTGGCTGTTAGTGGAGAAACAGTACCAAACAAAATGAAACAAAAAAACCAAAAGAACAAACAAAATCCTAAATAAACCCTCAAGTTTGGTCGTGGGGTTTTACATATACCAAGGACACAGGAGACCATAAACGGCGTAATAAACACAGCAAGAGTAGCAGTACAGGGTGCACAGGGTCCCAAGAGAACCCTTTCTAACCCCCCTGTGGAGATCCTAACAGGTACTGTGGCCACACGTTGTTACAATATCATCTTCCACTCACCCATGCTTCAGAGCTGTATTCAGATCCCTTATCCAAAATGCACCTCAGAGGACTTTCTTTGGGGATAGTTGAGACATTACTCCCTTTTCAAGACAAAACGCAAAGGGCACACACCAGTGCTAGCACCCAAAGAAACCAACGAGCCGGTTCACAAATCGGGTAGGAGTCCAACAGCTCCTCCCACTCTCCGACAGGGTACTCCCCTCAAATACAAAGCAAACTGGCTTAGTCCGGTGACAAAGCCCCA
Source organism: Leucopleurus acutus (assembly GCF_964270905.1). Lineage (NCBI taxonomy): Eukaryota > Metazoa > Chordata > Mammalia > Artiodactyla > Delphinidae > Leucopleurus > Leucopleurus acutus. The sequence goes on from NC_139152.1 coordinate 100,805,670, forward strand.
AATGGAGAGGAGATAAAGTTTCTGGCTGTGCACACCGGAGCGCCGTAACCCTACTGTATGGAGCCCGTCGGCCCCCAGAATGTCGATTCCTTGATCCAGCTGCCAAGCGCTGGGGTAGCCGGTGTCGTTTCAGGGAACTGTGGACGGCAGATCCTCAGGGTAAGTGGTCCCGCCAGCTTCCAGGGCCTTACCCGGAAGTTCCCCGACTGGGCGGCTGGCCACGAGCAGCAGGGCTCCTAGATGGCTCCCCCAAATCTGTCACCGAGTTCAAGCTCGTACTGCTCGCTGTGGGACAGGCCGATAATCGAGAGGTGCGTTGTTGGGACAGGGAATAACGACATGATTCAGAAAGGCAGCAGACCAAGAAGATGGTGGGCTCGTGCCGCAAAGACCCATCTTGCCTGACTTAGAATTCAGGCTCCTTTTATACGAAAAGGGGAGGGGGTAAAGTGAAACACTTCCTGGTTCCCGTCAGCCCCCAGAGGGGATGTGTTCATTTCTTCCTCCTGCAGTCCTTCACAGGTGGGCCTGGGCAGGAGGTTTCCTGTGAGCTAAACAGAGGTATTTTAGCTTAATGCTCATTACCTGGGAGGCAGGGTTCCCAGAGATGGGCCACTATGTATAATTTAAGCTTACAGGCAACATCCCTTTAGCGATGAACTTGTAATAGAACACAAAGGTTCTTCCCTATGACAGTGCGAGGTGACACGTTCACAGGTGCTGGGCTTGGGAGGTGACATTTTTGGGGCCCTTATTCTGCCCACCTCACTGCCTCAGTGACAAAGGAATCCTTTGTTTACAGAGAGGTTTTTACAAATCAGTGAGAAAAGGGTGAACAGCCCCTTAGAAAAATGGACAAAGGGTCCAAACAGGCATTTTACAACAAGAAGCAGCACAGATGAACAAAATATGTTTCAAGATCGCTCAGCCTCTCCAATCATCGAGAAGGTGCAGAAGCAGCACTGAGACCCCTTTTCTCCCATCAAATAGCAATGATTCATGGTCCCTACTGTGGGCCCTTGAATAACACGGGTTTGAACTGCGTGGGTCCGCTTACACGCGGGTGTTTTTCAGGAGTAAATACTATAGCCCTGCACCATCTGTGTGGGCTGAAGCTGTGCGCACAGAACTGCAGGTAGGAGCAACCGGAGGGCCGACTGGAGGAAACGCTCAGATTTTCGACTGTGTGGCGGGTCGGTGACCCCACATACCGCATTGTTCAGGGGTCAGCCGTTTATACGTGCATCCTTTATGTCCCAGGCCTTCCTTCTCTGGGACTTTATCCTGTAGAAGTTATATTTGTGTGAAAGTATTGTCCCCAGAGAAGTTTATTGCTGCTTTTATAATCACACACAATTTTAAACAAGTTAAATATCTCACGGTCAACACTGATTAAACCAATTACCCTGTAACCATATGGTGGGACAGTGTGAAATTAGAGGGGAGATTGTCCAGGGAGGTGGTACTCATTGTTAAGATTTGTAAAAAACTTACAAAACTTGAAAATAATTATAGATTTATGGGAGTTGCAGAGAAAGGTATGGGAAAGTCCCATGTGCCCTCAGTATTATGTTTTTAAATGTGTATGAGCTGCATGTATTTTTCGTGTGTATCGCATAATGTATGTATAAAGATAAAGTAAATGTATTTAAGTAAATTGAAGAACAGTAATATGGGGAAATAGTTGTGATACATGACTAAGTAAACAAGGTAGGATTTCATTCATTCTGTTTTAAAAAGCCAAGAAGACTTCATCTATCTCCTAAACACCTGAGTGTCTGTGTTTGTCTTTGCATACACGCACCCTGCAAGGCTCCGCCCCAGTGTGGCAGTGGCTGTCTGCCCCGCGTGGGCCGCACCAGCTAGGGCTCTGGTACCCACGGCGGCAACAAACGGGCTTGTTTATTTCATGCCATGAAGTCCGAGGTCCAAGGTTGGGCTGGCAGCTCTCAAACCTGCTGGAGACCCGCGCTCTCCCCATCTCCGCCGCCAGCCCCCACCCCACTGCCCTTCTCCAGGGAGGCTTTAGTTTTAACTCGTGTTTATTTCTCTTGGGGGCAGGATGGCTGAGACACCTCTCGGCCTCATATGTGTGTTCCGGGCCAGAAGAAGGGGAAAGCTAAGGGCCAGGGGTGTGCCAGCTAAGCGTTTCTCCTTTGTCTCTTTCTGACCGGCCCCGGGTCCCGCGGCCGCCCCTGGCTGGGCGTCGAGAGGAGGAAGGGGGGGCGTGGGTGGGGTCGCTCCACTGACGAGTGTGCTGGCAAGTTACTCTGTTTCCGTCTCTTTTCCAGATCTACTCTGATGAACACAGACTTTATAGTGAAACCATGAAGTCTTTTAGCAAAATTATATTTCTCTTCTCTGTAATTCTGTATTCCATCTTTAGACAGAATGGTACCAGAGGAGAACTTCCCAACGGGCGTTTCATGGTCCGTCTTTTAGTCCGAGGGCAGAGGCTGCGGGGAGCCTCACCAGCTCCCATAGTCGATGCCCGAGGCTCTGTGCTGACGCCCTTGGGGCTGTGGGTCCCTCAGTGAGGCCCGTTCGCAGGGAGGCTGAATGCCCTGCTTGTGTGCGGGTCGTGGGCTTGCACGGCGCTATTCATTCCTTCCAGACACGCCCTCGGGACCCTGCGGTGGCCGGAGTTGCTCCCTCGGGCGTGGGTTTGAGGAGCTGGCCTTCTTCCTGGGTCAGTGGGGGGCTCCTGGGAAAGCCGAGGAGAAGCTAATTTGTTTTCCTTTCTTTCTGAATAGCATCCAGCATGTGTATGGCGCCCAGCACCCCCCATTTGATCCACTGTTACATGGCACGTAAGTGACGCCTCAGATCTCGCAAGGCTGTTCTCATCTAGGCCAGGTTTTGGGGGGCTGTGGCGACCCCCCCAGCTCCTTGGAATTCTGAGGGGGAGGAAAGTGGCCTTTCACTCAGCCAACACACATCAAGCAGTTGCTTTGTGTGAGGCGCTGCTGGCCTTGCATAGCCCATCCTCGGAGGAGGGCAGACGTGGAAGCCACGGCCCAAGGTGGGCAGCCTGTGCGGGGTCTCGGGCTGCCCGTGGGCCAGGGCGGGGCTGGCAAGTCTTTGTGAGCTTAGATCGGGAGAACACACCAAAAGCAGCAACAGCAAAAGGACAAATTGGACGTCATCAAAATTAAAACCTTTTGTGCTTCAAAGGACACACCATCAAAAAAGTAGAAAACCTGCAAGAGAAGTCTTTTGCAAACCACGTAGCTGATAAGGGGTAGTTGACTGTCCCTGCTCTCTGCCCACCGCCTGCAGCTTGCTTGCCCGTGTCTGGGCTCCTCCAGCAGGGGCGGGTGTGGGGCAGGGGTGGCCCTGGAGGACCACACGTGTCGGATGAGCTCCCGACACTCGGTGGGGCCAGTGTTGTGTGTCGTCATGCTGTGGGCATCCTTGAAGTTGTCCCGTGGCCAGATCCACCTGCCAAGGGCCTGTGTCCCGCGAACAGTCTCTCCTGACCCCACCGCCAGCTGCTGCCGTGAGAGGTCTGCCAGGGTGTCGGGCCGAGAGAGTCTGTGGGGCAGGGCTGGGCACTATCGCTGGGCAGTGCTGTGTGTCCTTGTGCGTTGGTCTGTGGGGCGAACGCTCGGCGAGACCCCCAGAAGACCTCCTCCTTCCCTGTCACTGCATCCTGTGAGCTCGTCTCATTCTGGATGTCTCCGCGTCGTGCCTGCTTTCTCACCTCACTCGGCTCGCCTGTGTGCCTTTTCACCTGGGCCCCGCCCGGCCGGGGTGGCCGCGCCCCGCCCCCCGAGGCGCAAGTAAGAGCTGCCTTTGCTTTGCAGCTTGCTCGGGGCCCCGCCCAGGGTGCCCACCACGCCGGCGAGGGCCAAGCGCGGCAGCACCTTCCAGGAGTTTGAGCGCAACACCAGCGACGCCTGGGATGCCGGCGAGGATGACGACGAGCTCCTGGCCATGGCGGCCGAGAGCCTGAACACCGCGGTCGTCATGGAGACGGCCAACCGGGTCCTGCGCAACCACAGCCAGCGGCAGGGGTGCCACAAGCCGCCGGGGGCTCTGGGGCCCGAGCAGAAGCCAAAGCCTTCGGTGGAGCCTCCTTTGGTCCCGAGTGGTGACCTCCGGCTGGTGAAGTCTGTCAGCGAGAGCCACACGTCCTGTCCCGCAGGTGGGAGGGGAGGGCTGCAGAGATGGGGCCCATCTCCAGAAAGCGGGGCTGGAGGCTGCTCACCGGGGTGGGGAGGGCCCCATCCTCCCATACAGCAAGGGTCCCCGCCCTGGGGCTCCTAGACCCGAGCGGCAGCGGGCCTTCTGGGCAGCAGAGGCAGCGCACTTTCTCTGGTCCTCCTGGCCGAGTGCGTCTCCCCTGCAGATGGAGTGGCCGGCTGGGAGCTTTCGTGGGCTGCTTGGGGGACCCCGCCCTTGTCAGGACGCCCTGGCTGCTCCCGGGGGTGTTTCCAGGCCAGCGGCCGGGCCAGCTGCCCGTTCCGGGGCTGGACCTCCCTCGGCCGCTTCTGACGATTCCCTGCAGGACACAGAGGCGTGGGCTCAGGGTCTGTAGGGGTGGGTCTCTGCTCCGCCCCTAAACTCCGCCAGGGTAAGCTCACGTCTGCACCTCGTATCCACGTGCCTGGCACCGCCTTCCTCACTTCTGCTCGTTTTGTGTTGGAGGGGCTGAGATAGAAAACAGCGCAGTTGTTAAATGAGCATCTGCGATGGGTGAGACACTGTCCTCTGGGCTCGGGCTGCCCCAGGGGACAAGCTGAATGGAAGTCCTTGCCCCGTGGAGTGTCCGTTCTGGCGAGGGGGACAGACAGCAGCCTACACACGATGTGTGAGGAGGCACGAGGGCTCGAAGGTGACAGGTGCCAGGGGTCAGAACGGAGGTGGGAAGCGGTCCCCAGAGCAGGGTGGGGTCTGGGCTATGGTCCTAAATCGGGCAGTCAGGGCACCTCCCAGGGGAGGCAGCAGTATTAAGGAGGTGGGGAGGTGATTGTGGGGGTCTGGGGTCAGGGGGGCCAGCAGTGCAGCTGCACACCCTCTAATCCCTCTCCCTAGGGTCTCCTGGGGGTTAGGGTGCTCGCCCCGTGCTTACAGATAAGAAAGTGAGATCATCACCGTAGCCTAAGGTTACCTGCTGGTAGTTGCAGAATTAGGTTTCATACTTAGGTCTAGTTTTCAAAAACGCTTTCCAGAAATTAACTTCTAAAATTTTACAGTCTTCTTAGGTGTGAATTATTTCATTTGATCCGTTTTTGTATTGGAACGTGAACCATTTTTCTTTAAAATAGGGTGAACTTTGAAGTATTAGAGCTTAAATACGGAAGGACATCCAGTTAGGGCTTTTACAGGTTGATGGAACGTTCCTGTGACTCGTGACGGGCACTCTGACCACCTCCTGTGCGCCCGAGCCGGGTAGGCGTCCCCAGGCACCGAGTTCCTCCTGCTGTGGGCTCTGCAGCTGATGCTGCGACCCTGCGAGCCGCAGAGGCGGGACCACGTCCAGGTCCTCTTTGTTCTTCCTGGGTGTCCTGGGCAGTTACGGAGATGCTGGTGATGTAACCCGAGCTGTCCTCAGGGCCTGCTGCCCATGGGGCGTGGCAGCCACGCCCGTCCCCGCACAGGGATGCGCTGCCCGGGGCCGGGGCCTCTGCCTTGGGTGAGAGACCTTTGAGGTCCATTTGACTTTACTGCTCCTGTGAGCAGCGCTTTGGAATTCTGAATGTCCTGGAACGTTCCACCGCGGGGCATGGTGCAGTTAGAGTGTGGCTGTGTCTCTGCCAGCGTTTGTGCCACTGCCCGTCCCAATCGTGAGCCCCCACGGGGAGCAGATGTCACCCTGTGCGGTGTCCGCAGGGCCTCCCTGCTGCCGTCGGCTTTGCCCTTCAGCCCTGGGGAGATGGCGGCCTCAAAGCTCAGTGGTGGTGGAGTGTGGGCTCGTAGACTGGCTTCCCCGGGCCTTCACTTCACCTTCTGGCTGTCTATTTCTTAATGAATGTCTGAGACATCTGTTGCCTTTGTACCTGAAGTCAGAGGCACTTTGCTTGATTTCGGGTACCACTGGGTTAATGGCAAAGCGTGTCATTGGCTGGGTAGGGCTCAGCGGGCATTGGCCAGGCGAGGGCTGTCCCCATAGCTGACCGTGACCCAGCCGCGAGCGGGTCTCGTATGGACACCAATGGGTGGCGGTTAAAGCACACTCTCGGGGGCCCTGGAGGTGGGGCGTTGACGTGTTTTCCACTCGCGGTGACGGGAGGCCTGGCTGTAGACCTGACTGTTTCCTTGGGGGCCGCTGCTGCTGCTTTACCTTCCAGATCCCACCAGCCCCGCCTTCGAATGGGGCTCAGGGGCAAGTGGGGCCATTAGGGTCTGAATAAAGTCACACGGAGCAACTCTGCGATCGCAGATAGATAAAAGCGAGCACGTTTGCTCCGCGCTGCCGCGGGCCCCGCCCCTGCTGCGGCGCCTCCTGCAGACTCGCGGGGGCCACTGGGAAGAGCAGGTCCCCGGGAGGGAGGGGAGCTCTGAGTCCCGCCACCTCTGCCTTCCCCTCAGCACTCCAGCCTGTCCTCGCAGAACCCCGAAGCGGGAGGTGCTCTCAGCGCTGCGCCACGTTTGCAGGCTTTTCTGGAAGTGTAACTGGGCCAGACTCTGCCCGGAGGCCTGGGCCATCGTGCTCCTCGGTGCCCTGCGGGCCCCCTTGGGAGCCTTGCCCGTGTGTTTGCTGTAAAGCATGGCAGCTCCCTTCTGACAGCTGCTGCCGGAGGCCAGCCTTAGCATTTTCGCTTCACGTTGTTTGCTCCTTGCCCCATTTCCCGGAGCTTAGTTTTTACTGTACTTTTTTTTTTTTAAATTAATTAATTAATTTATTTATGGCTGTGTTGGGTCTTCGTTTCTGTGCGAGGGCTTTCTCTAGTTGTGGCAAGCGGGGGCCACTCTTCATCGCGGTGCGCGGGCCTCTCACTACCGCGGCCTCTCTTGTTGCGGAGCACAGGCTCCAGATGCACAGGCTCAGTAGTTGTGGCTCACGGGCCTAGTTGCTCCGCAGCATGTGGGATCCTCCCAGACCAGGGCTCGAACCCGTGTCCCCTGCATTGGCAGGCAGATTCTCAACCACTGCGCCACCGGGGAAGCCCCGTTTTTTTTTTTTTTTTAAGTAAATTAATTTTTGGCTGCGTTGGGTCTTCGTTGCTGCACGTGGGCTTTCTCTAGCCGCGGCGGACGGGGGCTACTCTTTGTTGCGGTGCGCGGGCTTCTCATTGTGGTGTCTTCTCTTGTTGCGGAGCATGGGCTCTAGGTGCTTGGGCTTCAGCAGTTGTAGCACGTAGGCTCAGTAGTTTCGGCTTGCAGGCTCAGTAGTTGTGGCACGCAGGCTCAGTAGTTGTGGCTCATGGGCGTAGTTGCTCTATGGCATGTGGGACCTTCCTGGACCAGGGCTTGAAGCCGTGTCCCCTGCATTGGCAGGTGGATTCTTAAATACTGCGCCACCAGGGAAGCCCTTTACTTTAAATTTCAGTTTTGGAAGATGCGATTGCTCAATGCAATCTGGGCCCGGGGGTCTACAGCCTTTCAGGGCCTCTTGCTTGTGGGTCCCGTGCTGGTCCCTGGAGGCTCTTTGTCAAGTGACCTGAGGGCCCTCTGCTCTTTCCTTTGCCTGTCCCCAGTCCTGGGTGCTGGGTGCCGCGCAGTGTCACTTCAGGCCCTCTTGTGGGTCCTTGTGGGCAGCCCTTCAGTCTGTCTCAGGTCAGTGGTGCCTGGGTGAGGGCTGGGCAAGCTTGCACTCTGGTGGCCCCTCGTCTCCACCTGCAGTGGGGGATCTAGCTTCTTCTGCTTTCTCTGGGTGACGGTCCTTGCCTGACCTCCCTCCTGGGGCTCGGGGAGACCTGGGATGTTCAGACAGTCCTCAGCACCTCCATGGGCTTCATGCTCCCTTCACGTGTGCCTTGGTGGCTTCCCTCCATGCCAGGCCCGGGTGACCCGTGCAGGCATCCTCCCCCCTGCCCTGCACCAGCATATCCTCGGGGCGCGTCACCCAGGCAGGCCCAGACCGTTGGCAGCCCTGACAGACCTGGTCTATGGTTGTGTGGTTGTCAGTGTCTTGCTTTTCGTGGGGTGCGTCTGTTTCACTGGGGAACACCCCTCCACCAGGAGGGCCGGCACGCTCCATGGGTGTGAGCTAGGTTCATTTTATCCCTCAAGAAACCAGGTCCTCGCTGCTCGGTGATGGCAGATCCACGGAGGGAGAGCAGTGAGGCATGTGTGAGGCCTCCTTAGTGGTGGGCGTGGGTGTGGGTGTGTCCGGAGCCTCACCTCTGTTCTCTCCCGCTCCCTCTGCAGGAAGCGCCAGTGATGCCGTCCCTCTGCAGAGATCCCAGTCTCTCCCGCACTCGGCGACCGTGGCACTGGGTGGGGTGCCCGAGCCCAGTACCCTCAGCAGCTCAGCCTTAAGTGAAAGAGAGGCCTCCCGGCTGGACAAGTTCAAACAGCTCCTCGCTGGCCCCAACACAGACCTCGGTGAGTCCCCTGTGGGCGAGGCCACGCCGCTGTGCCTCGTTTCTAAAGGGGGTGCAGCTCTGAAGGCCAGTCTGCTGCCATTTAACGTACTTGCTCCCCGTGTAATTCACCTGGTGAGAGGTTGATCTGTTGTGTTTCATGCCAGTAGGTCACTAAGACGAGAGACGTTTGTCCTGAAAGTTTACTGTCAACGTGTTTATTAATGTGCTTCCTCTGCAATTCGATCAGCATTTTCTGATCTGTTTTCCTTAATGCCCAGTTGCACTCTTCTGGCTTCTTAGCACTGCCTTGGGGAGCTCTGCAGGGCCGGCCAGGTGGACGTCCTTGTCCTTCATAGTGGTCGTGGGGCCGGCGATCCGGGCCGGTGATGGACGTCCTGACCGTGGCTGACTTTGTACCTTCCTGCAGGGGCCCAGTGGGTCTGCGTAGAGTGTGAGCACTGCAGGGGGCAGGGGGCAAGACAGGTCTTGGGTGGAGGGGCCAGCAGGGGACAGGACAGTCACAGGCGTGGTTCTCATGGGTCATGATACCCGCTTGGACGCTCTGCAGCCAGGCTGAGGCGTGCTTGCTTTCAAGTTCTGCTGGAATTCCACTCAGATCTGTGTTCTTCTATTTATGGATCTCATCCCTGTTGAGTGCCACTCTGCACTGGGCGTTCTGCCCGATGCCGGAGCTTTCGGGAGGGTGGAGGTGGCTGTAGTCCCTCTTGGTTGCGCTCCGCGGGCTGGGCGCCACGGCGGGCAGTGCCCCGCGTGGCCAGCAGGTGGCGCGTGAGGCCCGCGGAGGGAGGCGGCCGCGGCCCAGGACGAGCCTGCGGAAGCCGAAGCCGCGGGCCTGGTTCGTGAGGCCGGAGGAGGGCGTCCTTGGAAAGATCCTGCAGCTCGGAAGGAGCTGCTCCAGCCCGGGTGCCGTTCTCACCGTGGGTGTTTTCTTCTTAGTTTTGTTCAGTTTTTGCCTGCAGAGTCGCATGGCACAGAGATTTGGGCCGGCTGTCTTTGGTAGGTGCAGAGGGAAGATGAGCCCTTTCCCTTCCTCAGCTCGCCTCTCCCCCTTTGCCCGGTTCCAGGTGTCATCTTCCAGAGATGGTCCGCGCACATGTTGTGTTAAACTTTTGATTTCGACGTGATTTCAAATTTACGGAAAAGTTGCAAGAACAGCACGAGCGCCCCCGTACGCTCCTTGCCCAGATTCACCGGTTGTTTACGTTTTGCCCCATTGCATTCTGTGTGTGTGCGCTTACGTGCAGACATGCTGTTCCTGAACCGTTTGAACCATCTGCCCCGCGAGACTTCATTATTTCCTAAGAACAAAGACACCCTCTCGATGTTGTCATGATATCGCTGTCAAAGTCAGGAAATTAAACATCCACGCGGCACTGCTCTCTAACGCACGGCCCACGTTCACATCTTGACGCTTGTCCCAGTAGCACCCATGATACCTTTCTTCCTCGTCCAGAACCCACTGCGGGATCACGCGTGGCGTTCAGTTGCCACGTCTCTCGTCTTGTTAGCTGGAGTGATGCTCCGGCCTCGCCTTGTGGTCTTGGAAGAGCGTAGGCCCTTCGGAGTGTCTTGTTTCACGTTCCCCTGGTGAGATTTGGGCCGGCTGTTTTTGGTAGGAACAGCACTTAATTGCTTTGCCTTCTTGGTCGTCGTAGCAGGAGGCCAGGGTGCTGGTTTGTCCTGAGGTCGATGAAGCCAGCTCTGATCCCTGCTTCAGGGGGTGTCTGCCAGTTCTTCCCCCCAAAAAGTTACTCTTGTTCCTTTGGTGATTCAGAGGTGATGTGTAGGGAGGTCCTTGGGTCTGTGTGTCGCTACATACACTTTTTTCTTTCCTCTCCATACGAATGGTAACGCTGTTCTGCTCACCTTTTAGATTTAACCATGTATTCCCCGATAGTACTAGGGAGAGGCTGTGGCCCCTGTGTGGGGTCGGCAGTGAGCCCGTCTGTCTGCGGCCGCCACTTCGCTGCCCCTCCCGAGGGGCCCTTAGGGTTTTCCTGACTTGCTCTCATTACAGACGCAAGAGCTGTTCTTCCGACAGAAGAAGAACACCTGTTCCTCACCCTGACCTGACATTCCTGGAGCATCCCTGGCCGTGGGGAGCTCGGGGAGGGAGAGCTTGGGGGCCTCGGTGCGTGGAAGTCTCATGCTCCGAGCCCGATGGAAGGGGACCGTGCGTGAGGAGCGGAGTGCTGCGCGTGGGCAGCGAGGGTGGGGCTCCCGGGGCAGCTGCCCGCGTGGCTTCCTCTGCACGTGCCCTGGAGCGAGCCTCGTAGCCTCCAGGCCTCAGCCTGCACGTTCACCTGCAGGTACAGCGGTGGCAGCACAGGTGTCCCCCGCTTTACACCGCCTCGCTTTCACGGAAGCCCTACTCAGTACCTGTTTCCCTAACGGAAGGAAACCCGGAGAGGGTTTTTTTGCTTTCATGAAAAAAAGTGAAAAGCAAAAATTGCGTCTTCACTTCACGCCGTTTCAGCTTATGTAAGATTTCATAGAAACACTCTACTTTCGGATAGTGGGGGGAACCTGTACAGATTTTGCTGATGATATTGATACATGTGAAGTTTTTGGGAGAGTGGCCAGCACTCAATAAACACTCAGAAAAGGTTAGTTATTTTACTTCTTCTGATTATTTTCATTTGCACTGGCCCGTTTATTCTCTACTTGATTTTTATGACATTGACATATGTGGCCACTTTATAGATATTTTCTTGGTTACATTCAGCAGCTTCTAATGGTAGGTGGCAAGGAGATAGCTCGTGAAAACAAGATTGCCTGATGGGAACGGCAGTTCTGGGTCAGGTTCTGAGCCCCCAGTTAGAATCTTCTAGTGGACTTTGTCATTGGAGTAACTTTTGAAAATAAAATCGTACTTAAAAATAAAGCTTTCAAGGCTTGTGGGAAAGTGAGTACATATGGATAGATTGAAAGGTTAAAAGAAAATCAGATTCTTTTGTTCGGTTGTGGGATTATGGTTTTTTTCTTTCTTTAGAATTCTATGTGAGTATCAACTCTAACACCAAAAAGCGAAAACCAAAGCTTTCAAAGTGAATTACTGGATTTGTATTTAGTGGCAAGAGAAAACACAGCCGGCAAATTGCCTGTTTTTATAAGGCAATTAAGATAGCTCCGGAAGACAGTGGGATGTATTATCTTCACATTACGTGAAAGATGCAAGTGGCAAATATTTGCTAATGTTGAAGAAGAAAATCACTGACATGAGCAGCACCTGCCCGCAGAAGCAGTTCTACCTGCAGAATGTCGCTCCGCCCGTCAGAGTGCTGTTCTTCTTTGCTCAGCTTGTGCTCCCTTACAGGGATGAGAGTAGCAAATAGAACTTAACAGCTCACTCTGCTCTTAGCGTTGACTCAATATTTACTTGTGCAAAGGCTGCCTGCTTTGAAGCCCAAGAAAATGACACTTGGAGGCTTTCGTGGTGACCACGTGTGTCTGAACCGGCATGTGAGTTGGCCGTCGGCTAAACATGTGCAGCCCAAGGCCTGCCGAGTGACCACCTGGTGGCAGCCGGGCTCTGAGGTCGTCCGTGTGTGACACGCAGCCCTGGTGCCGGACATTCAGACACGAGCACAGAGGGAGTGAGGCCAGGTGCAAGGTCACGGTCCAGTTACCCCGTGAGCACCCGGGCTGGGCTTTAAGACGGAGAGTGTGCCGGGAGACGGCTATGGGGAGGAGAGGGTTTTTTTCGGGGAGGGGGGGGAGGGTGATATGGAGTTGTTCACTCAGGAAGCAAGGGTTTGAGTTCGGTGCCCCTTCCGGGCCCGGGGCTGGAGGACAGCCCTGCCTGCAAGGGGCCCTGATGGCAGGAAGGGGAGGCAGTGCAGCCTGGGAGCCAGTGTGATAGGTGACTCAGCCTCCTGTCTCATCAGCCATCACGGGGGAGTTGGGACTCTCCTGCAGGGTCCTTGTGACGTCGGAGGTGGTTGACGTCAGGTGCCCACGTAGTTCTTCATTCGGCCAGTGTTTGTAGAGCACCTGCTGTTGCTGTAGGTGCTGGGGGTGTACCAGGAACAGACCCCAGCGTCCCTGCGCTCAGGAGCTGACGTTGAGTGTCGGGGACAGACAGACAGATGCACGCAGTCAGCACTCCAGGAACCGGCCGAAGGTAGTAGGCGCAGTGGAGAGAAAAACAGAGGTGTGGGGTAAAGGCTGGAGCTTCCCAGGGAGGGGCCAGGGGTGCAGAGGTCTTGCCCTGGGATGGGGCTTCGGGAATGGACAGGGCCTGGTAGGGTAGGGGAGGGAAGGGGAGGGGAGGAGGGAGACCGGCAGGGCAGCGAGGGGCAGGTCTGGAGGGCTGAGAAGGCCAGGAGGAGGCCCCCAGCTTTCTCTCTGTGCAAAGCCTCTGGCAGGGCTGGAACCAGGGGAGCGGAACAAGGCCACGCAGCAGTGGGGAGGTGCAGGGATGTGGGGACGGGGAGGAAATTAGGGGGGTCGACTGGGGGAGGGGAAGCTGGTGGCCCAGGGAGAAGGGGCCACCAGGACTGTGTCAGCTGGAGCCCAGGGGCTGCGGGCATAGGGGGACAGCTGATGGACACAAAACCGGGGCACGCCCAAGAAGGGTGTTTTTTCACCAGGTGGCAGAATCAGGTACTGGTAAAACAGAGCCAGGGGAGGCAGTGTATCCAAATAACTGCACACTTGCTGTGTTTCGGGTCCTCACTCTGTGCGGGGCACTGTGCTTCCTGTGTGTTGACATGCGTGTGCACCGCCCCCCAACCCAGACACACCCGGAGCCTGACCCCGGTAGCAGCCGGCTCCTGATCGCAGCTGGGGAGGTTGAGCCCTGGTGCAGGGGCGACCCTGCGGCCCCGTGGCGAGGGCAGGGCCGATGCTGGCCGGGTCCTCGTTCCTCTGCTGAGGGCCTGGCTGGAGGACCGGGAGTGGACGGCGGACGGCGTGGCCTGGCTGTGGTGGCAAGGCTGCCGGTACCCCTGTTCCCGAAGGTCCGGGCGGTGGCCCGCCGGTGCCCAGCGTCAGCCGTAGGACCAGGCGCAGCCCCACAGCCTCGCCGCTGTGTCCCAGCCAGGGACAGAGGAGGTTGCGAGTGTGTGTGCCCGTGCGGGCTTGTCCTGCTGCCTTGTGAAAGGGGAGGGTGGTCCCAGAGGGGCAACAGGATGTGGGAGGGACAAGGTGGCAGCTCCGCTAACTCAGCCTTGGGGAGGACTCCCGCCGGGATGGCCGCTCCGGGGGCCCCTGGCAGCTGCCCAAGCGCAGAGACTCCAGGGGAGAGGAGTCGAGGTCTCCTCGCGTGTGGTGTTCGCGCTCCTCCGCCGCAGTGCGCTTTGGACCCGCTGGCTGAGCCACGCGCTCGCATCCCGATTCTCAGCGGAGGTGTGGGCAGCATTTGGTTCTTTGCCCTGCTGGTGCCAGTTCAGCTGGACACGCTTCCTCAGATTCCCCCGGGCCCTGCCGCCAGCCAGCCGAGCTTCTGAAAGGTAATTGGAGTGTAAGAGGCGGGGCTCCAAGGGAGCCTGGCAGGGAGCCTCTGCAGCCCGGTTTTATCTCAGCTGTGAGGTTTGGGGAGAAAGTACTTTTTAGTGAAACAAACAGAGAAGGTTTAAAAGAGGGTTAATGAATTCACCATGCTGCCCGAGTCCTGCAGTCCCCGCCTGCAGCTCAGGACCAGAACCCTGGTGCACATAGTAGGGCCTGGCACGCAGTAGGCGCACATGCAGCAGCGGGAGGAGCGAGCACATCTCAGGCTGAGCCGAGGCAGCGTTCGGCCGGTGCCTTTCCTTGGTTACTGCGTCTCGTGGTCCTGGCTGTGGGCTGGCTGAGCCTCTCCTGTCAGGCAAGCACCGCCGAGGCCGATTCTGACTGAGCAGAGTGCGTGCGGGCTCCAGTCGGGGTGGGGGGAGCCTCTGTGAGGGGACAGGGAGGCCAGAGCCCAGGGTCCAGGCTCTTCTCCCCCACCTTTCTTTCCCGCTTCTCCTGGATTGCCCCCCAGCTTTGGTTCTCCCTGGTAGCATCTTCTCTGACGTCAGGAGGAACACAGGCAAAGCAGCTTTCGTTAAGAATGTACACAAGGAGTTCGTTTTTGAAAAAGTTCATCTGCCTTGAAAGGCAGATTCTAGGTTGGACGTGTCACCTTAGTTGACTTCCCAAGGCCCTCACTCCTCCCCCCTGAACCTGTCACCGTTCGTGCCCCCATCTCTGCACAGCGGTGCCCCCTCTGGTGACCCGGGCCCAGCCCCCCGCCGTCTTCTCCTCCCTCCTCCCCACTCCCACCTCTGGGCTGTCACCAGGTCTCCTGCGCTCAGCACCTCCAGCCCACCGCCTGTCCCTGCCACCGCCTCTCGCCTAACGGTGACAGCCCATCCCCGCTGGCCCCCGCGCACCTATGTCCGGCATCGTGCTCGGCACAGCTGTCAGCAGTCCTTTGGAAATGCGATCCGGATCAGGTACCATCAGAGCCATCTGGCGGCTCCTTCTCACTCAGAGAGTCAGCCGTCGGCCTGGTGACGCCCGAGAGGCCCGGCCTCCCACGACCTGCCTGTCCCCCTCCCATCGTCCCCTCGCTCTGTTCTGCGGTCGCCGGGACGCAGCGGCACGTCCGTGCCTGGGCCTGTGCTCTGCCGTCCCTCTGCCTCGGCTTCCTGCGTGACTCACTTCCTCCAGGCCTCTGCTCGAACAGACCCTCATCATCAGGATCTCCCATCATACCCCCCACCCCCGAACGCCTCCACACCTTCACTCCCTCTCATCCTGCCGTGTTTTCCTCGGATCACCCGTTGCCCTCTGCCCCCGACTCCCGGAGGGAGACCTCGGTCTCTTTCTAGGGGTTGGTGGTGCCGGGCGTGCGAGCTCAGGGCGGGCACGGGTTGCTGAGCACCGGTGAGACGTCTCCCCCCTTACTTGGGTGGGCGCAGTCCTCCCAGTCTGGCTCTATTTTCTTTCTGTGAAAATAATCACTAGGCAAGTAATTATTCCTGACGTTCAAATACAGCTCAACTGCGGCAGCATCCTCCCTGCAGCCAGGCCCGTTGCACATGTGCGGACCCCATGCTGCGCCGTCCCCGTGTCACTGACGCCCTGCTTCCCCCCAGAGCCTCTGCCCGGCCCACGGGTGGCTGATCGCCCGAGTCCCGTCACGGAGGAGGGGACTCCGCACGGCTCCTCCCTCTGTGTCGCTCTCGTTGTAGGGTTTCCGCAATGATAGTTCACGGAATGTTATTGAAAGTGAGAGACGTGGAAAAAATAAAAGCCACAAAGTGCAACTGCCACTGTGTACGCTGGCTAAATTATGGCTGTTTTCTCCTCTCCTCTCATTACCTGTAATCGGCTCTCGCCAGCCCTTTAGAGCCCCGCAGAAGGGGCTCCCCGAGTTTGCTTTGTCTTCTGGGCTCAGGACGGGAGTGTGAGAGCTGCAGAAGACGCGCCGGTCCTGACTTCATTGCATTGCCACTGCAGTATCCTCATTGTCTGGGTGGCATTCGCACTACTAGGTGTGGCATTTGAGCTACGTGTAGTTATCACTCAGCTTAGAATAAACCAGAGTGACTATGATTTGGTGAAAGTTAAGCATTTCATTTAATATCTCTGGTAGAGCAGATCTTCAGTTTAATTAGGAAACCTTTCAGGGGTCTTTCAGGTAACTTTCTCATGGACGATGATTTCCTGTGTATAATCTTAAAAGCAAATATTAACAAAAAGTTTGTACATCTACTGTACAGTTTTAAAGGAGCAGTTTGAGAAATCAATCCATTACACGTTTGTCTTTTTTCCTCTAATGATTTCCTTTGTAGATCAGGACATGAAGTAACAGTTGAATACTCATGAGACCGTGGTGTCTGTTTTTGTCTGAGGGGTGAGAGCGGGAAAGTGGGCGGGGTGTGTGGGAGTCTGCTCCCTGCCCTGCAGCCCTCTGTGCCCGTGACTCAGCTCTCAGGGTTGTGTCCATCTCACCACTGGACTGTGAGTTCCTCGTGGGCCGTGCTGTGAGCCGCTGGTCTTCGCGTCCAGTGATGGGGGCCAGGACACGCCGCTTGCTCAGGCAGTGCTGCTGGGGCCCACTGGCCTGCCCTCTCCTGCCCCACGGCCGCCTCAGTGCTCTTGGCCTCTGTCGTTCACCAGCTGAGGAGGGGCATTGGTCAGGATTCGTTTTGGCTGAAGGTATCAGAAAACCAGACTCAGGGGTCTTTAGACAAATAGGGGTTAATTTTCTCAGCAGGATGTCTGGAGGTAGGGAGCTGTGGGCATTGATTTCATCAGGGACCTAAGCTCGTGGCCACAAGGTGGCGGTCATTGTCCTGTGTCAAAGCAAAGGGCAGTCACCATGGCATCTGTAGTCTTATCAGAAAAGCAGTTTGACCAGAGCTGGGTCACGTGCCCCCTGCCCGGCTCCCGCCCCCCGAGCTGCAAGCGGTGCTGAGAAGGATCTCGTGGGCTCGGCCGTTGGCACTTTGGAATTGGGGTTCCGGTTACAGGGAAGAGGGAGGGGATGAATGTTGGGTGGACAGCCAGCTGTGTTTGCCACTCAGATAGGCACGTGTAAATCTGTCACCCCACCAGGTTTCCGGTTCCTTGAGGTAGGGACCGTCTTTCTTGTATTGTAGCACTTAACCCATGGCTGGTGTCTAGCGCTGCCCCGACCACACGGTGGAGACCCAGAAATTGTTTGAATTGTGTTGAACTGTATACACAGTCTTGGGTGTGGAGGGAACGAGTGAATGAACTTTGAATTTTCATAGTCAAAGACACAGTATTTAGAATGAGCCCTCCTGTGTCCTGGTTTTGCCCCCAAATGTAGCTCAGATTCCAAAGGACCACAAACCAACACATAGCCAGGTGTCTGGTCCTGGAAACTGCAAAGAAAATAATGCTTTTAAATGAATGAATTAATTAATCAATGCACAGATCCTATCTTATGCATTCTGGAAATGCACATCCTGTAAAGTTGCCAGATGAAGCTAGAAAGAAGAGGGTTTTCTGAAGAAGGGAAGTTGGAAGAGATGGTGAGCAATTGGAATTCCCTGTAGGTGTGGAAGGATGCGGGCAACACAGCAGCAGGATTTTGACTTCTTTAGAATCAAATCAAGGGCTCTGGGATGGTGGTAGTGGTGACCTTGGTGGTAGTGATGGTGATGGTGGTGATGGTGGTGGTGATGTTGGTGATGGTGGTGGTGGTGTAGTGGTGGTGATGGTGGTGATGATGGTGGTGATGTTGATGGTGATGGTGGTGGTGGTGGTGGTGGTGGTGGTGGTGATGATGATGATGGTGGTGATGGTGGTGATGATGGTGGTGATGAGATGATGGTGATGATGATGGTGGTGGTAGTGGTGGTGGTGGTGATGGTGATGTTGATGGTGATGTTGGTGATGATGGTGGTGGTGGTAGTGGTGGTGATGGTGGTGACGGTGATGGTGGTGATGATGGTTATGGTGGTGATGTTGATGTGATGGTGATGGTGGTAGTGGTGGTGATGGTGGTGATGGTGATGTTGGTGATGGTGGTGGTGATGGTGATGTTGGTGATGGTGGTGGTGATGGTGATGGTGGTGGTGGTGGTAGTGGTGGTGATGGTGGTGGTGGTGATGGTGGTGTTGATGATGGTGGTGATGTTGGTGATGATGGTGGTGGTGGTAGTGGTGGTGTTGGTGGTGATGTTGGTGATGGTGGCTGGCTTTGACCGAGAGCTTACTCTGTGTCAGGTACATGGAAGTACGTGGAATCCCTGAGAAGGAGCTCAGAGAGGCCGGGGCACAATGGCTGTCCACTTCAACTTTACCCTCCTGGGTTCCTGTCATGTGTGTTTTCCAGACAGAGGCCCTACTCACTCTGGTGCTTCTTCCTGGGGTGGTTTGGTTGCCCATCTTCCTAGGAAAATCCCAGGAGCCAGAGTCAGCCGTGCTCCCTTGTTTGGTTACTCTTTTTTTTTTTTTTTTTTTGTGGTACGCGGGCCTCTCACTGCCATGGCCTCTCCCGTTGCGGAGCACAGGCTCCGGACGCGCGGGATCAGCGGCCATGGCTCACGGGCCCAGCCGCTCTGCGGCACGTGGGATCCTCCCGGACCGGGACACGAACCCGTGTCCCCTGCATCGGCAGGCGGACTCTCAACCACTGTGCCACCAGGGAATCCCTGGTTACTTTCTTGTGCCGTCTATCTGGTTCACGCTTACAGGTAGGAAGGGAAGTTGCACGTGTTAAAGATGAGAAGCAAGAAAGTGGAGAAGAATGAGGTCGGGTGCCGTTTTGACTTTTTCACTCCCAGGCCCTCTGTGACCCTCAAAGGGCCTGAGTTATCCCTTCCCAGGAGGGAAACACAGCAGTCACATGTGCAGGGGCAGTGGGGCAGGAGAGGCCAGACGTGGGGTCCCGTGTTTGCACGTCCTGGACCCCCGCTCTTGAACTGCCCTGAGGATGGGGCCCCTGACGGTGGCAGGTCAGGAGACTGTAAGCTGAGTCACGCGACAGGAGTGGATGTGTGCGACACGTTCAGGGGCTGCGCGGAGGAGCGGGGGGCAGGGATGCCTGGACAGGGCCGAGTCCTGGTCCACGCTGTGCTCCAGTGACGATCGGTGGTTTGCTGTTCACTTGACGGGCCCAGGGGCTGCGGTCGCCTGCTCAGCTCGACACTGCACTCATTTGAAAGCTTCACTCTGCAGGCCCACGAGTCCGTGGGGTGCAGGTGCTCACGGACGTCGTCTGAAATGGCTGGTCGCTTGGCTGCAGGGTGTGCCAGTGGTTGTGGACCTCTGAGCCCGTGCCAAGGATCCTGCCCTGCGTGGTGCCGAGGCCCATGGGCTGCTTCGCCCTGAGCGGGTTTCTAGTTTCAGCATAGAAAGCGAGGAAGTGCATTATTGGTGTGGTAATGCTGGAACAGAATACCGTGGGCTGGGCGGCTACAGCTGACATTTATTTCTCGTGGTTCTGGAGGCTGAGAAGTTCCGGGTCAAGGCACCGACGGCAGATTCCGTACCTGGTGAGGTTCATAGATGGCGCCTTCTTACTGTGCTCCAGCGGCCGAAGGGGCGAGGGCGCTCCCTGAGCCTCTTTATCAGGGCACTAATTCCATCCAGGGGGACCCCACCTTGTGATCTAAGCACGTCCTACAGCCCCCACCTCTGAACCGTCACCCTGGGAGTCGGGATTTAACATAGGCCCTTTGGGGACACAAACAGTCTACGGCAGCTTTCCTGCTCGACGAGACGCAGCACTGTGTGGTCGCCGCACAGCACCAGCCTGCCCTTGTCAGGGAGGAAGGCCTCTGTTTGTGAAGGTCTTCCCCACAGGTTTCCTCGCGGGTTCTGTGCTGCCCTAAGCGATCAGCAGAGCGGCCCCATTTTGCAGATGAGGAAACTGAGACTCAGAGGAGGAGGAGGGCCTGCCTGAGGGTAAGCCCACAGGCAGCAGCAGCCCAGGGCTCCCTGCACGTCCTCTGCGCTCACTGTACCAGGACACGCAGTCCAGTTTTAGGGATTTGGTGCAGGGTTAGATCGCACGTGACCAAAATGAGAAAGAGGGAGAAATTCCTGATGAATAGAAGTGCAGGGCGTGGGAGATGAGAAGTCACTTGGGTTGGCCTCACAATGGGGTAGGACACAGGAAGGAAGTTAGAGAAACAAGGCAGCGCTGGGTTTTGTGTGGGGAAGTGAAGAAAATCATCTTTATCCTGAATTTGCCATGAGGAGTGAGGCGCTGCCGAGTAAGGCTTTGGTTTTGGTTTTGAGCCAGGTCTTGAGATACTAGTACAAACTGAGGCTTTCTGGTGAAATCTTAGACTGTACTCAAATTGGTCCTAAAGGGAAAAAGTTCAGGCTTGCTTAAAGTGCTTAAAAAAATGAAATACCTTTTTTCTTAGGATAAGATAGTCTGAAAAAATTAGTTAAGGATGTCTTTTTAAATCCGTGTTTTAACCTATGTGTTGTTTTAGGTTCTAGAAGTAAGAACAACCACGATATAGAAAAGTCAGCAGCCATGATGGCCAGTCACCTTGCCCCCCATCTCTGGCCTCTTGGGGGACAGAGGAGTGTGGAAAACAAGCATGTGGGCTTTGGGGTCACATCAGGTCATGGCCACGCTTTGCCATTTACTGGCAGAGTGACCTGGGCAGTTTTTTTCTCCCAGACTTCTTTCGGCGTTAGTTTCCCCACCTGTAAAATGGGTCTAATGGTGCTTGCCTCCACCTGGCTTTGGGAAGCAGTCCCGTGAGGAGTGGTCCGTGCAGTGCAGCAGGCTCGCCCTGGCGCTGGTGCAGGTCTCCATCACTGCCTTTCCCAGTGGAGCCTAGCCACCTCTCCACAGTGGCAGCGAGGAGGCAGACGCCACTTGTCACCCCGATCCAGTTAATATCACCTCATGCGCCTTTCCCACCTTGCTGCAGTCTTCATAACCATCATTTTTAATGGCTATATAATGTTTTGAGAATGATCTTTACTTAAAATTGTTATTAAAGTTGTGTATCTGTCTAAATCAACATTTAATTTATATGCTTAGTCAAAATCTAGACATATTTAACAGTATTCAAAATACGTACTGTAAATGCACTAACAGGAACGTTGTTCCTTGAGATTCTGCAGGAGGGGGAGTTGTGAGAGCACTTAAAGTTTGGGAACTGGTGATGTTCATTCGTATCTTTTGTTTACTAGTTTTTTTTTAATTGAAAAAGCTACATCATGCAATATTAAAAAATTCAATTGGTCGCTAAGGGTTTACATAATGACAAATAAATCTCCACCCCCAGGCCAGTGGCTCCCCTTCTGTTTCTTACCTCCGTTCATAAGTGCCCTGTGTTTATTCAAGTGACTGTATGGATGGGTGTGTACACGTCGCCCCCCCAGCCCCCGTTCTCCGTAAAATACAAATGGAAGCATATTAGTCTCACGGGCCTCTTTTCTCACTTTGTACACGTTGGGGAGCCTGAGAATAGGTGATACTTAGCGTAGTCATCATTTTATTCACTAGTGTCAGCCTGGCATACAAATCATCAAACTCTCAAGTAAAATATTCCTTTAAAAAAAATGGAGGTGCAATTCATATAACATACAATGAGCCGTTTTAACCTGCACAGATCAGTGGTAGTTGGTGCACTCACAGTGTTGTGCAGGCACCTAAAGTTTGTGCCCCACCTGAAATATTCTTAATGAGAACATCCTCATGACCCCGTGAAGAAAGAAATCTGCACCCCCACGTTCACTGCAGCATTGTTTGCAATTGCCAACACGTGGAAACAACCTAGGTGTCTATCAGCGGATGAGTGGATAAAGAAGATGTGATACATACACACATGCGCGTGCGCAGCGGGATATTATTCAACCATAACAAGAATGAAATATTGCCGTTTGCGATAACATGGATGAACCTTGAGGACATTATGCTAAGTGAAGTAAGTCAGAGAAAGACAAATACCATATGATCTCACTTACTTGTGGAATCTAAAACAAAAACAAAAACAACTGAGCTCACAGATGCGGAGAACAGGTTGGTGGTTGCCAGAGGTGGGGGGGTTAGGGGCAGGTGGAATGGGCGAAGGGGGTCAAAAGGAACAAGCTTCCAGTTGTGAAGTAATACTGTACTGCGTATTTGAAAGCTGCTAAGAGGGTAGATCTTAAAAGTTCTCATCACAAGAAAAACACATTTTGTAACTGTGTGGTGATGGGTGTTAACTAGACTCAGCGTGGTGATCATTACCTTGTATACCTGAAACTACTATAATAGGCCAGTTACACCTCAGTCAAAAATATTCTTGGGCTTCCCTGGTGGTGCAGTGGTTGAGAGTCCGCCTGCCAATGCAGGGGACACGGGTTCATGCGCCGGTCCGGGAGGATCCCACATGCTGCGGAGCGGCTGGGCCCGTGAGCCATGGCCGCTGAGCCTGCGCGTCCGGAGCCTGTGCTCCGCGACGGGAGAGGCCACAGCAGAGAGAGGCCTGCGTACTGCAAAAAAAAAAAAAAAAAAAAAAATATATATATATATTCTTAATGCAAAAGAATTGCCAGACGGAAACAAAGACACAGACCTACTGGAGAATGGACTTGAGGACACGGGGAGGGGGAAGGGTAAGCTGGGACGAAGTGAGAGAGTGGCATGGACATATATACACTACCAAACGTAAGGTAGATAGCTAGTGGGAAGCAGCTGCAGAGCACAGGGAGATCAGGTCGGTGCTTTGTGACGACCTAGAGGGGTGGGATAGGGAGGGTGGGAGGGAGGGAGACGCAAGAGGGAGGGGATATGGGAACATATGTATATGGATAACAGATTCACTTTGTTGTAAAGTAGAGACTAACACACCATGGTAAAGCAATCATACTCCAATAAAAAAAAATTGTCAGAAACGTAGTCATCAGGAGGTTTTGTTTGTTTGTTTGTTTGTTTTTTGGTGTAACAGCAGCTACACAATAGGGGATTTTTTATGCATATAATCAACTGAAGAGGTAGGTCTTCCCTTCACTCTTCGGGTTGCCCCTCTTCAGGTGTGCCCTGTGGTTCGACGTTATTCAATTACAGATTAAATCACCTCCCAGAAAATATGATGCATCATATCGTGTGTGTGTGCGCGCGCGCGCGCGCGCGCACAGCAGGACCTTGGGAAGTCCCCCGGTGAGGGCTTTCCCCTTCCTGCTGCCCGAGAGCTGGTCCTACCGGGCGTGCGCTTCTGGATCCCCGCCTGGGCCAGGTGCGGTGCCCGACTTCCTGCCCTGAGCCCGTGGGGCCGCCAGGGTCGGCTGTGGTCTTCCCATCTTACCGAGTCGCCGGTGGAAGTGGCTGCGTCAGAATGGATGGCCCATCCTGACTCCAGGCTTCGTGCTCCTGCTGCCCCAACAAGCTGCCTGTGGTGGGGACGAGGGGCTTAGGTGTGGAGCAGTGTTCTGGAAGGGTTGGAAAGGCAGTGTGTTCACTTGTCGTTATGCTCTCTGGGGTCATCGCCGCGGGTGTGGGCACCACCTAAAAACTCTGTCCGGGTGCAGGACCAGGGAGGTGAAGCCCGCTCGCGTCTCCCGACGCTGTGGACACCTTGGTTGTGAGCCTGTCCTTTTCTTTGGGGCTTACGTGCTTTGTCCTTCCCTCCTGTCCAGGTTACGTTTACTGCTGTCACATCTGGCATTGTGAGTGTCCTCAGTGCGTACTGCGGGGTTTTGTTGGGGCAGCCAGCGGTGTTGAACTCGCTCTGTGGTGCGTCCGGGCACTGGGTACGCCCGGGCCACTCACTCCCTTCCCACTCATGTCCTTGCACGCCCACCCCTGTAGCTGAGCCTCCTGGGCTGCTCGGTTGTCCCGCGGAGGGCGGGCTGACCTTAAGGAGGGGGGGCTTTACCCCAGTTTGCCGCCAGAGCCTGGGGTGGGCTGCCGTGGTCATCTACAACCGGCCTTGGTGGCTTTTGGCTTCGGGGAGCATGGCTGTGTTAGGCTGCGGTCCAGGACACACCCTGGGCACAGGGCAGCAGGCTGCTGGGGAGGAGACATGGCGAGTGGAGCTGAGCCCTGACAGCCGCAGCAGCAGCAGCGACGACAGTGCAGCGACACCACCTCTGCCGAGGCGCTGAGCACGCCGCGCGGGAGTCGTGTGCTGTCCCTAGAGTCGGGCGGCCGTGACGTGGTCGCCGTCTGCGGGCCTCCCGGCCAGCAGAGCCAACACTTGGAGGCAGCGGTGTCTGAGGGAGCTTGTCGTCGTCCTGAGGCGGCCGCGCTGCAGGGACGAGGCTTCTTTGAAGATGCAGCGGTGGGAGAAGCCAGGGGTGCAGGCGGGACCGGAGCTTGGCAGGTCGGGCAGCCGTGGGGCAGTGGGAGAGACACTGTGATGGGGAATCTCCTGGCTGCCCAGTGGTTAGCGCTTTCGCTGAGTTGGGGAACCACGATCCCGCAAGTTGCGCGGCGAGTGGGGCACAGATGCTGAGATCTCGGGTTCACGCCCTGCCTCTGCCGCCTTCACGCCTTCTGGTCACTTGCTGCATCCTTGGTCTTGGCCTCCTTGTGGGCAAAATCAAGGAGTCGGGCCAATGGCAGCAGAGGCCCGAGAGCCTTGGATACAGTGACTCGTTCTGTGGGCAGGTGGGAGCCGCGAGGGTTTGGGGTCTGGGAGTGGAATGGTCAGAGCCGCACTTTGGGCAGGTTAATCTGGCCTCTGTTCCTTTGTGATGATCCCACCGAAGGGCTGCAGGTGACAGCGTGTGGGCGACACTCTGAAACGCGGCCGCGACTGAGTGAGCTGTGCTTTGAACCCAAGCTGTCTGGAACTGCCCCGCGCGTTTGTGGGTCCCTTGCCCCCCTCCCTGGCCTGCTCTCTCCCGGACACCGGCCCTCTCTTCTCTGCACACCCCGCGGCCACAGCCGGCTCAAGCCAGTGAGGTCGTTTGGAGCTGGCCGGTGGTGGGGCGCAGACCCGGACCCGCGCAGTCCCGTGGATCATAGGGGCCCCGTGCCGCTGGCCTGAGGGGCGAGTGGGCTCCTCGGCTCACGCGGGTCCGCCGCTCTGTCGGGCGCTGGGCCTCCGTCTGCCTGCAGCACCCTCCCAGCCTGGGTGAGCCTGCTCCCGTCGGCTGGGCCCACCCTCCTGGGAGCCTCTGCCCGCGGCCCTGTGGGTGGCGCTGCGTCCCGCGTGCCTTTGTGAACCGGGCTTTCAGTGGACGTTGGTGAGGAAGGGCAGAGGCTCCCAGCGTTTTAGTTGAAAGATGCCGCCAGCTAGCTCAGGGCTCTGGGGTGGATTTCGTGATCCTTGTCTCAGGACCTACCACCACTGTTAAATTTAGGACCTACCCTCAGTTTACATGAAAACGTTCCCGAATCCTTGTGCACTTAACGTGGCCTGCCTCAGCGTATTCCTTAGTAGCATTCACCTTTTCTTGCTTTGGTTCCTTCCTCCCAAGTCACTTTACGAGTTTTTGGGCCTCACCGTTTTGCGTTCTTGCGGTGCGTGGTGCCTTCCTCATTGACGGACTCCGTCGTGTCGTGTCGTGCCAGGGCTGCCCGCGTGGTGATCACGTGGCCGCCACCGCGCAGCACTTCAACATTGTGCGTCTCTCAGGCGCCCGAGGCCTTTGTGTATGCAGGTCGCTGGGTTCCATTTGCTTGTCCCTTTACTTTAATGACTTTCTCGATCAGACCGTTAAATACTTCGCTAAAGTACACTCTTTTCTTCCATTTATTCGTGGTTATTTCCTCGATAAAATGCATATTGAATTAGTAAGACATGAATTTCCTTCTGTGTGCCAATCCTATCAGAAGTTATTAAAACTTTTCTAGATTTGGGCCTTCTGTACTTGAAAATTCCATCCCCATTACCTAAACCAAATATGAAAGTATAAAATGTATTTAGCAAAGTCATGTTTTGATCTTTCATATACAGGGTTTGCATGGTAGGAACACAGCCTTATCTTGTGGAATATTAGCTTTGTTTATCTTTGGGATTTTTTTTTTAAAGTTACTTTTTTAAAAAAAAAATTAATTAATTTAATTTTGGCTGTGTTGGGTCTTCGTTTCTGTGCGAGGGCTTTCTCTAGTTGTGGCAAGCGGGGGCCACTCTTCATCACGGTGCGTGGGCCTCTCACTATCGCGGCCTCTCTTGTTGCGGAGCACAGGCTCCAGACGCGCAGTCTCAGTAGTTGTGGCGCACGGGCTTAGTTGCTCCGCGGCATGTGGGATCTTCCCAGACCAGGGCTCGAACCCGTGTCCCCTGCATTAGCAGGCAGATTCTCAACTACTGCGCCACCAGGGAAGCCCTATCTTTGGTATTCCTAAGTATAATTTAAAATTACAAGTGTTCAGTGTTTAAAGTTTAGCACGTAGTGTGAATAATCATAAGAAAAACAATAGCATTGAATATTTTTTGATGCCCATCTTGTGCCATGCGTGGCACTCAGTACTCTCTGGGAATTTTCTTGATCTATTCTCACAACGACCCTGTGCGGTGGACACAACCTCCCAAGACCAGGGTCAGAAAGAACGATGAAAACCAGCTGTACACCTGCTGTCCTGGTAGCCCAGGGGGTTAAAAGAGCTTATATTTGTGTCTTTTCGGGAAGGCCTTTATGGGGTGTGTGTGTGTGTGTGTGTGTGTGTGTGTGTGTGTGTGTGTGTGTGGTCTTCCTTTTTATAGACTTGGGATTAAGCATGTACCTCTCTGTGCATCTCATGATTTTCACTTGTTATAAATGATGTCTTTCCCAAGATAGTAATGTTCTCTCAAAGCACGGTTGTTAACGGCTGTGTGATAGTCATTAAAGTACAGCCATTTCTGCCATTTGCTCATTGGTGACACATTTCGTAAGCCATTCCCCTATTATTTGGGCATTTCAGTTGTTTTCAGTTCTGGTTTTGTTTTTTATTTATTGTTATGACTGACCCCAAGGAACACCCCCAATCATAACTCTGCACACCTTCTGTGTTTCCTTAGGATAAATCCCGAGCCCGGGCTTGGTATTAATGGAGGAGCACCGTCGGTCGCTCGGGCGCCGTGTCCTCGCGTGTGACCCTTCGGTTCCCCGAGGGTCCTGTGTAGTCTGAGAGCCGCCGTTGACTTGGTTACTCTTTGCCCTTTCGTTTCATCCACATCAGTGTTTTGGATTGAGGTGCCCCGGGCACACGGTACTTTATTGGGACCCTCTGATGCTGTGTCGCTCAGAGCCCGCCCTCCTGCCGTCCTTCTGTGGGATTTGCTCAGGCTTTGCTGCTCGAGCCTTTCTAGGGTCCTCCTTGGCGGGTGGGCATTTTAACAAGGCTGCAGCCGTTTCTTAGTCTCATCTATTCACTCTCTCCCTAAGTTACTCATTCTGTCATCCACTTGTTGATTTCTTCCTTCGTTGTTTTGGAGAGCGAATTTCTTAAGCACCTGCCTCATACTGGGCACTGAGGATGCAGGAGGTATTGGTCGGTCTGCTGCTGGGCTTGTGGAGGGACTGAGACCAGTCGAGTGGGGGAAGGAGTCCCTGACCTTAGTCGGAGTGAAGGACGGAGGCGAGGGAGAGGCGCTGCCCGACAGGGAGGAGTAGCAAGGTGTGGCTGGGCTGTGCTGTGTGCGCACACCTGTGCGTGTGCCCCTGTGGGAGAGGGAGTCTGGCAGGTGGGTCCAGCTGCAGCTGGGCGGCAGGGCTCCGGAACGGCGAAGCGGTTCGGATGTTATCCTGAAGCTCGTGTTGTTTCCCTGCTCACGGCTCTTTCAGAATGTCCCCTTGGGAGAGTCTCCCACCTTTGGTCGGTCCTACCCTCCTCTCTGGCTGCGTTTCTCGCCACTTCCCGTCTCTGCACTTGAAGCTCGTGGCTCCGGTCCCGCCTGTCCCCTGGGCCTCCCAACCCCCTCTGCACGGCCAGCGCTGGGGCCCCCTTTGCTCCCACACAACGTTGGTTGCGAGGTATCTCTGGGGATCCTGGGCTGAATCCCCTAGGAATCACTGTGGCTTTGCTCGGGCCTGGCTCAGGGCCCTGCCTGGTGGTGTCTGGTCCCTTGAAGAGCAGGCGCTACCTGCCGTGTGGTGTTCAGTGGTGGCGCCTTTATCTCAGCCAAAACCTGTTTTCAGGAAATTCCCCGCTGCGCCCTTCACCAAGTCACGTTGCTGGTTTCCAGCGGGCTTAGGTGACTTCTGCGGGGGCTCGAAGGAGAATCCGTCCATCAGAAGCGAATCGAAGGCTCACACCACCGTCACCAGGTCGGATGCTCCTGGGGCCTGTCGTGTCCGGCTCTGCTGTGGGCGGCCCTGCGGGGGGAGCCCGGTTACTAGTTCCCGGCCTTGAGGTGTGCACAGGTGAGGGGGAGACGCGGCAGGCGCCAGGACGGGTGGCCCAAGAGGGGTTCGGCCAGCCCTGGCTGCACATGAGCTGAGGGGGGCCCGTGAGCTGGTCAGGCTGGCCTGGCAGAGGCCGCGGGGCTTGGACTGGCTTGGAGGGCTGGCGGGGGCTCAGGTCGGCGACGGAAGGGGCCCCCGGGGCTCGGAGTGGCGTCAGCCTGGGCACACGCACCGGTCACTGTCTCCTGGGGAGCTTTAAAAAAACACAGCAAAACCAGTGCCTGGCCTCCCCCCCCGGCCGGGGCCTCGGAACCCTGGGTCGTAACCCCGGTCCTAGGGCGGAGGTAGCGGGAGCGCTCAGACGGTGTCTGGAGCCTTGCTGTGGGGCTCTGGCTATGCGAGGCTTTGGGAGGTCATGGGCAACGCTAGACCTCAGTAACTCACTGTAGCCCGCAGTGTCGCCAGGCAAAGGTCTGCTGTAGCATAGAAGACCTTGTGATTCCATAAATAACACATGCTTGTTAGGAAAACTTGGAAAATACAGAGGACCCCTGCAGACAGATCATTACCTGCATCGTGTCTCACCACCTGAACCGTGGTCCTGCTCTTCGTGTGGTCAGTGTCCCCTACCTGCCACCTGAGGTCACGTGTGAAGGGTGGGTCCTCTCTGGAAGGTCCAGGGCCTGCAGTGAATTCTCGGGGTGCCTGGGGCAGCATCCACAGGGTTGGGGTGGAGACTGCAACTGTCAGCTTGGCTTGGGTCCTGGCCACATCACTGACCACCACGTGACGCTGAGCTCGTGGAGAGGATTAAGTGAATTCACTTAAGTACAGCTCTCAGAATGGTGCGTGGCATATAGACAGGACTCCATAAATGTGAGCTGGGATACTGACTTTTACCTGTGGTCACTTCTGGCTCTGCTCTCCTGCTTTCTTCTGAACTCTTGGTTTGATTCGATCAGTTAACTGTGCTTTTGGTCCAGGCACCTGCTGGGTGCCACCGACATACAAGGGGAAATGAGACCTGGTGCCGCGACTCAGGGGACACGGATAATGGTCTCGGGCAGCGCCACCCAAGGGGAAGATGTCACTGTGTTATTTCACATGTCCTTGTAGCCACACCGAGGACATGCAAAGAAACAGGCGAAATTAATTCTAAGGATTTAGGGATTTCCCTAGTGGTCTAGTGGTTAAGACTTCGCCTTCCAATGCAGTGGGTGCGGGTTTGATCCCTGGTCGGGGAGCTAAGATCCCTCATGCCTCAGGGCCAAAAAACTGAAACAGAAGCAGTATTGTAATGCTGCTTTTAAAGTCAATAAAGACTTTAAAAAATATCTTAAAAAAAAATTCTAAGGATTTACTTATTATTCCAATATATACAGAGTATTATCTTAACATATTATAAATTCAATATATAATCCGTGTACAAGCTGTAAATAGTAACGTGGACTCATATGTTGGTACCGCGTCGGTAAGAAATTCCTGGTGGCTAAGGGAAGTTTTTCTTTTGGATTACGGACGTCCAGCAGTCGATTTTAAGTTATTTAGACAGTGATTGTGTTAACCCCGGAGACTCCAAAGCTTCCGTCTGCTGCAGGTACAAATGCCTCATTTCCTAACCCCTCCTTGGGTAACACTACTTTTGCCTAAATTTTGGCTTAAAATGAGGCGGCGCCTTTTTCCCCCGGGGGTCAGATCTCTGACCCTGGTTCCCTGTGGTGGGTGTGGGTGCTTCTGCTCCTGCCCTTGGCTGGCTCAGCGCGGGCCCCCTCACCCCCTTGCCGCCGCCCTGTGCGCACAGGCCACGCAGAAGGGCCAGCTCAGCTTTGCCTTCTCATCCGCCTCATGTCTCTGTCCTACTGGATGCTGGTAGCAGAAAGGAGACGTGGAGACATTTGTTTTCCACATTGGCATAAATTATGCGGTACCTCCTTGCCAGGAAAGATCATGATGAGTTGGTTTTTTTTAAGGAATTTTATTTACTTTTTGGCTGCATTGGGTCTTTCTTGCTGCGCGCGGGCTTTCTCTAGTTGTGGTGAGCAGGGGCTACTCTTCGTTGCGGTGTGCGGGCTTCTCATTGCGGTGGCTTCTCTTGTTGCGGAGCGTGGGCTCTAGGCATGCGGGCTTCAGTAGTTGTGGCGCACGGGCTCAGTAGTTGTGGGTCACGGGCTGTAGAGGGCAGGCTCAGTAGTTGTGGCGCACGGGCTTAGTTGCTCTGCGGCATGTGGGATCTTCCCGGACAAGGGCTCGAACCCATGTCCCCTGCATTGGCAGGCAGATTCTTAACCACTGCGCCACCAGGGAAGCCCCCTCTCTCTGTCTTAAAGGCTCGTCCCCTCCCCCTGCTCAGCGATGCTCAGCTTTCCTGGGAGTGGACCCATCTGTGACATTTTCACGTGCAGACTGCAGCTGAAGGAGCCTAAAGCCTTTCGTTTCTTACTCCCCTGATCTTGTTAGTTTGTTTATTGAGAGTCTGAGCTGAGCCCATCATGTGTGTAATCACACATGTAATCCTCAGGGTTGCTCTTTCCCGCCTGTAGGGAGGCTGTTGATAGCAATTTCCCGGGGCTGGGCAGCTGTGGGGAGGGGAGCCGGTGTTTGTCCGGTTCCAAGTGTCATACAGGTCGAGGCCGCGGTGTCCAGGATGGCTCCTGGCTCTCGGTTCGCGCTCAGGTAATTGTCGAACGAATAAATGGAAACGCACAGCCAGTTTCAGCTCTCCTTTCCACGTGTGCCTCTGTGTGTGTGAAAGATTAGCTCGCTGTGAAACCTGTTTTTCTTCCTTTGCCAGAAAGCAATCAACAGAGACTCCTGCCTTCGTCGTGTTGTAGAGTTGATTGACATGGTTCTTTGTGCCTGGAAAGCAAATTATGTTAAAATGTTCCTCGAGATCTATTTATAAGTTACTCGGTTCAGCAGCACTGTTTGCTTAGAACTAGGTCCCGCCATGTTCTTCACGCACAACCGCTGCCACACAGGGGAGCGGGGCTCCCACGGACCTCGCCCCTGCCTGTCGGCTGCTGACCTCGGGGAGGTGGAGGGTGGGATCTGGTTCCTCACCCTCCGACGCCCCCTTCACATGGAGGGGTGTGGTGTCCCCGCCCAGGGCCAGTGCAGGCTGTGATCGTGGGCTCGTGTGCAGCCTGCGCGCGGTCTGGGGAGAAAGGACCGTGGTATGCGTCCGCATCACACCCTTGGCCTTCTCAGGGCTGCTGCAGATCGTGTATCTAAAACATGCCTCTCCCTCAGCCTCACTGCCCACCCCGAAGACGCTCCGACCACCAGAACCCTGTTAAACTCTCCTGTTCTCCTTTCTCGTAGAGCTGCACTTGGACTGTGTGTACCAAATGGTGTTTTGTAAGTGACAGCCTTTGTGAATCAGAGAGGCCTGGCTGCCCGCAGAGCATCTGGGCAGCACAGGTGACTGGCCTGCCCAGAGGGGGTGGCTGTCGTTTCTGCTTGCAGACACTGTGGGCTTGGGCAGCCCGTGCAGCCTGGCCGTGCCGGGTCGGGTGGGTCTCTGTTCCCGCTGGGCCCTTGAAGCTTGAGGCCAGGGCCCTGAGAGAGCCTGCCTGAAGCGCCCTGGGGTCCCCGGGACGATAGGCCACTTGCTGCCGGGGAATCGGCAAAGGCTTCACTAGGTCTTGGCTGTCTTATCTGCACAGAACGTCCCAGCAGACGGCATGAGCAGAGTTAAAACGCCTGCAGTTCTTCATGCAAGTGGCGACGTAGGCTTACCCGCTTCGCTCCCCCGACAAAAAACCCCCATCCCCAGACAGTCGTTAGGCCGTGTCTGATTCAGCAAGGCTGCCCCAGAAGGTAGCACCGCAGGCTTCTCCTGTGTCTTCACTGGGATTAGAAGCACGCTGAGGGCAGGGCTGCCTGAGCCCCTGTGCCCTCCTGAAACATGGCACAGGCCCTCCTACAGCCAGCACTCAGGTTGTAGGGTTTTTTTGGCCTGTTTCAGAGAATGTGTGGAGATGGAACACACTTGTTGAGTGTGATTCTTCCCTCCTGGCCCAGGACTAATAAATGTATGTAAAGGTGATAAAGTAAAAAAAAAAAAGGCAGCCTTGTGACTTCTCCAGGAAGCAAGGTGCAGGGTCGGGGGAGGGAGAGGCCAGAAGCCTTTGCACGGCCTGCTGTTCTCTTAGGTGCTCACGTTCTGCTTGTAGCAACGCCCTTTCTCCCGAGTGCTGCCCGGTCGCTGGGGAAATCTGCCTCCTGCATCTCTCTGTCCCGCCGCCACTGTGCCAGTTCCGATTCTTGCCCTCTCTGGCCTGGACCATTCTCATGTTGTTTCCTCTGCCCACCCACCTGCCACATGTGGTCTGATGACAGCGCCCGTCTGCCTCTGTCAGCTTCCGCTTCAAAGCCTTTGCTTGGCCGCCGTGGTTCAGGGGTAAAGTTCAGACTTCTTAGCCCGGGACACGAGGCCAGGCCCTTCCCTGTCCGGCCTTGGCCTGCCCTCTTGCCTTGTCAAGGGCTGCTCTCTGCCACTCACTTCCTCTAGCCCCCGGGATCGTCTCTGTCTTTGAATGTGCCACTCACACACACACACATGTGCACACACACAAGCCCTGATATCTGGTGCACATGTCCTGCCTGCCAGGCCTGTTCTGAGTGCTTCATGTATCTAATTTCCTGCTTAAAACAACCTGCGTGGTGGGTACTATTATTGTTTCCTTTTAGCCGAGGAGCTGGAGGCACGGGAACGGCCGGCAGGGTCCCTGAGGTCACGCCGTCACCACGTTCCCTGACCAGGATTCGAGGCAGGACGGGTCCTGTTCTCGTGTGGCGTCCCCCGGCCCCCTCAGCCTCCCTGCTTCTGCTGACGCGGCTGGGCTTCCTCCGCCCCTCCTTGGCACCTGTGTGCCATCTCTGAGTCCCGGGCCAGATGGCAGCTCCCCTCTCGTCCTGGTGGGATGCCTGTGCTGACAGCTCCTGGGTCTGGGCGGTGGCCCTGGGGGTGGGGCTGCACCCCATGGGTTTCAGACCCCACCGTCCGTTAGTGGGTAGGCACTTAGGCAGCCCGGGGGCATTTTGAATTTCTTAAAATACATGTGTTGGACTTCAGCGTCCCTGATGGCCTGGAAGGTGTGGGGATCTTGAGAGGAATGTGCTGTTGAGGCTTCTCTCTCCTGAGCTGCGTGACTTTCATGAAGTCGTCTCTGTTTTTGCCGCTGACCAGAGACAAGTCTTATAACTGACTTCCCAGCGTGGAGAGAGGACATCTACTTGACATTGCTGCCGAGTTAATACTGTGTCTGGAAAGCCAGGGAAAAGCCAGGTTAAGAGAGTCTTCCTGCATAATTTATGAGAGACTGAGTCATAAAATAGGCATTTACAATGGCCTGTTTGCCCAGGGTAGGGAGCGATAATGCAGCTATTGTTCACAGCCTGGGGGACGGTGGCGTTTCTGTGCCTCCTAAGGTCTCCTGCCTCTTAGTTCCCTCCGTCGATTTCTGAGGTTATCTCAGCTTCTCTTTCCAAAATTGGCTCTCTGACTGTTTGGGGGATCAGAGCTTTGAAATTCAGTGATATGTGTGCAGACGGAAATGATGTTATGAAAACTGAATGTGTCGGTATTTCTAAATAATGAAATCTTAAAAAAAAAATCCTATAAATGAACGGATTCAGTGCCAACCGTGCTGGGCACGGTGAATGAGCGGGGGTGCAAAGGAAAGTGAGACAGGCCCATTCCCGGGTGCTGCCAGCTGCTGGAGACACAGGTTCTGTCCCTGACGGTATGAGCATGGTGCCCTCGAGAGGAAAGGGTCCGGGGGGGAGACGGTTTCCCGATAGCGGGGGGTATGGCAGGGCGGATGGACAGCCTCTTCCCTGGGAGAAAATACTGCGAACCACGTATTTGGAGCTGTGTGAGGGCCTTGCGGGTGTCGGCACAGCTGCCCCGAAGGCGGACACGGGTGCAGATGCTGGGGCGAGCGGCTGGGCCGGATGCCGGCCCGTGTGCCCCCACCCGTCTCCCACCCCCCGGGCTCCAGAGGGCAGGCCCACCTCTGTCACTGAACGACGAGTAGCCATCGCAGCTTCACCAGCAGCCCTCCCGTCTCCGAGGGCGAGAGGTCCCAGGGCTGTGGGTGGGCTGCGGCTCCATGTGTCTCCCGCCCAGGCCCTGGTCTGGAAGCACAGACTCCATCCAGGGCCGTTCTCCGGGCGGACAGCAGAAGCCAGGGGCTGGCGGAAACCCTGGGTGCCTCTTAAAGCTTTCGCCAGGTCATAGCGTGTCACAGCCACCCGCGTTCCATTGGGCAGAGGCTAGCACATGGCCGAGAAAGGCCTCAATGGACAGGAACACACAGCCCTTTGTAGGGAAGCTGTAGTAGAGCCTACCGGGCAGCCGGTTTACAGAGTTCAGGCAGCTATCCTGGCGGTGGCGTGGAGGGTGGCGTGCAGGGCTGAGGCTGGACTTGGGGTGAGATAGGCGTGAGTGAGGAGGGCACACGGACTTAGCTGTGTGACAGAGAAGTACAAGACACGAGGGGTGTCTCGGAGGGCCGCGGCGTCGCCAGGATGAGGGCACTGATGGAGCGAGGGCCCGCAGGGTCAGTAGCGTGGCCGTGTTGCTGGTGTTTGGGGCCAGCTAGCTGGCAGTGAGCTCGTCGGGCAGGAGGCCACCTGGGGAGGCACAGGTTGGGCAGGGCCGACGTTCTGACACTGGGTGTGGCTGAGGTGTCCCAGCATCACACGTGGGGGCGCAGAAGGGGGGTCTGGCAGAGCCCGCCCCCGACCTGCCGCGTCACGGGGGACATAGCTTCAGGAGGCTCTGTAGAGCTTCTCGTTTGATTTCCAGCAAATTCTCCAGAGTAGATTCTCTCGGCCACCATTTTGTTTAATAGTGGAGGGAACACAGAGATCAAGGAACTTGCCTCAAGGTCATCCAGCGAGCGAGGCCAAGCCTGCGGTTCAGCCCCCGTGCTCCGGGTCCAGAGCGCACGCCCCCTCCCACGGACCACTTTCCTTCTCAAGTAGCGCGCTCCTAGTGTCCTCTGCTTCAAGATCATCGCTAGTATATAATGGAATTTTGTTTTCTGCAGCTTTTCAAGTGAGTGCACACCCATGGTCTGATTGAGAAAGTAATTAGTATTCATATTAGAGCTCACCAAACAATCCCCTGATATTTCAGCACCAACAGAGGAGCAAAGCAGCGCTGTGTTTGTGATCTTTGATTTATAGCCGCCTGTGCCCAGCGGGCTCTGGGCAGAAGGCTATAAATAAAATTAAAATAAATGGAAACAGTGCGCCTATAAATTGTGTTGCAGGAACCTCCAGTTGCCTTTTAGAGGAAATCCCCAATAAAACGCTGTTTGGCAATTCGTTGGAAAGAGAAGGGGCCGTAGATCATCGTGGCAGAGTCAGTAAAGTGAAGGACAAGGCTGCATTGTTGGAGTATTTTAAATATGAAAACGAGCTGACCCACTGATACTTGCCATTTGGTGTTGGCTACAAACTCGCTAATGGGGTGAAGGCTGTCAGTTGGAAGTGCAGGATGTTTGGGGACGCCAGTCAGTGTTTCTGTCATTCCTTTCCTTTTTCAAGTCACCTCCTGGATCAGAGTCATGGAGGCTGGTGGGACTGCATTTGAGTAGAATGCAGGGAAGGGGCCCACCTGGACACAGGTGCCCCGGGGCCGGGGGCAGGTCCACAGAAGGAGCTGTGGGCTTGTGCACAGAGAAATCACTTGGTCTCTTTGAAGTCTTGCTGTTTCAATGAATGGCGTCTCAGTTATGACCTATGAAAAATGTTAAGTCTCTTTAAAAATAGGTTGTCCATTTTAAGAAAATATTTTAATAAAAGGTTGACTTTAAGAAAGTTGCCTTGATGTTTATTCTGCTGAAATAAATGATAACTGTATTGTTAATCCCTGGATATCTGGTGCTAACAAGCTGTTAAACAAGTCACGAAGGCAATTGGAGAGCTCCTTTCTTGGGGAACAGAGACCCTCTCTGGCGAGCACTTCGATGCTGCGCCTTTTTTGTTCCTCCTGGGCTCCTGCTAAGCCGCGTGCGGGTTTCTCTTCCAGGATGAGTTTAAGAGTCAGTGGAGGCCCAGAGAGAACAAAACACACAGGTGCTTTGAGACCTCGCCGAACTGAGAAGGGGTCCCGGAGGCTTGGCCAGGTTTGAGGACGGAGAGTGAATCTCAGTTACGGCTGTGGTTCGGAATGGCCAGCTCACTGGGAACACATACTCGTGTTAGCCTCGCGCTTTCTCAGTTTCATGTGCCGACGAGGCGGGCTCCAGAAGCCCTGCTCGCTGCGTGTCAGAGCACTTCCGTGAACTTTTCTTTTTCTCCTTTGGCTGCTCGGCGCAGCTTGCGGGATCTTAGTTCCCTGATCAGGGATCGAACCCGGGCCCCCCGGCAGTGAAAGCCTGGAATCCTAACCACTGCACCACCAGATAAGTCCCACCACTTATGTGACTTTTAACTCAGTTGACCGTACTTGTGAAAAGCTAAGTTGTTTAAACTTGAAGGGCACAGTTCAAGCCCCATCGTAAACACCCTTGAACTGTAGGCAGAGGACTCACAGTGAGACCGACCTGCCTGGGAGGGCTTGGAGACAGGGCCACGGAGACGTGGCAGCTGCTAGGCCACCTTTGAGCTCCTGACACCCTTTCAAGGTTGCCAGCTGGAAGTCAGCCTGGATTGCCAACTCCTTGCCCCTCGCTGAGTCCCACAGTGTGTTCCCATGCTGGGCCCCCAAGGCCTTGCCTACAGGGCTCTCAGCTCCCTGTCCTGTCCTCGGGACTTGACTCCTGGGTGAGATAAGGCTCAAGGAGCAACTGGGAAAGGCTGAAAGCTCAGGGGAGGGAGGAGTGGTCTGGCTGAAGTGATCAGAACACTTTTTCACGGAGGAGGTAACAGCTGGGCAGAGAAGTTTGAGCTCCTGTAGGTAGAGACGGGGTGGTACTTCCGAAGAAGCAGGTGGCACCAGAGCAGTGAGCCGTCTGGTGCCTCTGGAGCCTGGCCTTTGGGCGAAACAGCAGCTGCAGGCTAAGGGGAGGAAGGCCTCCCTTCTCTGGGCTGAATCAGCTCAAGCCAGGGTGCAGGGACCTGCCAGAGGGAGGAATCGGGCTTCAGTCTCCACTTTACTCCCTCTGCCAGTGCCTTAACTTTTTAAAACAAAATATGTCACAGTCTTTTCCTTTTTTTGAATTGAAGCATCAGGGACTTCCCTGGTGGTCCAGTGGTAGACTTTGTGCTCCCAATGCAGGGGGCCCAGGTTCGATCCCTGGTTAGGGAATTAGTTCCCGCATGCTGCAACGAAGACCCCACGTGCCGCAACTAAGAAAGACCCGGTGCAGCCAAATAAATAAATAAATAAGTATTAAAAATAAATAAATAAATTGAAGCATCACTGACCTACAACACTATGTTAGTTCCAGGCATACAGCATAGTGATTCGATATTTCTGTACATTACAAAATGATCACCAAGGTAAGTCTAGGCACCATCTATCACTATACAGAGTTATTACAGTGTTTTTGACTGCATTCCCCTTGCTGTACATTTTATCCCTGTGACTCATTTATTTTATAACTGTAAGTTTGTACCTCTTGGTCTCCCTCACCTATTTCACTCCTCCTCACACCCCCTCCTCTCTGGCAACCACCTGTTTGTTCTCTGTCTGTTTCTGTTTTGTTATGTTTGTTCATTTGTTTTTTAGATTCCACGTATAAGTGAAATCATGCAGTGATTGTCTTTGTCTGGCTTATTTCACTACGCACGATTCCCTCTAGATCCATCCACATTGTTGCAAATGGCAGAATTTCATTCTTTTTTATGGCTGGGTAGTATTCCATCGTATATATACCACATCTTCTTTATCCACTCATCTACTGATGGACACTTGGGTTGGTTCTATGTCTCAGATGTTGTAAATAATGCTTCAGTGAACATGGGGTGTGTGTATCTTTTCAAATTAGTATTTTTGTTTTGTTTGGAAAAATGCCCAGAAGTGGAATTGCTGGATCATATGGTAGTTCTATTTTTAATATTTTGAGGAACCTCCACACTGTTTCCCTTAGTGGATGTACCAAATTACGTTCCCACCAATAGTGCATGAGGGTTCCCTTTTCTCCATATCCTCGCCAACACTCATTTGTGGTCTTTTTGATAATAGCCATTTCAACAGGCTTGAGGTGATATCTCATTGTGGTTTCAATTTGCATTTCCCTGGTGATTAGCAGTGTTAAGCATTTTTTCATGTGCCTGTTGACCATCTGCATTTTATTTCTTTTTTTTTTTTTTTTTGGGGGTACGCGGGCCTCTCACTGTTGTGGCCTCTCCTGTTGCGGAGCACAGGCACCGGACGCGCAGGCCCAGCGGCCATGGCTCACGGGCCCAGCCACTCCGCAGCATGTGGGATCTTCCCGGACCGGGGCACGAACCCATGTCCCCTGCATTGGCAGACGGACTCTCGACCACTGCGCCACCAGGGAAGCCCTGCATTTTATTTCTGGAAAAGTGTCCCTTCAGGTTCTCTGTCCATTTTGAGTTTATTTTTGTATATTTTATGAGAAAATACTCCAGTTTTGTTCTTTTTCATGTAGTTGTGCAGTTTTCCCAACACTGTTTATTGAAGAGGCTGCCTTTTCCCTATTGTATCTTCTTACCTCCTTTGCTATGGTTGAATTGGCCATGTAAGTGTGGGCTTATTTCTGGGCTCTCTTTTCTGTGCCATTTACCCATGTGTCTGTTTTTGTGCCAGTACCATACTGCTTTGATTACTGTAGCTTTGTAGTATAGTTTGAAATCAGGGTGCATGATACCTCCAGCTTTGTTCTTCTTTCTCCAGATTGTTTTGGCTGTTGGGGGTCTTTTGTATTTCCATACAAATTTAAAAATTATTTGTTTTAGTTCTGTGAAAAATGCCATTGGTATTTTGATAGGGATGGCATCAAATCTGTAAATTGACTTGGGGAATATGGTCATTTTAATGATACTAATTTTTCCAATCCATGAGCATGGTATATCTTTCCATTTGCTTGTGTTGTCTTCAGTTTATTTCATCAATATCTTATAGGTCTCCAAGTATAGGTCTTCTTTACCTCCTTGGTTAGCTTTATTCCTAGTTTTTTTTTTAAATGCAATTCTAAATGGGATTGTTTCCTTAATTTCTCTTTCTTATAGTTTCTTGTTAGTGTATAGAAATACAACAGATTTTTGCATATTAAATTTTCATATCTTGCAACTTTACTGAATTCATTTATTAGTTCTAATAGTTTTTTGGTAGCATCTTTAGGGTTTTCTATATGGTATCTTGTCATCAACAAATTGTGACAGTTTTACTTCTTCCTTTCTGATTTGGTGTCCTTTCCTTTTTTTTTTTCCTTGTCTTACTGCTGTGGCTAGAAGCTTCAATACTGTGTTGAATGAAAGTGGCAAGAGTGGACATCCTTGTCTTGTTTCTCACCTTAGGGGAAATGTTTTCAACTTTTCATCACTGACTATGATGTAGGCTGTAGGTTTTTCATAAATGACCTTTATTATGTTGAGGTATGTTCCCTCTATACCCACTTTGTTGAGAGTTTTTATCATAAGTGGATGTTGAATTTTTTCAAAAGCTTTTCCTATTGAGATGATTGTATGATTTTTATTCTTCAATTTGTTAATGTGGTGTATCACATTGATTTGCAGATATTGAACCATCCTTGCTTTCCTGGGATAAATCCCACTTGATCATGTTGTATGATTCTTTTAATACATTAGTTGAATTTTTTTTTTTTTTTTTTGGCCACACCACACAGCATGCGGGTTCTTAGTTCCGCAACCAGGGATTGAACCCGTGCCCCCTGCAGTGGAAGTGCAGATTCTTAAACACTGGACTGCTAGGGAAGTCCCTATTGGTTGAATTTGGTTTGCTATTATTTTGTTGAGGATTTTTGCATTTATGTTTATCAGTGATATTGACCTGTAATTTTTCCTTTCTTTTGTTTTCTTTTTTTTTGTGGTGTCTTTGGTTTTGGTATCAGGGTGATGCTGGCCTCATGGAATGAGTTCAGAGGTATTCCTTCTTTAACTTTTTTGAATAGTTTGAGAAGGGTTGTTGTTAACTCTTCTTTAAATGTTTGGAAGAATCCAACTGTGAAGCAGTCTGGTCCTGGACTTTTGTTTGTTGGGAGTTTTTTCCAATAACTGAATCAGTTTCATTACTGGTAATCAGTCTATTCATATTTTCATTCTTTTTTTTTTTTTTTTTGGCTGTGTTGGGTCTTCGTTGCTGAATGCAGGCTTCCTCTAGTTGCAGCAAGTGGGGGCTACTCTTCGTTGCGGTGTGTGGACTTTCTCATTGCGGTGTCTTCTTTGGTTGCGGAGCACGAGTTCTAGGCATGCGGGCTTCAGTATTTGCAGCTCGTGGGCTCAGTAGTTGTGGTGCGCAGGCTCTAGGGCGTGTGGGCTTCAGTAGTTGTGGCGCGTGGGCTCAGTAGTTGTGGCTTGCGGGCTCTAGAGCACAGGCTCAATAGCTGTGGCACACGGGCTTAGTTGCTTCACAGCATGTGGGATCTTCCCGGACCAGGGATTGAACCTGTGTCCCCCGCACTGGCAGGCAGATCCTTAACCACTGCGCCACCAGGGAAGTCCCTATTCATGTTTTCTATTTCTTCATAAATCAGTCCTGGGAGATTGTACATTTCCTGGAATTTATCTGTTTCTTCTAGGTTATCTATTTCATTGGCATATAATTGTTCATAGTGATCTCTTATCCTTTTATTTCTGTGGTGTCAGTTGTAATTTCTCCTTCCTTTCTGAGTTTATTTGGGCCCTATTTTGGTTTTCCTTGATGAGTCTTGCTAAAAGTTTATCAATTTTGTATACCTTTTCAAAGAACCAGCTCTTTAGTTTCACTGAATTTTTTTTTTTTTTTTTTTTTTTTTTATCACCCGTGTGGCTTGTAGGATCTCAGTTCCCCAACCAGGGATTGAACCCAGGCACCAGTGGTGAAAATGCCAAATCCTAACCACTAGACCACCAGGGAACTCCCTCACTGATCTTTTCTGTTGTTTTTTTTTAGTTTTTTTCTTATTTCATTTATTTCTACTCTGACCTTTATTATTTCTTTCCTTCTACTAACTTACTAGGTTTGTGTGCAGGAATCCCTTCCTGAGCTGATGGGCAGCGTGGAGTATCGTCTGTATGTCCAGGTTGGCGCCTGGACAACATTGCTGGTGAATTGAGCAGCGATTGGGTTGTCTGGATGAGAAGGAGACTGAGTGTGGTGTGCGGCACATGCTTATGAGAAGATAGAAGGAGAGGGCAGAGTGGTCGGGGCTAGGGTTTCTGGGGCCGCGGTGTCCTGGTCCTCTGAGCGTCTGTAGGGCCTAGCGGATGCTGTGTGTGCCTGAGGCACTTGGTAGGAAATGCATTTCGTCCACCTGTTTAGTGTGGTGGCTCTGGATTTCAAGATAGCCCTCTCTTCACGCTAACTCTACAACTTGAGCAAGTTCTTGACCTCCCCAAACTTTAGTGTCCTTATTTATGAGATGATCTGAGGGGTGTGGTGACTCAGGGCACCCGCCCGTTCTGCTGGGTGGAGGAGATGGTGGGGGGCAGTAAAGATCGCAGACTTCTCTGCCCAGTGTCCACATCTGTCGAGTGGCAGTAATGATACCTGTGTCTCCTCAGCTCGTTCTGAGCCTTAGTGCTCAGGCAGGCAGCAGCGCTCAGAGCAGTTCCGGCACAGAGCGGCGCTCGGTAAATGTTAGACATGATCGTTGTCATCATATGTGCTTTTACAGGAATGGTGACAGCTACCTTGCAGAGATGAGGGTGGCAGTGGGTAGGAAGTGACTGGCACAGGCGGCGCTCTGTGAGCCGTTCACCCTGGGATGCCACATGGTTGAGGCCTTTGGCTCCGCTGTAAAGCCGGCTCGCGTGCTAACCACGTCCCGTTATTGAGCTGCTGAAAGGCATCCCCTGTTATGTGTGCACAGAGGAGCGCACGGCGGCTGGAGCGCACGTTGGGAAGTGGGTCAGAGCTGGGGCGCCATTCATTCTACGGTTGACTCCTAGAGACTTCTGGAAAGTTCTCTGTAGGGGGCCATATCATTTACCATCTGTTTTCAGGGTAAAGGGGTTACTATTAACAGCCAAAGAGGGGCACATAGGGAGTGAACCAGGCCAACTGGCATGTCCAGCAGCCTGGTTCTCTGGGCCGAAGAAGGGCCAAGCCTCCTTTGTATTAAAGGAAGGAAATCGCATCTCGTTCCTAGATGACTCGCCCGGGAGAACCAGTGCTGTGCCATAAGCAGCCCCTCGCGCCACCCCGGGTCCCTAGGACGGCCCCTCACGTGTCAGGAAGGACAGGACAGCTGCTTTCCGTCCAGTCCATCAGACAGACACACATGGTGCAGACCGAGTCATGCCCGGTGAGCATCTGGGGGGGCATCCAGAAACCCCAAGCCAGGTGTCTGTGGGCTGTCCAGCTCTGACGGGGTCG
Organism: Leucopleurus acutus; assembly: GCF_964270905.1. NCBI lineage: Eukaryota > Metazoa > Chordata > Mammalia > Artiodactyla > Delphinidae > Leucopleurus > Leucopleurus acutus. The sequence goes on from NC_139152.1 coordinate 100,848,302, forward strand.
CACAGCCTCTATGTCTGGCCGTCACTTGCAGGACTGTGGGCCTGGCGGGGTGGCCGGCCTCAGCGTGGGGTGACCGTGGAGACGCGCTGGGCCCTGTGTCCAAGGCTGTGGCCAGTGAGCCCCCTTGAACTGCTGCTGAGAACGGGACCCCGGGCCGCGTGCTACCTCCTTCTCTTCTCTCCCCTCTTTTGAGAGGTTTAGCAGCTTAGTTGTGACTAAAGGATGTGCGCCGGTCAGGCCTCTGGGCAGCCCCATCTCCCTCCATTTATCCAGCTCCGGGCATTCCGCAGCCACCTCCCCCACGCCAGGTGGGGCGGCTGCGGTCACGGTCACGAAGCTGGGGAGGGAGCCTCGTGGCGAATGGCCGTGCGGCGTGTCGTCAGGCGGGGCCCGCGCTGAGCCGTGAGCGTGGAGGTGGGACGCGGTGGGCGTGGGGTTGGGGCAGCTTGTGCGGGCCGGGGGTGGCCAGTCCGGGAGCCCAGCACGGCCTGAGCGGAGTAGGCGGGGTGGGGCCGGGCGGTCCTGGATGGGGTCGCCGGGCTCAGGGTTCTGCACGGGCCCCGGTCGCGGTCGTGACGAAGCCTCCGCACCCACCTGTGAGCTGAGCGTCGCCGTGGCTGACAGTTGAGCGCAGTGAGGCTGGCCGGGCTGTGAATCTGAGCGACGTCGCAGGCGCGTGGCGCCAGCGTGGCTCCTGAGTGCAGAGCCGGAGAGCCGGGGCTGGGACAGCGGGCTCTGGACTTTCCGGGGGGCGCAGCACCTATGCGGCAGAGGACGTGTCGGGTAGGTGGTGCCGAAGGTCCCCTCCTGCAGTCAGGCCCTGACTCCTGGGTGCTTCCGCTCCGGAGCCGTCCGGGCAGCAGAGTCCCGTGTGGGCCTGGCGCCCGGGGCCCTGCATCGCTGGTCTTGGATTGCCGCCTCTTCCGCGGGCACAGCTCCCTGGCGTCAGCGGAGAGCCGTGCTGGTGGGCTGACAGATGCCTTCAGGTTTTTCATTAGTGGAGAAAAGAGCATAAAATGAGATATCATGGTTTCTCATGGATTATTTCTGGAGAAGGACCCCACTTTCTCATCTGAGCTGCCTGGATGCCATCTCCCTGCTTCAGGTGGGAGGATATCTGTGCTCGGGCACACGCGTGTACCTGATGCTGTTCCCAGTCTTGGACATGGGTTCTGAATCCGTCTTTTGTTCCATTGAGAAGATTAAGGGCAATATTTGGTTGAAAAAATTTTAATGAGGCACCTAACAGAGCTATTATTCATTTTGAAACAAGTTGCTGGGGTTACCATAGTAATATTAAACCTTTTATTAAAGATTTTTCTTTTCAGTCTGTAGTCAGTTTTTGGTAAATGCTGATGGGGGAGCTGCAGATCCATGAACCTGGTGTCTGGAAAGAATTTTCTAGCTCTCTTTAGTTAAATCATTCAAGGAATTTATGGTATAGGAACATAAAGCGTATAAATCTAGTTTATCATATCTATCACTTAATTGTTCATGCAAGCCAGCTCTTCACGTAGCGATTTACAGTAATCTCAGTGAAATAACAGTTTTGTGTCACAAAATGAATAATGCATGCAAAGAAATTGTCGAGCTCCTTAAAATCATTATGCTCAAAATATTAGGCTCTTTGATTTGAAAGTGATAGAATGATGATCGTGTACTAGTTGCAGGCTGGGGACGTCAGAGTCTGGCGTTCTCGCGGGTGTCGGGTCGCCAGCGCTCGGGAAGAAGGTGTTGGCGCCGGCCCGTCCCCGGGAGGACCGTGCAGCTCGCTGCAGTCACACCGCAGGCAGCAGCCCGCCAGAGAGCGGGCGAGGTGAGGCCGTGGGCTCTGGGAGGGCTGCGGTGGTGGTTTAGAGGAAGAAAGCTCTGTTTGAAAGATAAGATGCTTTTTAGACCTCCGTCTGTCTGGGACAAGAAATAGGGGTCTTGCCTTTGGGTACTGTTGCCAGGCAGACGCCGTGGAGTGGGCCACGAGGAGCCGGGAAGGGAGAGCGTGCCTGGCGCTCTGCTCCCTCGCCGTTGCTCGTGTCTCTCAGCCACGCACACGTACCACGATGAGGCAGTGGCTGTTTCACTTGTGCGGTGAACAAGCTGCTGCGGCTTTTCAGCGAGGATGACTCGCGGGGTGAGCTTGTCCTTAGCGCACCTCCATTCGCGTGGATGTTTCATCGGCCGCGGAGACACAGCCTCCCCGCCCGAGCTTCGGGCCTGTGAGTAGATGCACTGCGGGGGATATTGGGGTCGGAGGAGGCAGTTTGTGGGGGGGGGGCAGCCCCTGCCCAGAAGGGGGAGGGCGCTCCGTTCCTCAGGAAACGGACTCGGCTCTCCAAGGTGGGAGTGTGATCCGTCACTGCCAGCAGGTTTGCACCACCTGCACCTGCTCTCACGCTCTAAAACAATTGTGTTACGAAAAATTTCAAACAAACACAGAGGTCGAGAGCACAGAACAGTGAAGCCGATACACCTGTCACCCAGATCCCACAGTTATCAAGATTCTGCTGTGATTGGCTCATCCGGCCCTTTTTTCTTTTCCTTCCTTCCCTTTGCTGTAGTATTTCAAAGCAAATCCCAGACATCATGTCATTTCACCTTTCTGTTCTTAGTATGCATTCCAAAAAGGAGAAACATCTCCTGCTATTTTAAGCACCTGGTGCTGGTGGAGAGGCCCTTCAGGAAGGTGTTTCCCTCCACCGACTCTGGCATGGGGTCCACAGCCCGGGGCTGGATCTCGGGGGCATCAGCCTTCCCTGGGAGTCAGTGACTCAAATGATCTTTGGCTAATTGGGTGGAAGGCCTCGCAGTCTGGAAAACCAGTTTTGTAGAGTCCCTCTCTCAGTTTGGGAGGCCGTGGGTTGGGGGGGGCCTGTCCTGGAGGCATTTGTTAGGTCTTATGGCTCTAGGCTTGATGTTCAGATTTCCGTGTGTGAGGACTATGGTAGATATTCTGGGACGCAGCGTGACCGGACCTGGGATGTCTGGTATGGGTCTAGAAGGCAGAGCACTTCTTTTGGGAGGAGTCTCAGTCCCTCAGGTGCGCACATCCACTGACGTCCGTAAGAGACACCTACCAGGGCCTAAGGTGTTAGGTGGGTTTGGTGGCCATGATTTGCCATTTCTGCCATTCCTGTTTTTCAGAGCCCCTTCTGTACACTGGGAGTGGTTAGTGGAGGGCGTTATGCTGCTGCTCTGCCTTTGCGTGATGCCTCTTCTCCTCCCCCGCCCCGCCCCGCTTTACACGACTGCAGGGAGGTGCGGTGGTGCGCTGACTTTTTCCGTCATCTTAAGTCATGCTCGCCGGGTTTGCTGATGGTGCTCAAGGTTCGTGCTCATCCCAAGTGGGACTTTTGAGTCCTTCATTGCAAGATGTACAAATGACACTGTACTCAAGGCGACCAAGCTCGCCGGTGCTCTGTGTTTTCAGAAGGGACCCCACTCACTCCGGGGCGGGAGGGAAGTGGGGTTTGAAATGAAAAAAGGTTCAGTTCCAAATGGACATTTCTATATAAAACATTAAAAATATGTTAAGGGCCTGTTCTCTTGGCTCCTAGGGGAGTAGTGAAAACTAGCAGAGCATGAAGGGGGTCTCCGTGGTACACACTCCCGGGGAAGACCCCAAACCTCTGCCCTCAGTGGCTGTCCTTCCTGGGTGACAGTCCAGTTGGGAAACCAGTTGGGGGAGTGAATTTGCTCTAAGTTACCTGGCAACGCCTTTGCAGTGGGAGGTTTTTGCTCGTTACGTGTGGCTCTGAAACATTTCTTTTGAATTCCGTTCTGCATCGTTCACCCTTCTCCCCAAAACCCCGGGGTAGGGAGGAGGTTCAGAAGAGCTCTTTAAGTATTGCCAGTGGAACTTGTGGGCCGCTCGACCCGGGCAGTATAAATCTCACGGTAGAAGCTTGCCGTCAGGGACCCAGGAGAAGAGGGAAGGAGGGCCTGCCTTAGGACGGCAGTGCGTGCAGACCATCTGGAGCTGACTCTGGGCCCATAATTGGTCTGTGACTAACCATAGTGAGTTATAAAGCAGGTCGTGTGTGAATTTTAAGCGCTCCCGTGCCGAGGCAGCTCCGACCTGGTCCTGGTTTCAGAGCAGGCCATGGGGTCCTGGGAGCCCACGGTGGGCCCCTGGCCTTCAGCCTCCCCGTCAGCAGCTCGGACAGACCCCTTAGGCTCCCTGGTACAAACATGTATCGCCTCTGCCTCAGTAACAGGGGCTTTCGGTTGGCATCCATGAAGCTGTGTGATGTTTACGCTGTTACTGTGTATTACTTTTATTGCATACTATTTCTGTTGCAAACAGTCTTCAGTATTGTTACAGTTTTGACTACGTTATGACATGTTTCTCTGATCTCACATACGCTTTGGGCTGCAGGGCTGAGCAGTTTGTATTTTGCTTTGGTGCTTCTTTCTGAGTGGGTTCCAGTCCACAGTAATGGGGCCTCCTCACTTCCTTTCTAGACCGTAGACCTTCACGACGTGGTTCCTGAGCTCTGACAGCATCTCATGGTGGGCAGGGACCTTAGGGGGACCCTTAACAATGCGTCCCCTTCCCCGCCCTGCTGGACCCATTCCTTAGCCTCACCTGTAAGGAAAGCAAGGGTGGGCTGTCTCAAAAGTCGGTCGGTTGTGGGCCTCAAATGCCACGACTCACCTACTGCTCCAGGCAGGGTGCCTGATGATTCCAACAGCGGAACATTCTTTCTTCCAGGAGAGAGACTCTGTTGGCAGGTCGTCCCACTGGTCTGGCTCTGGCCACCCAAGTGTGTCTCTGTCTGCCTGGCAGGTGGTCCCTGGATCGCAGACGGTGCTAGCATTGTGCTGCTGCCCCGGCTCAGGCCATTCCCGGCTGTGACCGCAGATCCTGTTACCAGCCTGACTTCCTCCCCTAGACCCCGGGGTGGGGGTCAGCCTTTCTCTGGAATTCGGAACCGACGTGGGAGGCAGTGGGCCTGTGTCTTCCCTTCCCATGGCGTGGGATCCCGTTACTCCCCCGGGGCAGCTACCGCGTGCTCTCGGCCCTCCCGAGCCTGCTGTTGACGAAGCCGCAGCCTCTGTCGTCTGCTAGAGAACAGCTCAGTTGGGTCACCTGTCCTGGGCTGGACGGCCGGTTCAGCCAGCTTCTTCCTGCATCCCAGCAGGAGAGGACAGCCAGGCCTGTGGGTCACAGCACCCCGCTCGTTGGTTGTCTCTGCCTCTCTCTCAGGGAGGGATCAAACTGGTCCTGCACCTCTTTTTGGGGCTTTGACTTCCTCAAGAAAGACTCGCAAAGACACGATGAGGCGCTGATACAAACGCGGCTGCGCCGGTGCTGTGAGCACCGCTGGGGGCTCCTCTGGCTGGGTTGTCGACGCTCCCTCTGCGTGGAGGATTGCGGGACACGCCTGCTCCGTCTTCCTTTAAGTTATTCTTTTTACTCACGCGTGCAGCCAGATGAGTTTGGACGAGCTCAGGTAAGTGACAGCGGGTGACGCTACTTCAGCTCAGCCCTGGCTGCTCCCTGGGGAACAGCTGCCGCCCTCCTTCCCCCGTTGGGGTTCTCGCAGCTGTTCTGTGTGCCTGCTGTGTGGCGGGCCTCGTGCGCGGCAGGCGGCCCGGAGCCCCTGCTCTCCTGGAGATCGCAGGGATGGCGCAGGCGTGAACACCGGGCTGAGGACGGCGCGGGACCCCTTCCTGCCCTCTCGGGAGACGGGCTCCTGTGCTGCTGGGGTCAAGTGGGCCAGCACTGTGGTTGCTTTCGGGGTGCACCGTTGAGTGTTTTGCCCACCGGCAGCGTTGTGGGCTACATGTGTCAGGGCTGATGCCAGCCTGGTGACCCTGTGTGTGTGTGTGTGTGTGTGTGTGTGTGTGTGTGTGAAATTCACAGTAGAAATATAGTGTGCAGAGCCCTTCTGGGGAGGGATAAAACCAGACCCAAGAGTTTGAGAAATAACCATTATCCCATTCAAAAACTGTACCCGTCACACGCACTAGGATGGCTCTACTAAAAAAGACGCTAACAGGTGCTGACGAGGATGTGGACAAGTCAGAGCCTTATGCGCTGTGGCTGGGAATGGAAAACGGTGCAGCCGCTTTGGGGAACAGTCTGACGGTTTCTCAAATAATTTAACTTAGAGCTACCACGTGACCCAGCAGGTACACCCCTAGGTGTGTATATACTCAGGAGAATTGAAAACTTATGTCCACACAAAAACTTATATGTGACTATGCATAGCAGCGTTATTTATAGTCGCCAAAACGTGGAAACAACCCAGATGTCCGTCAAGTGATGAACGAATACATAAAACATCGTCTATCCGTACGATGAACCATCATCCAGCCGTACAAAGGAGTGAAGTCCTGACACAGGCCACAGTATGGGTGAACCTTGAAAACATTCTGCTCAGTGAAAGATGCCAGTCATAAAAGGCCACATTGACATGAAATGTCCAGGACAGGCAGACCCACAGGGACAGCGGTAGAGTGGTGGCTGCCAGGAGCTGGGGGCAGGGGCCATGGGCAGTGACTGCTGATGGGAATGTGTTTGTTTGTGGGGTGACGGAAATGTTCTGGAATTAGACGGTGGTGCTGATGGCCCAACTCTGTGAACGTGCTAGGACCCACCGACTTGTACGCTTTAAATTTTAGGGTATGTGAATTATGTCTCAAAATAAAAAAACAAACAGTTTGAAATGTACCTGTTGGCGTTTGCTGCGGGCTGTCTGTGAGGGGAGGCAGAGGGGCTCTGCCCTGGCAGGGGCGACAGTCTGTTAGGGGTGAGGAAAAGTGTCAGACGGTCAGGAGGTGCCAGTTGGACAGCTGACGTTTTCATCTCACTGATTGGAACTTGGGGAGGGGCAGGTGTCACTCTGCAGGTCACAGAGCTCCTGCCACCGACCCCTTCCGGGGGGAGAGGGCCTGCTGGGGCCGGCCTGGCAGGAGGGCCCTCGCTGGTTGAAGGCAGCACCGCCCCCGGATGTATGAAATCCACGTTCCCGGTTCTGCGCTGTTCCACCTCATAAGGACCCAGTGCAGGCAGACCGGCGAGCGCTCCCCAGGTCCCCTGTGCCGTCGGGATTCAGTGCGGGGGTTGGGATCCCACAGCTTGTCTCCAGCAGGAAGAGATGCCGATGAGGAAGGACTGGGGATGGGACTTCCGAGGTGCTCAGGTCGGTGGCGGTGGGGGACGGAGGGCTGGCTGCCGGGCTCGAGGCTCTCAGCACCGTCTTTCTGCGCTCCGTGTGCGCCGGTGAAGCGGTTGCATTGAGCGGCGTGGCCGTGGCCCAGTGGCGGCCTTCGCATGGTCCACGCTTTGTCGTGCCTTTGGCATTTGCTGAGGCCGGGAGGCTTCTTCTTGGGCATGCTGGCCTGGAGGGTGCTTCGTGGGCGCTGTGGTGGCAGCCCGGCAGCCCTCTTCTTTCTTCCTGCCCCCGAGGCCACGGCCAGCTGTTCGGCTCAGGTTGTCAGGGCGCTAAGCTCTCTCTCACCAGGGGGAGCCGTGGGCCTTGCAGTGGCCTGCGCTCAGTGCGGGCGGAGGGCGGCCTGTCCTGCTCGGAGTGGGCGAGAGAGATCCAGCGGAGAGGGCACCTCACCCCCTGCGCATCCCCTCGGGCGCCCGCCTGGCTTCCCAGGCCCCCAGGGAGCCAGACAGCCCCTCGTCCGGGATGCCGCCTTCGGTCTGTCGACGCGATCCAGGTGCGTCGTCCTGGCCCACTTCTTCGAGGCTCGGCAGAGTCCGGAGGCTTCTGGATTGCCCTGTGTGTGCTGGAGCCTCAGTGGTGTGTGTCCTTGTTTTCTCGGCTGGGGGGCGAGGCTGTGGCCGGAGATGACACTCCGGGTGAAAGGCTGGGGGGCTTGTTCTTGGCCTGGCTCTGGGGCCCGGAGGCCCCGCTGGACTTGGAGACTGTTTGCCTGGCACCAGGGCCCTCAGCGCTGCTCCTGTGGGGAACTCGCTTCCCTGGCAGCGCTACCTGGCTGTGGGCGGAATTCTATCTATCTATCTATTCATTCATTCATTCATTCATTCATTCATGGCTGTGTTGGGTCTTCGTTTCTGTGCGAGGGCTTTCTCTAGTTGCGGCGAGCGGGGGCCACTCTTCATCGTGGTGCGCGGGCCTCTCATTATCGCGGCCTCTCTTGTTGCGGAGCACAGGCTCCAGACGCGCAGTCTCAGTAGTTGTGGCGCACGGGCCCAGCCGTTCCGCGGCATGTGGGATCTTCCCAGACCATGGCTCGAACCCGTGTCCCCTGCATTGGCAGGCAGATTCTCAACCACTGTGCCACCAGGGAAGCCCCTGGGCAGAATTCTGAAGGGCCTTTAAGGCCAAGAGCATAGCAGGCAAATGTCTGAAGAAAGCCAGAGGCTGGAAGGGGATGACTTGCCCCTTGTTAAGCATCCTTTTGTCTTTTCAGACTTCTTTTCCCTCTTTCCACCTTTGTCCTTATCTCTCTCTCAGTTCATTGATTTTTTTTTCACACTCCATCTGCACCCCATCCGCAGCCCTGGTCACGTTTCTAAGCTGCTTCTGGTGGGCAGGGATGTTACAGGTCTGCTATAGACTGAATGCTTGTGTCTCCCAAATTCACATGTAGAGCCTTAATTCTCAAGGTGCTGATGTGAGGAGATCACCTTTGAGAGGTGATTAGGTCACAGTAGTGCAGACCTTAGGAATGGGATCAGTGCTCTTGTAAAAGACACCCCAGGGAGCTCCCTTGCCCCTCCCCCATGTGCGAGCACAGCAAGAAGACAACTAGGAACCAGGAAGGGGTCCTCACCGGCTACCGAACCTGCGAGTGCCTTGATCTCGGACTTCCAGCCTCCAGAACTGTGAGAAATAAATGTCTGTTGTTTAGAAACCCACAGTCTCTGGTATTGTTGTTCTAGCAACCTGAGCAGACGAAGGCAAGGTGCCTCTAGGGTCTGAGCAGAATCTCAGCAATGCTGAAAGCGGGTGAGAGAGGCATTTAGACACCTGCTTGCAGAAATGTGCTAATCAGCGTCACATGGAAGTTCGGGCATAAGAATTTTTGAACATTGGAAAAACGTCAGTTCCTTTCATTGGGGGTCTTTGTGCCTTGGTCTGTGACTGTACCACGTGCCTGGCTTTGACCTCCGCCAGGACATTTCCTCTAGCTGGCAGGTTGCCACACCTCATTTGGGGCTTGTGGGTTTCGCTTGCGGCTGCCTCCAGGTATGGCTGGAGATGCAGAGTGTCCTCTAAGTTCCCTTTGCCTGAAATCTGGATTTCACTCCCCACTCTGCCGAAACTGGTCTTTTGGAGCTCGCCAGAGACGTCCCATTTGCCCAGTGGTGCTTGAGAGCTGACCAGGAGCTGAGGAGTGAGTTCAGTTTCCCGTGTTGTGGGTGGAAGTGGGAGCCTCACGAGGAGAGGTCCCTGTTCCAGCGTGTGCTTCTGGAGCACGTGCTGTGGACTGGGCCCCAGAGGCACAGCGGTGCATGGAGAGGTCTGCTCGGTGGGCTGGGAGCAGCTGGGGGCCGGGCAGGTCTGAAAAGCAGGTCTGTCCTGTCCTTTTCCTGCCTGAGCGATGGCTTTGCAGTCTTTGTTTTGACCTGAAGCATCTTGCACCCGGAAAAGCTTTTCTCCCGGGATTTCTGTGACCCTCCCCCACCATCTCTGAAGGTCCCCCTGACTCGCTTCTGCTCTGCCCACCTTGATTTGGTGACCACCGTGCATCATCGAAGTCTCCCACCTGTCTCTTGTAGTTCTCCCTGGCTTGATTCACATCCTCCTGGTTTTCATTCTCCTGAGCTTCCGTCCCCAATCCCAGTGTCTTGTAGAGATGCCCACTGCGGCATACTTGGTCTTTCTCCATCTTAAACGTGTAAGGTGTGGTAGAAAGACCATGAATTTTGGTTTAGAGTCAGGCAGCTGAGTATCATCCTCTCATGTGTAAAATGGGGACAAGAATTGCCCCTCAGGATGAGAAGCTGTCCAATGGGGATGAATGCTGGCACAGCCCGGTTCTCTCTCCACCCCCCCTTCTTTTTTTAATTGAAATATAGTTGATAATACAATATTATATTAAGTTACAGGTGTACAATATAGTGATTCACAATTTTTAAAGGTTGTACTCCATTTATAGTTATTATAAAATATTGGCTATATTCTCTGTGTTGTATAATATACCCTTGTAGCTTATTTTATACCTGATGGTTTGTACTTCCTACTCCCCTCCCCATATAGTGCCCCTCCCCCCTTACCTCTCCCCACTGGTAACCACTCGTTTGTTGTCTATATCTGTAGGTCTGCTTCTTTTCTGTTATATTCACTAGTTTATTGTATTTTTTAGATTCCACATGTAAGTGATATCATACGGTATTCCTATTTCTCTGTCTGACTTACTTCACTTAGTATGATAATCTCTAGGTCCATCCATGTTGTTGCAAATGGCAAGATTTCATTCTTTTGTTTTATGGCTGAATAGTAATCCACTGTATATATGTATCACATCTTCTTTATCCAGTCGTCTGTTGATGGGCACTTAGGTTTCTTCCATATCTTGGCTGTTGTAAATAGTGCTGCTGTGAACATAGGCGGATAGGGGTGCATATATCTTTCCGAATTAGCGTTTTTTTTTTTTTGTTTTTTTTGTTTTTTTTGGGAAAAAGGCCCAAAAGGAATTGCTGGATTGTATGGTGGTTCCCTTTTTAATGTTTTGAGAACCCTCTGTACTGTTTTCTACAGTGGCTGGTACCAATTTACATTTTCATCAGCAGTGCATGAGCATTCCCTTTTCTCCACATCCTTGCTAACATTTGTTATTTGTGTTCTTGTTTTTGGTGATAGCCATTCTGACAGGTTTGAGGTGATATCTAACTGTGGTTTTGATTTGCATTTCCCTGATGATTAGCGATGTTGAGCAACTCTTCATGTGCTTGTTGGCTGTCTGCATTTCCTCTTTGGAAAAGTGTCTGTTCAGCTCTTCTGCCCATTTTTTAATCGGATTTTTTGTTTTTTTGAGTTGAGTTGTATGAGCTGTTTATATATGTTGGGTATTAATCCCTTATCAGTCATATCATTTGCAAATATTTTCTCCCATTCAGTAGCTTGTCTTTTTGTTTTGTTGATGGCTTCCTTTGCTGTGCACAGTTTTTTTTTTTAATAATTCATTCTTTTAATTAATTAATTAATTTTTGGCTGCGTTGGGTCTTTGTTGCTGCACTGGGCTCTCTCTAGTTGCAGCGAGCGGGGGCTACTCTTTGTTGCAGTGCGCGGGCTTCTTATTGCAGTGGCTTCTCTTGTTGCAGAGCATGGGCTCTAGGCACATGGGCTTCAGTAGTTGTGGCACGTGGGCTCAGTCATTGTGGCTCGCAGGCTGTGGAGTGCAGGCTCAGTAGTTGTGGCGCACGGGCTTAGTTGCTCCGCGGCATGTGGGATCTTCCCGGACCAGGGCTCGAACCGTGTCCCCTACATTGGCAGGCAGATTCTTAACCACGGTGCCACCAGGGAAGTCCCTGTGCACAAACAAGCTTTTAAGTTTAATAGGTCCCTTTGTTTATTTTTGCTTTTGTTTTCTTTGCTTTAGGAGGCAGACCAAAAAATGTGGTTATGATTTACGTCAAAAGGTGTTCTGCCTATGTTTTTCCTCTAGGAGTTTTATGGTTCGTTCTTATATTTAGGTCTTTAATCCATTTTGAATTTATTTTTGTATGTGGTGTTAGAGAATGTTCTAATTTCATTCTTTTGCCTGTAGCTGTCCAGCTTTCCCAGAACCACTTATTGAAGAGACTGTCTTTTCTCCACTGTATATTCTTGCCTCCTTTGTCACAGATTAATTGACCATAAGTGTGTGGGTTCATTTCTGGGCTCTTTATTCTGTTCCATTGATCTATGTGTCTGTTTTTGTGCCAGTACCATACTGGTTTGATTACTGTAGCTTTGTAGTATAGTCTGAAGTTAGGGAGGGTGATTCCTCCAGCTCTGTTCTTCTTTCTCAAGATTGCTTTGGCTATTCGGGGTCTTTTGTGTTTCCATACAAATTTTAAAATTATTTGATATACGTCTGTGAAAAATGTCATTGATATTTTGATAGGGATTGCATTGAATCTGTAGATTGCTTTGGGTAGTATGATCATTTTAATGATATTCTTCCAATCCAAGAACACAGTATACCTTTCTGTCTGTTTGTGTCATCTTCAGTTTTTTTCATCAGTGTCTTACAGCTTTCTGAGTACAGGTGTTTTGCCTCCTTAGGTAGGTTTATTCGTAGGTATTTTATTTTGGTGCGACAGTAAGTGGGATTGCTTCCTTAATTTCTCTTTCTGATAGTCTGTTTTAGTGTATAGAAGTGTGGTAGATTTCTGTATATTAATTTTGTATCCTGCAACTTTACTGAATTCATTGATGAGCTTTAGCAGTTTTCTGGTGGTGATATTAGGATTTCTATGTGTAGTATCATGTCATCTGCAAACAGTGGCAGTTACTTCTTCCTTTCCCATTTGGATTCCTTTTATTTCTTTTTCTTCTCTGATTGCTGTGGCTAGGACTTCCAGTACTGTGTTGAATAAAAGTGACGAGAGTGGGCATTGCTGTCTTGTTCCTGATCTTAGAGGAAGTGCTTTCAGCTTTCCACCATTGAGTATGGTGTTAGCTGTGGGTTTGTTGTACATGACTGCTCTCCTGATGCTTGTCCCATTTCTCCTCTCCTCCTCCGCTAGGCTAACTACCCCTCTCCACTTCCTGTTTAAATCACAGTTGTAACTCTGTGATTATCTCTTTTACTCAGGGTAAGATCTGGGGGTCATTGTCAAATCTTTGCCTCTCTGTCTTGATATCTAGTTATTGCTGAAGCCTATGTGTTCTTGTTCTTTCAAAATGTTCTTGTGCTGTTTCCTTCCTTCTTTCCTTTCTGTCTTTGATGGTCCTGCCCTGGTTCAGACCTTTATTATTTCTGCTCATCCATTGAAGGAGCTTCCAACTAGTCTCTTTGTGTCTCTCTTCCCCTATAACACATTCCATGTACTAGCAGGTGAATCAAACTGCAACACAGCTTTCTCCTCAGCTCTAACAGCTCCCTGCTGCTTCCAGGACAAATACCAGACTCCTGGTATGTAATGCCCTTCGTAATCAGACTCTTAATTACTTGTTCAACCTTCTGCTCCCTCTAGACATAGGAACCTACGGATCCTGAACTGTTGATTGTTAATCTTTATCTAATACTTGTGAATAGTGACGATTAAAGTATACACTAAAGTATAAATAATCTGATGGCACAACAGATAGCGGTGTAGTAACTATTATGATAGTTAAGTAATAACAATGAACAGTAGTTCACATATTCTTCCTTGTCTGGAATGTGTCTTTCTGCATATTTTCTTTGATCTCAGTGTCCCAGGATACCTTCTCATCCTTCTGCCACACAGAGTGCCCAAGGCAGTGCCCTTGGGTACCGGTTGATCACAGGCCCAGGTGCTGTTTTACCCTGTTGTCTTGGCATTAGTATTAATTATGCCCCCAGGTGTCTAAACAGTGTATCATACGGCCACCCTACCTGTGCGTTATGAAGAGCATGGGTTCCAGTGTGTGAACCGTGACGGGCCCACAGCCACGGCTCTTCAGACTTGCCCAGAGCCCTTATTTCCTGCCCATCTCCCTTGGCAGGTGTAGGGTTTCATATTGTCAGTTACCGCTTTAGCACCTTGTCTGTGCAGCCATGATGCCAGGAGTTAGGGGTACAGGGATATGTAAGACACAGTCCCTGTCCTCGGGGAGCCCCTGGTCAGGGCACAGACGGACCTGGAACCGGAAACAGCTTGTGTTGGCACCAACAGAAGTGTGCACTCGGAGAGCGAAGGGGGTGATCGCTTTGATGGGGTGGAAGTGGCGGGGCAGGCTGGGAGCCAGGGAAGCCGTTCTGTGGATGACAGTGGACTGCTGGGGAGACACCAAGGATAGGTGGTGTTCCAGCCGAAAGCACCCTGGTGGCTCCGGGGCGATGAAGCAAGCCTGGCTGTGCCACGTGGGTGTGGACCTGTAGCCAGGAACAGAAACGGTCAGTTCTTAACTGTCCCTGGGTTTTCCTCTCATTGCCACTGAGCCTTCCTTCTCTGTGTTTACATGTGAAATGATATGCAGGGGACTGTGGGATTATGTTGCTTTGCCTTCGTAATTACATTGCACACTTATCTAAAATTAATTGAGCTTATCTCTGACAAGGCTGTCTGTAGCCTTCCAGCCAGCTTCCTGTCTGCTGGGTTCCTCAGTCACATGTGGCATCTAGCAGCGTGCTTGCTGGCCCTCGGGGTCACAGTGGGGGAGGGGGTCCCTCAGGAGAGCTGGGAGATGGTTCCTCTCTGATCTGCACTTCCCGGGGGGTGTTTGGTCTTGGGGGCTTCTCCAGAGTGATGGGTGCTGAGCAAGTGCAGGAGAGCAGGGACCGGAAGAGGTCGTGATGACCTCAGGGTCCTAACCAGACACACGGATGTGGCAGAAAGCTCTCTTAGGGGCTGTTGTGTGGCTGCCCCCATTGATACTCAGACATCATAGCGTCAGAACGACTGTACTTGCTGACCCCTTAACAGACTTTGCCTGTTATGAAGTGAGTAGCCGGCTGCCGGGGACTGTTATCAGCAAACACTGATAATCCCAGAAGGTGTGCAGCTCAGGCCTGCTGTATGTGTACGTATATTTCTTTCCTCCCTTTCTTCCTTCCTTCCTAAATTTATTTATTTATTTACTTACTTTTGGCTGCATTGGGTCTTCGTTGCCACATGCGCAGGCTTTCTCTAGTTGTGGCGAGCGGGGGCTACTCTTCGTTGCGGTGCACGGGCTTCTCATTGCGGTGGCTTCTCCTGTTGCGGAGCATGGGCTCTAGGCGCGCGGGCTTCAGTAGTTGTGGCACGTGGGCTCAGTAGTTGTGGCTCACGGGCTCTAGAGCACAGGCTCAGTAATTGTGGCGCACGGGCTTAGTTGCCCCGTGGCATGTGGGATCTTCCAGGACCAGAGCTTGAACCCGTGACCCCTGCATTGGGGGGCGTATTCTTAACCACTGCACCACCAGGGAAGTCCTGTACGTATATTTCTTACTGCAGAAATCATAGGAGACTGAGGGTCCGTCTTCATCGAGTCCTGGAAAGCAAAGCAGAGAAGCTCAAGCTTGTAATTTGTTTGAAAGGGTTTAGATATTTAACATGAAATAGCAGTAGCCTTTCCTTTAATTAAATGCCACGCAGCGTTGGCTGTGGGATCAATGGTATTGAAGGGAAAACAGTGTAATTAGACCTTGTGAAGTGACGGGCAAATGACTGGGGTTCTCTGTCAAGGGCTGGGGTGTGGGTGGAGGGCTGGTCATAGGACAGGCAGAAGAGTGCACGGCGCTTTCCCTGCTGTGGGCTTTGAAACACCAGAGTTTTCCCCAGAGCACTGTGGGCGTACTTCTTGATTTCCCGTTAGTAGGGAATGGATATAACTCTCATTTAGTCAGTTCCCTATTATTAGACGTTGAGATCATATCTTTTCTCTTAACATATAAATGACGCCACAGTGACCGTCTTTATGCATACATATTTGTTTGCATTTGGAATGTTTCTTTGGGACACATTCCCGGAAGTGCAATGACTGGCTCAGAGGGTGTGAGCATTTTCAGCGAGGCTGGCTGTGAGCTGGAGGCGTCTGTCTCCACGACATCGAGTCGTAAACCTGCCCTCAGCCCTGTGTGCTTGGTGCAGGATGAAGCGTTTCCTGGGCTCCCGTGGCTGCCCAGGCGCACGCGCAGGGCTCCCTGGGTGTCTCCGGGTCGTGGCGTCCTCAGAGTGGGCGCCTTGGTCTTGGGTCCATCTGTGGGCCTCTCCAGCCACGAACACGCCGGAGCAGCACATCCAGCTGAGCGGGCCTTTGCCGGGTTCTTAGCTCCTGCAATGAAGGTTGGGGGTCCCTGGGAGGGCTCTCATCGCTCCGCACCATCCTGTCATCTCGGGGGTGGGGGGCCCTTCCAAATCCAAGCCCCTCCTTCCCCCGTGCAGCACCATTCAGCCTCCTCAGCTCTGATCAAAACTCTGCACACCAAGGTCCATCGTTATGTTCCGTGAAACAAAGGGCCCCCCTTGCCTGGATCTTCCCGCCTTAGAAGGCAGTTAGGGTCATATAGCCTTTAAAAAATTCCTTATCCAGGACTTCTGGAAAACGTCTTTACTGAGATATAATCCACATACCATACAACTCACCGTTTAAGTGTCCAGCTCAGTGGTTTTTAGTATGTTTGTAGGGTTGTGTAGCTGTCACTAGTACATTTCAGAGCTCAAAGAGAAACCCTGGGCCTGTTAAGTGGCCACTGCCCATGCTGCAGCCTCCCTCCCCTCAGCCCTAGGCATCCGTTAAGCTTCAATCTCTGTGATTTGCCTGTTCTGGACATTTCACACAATGGAGTCGTACACTGTGTGGTCTTTTGAGAACGGCTTCTTTCACTTAGTGAAATGTTTCCAAGCTTCGTCTGTGTTGTAGCGTCTATCCTTGGGTCATTTCTGGGCCAGATAATCTTCCACTGTATGGATGGGCCACATGTTATTTAGCCATTCATCAGCTGATGGATATTTGGAGTGTTTCCACTTTCTGGCTGTTATAAGTAACGCTGCCATGAACACGCATGTACGTACGTGTTTTTATGTGGGTATGTTTTCATCTGGGTGAAATACCTAGGAGTGGAATTGCTGAGTCGCGTGGCAACTCTGTCTAACTGTTCGAGGAACTGCCAGCCTGTTTTCCAAAGGGGCTGCAGCACTTTACTTCCCCGCAGCGTTAGATGAGGACTCCAGTTTGTCTTTTCTCTTTTTTCTTAATTTTAATTTTATTGGAGGATAGTTGATTGACAGCGTTGTGTTAGTTTCAGGTGTACAGCGCAGCGGTTCGGTTATACATATACACATATTCATTCTTTCTTAGACTTTTTTCTCATATACGTTATCACAGAAGCTCCAGTTTTTCTACATTGTTTATTCTAGGCATCCGAGTGGGTGTGAAGTGGCACCTGGTTATGGTTTCGATTTCCCTGGTGGCTAATGATTTTGAGCATCTTTTCATGTGCTTATTGGCCATTTGTATCTCTGCTTTGAAGACATATCTGTTAAGATCCTTTGGCCTATTTTTAACTGGGTTATTTGTCCTTTTATCATTGACATCCAAGGCTCTTGATACTGCCCATTGTTTTCTAGTTGATTGCCACGAGGACCAGGCTGAACAGAGGGGTCAGCAGGGAAGCTGGCTTTGGCTGGTTGGGCTGTTTCCTGTGGCAGCTGGTAGGGGCCGGGTGGAGGTGGCCTCGAACTTTCCAGATGGGAGGGCCGAGGAGAAGCAGGACACCTACCATGGAGGGTAGAGCTGTTTTCCTGTCATTGCTGACAAAGTGACTTCTGTTTTAATAGGATTTGTTTTCCCCTCTGTGAACAAATCGGGTATATTCATGGAGGTAAATTATAATAAAAAAAAAGGAAAAGGAAAGGAAGAGGAAAGAAGACTCCTGCTTGTGATACGAGCAAGTAACTGTGTTAAAACTAGCAAAATTAAGCAAAACAAAAACAAATGACAAGGAAAAAAATAAGATTGCCAGCTTCCTTTGTGGTTCGAATACGCATGGTCCTGCGTGTCCTTTCTGCTGATGACATGGCCAGCTTCATCTAGTGAATACAGTGCTTCCTGGAGATTCGTTGTAAAATGGTGCGAGGGAGGGATTTCCTAGAGCACCTGTGAGTTAAGCAGCGAACAGGAGGTGCGTTACTTGGCTGTTTGTAAAGCGCATGAATGGTGTGTGTGGCGGTAACTGGGGTTACAGTGCGTGGTACAAGGGGAAGGGGGGTGTGGGTCTTGGTTTCCCGTGTGGGGGCGTTGTGAGCAGCTGTTGTGAGCAGCTCTTTTTGTTGGAGGGACATTTGAAAGCAGGTGATAAACTTAATTTTTAGGAATGTGGTTGATCTCATGCAGAATGACTTAGCAGTTAATTGTAGCACAGTTTCTACGATAAAACGCATCTCGGTCTTCTCATTCTTTTCAAAACATTTCTCTTTCCGGGTTGTGAAATGCAGCGAGGCAGGCAGAGTCCGGAGCTCGGAAGGCCTCGCCACGTGTTTTCTTGCCAGTGGCTTCAGGTCTTTATGTCTGGGAGCAAAGGAAATGGCGGAAACTCTGGCGGCGGGGGTGGCCCTCTCCCCCTTTTCCAGGACTCTCAGGACTGTGGGAGCGGGTGGTCCAGCTTCTCTTGTGTGGTCATTAAATCCTTTCTGGTGAAGTCGCAGCCTCAGGCACGGCTCCTGCTGGGGGGTGTCCCTGCTCTGTGGTCAGGAGCGGAGGGGAGACCTCCCCGCTCAGAACCCACTCAAGGCCCAGGAATCTGTATCTGCCCCTCCGCCTGCGATTCCTATCCTGGTTGGGAGTTAGTTACAACCCCATAAGTCAGGTAAGGTAATTTTATACAAAATAAAAGCATTGCTGGACTTCCCTGTTGGCGCAGTGGTTAAGAATCTGACTGCCAGTGCAGGGGACACAGGTTCGAGCCCTGGTCTGGGAAGATCCCACGTGCCACGGAGCAGCTAAGCCCGTGTGCCACAACTACTGAGCCTGCACGCTAGAGCCCGTGAGCCACAACTACTGAAGCTGCATGCCTAGAGCCTATGCTCCGCAACAAGAAAAGCCACTGCAATGAGAAGCCTGCACACTGCAATGAAGACCCAACGCAGCCAAAAATAAATAAATAAAATAAAATAGATTAAAAAAATAAATAAAAGCATTGCTGTCCTTCATGTGGTCGGCCCTGACTATGTCCCTCCAGGTTTTCTTTTAGGGCCTCCCCTGGACCCTGCTGCCCCCAGCCCGCAGGCCTTGGTTCAGATGCTCCCTGTGGGGAAGGCCTTTCCCTCTGTCTGTCTGTCTGTCTCCTGGACCTCACCCCACCTTTCAAGTGGCCTCGCTGTGCAGAGCCTTTCCTGACCTGGCATCTAGACTGTGCAGGACTCGCCTCAGGTCCTGAGCCCTGGCTGCCTCTCCTCCCTGTATTCCCCTCTCCCTGGGCTCAGCTCTGTGTCCCCAAGAGGAGCGTTTGTCCGTTTCTGCCGGTTCTGATGCCTCTAAACGCACGCGCCTTCCCTGTCTGGGGGAAAACCCTTTAGATAAAAGAAAAAGTTATAGCTAGAGAGGTTATTTTGCGAAACTTTATTATGTGCATTGCAGCAGTTAGGGGTCGTCGGGATGAAAATCCCGGGACACTGAGAAGAGCTGCCGAGCAGCGGGGCGTCCCTGCCGCTCGTCTCCTCCTCAGATGCCAGACGGACTGAAGCTGCTCCTGAGGGCTCAGGGGGTGCAGCGCTCACCGTCCCCGACTGCAGCTTGGGCCCCAGGGTCCTGCAGAAACACCTTCCAGAAGGATCCTTCAGCTCCATCGCCCTCCTAGCTCTGTCTGTGGAAGGGAAGCCTTGTTCCAATTTGCCAAGGGCCAGGCAGGAACGGGACAGGCGTCTTTCTCAGGCCTGCCGCACTTTTTCCTCTCCCGTCCAGGCTTCCCCTTACACAGAGTGGTGACGGCCACCGTATGACACATCATTGACGTGTCGGTGGCTAGGAAGTTTTCAATTTCTCCGTATTTTCACCTGAGAAGAGAAGCAGGCTTTCCTGGAAAGTTACCTACTTGACTTTGAAAGCCTGAGGGTGGTGGGGTGGCCGTGAGCTGCTTCCAGGGGCAGCCATCCCCCCGTTTGGGGGTTCCTCGTGGGGTGCAGCGGTGTTCCAAAGCGGGTGCTGCAGGGTGCACCAGCCTGGTGGATTCCCGCTTCCGTTCCAGCGCAAAGCCTGGCGCACCGGGTGTGGGGTGGCCATGGGGTGACTGGGCGGTGAGCAGGACGCAGGGACAGCTGGATCCGGGCTCATCCTTTGGCTGGTCCGCTGGCTGCGGTGCCCCTCACATCTGGAAGGGGTCACTGTGCTCTTCCTCTAGCTCCATAGTCACCCAGCAAGCCCTGCGGCGTTCACTCCAAATACCGGTGCTTCTGCTTAGGAAACCCACATCGGTCACAACACCTTCGCAGTCTTTGCTTAACACTCCCCGCCCCTCTCCCCCGCCCACGCCGGCCCCTCAGCTCCGCTGAGTGTAAATCCAGGTGGTGGCACGCTGTCCCAGCCTTCCCTGTATGATCCCGGCCCTGCTTCCCTCTCCAGCCTGCTTTCTCACTGGCACCCCCCACACCCTCCCCCTGGGTGCGTGCATCGTGCTGGGCTCCGTACAGTTCTGTGAAGTTGCTCTATAGTCCACTCCACCGTGCTTTTGGGTGGGTGGCTTCCTCCAGCTGCAGTGCTCTGGGCCCCTTGGCATACACCTTACTCAGTTAGTTTTCTTTCTATCAAAGCAACCCATGCACCTGGTCTGAAAAACGAAGCGGTAATACAAGACTGGCAGCAGCAGTCCTCGGCCCCCAGCCTTCCTCCCCCTGCATCCCATCCCCGCGGGCTGTCACTCTATGTCTTGGTATGAGGAACTATAGACTTCCCTTTCTGTTTCTAAACACTCTGCAAGTTCTGCAGATTTTTACAGTCTAGCTGTATTTATTGCCATCTTCCTCCGGACGCAGACAGGTTCCCTCTCATGGTTCCCTTCCCTCTTCTCGTTCCCCACCCTCTCAGTGTAGCGCATGTCACAGTGTTCGGGAAATGGGGGTCCATCGTGCCCCTGCGGCTGGAACTCGGGCTCGGGACTGAGCCACCGGTACCTGCCGTGTGTGATTTCTGCTTTACCCTAGAGTTGTTTCTCTGTGCGGGAGGTGGGGACTCCTGCGTGGCTCCGGGGGTCTGGCTGCCCCCCGTGCCTTGGAAGTGGTCCGCCTGCGTTCAGCTGCCGCTGGGCCTCTGGCGTTCTCTGCCATGGGTGGGCCTCCCCTTCTCAGGCGGCAGGTTTGAGTCTCTTCACCACTCTGCCGTTCCATCTTCCAGATTTTTGTTGACATTTCTTGTCTGCTCTCGTCTCCTCCTTGATGCCCTCGTTCCTGTTTATGACATTGTTCCTTTCCTGTTGTGTTGATGAGGTCGAGGGTGGGGGCAGAGATGAATCTTCCAGGTTTTGAGTTGGCTTCAAGGTGCCTCTCAAGGAGCAGCTCACTGGGAATCTTCCCCGTGGCCCCCTTCTTCAGGGAGGAGCCCACCTCTCCTCCGGGGTCCCGCATCACCTGCACACCTTTCTTGCGCAGCATCCCTGAACACTTGCACTGTTAGACTTTCCCTCCCTCCTTCCAGTGAGCCACTGGAGGGTAGGAACTGGGTCTAATCGTAACCTCCGAGGCTCCTTGAGAGTCGATCGGTGTTCACAGACTGGGTAAATCACCGTGTGTGATGGACTCGGAGCAGGCCGAGTGTGGAAGTGGCTTTGACCCCAAGGGCAGCTTACACAAAGGGGTGCTCAATAAGCGCTGGCCAGATTGCTCATTTATGAGACCCTCCCGAGCCGCGGCTTTCAGGAGCAAGAGACGTGCTTGTTCTGCAGGGCCTTCTGATGCTGGTGACAGCTCAGCTCTGGACTAGATTCAAGCAAGAGCCTAGGTGATTGTAGTATACATGCATTTCTTATTGTTGTCCCAGATTTCAGTACTGCCAGAGTTTTAAAAAATAAGAATTAAAGCCAGTTTAAAAGAAATGAGTATTAGAAAAAAATAGCTTAAATTATGGGTTGATTTTTCTGTTATCCCTGGCTTTTCAGAAAAAAAAAAAAGGTACTTATAATAGGAGTTCCTTGCATACGCCCTTTTGTGACAGATTTCTGGTTCAGTCTCAAATGTGATATTTTACATCCAGTTAGAACGAATGAGTCCCAGTGGCTGCATGGTTTGGGTTCACAGCCCAACCAGCCAAATAATTACATCAGTAAGCGTAACAGAATCGCGTTCTTGCATTTGTATAGTATGTCACAATGCTTTCTCACGTATTGTCTCTTACAGAAATTCTGTGATTTAAGCAAGGAAGGTATTTTTATCTTGCTGTAAGTTTTAGAGGAAGAAACTGGGGCTCAGGAGAGATTAAGAGTACTGACCAAGGTCATACAGATTCTCGTTGGCCATGCTGGGCCTTGAACCCCAGGTGCATTGAATCCACAACTAGCATTTGTTGCTCCATACCTGTCTGCTTCCTTTCGTCATGGACTGTTTGCAATGTCAATTTCCCAGGTGGGAATTTTATTGAGAAGGAAAGACTCAAAGTACAGATGAGTATGGAGTTGTGATATTGGTGTTGTTTTCATAAAAATGTTTCCAAATTTTATTTTTTAGAAAGCAGATGCACTATTGTAGAAAAAATGCTATTTGTTTCTCATTCATTTTCTGCTTATTAAAGTATTTCTTACATTTTCGTTTTCTGTCTTAGACAGCTAGTGGTTTTGCAGTCTGATTCTAAGAAGTATGGGGACAGAGAGCTGAAAGAAAAGCCAAAACCACACTGTAAACGTTAAGACTCAGGCAGTTGAAATAAAAGGTGGAAAGAGATATGCCAGGGAAGCGTTAATCATAAGAAAACGAATTTGCTTATAATAATACCAGAAGAAATAAACATCAAGACAAAGAGTTTTATTAAGACAAAGAGGGATGTTTTATAACGATAAGAGCTTCAACTCGTTAAGTAGAGGTACCTTTCCTAAATGTGTGTGTGCCTAATACCACAGCTTCAGAATGCATGAAGCAAACATTGACAAGAATAAAGAAAGAAATAGACCAACTTCCAATCGTAGGCAGAAATTTTAACACCCCTTCCTGAGTCATTGACAGAATAGGTAGATATAAAAATCAGTAAAGGGAGCATGAATAGTGCTGTCACCCAGCTGCATCTCACCGGTGTGTAGATACCACACCCACCAGCTGAAGATGCACATTCTTTGCGAGGACGTATGGTACATTCACCAAGTAGACCACACGCGCTGCCCGAACAGGTCGTGATAATTTCAAAGGACTGAAATAACACCAAGTTCATCTGACCAAATCCTTAAATTAGAAAGCAGTCTACTGTGATACCCAGGAAATCCTCAGATATTTGGAAATTTATCAACATACTTCTAAATAACTCATGGATCAAAGAAATCACAGGGAAAATTAGAAAATGTTTCACACTGAATGATAATGACCATACATATAAAAATGTGTATGATACAACTAAAACAATGCTTGGAGGGAAATTTATACCTTTAAATGCCTATGTTAGAAAAGAATAAAGGTTCAAATCAATGATCAAAGCTTCTACCTTAAGAAGCTAGGAGGAGGGTGGGGTGGGAGGAAGGGGGAGAAGAGAAAAAAAGAAGAAAAAAAAAAGAAGCTAGGAAAAGAGGAGGGAATTAAACAAAACCAAAATAAAAGCAGGGAAACAAAATAATGGTGGAAATCAGTAAACTGAAAAATGTACAAACAAGAGGAAGAATCAAGAAAATCTAAAATTTGTGTTTTGAAAAGATCAATAAAAACTTGTAGTTAGACTTGACCCATGGAAAAAGAGAGAAAACGCGAATTACCGGTGTCAGATATGAAAGGGGAGGCATCACTGCAGACCCTACAGACATTAAAAAATAAGTGGATACTGATGACAACTTTATGCCAATAAATTCATGTACATGAAATGGACATATTCCTTGAGAAACATGGCCTAACAAAACAGATGCAAGAGGCAACTGGAAACTCTTATATCAGTTTAAAATGTAAATTTGTAATTAAAAAACCTTCACATGAGGAAAGTGTCAGGGTCAGATGGCTTTTCCAGTGAACCCTATCTCAGGAGGAAATAATACTGATTCTCCAGAAAGTCTTTCATTTCAGAAGAGAGAGGAGAACACACGTCTCAGCTCATATTAAGGTGGCATAGCCCCGGTACTGAAACCTTACAAAGGCATTGTAAGAAAAAGAAACTAGAGACCAATATTCCTGATGACTAGACAAAGATGTCTTTAAAATACGTTAGTAAGTTGACTTTTGCTTCAACCCGTGGAGGACTAGCTGTCAAAGGAATTGCTCCCCTGTTGTAACAACTGGAAAACTGCCCCCAGTACTTGAAATAGCTGCCTTGGGACCTTGTGGACCAGGTGATGCAGGACTGTGTCCCTGACGAAGGGGAACAGCAAGGCGAGCTTTCCATTTGCTCCTGTTTACAGCTGGAGGCAGCTTGCAGGCTGCAGCGCAGCTGAACCTGGCGGTCCTGCCGAGTTGAGGACTCAGGAAAGGGGGTTCCCAGAGGCCGAGACAGAGCGTGTGGAGCAGAGTGCTGGAGAGGAGAGAATAGCTAGAGGTAGAGCCCAGGTGTCGGCACAGCGTCCCTCCAAGTCCTTGGCCGAGTGCTGATCTTTTCACGGGTGGGGTGAGATTCCGTGAGGCAGGGGAAGAGTCCCCAGAAAGCAGTCAGTCAAACAACGACCAGAGCTCACGCAGGCGTCGGCTGTGGGGTGTCGCTGGCCATCACTTGCTGCCGCTACCGGGACTGGAAAGTCGCTCTGGCCAGTAGCTGAACGTGGGAGAAACCCTGTGTGCTCAGGGCCCGCGTGCTGGAGAAAACACGCTCCGCAGGGCCTAAGTGCGGGAGAAAACCTGCTCAGGGGGAGGCGAGAGCTAAAGGGAGCTGGGGACCACCCTCTGCAGGAGCCTGGAGAACCTGGACCAGAGCAGCCCTTGCTCCTCGATGGTCCTTCCTTCACCCTCTGCTGAAAAGGAGAGCGGCATGCCAGCTGACCAAGGAGAAATATTTATAAGACCCAGTTCCATGATCAGAGAGGGAATAAATTGATAACTGGCACATCTGGCATTCAAAAACAAAAACAAAAACCCAGGCATGCAAGGAAATAGGAAAACATGACCTAGAACCAGAAGAAAAATCAATCATTAGAAACAGACCCATGGATCAATAATAAAATTATAATGAACAACCCAATAAAAAGATGGGTAAAAGATTTCAATATAAACTTCATAAAAGGTATAAAAATGGCCAGAAAGCACGTGAAAATCAGTTCAACGTGCAACATCATTACTCATCACAGAATGGCTAATTAAAACTGTAATGAGATACCATTTAACATTTAGTAGAATGATGAAAATTAAAGACTGACGTAACACTAAATTTTGACCAGGACTGGAGCAGTGAAAACTTTCCTACATTAATGGTGGAAAGTGTAAAATGGTTCAACCACTTCGGAGAACCACATGGCAGTTTTTTTAAATAAGGTTAAAGGTGTATCTGTCCTGTGACCCAGCAGTTCCGCTGCTTCATATTTGCCTGATAGAATTGGAAACATCCACCCATAAAGCAGGTACCCACAGGAACGTGCATAGCAGCTTTTTCACGGAGGAAAGCTTGTAAATAACCCAGGCATCTGTGAGCAGGTGGATACCTAAACAGATGGTGATATATTCATAGCAAAGAATACTGTCCCTGCTTGTAAAGAAGGAACTACCGCTACACGCATGACTCTGACAGACACATCATGAGCAGAGAGGTAGGACACAAATGAGGGCATCCCGTGTGTAGTATTTACGTGAATTTTAAGGACAGGCAGAGCTAATCTATGGTGATAGATACCAGAAAGGGGTTAGCTCGGAGTGGGGGGCAAGGAGGTACTAGAAGAGGGTGAGAGGAGTGTTCTCAGTCTTGTTGGGGGGCTATATTCATTCTTTTATTGTGTATAAATTACACTTCAATTAAAAATGTGACACCTGCCCCCACCCCCCCCAAAAAAAAGAAACACCTCTGAAGGGCTGGAGGGAGGAATTGGTCTTGCATCTCTCCAGTACTTACTGCCAAGCAATCGCAAGGCACTGCATCAGGACAGACAAGCAGGAGAATCATGGGGTCTGACCTCCAGGAACTCATAAGCCCCCTCTAGGAGGTGAGACTGATGCTCCTGGCGTGGCCCTGAAGGTGGGCGGGCTCCGGGCTCTGGGCTCCAGGTGGCACTCACAGAAGAGGGAAGTGAGTGAGGGCTGGAGTCGTCAGGAAGGTGTCCTAGATCTGGAAGAGGCTGAGCTGGGCCTGGAAGGCTGGGTGGATTTTGAAAAGTTGGAGGTAAAGGTGGAGATGGACAGGAGCTTTGTAGAAACACAGCGGGGTAGACAATGAAAGGCAGGTCTCAGCATCCCTGAGCCCGCTCCTGAACCCCTCCCCAAGTCTGGCTGTGCGTCTCGATTCCTGTGTGTGCTGGCAGAAGTACTCAGTGCGGCTACATTCTCTTCTCTGTTGTTCTCTTTTCATAATTTAGAGAAGTTTATTCTATATCCACCCACAAAACGATACCCATTCTTTTCCATGGCAACATTGTCGTCCAGTGGGGATGTAACAGGGTTTTTAATCATCTCTCTATTAATAGACACTTCGTTTCTAATTTTCCGTTATGATTGTACTCAGATGCTAACACCCTTGTGTATAATCCTTGTGTACCTTTGCAGACATCCTTGTCGAATAGGTTTCTTCAAGTGAAGTTGCTGCTCAAGCATTATACACCATTAAAATTTGACCAACAAAAAAATTATATCAATATACACTCTTAACAAACTATAAGAGAGTGGCTGTTTACCCAGAATCTCATCAATATTGGGCATTATTTAAGATTCTAACTTTTGACAAGTGTCTTGTTTTAATAATGTAGTTTGTTCTTTGATCACCATTAAGGTTACGTGCCTAGTTTTGTACATTGATTAGCCATTTCTGTCTCCTGTGAATTTTCCATTTTTCTGTAGATTGATCACTCTTACTTTTTTATGTGTTCTTTACATATTAGTGATGTTAACCTTTTAATATTTTATGTTGCATGTGTAGTTTTCAGATCTGTCATTTGTTTTTTTTAACGTAGTTTCTTCCACTGTACAGTCATTTTAAACTTTTATATGGTTAATTTGTTAAGCTTTTTATTTATAGTTTCTGAGATTTGTGTCTTGCTTCGGAAGACCTTTTTCCCATCCCACAGACAGCAAGATATTCTCTTATATTTTCTTGTACTTTAAAAATCATTCCTTTATACACATGTTGCATTTAGATCTTTGGATCTTTAATCATCTGGAAATACGTTTTTGTGTGGTAAGATATATGTTCTAAATTACTTCTCTGTTAATAGATACTATATTGTTGGCACGTCATTAGTTGGTGGGCCCCTTGATTTGAAATGCTCTTTTTATCACAACTAAATACAGGTTTGATGTGAACCACTTATTCTGTTACACTTGTCTCTCTCTTCATTTTAGCTTTGCTCGTAGAATCCTTATGCCTTAACTACTGTAGTCCTAGTATACATTTTCTTATCCGTTAATGCAAATTCTTTTACGTTATTCTTTTTGGAAATGTTATTGGCTGCTCTTATGCATTTGCTCCTCCAGATGAACTTCAGGTCAGCTAATTACGTTTCCGTCTATCCTGAAACTTACATGCAGTCTATCCTGTTGGAATTTGGATTGGCTTTGCTTTGAATTTAAAGATGGACAGTTGACAGCATTGTGATTTTGAGTCTTAGATCCAGTCTTCTGTGTCTTCTTGTTTTTATCTCCTAAATTTCTCTTTGGTCACTGCCCTTCTCTCACTGTCACCATCCTAGCCACCGTCACCTCTGCCTTGGGCTTCCTAAGTAGCCCCTTAAGTGGGCTCTTTGGGGCCACTGGCCCCTCTGATCCTTTTTCCACTGTGGTCAAGGCTTTGCATAAGCTGTTCGCTGGGCCCAGAATATTCCGCTTCCGGCCCCCTCTTCTCTCAGGTGATCTCTCCGCGTCTCTAGGTCTTAGTTCAGTTCTCATGTCCTCAAGGAGACCTCCCTAGCTGGGTACACCTTCCCACTGAGGGCTTCATTGTGCTGTTCACCTCATCTTTTAAGCACTTTATCCAGTCGTGATCTTACATTTGCCATGACCTTGGAGTGGGAGGTGAGTTCCCTGCTCCTGGGGGCTGTGTGGTGGTCACTTGAGTAATTCCCCTACCGCTGGCCTTGTGCCTGGCCCTGTGGATGTGTTCCTTAAATACTTGATGTCAGTCATTGAGCTCAGTGTTTTCCTCTGTTTCTTTACGTCTTTCAGTAAAACCCCTATAGTTTTCTTCATATGGTGTTGTGTATTTCTTGTTAAGGTTGTGCCTGCCCAGTTTTCTATCTGTTTTGTCAGTGGTGACAAGCTATTGATTTTTGTCCCTTGCATCTGCCCGTCTTGCTGGACTCAGAACCCTGGTTCCTGCCTGTCTCCTGGTGCTGCCGGCCTCTCTGCTGGCTTCGTCCTCAGGCTGGTTGGATTCTAGGTGGCTGTCGCAGTCCCCAGCCTGACCTCTGACCCGAGCAACATTCAGAGGAGGCAAGAGAGGGTTACCTCCGACACATTTCCCAAGAGCCAGGAGGAGCTTTCTCAGAAGCCCCCAGCTAATTTGCTCTCTCTTCTCAGTGGTTCACATAGGGTCCCAGGCCCATTGCCGAATCAGTCACCGGTGAGGGCGTGGCTTAGCTCCAAACCAGCCAACCCGGTCTCAGTTTAGAGTGAGGCAGGCGGGTTCAGCCTCCCCTGGGCTGCCGAGGGTGGTCACTTTGCATAACCAGGATTCTCCCGGAAAGGTGGAAGGGGCGAATGGGCCCCGGGGTGAAAGTCCACACCTGACATCTGTCAGAGCAGTCCTGTTACTTCTCCCATCCACTCATTCCAACACCATAATAAAGTTATAATATAAGATTTCCTGATGCGGAACCATCCTTTCATTCCTGGAGTAAATCCTACTGGTGTCTGCTGTTCTTTGGATATCCAGTTGTGTTTTGATCTAAGATTTCGATCTTGTCTGTGTTCCAAGAAGCCTTCTTAGTAATGGAAGTTAATCGTGGGGAAGGACTCCGGGACGTGAAGGTCACTTGGTTCCTGTGCCGCCACGGCCAAGTCACCTAACCTCTCTGAGACTGTTCCTCATTCACCTTGTAGGATTGCGGCCCTAATGAACTCAAGCTGTTTGGAGGATCAAATAATATATATGAAAAAGCTTCTTTTAAACACCCGAGCTCACACAACGTCAAAACTGTGTCTCATGCTGTCTATTTAAGGTACCATTTTTATGAGTTTCTTTCATGAAGAGAGAGAACATTAACGACTGAGATTTCTCTCGGCTTTCTTCATAAACGATCATCAGAAAGCCAGGCTCATGCAGTCAGAGGGGCCCTGGGAACATGATTGGTAAACATTGCGTTATTGGTGTTCCTGCTTTTCATAATATCCTTAGGGAACTGGGGAAGATTTGATATTTTCTGAGATTGCTGTAAAATGCAAGTTATCGCTGGTAACGTTGCCCAATTATTCTGTACTTATTTTACTTAGACTTTAGTAATTGGAAAAAGATTAGATGCCAGGACTTTGTATTTTGTTGATTATATTACCAAAGTCTTCTCTTTAATCATTTCTTTTATTCCTAGTATTAATCGTTAGCTCTGAGCTGTTAGGTGGAGGACCTAATGGTGGATTCCTAACTTAAAAGAAAGAAATAATTACTTCAGTTTCTGTGGCATTGACTGTTATCCATCTACAAATTGAAATGTGTTCTCTAGCCGTTCAGGGCATGTGATGGAGACACTGGAGGAGACCCAGGTCAGACAGAATTCAGGGGCCCTTATCCTTGTCCCACCCCCCCTGGCCCAGGCTGTGCCCCATCCTGCCCTTCGTCCAGGCTCCTCTGCCCCTGCCAGCCCCGCCCCTCTGTGACCCCCCCCCCCCCGCCCCCGTAGGTGTTCGTTAGGGCAGCAGTGACTTGTACTCTTTAAACTTGATTGTCCTTGGTGTGTGTAATACGCTACATCCTTATCAGTGCTGTGTAGACACAAGCGTATCTCCGTGAAGGAATGTCTTTCAAAACCAGTCCTGGGAAAAACACCTCACGTAGGTCTTCTTAAACAGTAAGTGGTGAGAGTGACATGGGATGAAAGAAAGATGTGAAGTTGGGAGGGGGAGGGAGTGAGAGAGAGAGAGAAGGAAGGAAGAGGGTGGGAAGGAAGGAGGGGTGGAAGGAAGCCGAGTCCTCTGGACCTCACCTGTCTCGGTGGCTCCAGGATCGCTGGGGTGTGTTTAGCAAACACGTGCTAAGATTTAAATGTAAACAGGTCACGTTTAGCTTTGCTTGAATAGAGTGGAAACTTCTCTCGTCTGTTGAGAACAGTCAGTATCTGGAATTTTTATCATTTAGGTTCAGTGTGGTTTCATGTCCGGGGCTCTTTGCCCCCTAGTAACTGGTGGAGGACGTTACCACACAGTGGAAGTTTGCTTGCTGTTTGTAACCCTGTCCCTGTCTCTTTTTCGTCAACAGAAGAATTGCGGAAGTTGAGCTGGTCCGGGATCCCGAAGCCCGTCCGTGCCATCACGTGGAAGCTGCTCTCGGTGAGTCCCCCCGGCCTACCTGCCTGCGCCTCTTCCTCCCGCGAGGACGGGCTCCCCTGGCCTGGCCAGGCTCCCGGCCCTGTCACGTGCCCTGTCTGTGCCGCGGTGATCTGGGCCTTTGCCGGGGCCAAGATGGCATTTCCCATCCTTTGCTTAATTTCAAGCTTGGTTTGACAAGGCTGGCAGAAAATGAGGATAAGTCATAATTTATGACAGCTGTATTCTTTTTCTCTGCTTTTATTGGTTTTTAAATCTTTGTGGTATTTCCAAACCTGTGGTATAGAAAAGTTCCAGCATAGAAAATTATTTCAACTCTGAGGGTCCAAACAGGGAAATATGTTTGAGGATTTTTTTGAAATGTTAGTAACCACGACATTAGAAACAGTTTGTGTCCGTGTGATGGAGGCTGGAGTTGTGGCTTGCTCGCCCCTAGTGCTGAGCTGCCGGTCGCGGAGGCTTCTGGGGAAGCTCGGGTGCTGGTGCTTCACCTGAGTCCGTGTCAGAAGCGAGCTTGGCCCTGCTGAGAATTTCAGAATAGTTTATTGACAGCTTTCTTCCCCTTTCCTTTTTGTATTATTTTTGGAGCTAAGTTACTAAGGACCCCTAAGAGTTTACTCTCAATTGCGTCTGGCTTTCAGTATTTAAGACTCTTTCTCGCTAATGAGTCTTGGTAAATTTGCAGCTTAGTACCTCGTAATCCTAATTGCAGATGCGGCTCTGAATGGTGAATATTTATTGACTAAATATTCTCTTGCAATTAAAATTAGACCTACTGCAATTGCTTATGTCTTTGTTGTTTGGTGTTTTTTATTTTAAGCGTTTGTATCCAGTTTTCCAAATGTCCTCTAAGATACGTTACAGGAAGTTTGGATGAAAATACCTTTAAGAGCCTCTGTTGCGGTTTTGTCTTTGTTAAGGGTGTGCTGCACCTGGTGGAAAGTCCTCCGTGAATTACGTTGTCCTGTCCTCTTTCCTTTCGTTCTCAGCCTCTGCGGGTCATGGTTTAGGTCCCCTCATGTGCTGCCCAGTGATTGACCTGGAAGAAGGGCCAGCTGGGACTCAGTGGACAGAGGGGCAGAAGAGGAGATAGCACAGGCTCCACTTGGCTGATCTGAAGGGATGGGGGGAGGTGGGGAGAGCCTGTGACCAGGAGTGCTGCGGATGCAGGTGACAGAAAGTCCAGCCTGCTCACGCACATTTATTCACTTAACCACCACTGATTACAGGGGCCCTTTGCCCGGAAGCAGAGGGGAATTAGACACTAGTCCACCACAGTGGGTTGGGGTGCTTGGGTTTGGTCAGGGGTGCAGCAGGGTTTGCTCTGGGGACCACAGACTGTGGGATGTATGGGATGCAGGCGGGCACTGTGGGCGAGAGGAGGGCAGCAGTGTAAGTGCCGAGGGCACACGTACTGGGGGGAGGCCTTCACTCCCAGGGTCTGCACGTGGTGGCGGTGGGTGAGAGGTGGGGGGGAAAGGACAGAGATGAGTGGGGCAGTTCTGACTCTCTTAGGCTTGCGTTGACGGCTGAGTTAAAAAAAAAAAAAAAAGGGCGTTGGGGTCAATGAGCAGACCCTGTCCTTCCAAAGTGGGGGCACCAAGAAAGAGGGGGCCGTTCCAGGGCAGTGCAGACTCACGCAGTGCCAGACAGGGCTTCTTGGAGAAGGTGGGATGCTTCTGTGGCATGTCGAAGGGGGTGTCAGGGCTCCTCCGGAGAGGGAGATGAGGAGTCACGTGGCCTGGGGCACGCAGCAGAGGCAGGGCCAGCAGGAGTCAAGGCCGAGGTGAGCCAGCTCCCCAGGAACCAGCAGGCTGAGCCCTTGGGCGAGGGAGGGGATGGGGAGGCACGGGGAGCTGGAACCGGGGGAGGCCGGCGCTCAGGGGCCACACCCTGAAGGCTTGAAGTGGGGGGCTGGGGGGCTGCGTTTCTGGTGAAGCCAGGAGCCTCTTGCAGGGGCCGTTGGTTGGCTTATCCATTCATTTGATCAGTATTTATCGAGCGTTTTCCGTGTCTCAGGCACTGTGTGTGATGCCAGGAGGTAGCAGGGAAGGGAAAACGACCACGTCCCATCCCTCACGGGGTCTGCGGAACAGGGTGGAGTCCCTGCCTTCCTCTGCTGCCCCCAGGACAGAGCTGGATCTCACTGCAGGGAAAGGAGCCCATGTCCCCAGTGCGCTATCTCCCACTCTCTTTCTTTGCTTTTTCACTTGTTTTGCAAACATTTATCGAGTGCTTGCTGTGTGCCAGACCGAGCACGTGCGAGAGATTCCTCTGGAAGCGGTGGTCTGTGCCCTTGGAAGGGGGTTAGGGCTGGGGCAGGGAGAACAGGAGGGGGAAGAGGGGGTCCAGGGCTGCAGGTGTGGGTGGGGCTCGGGCAGTTGAGGAGAAAGCCAGGGTGGGCGCCTTGGAACTGTGCTCACTGACAGTCCAGGTCTGTGCGGGCGAGCAGGGGTGACACCCCAGCCTACAGGGCGCCTGGGCTGCACGTGGTGCAGCCACGGGGGCAGGGAGGGGGCTCTGGGCACCCAGGCGCAGGGAACCCAGCGGGCTGAGGGGTGTTGGTCAGACCCGGGTGCGGACAGGCGGAAGGAGGTGGACCGTGGGCGCGGTCGCCTCCTGTCCTGTAAACCGGACCCAGGGGCTTGCTTCTGAGGCTTCCGCTCATGCCTCGGGTGCTCCCCGCGCGGTCAGCCTCAGCACGCGTCCCGTGGCAGGCCGTGGCAGGAAGCTCAGGCACTCAGTGAGCCCTGCCCCTCGCGCAGCCCTGGTCCAGCAGATGTTTCTCGTGGGTCTGCCCTCAGCTGGGCCCTGTGCAAGCGCCAGGCCCAAGGGCGCCACGGGGACGGCGGGGAGAGAACCCTGCGGGCGCCTAGGCCGCGGGGGCAGGCTGTGTGTGGAGGAGGGGTCTCTGCAGTCAGGGCTGCCTCTCGGTCGTTCTCTGTCTCTGAGGGTCTCACCCAGCCTGACACTCCTCTCTCCTGGGAGGGAAGCTCTCGCAGATCCTGAGGTTTGGGCCCATGAAACAGATCCGAGCCTTGGGTGGACTGAGGTGTCAGGGTTGGTACCGACTCCGGCTCGCTGTGACACGGGGTCTGCTGAGTGCCCACCCCAGGCTGGGCAGCAGGGACGTGGCGGTTTCAGGTCACCTCTTGACCTTTTGTGGCTTTCCATTCTGGGTCCACATTCGTGTCACCTGGGCAGCTTGGGAAATACTGCTATCTGGGTTCCCTAGGGGTTCTCAGGCGGGCCCGGGGTTGGTGACTGCTGCTCCAGGACACTCTGGCCCCACGTGGGACAGGGCAGGGCACCCCCGAGCCCGCTGGCAGACAGGGCACTGAGGGCAGCGCACCTGGGCGGAGGTGCTGGGCGGGGGAGCGGCTGGGCCTGACTCAGCCGGGTCGTGCGGTCCGGGGCTCAGCTGCCGGGGCGGAGGTGGGTGTCCCAGCCCCCTCGGTGTCCAGGATCAAGAGTTGAACCCAGGATCGGGAAGAATTTACGCTCTGTCCAGTTTAGAAAGACCACCAACCGCAGCTGAACTTGAATATGAGTCTAGTTCAAGACCTGGCTAACGAATGACTTTCCCGACACGTTCAAGATTTGTCGTTAACACCATCCTGGTGGCTCGTGGACGAGTACTGTTCTTAACTGATGAGTAGGAAATGCTGCTTTAATGAAGAAAGATGGGAAACTTGGCTCTGGCCACTTATGGAGAGCTAACACATGCTCTAGAACTTTCCATTAAACCACCACTGATGCTGGTTGACATTGAAATTCCATCCAAGCCGTGCAGTAACTTTTAAAAATTAATCCTGTAGACACTGATTTATTTAAAACAGATAACCAGACAGGACCTACTGTATAGCACAGGGAATTCTGCTCAATATTCTGTAATAAACTAAATGGGAAAAGCACTTGAAAAAGAATGGATACATGTATATGTATAACTGAATCACTTTGCTGTACACCTGAAACTAACACAGCATTGTTAATCAACTATACTCCAATATAAAATAAAAGTTTAAAAAATTTTAAAAAATTAGTGCTGTAGAAAGTCATATTTTTGACTCTTAAAAATAACCATTTCAGGGGCTTCCCTGGTAGTGCAGTGGTTGAGAGTCCGCCTGCCGATGCAGGGGACACGGGTTCGTGCCCCGGTCCGGGAAGATCCCACATGCCGCGGAGCGGCTGGGCCCGTGAGCCATGGCTGCTGAGCCTGCGTGTCTGGAGCCTGTGCTCCATCCGCAACGGGAGAGGCCACGACAGTGAGAGGCCCGCGTAGCACAAAAAAAACCCAAAAAACAAAAGCTATTTCAGAAACATTGAACAGAAACAAAGTAAACACTTGACATTTATGCTTGTCAGTAGTATGGTTAGAAATGATCAGTGAAACTCTGGTATCATCTTTCCTTCTTTCAATATATTGAGGTGAGTTTGCACGTGAACCCAGCAGGAGGGAGCGATTTGATGTTTGTGTCACCGGGACAATTTTGATATAAGTATATGCATGCATTGTTTTACATTTATGATTAGTGTTTTTATAGCATGCTAATACAGCAATTAAGTTTCTGTAGTTCTGTCATTTAAAATTCAGTGCATACTTGAATATATTTCATTTGCATAATTTCCAGTCTTGCTTAATTACCTAGGGGCCTTAACTTGCATATGTGTGTTTTCCTTTCGGAACGGGAACGTCAGGAATATGTGTGGGGTTTTTTATTGCCCGTGTCCCCGTTTTGATACCCTTGCCTTTTAGGAGTTGTTTTGGTACGTTAGTTAACGTTTGGGGGTGGTGAGAATTTCTGGGTACTCGTTCACATTCACTAAGAATCCTTTGGTGGCACTGCAGGTGATCTGCATAAGGCTGTCCACTCTGACCCCGGCTGACACTGGGCTGGCCCCACTGCCCTGGCCTGGCACACACGTCCATGCCCCTCCTGTGCCAGGCTGTTTTGGACTTGCCCAGGGCCAGCCAGGACATGCTGCCCTGCGTGCTCCATGCGGCTCCGTCACCTTTCTCAGGGCGTCTGTGTCTGTCCCTCTCCACCTCCATCCTCTCCTGCATCACCAAACCCAACCCTGAGCAGTACTGAGCCAGCACAGCCCTACTTCTCATCAATTAGCTTAGACACGTCCTCCCCAGCCCCCAGGGCAGGGGCGCTCCTTGGGCGTGACGGTGTCCTTGCACATCTGTTGACATCATTTGTTCATCCACCAAGTATCTATGGAGCGTCTGTTGTGGACACACAGTATCCTGAGCCCTTGGGGGCTGTCTGTGAACAAAAGGGGTGACGGTTCCTGCTCCGGTGGGGCTGGCGTTCTCGTGGGATGACACAAGCAGTAAACACAACAAGTAAACTTCACAGTATCTTCCAAGGAGCTGAGTGCTACAGAACAGAACGCGAGCAAAAAGTAGGGGGGATCCTGAGGGTGAGGTCGGCGGCCGGGGCGACACCTGTGAGCAGGCACTTGGGTGGGGGGGAGGGACGTGGCCACGCAGGGTCTGGGGCAGCGCGTCCAGGTTCCTGGGTTCTTTGGAGAGGGATGTACCAACTCCAGCAGCGCGTGGGCCCTCGGGACGCGGTGCAGACCAGGCGGCCCCGCTGCCTGGAGCCGTGCTTGGACGTTGAGGGTAAGCAGCAGAAACTAGCAGCGTCCTCGGCCCCGATGCCGAGAGGAGGGGCCGCTCCTGTGGAAGGGCCAAGGCGGCGCCCGAGCCTGGAGCCCAGACCAAGCGTGTGGGAGCTGGCCCTGCAGAGGGGCAGGAGGAGGGCGGGCGGCTTCATCAGGCCCGGCAGGTTCCGTTCTCGGCGCCGTGGCTCCTGCCGTCCGCGCTGCAGCCTGTCCTCGGAGCTGAAAGATGCTCCTGTACACGAAGGTGCACAGCCGAGTTCCCATAACATTTTACCGACAGAAGTATCCTGTGGGCTGGACGTGGCCTGTGGGTGGTAGTTTGCTGACCCTGATGCAGAGGAGAAGGGCCCCGGGCAGAGGGAGCAGCGAACTCAGAGGGGCCACGAGCCAGGGTGAGTGAGGGAAGGGGAGGGGAGAGTGTCCCCCGGCTGCGAGCTGGGGAGGGCTGGGCCGGGCGGGCGGGAGGGCAGGCGCGAGCACACTGAGAGGGGGCAGGGGCCCTGGGGCGCGGTGCTGGGCGGTCCGGTCCTTCTTTTCCACAGCAGCGCTGGCAGGCGTGCGGGGATGGCCTGACGGGTGGGGAGAGAAGCAGGGCCTGGTCCACCGGCAGCCGGCCACCGCAGCATCCCTGCATCCCGGTGCTGTCAGGGGACGTGTGTGTGTGGCAACGTGGTGGCGGGGGACTCGGTCCCTGCTTCTGTGAACGAAGCCAGGTGGCCCCGGGGAGGTGGGGCCTCAGGTGGGCCGGCTTTGCCTTCAGTCCCCCACCAGGTCTGCGTGCCTCTGGGGCCCGTTTCCTCACCTGGGAACAGGGTTGGCGTCGGCCTGTGTGCGCCGGCGAGGGTTAGAGGCAGGTCTGTGTGTCGCCTGGTGAAGAGCTACACAGTCACCCGTGACTGTGGCAGTTTTAGGACAAAGAAAAAGAAGTAAACCCTGGAAATCGTTACTCTCCAGGAGGTGACAGAGACTTGACATGGCAGTGAGGCCAGCCTGGGCGTGGCCGATGCCCCTGGTCCCACACGGATTCTCTGAAGCTGTGACTTCCCTCGGGGGGGCAGGGCTGGGAGCCCAGCAGGAAGGGGGCTCTGTGCTGGGGCCCCCCCAGGCCGGCATGTTCCAGGTGGTGCTGGCTGCAGAGGCTGCGTCCTGAGCCGCTCAGCTTTGCCGGCTGGCACGTGGAGGCTCTGTGGGCGGGCCCGGCACTTCCGTCCACACTGCGGGGCTCCCGTCTGTTTTTGGCGCTGGTGTAACTCCGTGAGGCGGTCTGCTCTTTGGAACACACATGCCTCACTTGACCAGAAAATAGAGGCAGGTGGGAACCGCGGCCACTCCTTTCCTCGGTAGTAGGGCCGCTCACTATCTGACTCTCATGTATTGTCAGATGGACCTGCTGCTCTGGGAATGGGCCCCTTTCTGACCAACGGTAATCAGTTGAAGCCGTGTGAGGGCAGGTGTTCTCCATGGGGGCTTCTCCTCGCTGTTGGGGAAGGTGGAGGGCAGGTGACACCTTGTGCCGAGGCTGCTGGGATGTAAATTGCTACACCTCCTGGCAGCGTCACTTG
Source organism: Leucopleurus acutus (assembly GCF_964270905.1). Classification (NCBI taxonomy): domain Eukaryota; kingdom Metazoa; phylum Chordata; class Mammalia; order Artiodactyla; family Delphinidae; genus Leucopleurus; species Leucopleurus acutus. The sequence continues at coordinate 100,885,784 of NC_139152.1, forward strand.
GGAAAAAAGGCATCAGGAGCCTTAAATGTAGCCCGTATCCCTTGGAGCTAACGATGCACTTGTAGAAATATTACTGCTCACGACCACGTGTTTTAGAATACTGGACAATTGGAAGTTGTCGAAACGTTCGGAAGTCGAGGAAAGGTTAAATAGAAATCCGTATAAAGAAATATATATGGTGGAAGGCTACGCAGCCTTGGGGATCAGTGGTTTTAGAGCAGGGGTTGGCAAGCTTTTTCTGTAAGGGGCTGCAGAGCAAGTGTTTCAGCATGTGTTTCAGTGGGTCACATGGTCTCTTTCCGACCACTCAGCTCTACCTCGGTTGTGTGCAGCCATACACGTGAGCAAACGGGCGTGGCTGTGTGCTGCCAAAGTTCTGTGTGTAGAAATGGGCAGTGCGCTGGCATTTGCCGACTCCTGTAGTGGAACAATACGACGTGACAGCGGTAATACGGTCATGATTTTAAGTTGAGATACATAAGCACGGAATGTTGGAGAGGAAATTTCCTTAAAAAGGACTAGTCATTAAAAGTAAATTGGGCTTCGTTAAAGTCAGGAACTTCTCTTCATCCAAAGACATCACTAGTAGGGAGAAAAGGCAAACCATGGGGACGAGGAGGAGATGCTTGCAACAGGGCTCACGCCAGCCTACATGTGGCAGGTGCTTATGAATCAGGAGGAGAGAGGGGGACCACCTGACAGGGGAGGGAAAGGGGCTGCACTCAGATGACGTGCACGGCATCCTTCAATCCACTGGAGATGCAGGTGAAAACTACATTCTGATAGCTACCTCCGTGAACCCATCAGGATGGCCAAAATGAAAAGATGTTTGATACCAAGTGTTGGTAAGGATGTAGGGCAGTGGGCGTTCCCATGCGCTTCGAATGGGAGTGTAATCGCTTTGGAAGATTCTTTAGCAAAATCTGTCAAAGGTATGCCCACCTAGCAGTTCTGTTCCCAGGTATATACTTAACAAAATGCGTATTGTGCATTATAAAAGGCAGGTACAAGAGTGTTTATCACAAAAACCTGGTAACAACCCAAATGTCTGTTAACAGACGGATTTTGTACATGGAGATATTATGCAACAGTGAAAATTTTTTTATTTTATTTTTTTTTATTTTTGGCTATGTCAGGTCTTAGTTGCGGCACGTGGGATCTTCGTTGCGGTGTGCCGGCTTCTCTGTAGTTGTGGCATGCGGGTTTTCTCTCTCTAGTTGAGGCATGCAGGCTCAGTAGTTGTGGCACGTGGGCTTAGTTGCCCCGTGACATATGGGATCTTAGTTCCCCGATCAGGGATCGAACCCGCGTCCCCTGCGTTGGAAGGCGGATTCTTTAACAGTGGACCACCAGGGAAGTCCCACAGCAGTGAAAATTAACTACTGTTTTCGTGTTACAAAATGAATGAATTTTTCAAACATAATGCTGAGTTTAAGCAACGAGCCAAAAAAAGAAAAAAAAAGATTCTATGTATATAAAGTTCAGAAATAGGCAGAATTTATCCAGGTGTCAGGAGTCAGGGAGGTACCTCTGACACCAGATCAGGAGGTAAGGGTCAGTGGTTGGAAGGCTCCCAAAGGGCCCTGAGACAGGGTCAATCTATGATCATTCACACACACTTTTTGGGAGCGCACGTGCACACACACTTTACGTTTCAGTACAAGTTTATTAAAAAGTTTAAATGGTGTGATCCAAATGTGATAAAACAAATGTGCATGAGCGTGTAATCTGTTATACAGAACAAATGCTAATGGAGATGCCTTAGAGAACTAAAGGGGATGCGTGTGCTCACACAGCTGAGAAGATGCGGCTGGACTTAGGTTGATTTCATCATCAAGGCGACTGAGCTCAGCTCTTCTTGAGTCAGCTCTTCATGGTGGACCTGCAGCTCGTGGTTCTCCCTCGTGGTCACAGAGTGGCTGCTGCAGCTCCAGACTGTGCACATTCTCTTTGATTCACAAGCAGCAGCAAAGAAGGCCCCGGGCCTGGCTTTTGTGCCTGCATCGGGTCCCCCCCTTTACCCCTGAGCCTGCCGGTCACTGGCTGGTGGGATGGTGTAGCTGTTTAGCTTATTAGCCCATCAAGACCTGTCCTGAAGGAAGGGGATTACCCACCTTCAGGTGGCACATGGGTTGAGACTAGGAAGAAGCAGTTCCCAGAGGCTCTTCAGGGCTCTGTTTGAACAAAGGATGCATAGATGTTTAGCAGTAAGCACAGTGACGTTGACTTTGGATGTGAAGGTGCTTTAAAACGCAGAAAGCACTGCAGGGGATGTATTGGTTCATTTTTCACTCATACATGAATGCACTCAGTGAAAACTTGGGTGCCTGCCATGTGGCTGGCACAGTGAGGGGCTGGCTCTGCAGAGCCTCGTGCCAGGTGCTGCTGGGGCGCTGCCTGAGCAGCCTCTTCGAGGGTCAGGTCTAGCCTCTGGAGGGAGTGACGTGGAAGGGACACTCGAGGGATAGGCTTTAAATGTTAGGAAGAAAGCAAGGAGAAAACACTTCTTACACGGGACGCAAGGACCACTAAATATAAAAGGAAAACTTTGTCCATTGGACTTCATGAAAATGTGAGACTTCTGTTGTTTGAGACATAAAAAGGCAAGCCACAGGCTAGGAGAGTATAACCACAGTGCATATATTTGACAGAAAGACTCGCGTCTCGAATGTATACAGCACTCATAAAACTCACTAAGAAGACAAGCAACTGATTAAAAAACTGGGCAAAAGATGTGAACAGACGTTTCACCAGAGAAGAGAAGCAGTGGCAGAAGGGTTTGTGAACAGACGCTCAACATCATGAATCATTCGGGAAATGAAATTAGAAGCCCTCGACAGAGTGACTGATATTAGAGGTTGACAATACTGAGTGTCAGGGAGGGTGTGGAACGTCTGAGATTCTCAGGCATTGTTAGCTGGGATGGAAAATGGTATCATCCTTCTGGGAGAGGATCTGGCAGTGTCTTAGAAAACTAAACATACACCTACACTGTGACCCAGTAACTCTGCTCCTGGGTATTTACCCAGGAGAAATCAAACTGTATATTCATAAAAATCTTGTGCAAGAATATTTATGACAAGCGTTATTTAAAATAACCCCAAACTAGAAACAACTCAAATGATCAGCAAAGAGTGAATGGCTTAACAAACTGGTAAATAACCGTACCCTGGAAATTCCACCTGGGGAGAAAGAGGAGGCCACTGTTGGTTCCTGAAAGAATCTCAGAAGACAGCAGGCTATCATACGGCATTTGTCTTTCCCTTTCCGACTTACTTCACTTAGTATGATCACCTCTAGGTCTATCCACGTTGCTGCAAATGGCATTATTTCGTTCTTTTTTATGGCTGGGTAGTATTCCATTGCATATATGTACCACATCTTCTTTATCCATTCGTCTGTTGAAATCTAAAATATGGCACAAATGAACTTATCTACAAAACAGGAACAAACTCACAGACATAGAGATCAGACTTGTGGTTGCCAAGGGGGGCGGCGGGGAGGGAAGGACTGGGAGTTTGGGGTTGGTAGATGCAGATTATTCCATATAGAATGGATAAACAACAAGGTCCTACTGTTGAGCACCGGGAACTAGAGCCATTCTCCTGGGATAAACCATAGTGGAAAAGAATATAAAAAAAGAGTGTCTATAGGTGTATAACTGAGTCACTGCTGTACAGCAGAAATTAATACAACACTGTAAATCAACTATACTTCAGTTAAAAAGAAGCCAGCAGGCCGAGTGAAGGAAACCTTGCCCCCAGGCACAGGTCCACATGATTCCACTTACGGGTGATTCTAGGGCGGCAGCCGCGACCTGTGGGGAAGAGGGGGTGGGGGGACCGCAGAGGGCACTGGGGCGGTTTTGGGGCGATGACACTGCTCCATTCTTCACGGGGGCAGCTGTCGCACGGCTGTGCCCCTTTGTCAGATGTCATGGAACCGTTTCCTGAAAAGAGGCACCTTCTGTTTTATCCCTGGTGTGGTGGTAATGTTGACTGAAAAGTAGAAAATGTAAGACAGGAGTCTGGGCTCTTCACGGCCACCCTTTGCTGCCTGCCGGACCCTTTCTGAGTCTGTATTGGGTCTGCGGCTGCCAGAGCCCAGGAGTCTTTGGAGAGAGGAGAAAATGTGCATGAGAATTTACACATATGTGTGCGTACACACACACACACACACACACAAGCATACACACGTGTATGTATATATATGCATGCGTATATGTGTACATGGACACACATACACACACATGTATAGTTGTAGGGCCTACACACTTCTGAGCTCTCCATGGTGTCCAAGGCATTTAGAGAAGGGGGCTTTCATCTCTCAGCTGTGCTGTAGATGAGCGCGGTAAATGCCAGCCTGCTGCGCCGGCTCCGGCCCACTCCTGTACGGCTGCAGGTGGAGTTCCATCACCTCGGTGGAGGCTGCAGATGCCTGAGCCCAGACCCCATGGAGTGCGGCTGGGGGTGATACTTCCATGGGGCTCAGCTCACTGCTTTTCTTCATGTCTCTTTCTTCACAACTCATTTGTCCTCCCCTCTGTGTCAGATTTCAGAGCGCCAAGCTCGTTTAAGATGTGAGCCTTTGGGGCTTCCCTGGTGGCGCAGTGCTTGAGAGTCCGCCTGCCGATGCAGGGGACACGGGTTCGCGCCCCGGTCTGGGAGGATCCCACGTGCTGCGGAGCGGCTGGGCCCGTGAGCCATGGCCGCTGAGCCTGCGCGTCCGGAGCCTGTGCTCCGCAGCAGGAGAGGCTGTGACAGTGAGAGGCCCGCATACCACAAAAAAAAAAAAAAAAAAAAAAAAAGATGTGAGCCTTTTGATTACAAACTTCTTTGTCACAGAGACTCCAGGAATTACCATTAACCGTATGTACTTTTCTTGTTTGTTTTTTCTCACGCAGGGTTACCTTCCTGCCAACGTAGACCGAAGACCAGCCACGCTCCAAAGAAAACAGAAAGAATATTTTGCTTTTATTGATCACTATTATGATTCTAGGATGGATGAAGTTCACCAGGACACATACAGACAGGTGGGGATACTTCTTCTTTTTCTTGTCACTTGAGCCACTCGGTGACGTCTGCCTTCTTGGAGGAAATGGTTTATCTGGTAAGTTCCTGATTGGGTCACAGATCTTTATTTTCTAGTAAAGAAATAAACTTGAAAGCAAATAATGGTGAATTCCCGCTGATGCTAGCACCTTGCGCATCTCCAGTTCCTTCTGCAAAAGTGGGAAGGGGGCTCTTAATTGGAGCCACAGAACAGGTAGCCCAGACCCCTCGCCGTGCACTGAGATCCTCCCCGCCGACCCCCGCCCCGCCCTGGGTGGAGGGTGTCTTGTGACTCAGCGAGCGGCCGTCTCACCAGAAGGTCAGGAGCACACATTTGTCTGGGTCGGGTCCGACGTGTGAGTCCCCTGGGCCCCGTGGGCGCTGTCCTCTGCTGCTGTCAGGGACGTGATGTAGGTCGAGGGGAGCCGTGCTGCTCGGCTTGGTTCTGGGGACACACAGTTCAGTCCATGGCAGAGGTGTAGCCAGCTTATAAGTCTGCTATTTAGTTTAATACAAAATGGGTATAATTATGGCTTCTTGAATAGTCAGTTGACAGTGTGCATGATGGGAAAGATACTTAAAATTGATTTACGGTTCATGGTGTATCCAGAATTTGCTGTTAGAATCGCTTGAAGCCTTTATAATTCTCGTCTTTGTAATTTGTGAGAATTCAGAATGGTTTGTGCTGCAGTTGAACCACCTTTTGGTGGTTAGGAATTGGTAGCACTGCCTCGTATCCTGACATGAACTTCTGATTTTCCTGATGCGTGTCAGTATGGAGTATTTCCTCTTGGAAACCCGACCTCTAGGTGAATGAGAGTTGCCGAATTTTTGCCCCTCAGATGTGGGATACCCACATCTCCTTGTCAGTTTGGTGTAGTGCTGTCAGAAGGTCCAAAGACAGGCCTTAGCGCTGATTGCTGATCACAGGTTCTTTAAGTTAAATGGATTGCTGAAAGGCATCTTCCCCACACAGACACGTGGCAGCTCTGCAGAAAGAGTGACTCGTTTGGGGGCGGGGGCAGATGGGGCCGGGGACCCGCTTCCGTCACCTCCCAGGGCGGGGCCTTCTCTGCGTCTGGCCCCTGCGGCCCACACTGGGGCTTGTCCTCTGTCTCCCACCCGGGCGGCTCCCAGGCCACACGGTGCTGCCACCCGTCACTCTGGGAAACTGATTTGTGATACAGATCGCATTTGGATTGGATTAGGAAAATACTAGCTTACCTGGTTTGTTTTTCCACTTCACTGGTTTTAGGGAATGGGTACATTTGGTATTGTGTTGCATGTATTTTTGCTGTGTGTGGTTTTTTTTTTTTAAATTTATTTATTTACTTTTGGCTGCGTTGGGTCTTTGTTGCTGCGCTCGGGCTTTCTCTAGTTGCGGCGAGCGGGGGCTACTCTTTGTTCGGTGTGCGGGCTTCTCGTTGCGGTGGCTTCTGTTGTTGTGGAGCATGGGCTCTAGGCACGTGGGCTTCAGTAGTTGTGGCACGCAGGCTCAGTAGTTGTGGCTCACGGGCTCTAGAGCGCAGGCTCAGTAGTTGTGGTGCACGGGCTTAGTTGGTCCGCGGCATGTGGGATCTTCCCGGACCAGGGCTCGAACCTGTGTCCCCTGCATTGGCAGGTGGTTTCTTAACTGCTCCGCCACCAGGGAAGTCACTTTGCTGGTTTTTATTCCAAAAAAAGACGCCCAAAGGATGGCACGAGCGTCTATCAGCAAGATTTACCAGGCTGCATTCTATTATGAATTTCTTGAGGGAAAGTTAATTAAAAATGGGTTGCATATATCTTTATTCATTACTGTGACAGGTAATAAAAAGCTCCTGTGTTACTGTGAGTCCCCCAAATGTTCCTCCATTACTGTAATGGAGCAGTGTGAGCTGTGGCAGTGTCTCCCGTGGGCCTGCTTGCTTTGTGCTGTGCACACACGCCTCTTGGAGGTGGGCCCTGGGGCGTCCTGGCGCGGCCGCTTCAGGCGCTCTGTTTAGCTCAAGGTGGAGCCGGCCTGGGTTTGGGGCTTGGGCACCCTGGTCTCTCCCTGCTGCCCGCTCACGGTGTTTGACCCATGAACTGACCTTAGCCGGCCGTCTGCCCCGAGGGGTGTGGCCCAGCCTTCCCACAGCACTGGGAGGCCGCAGGGGGCCAGGTCCCCTGTCTGCTTCCCTGTCCTTTTTCTGTCCTCTGTTCATTTGAGTCCTGTGTTTACTCTTTGGGTGAAGATGTCCCATCCACAGCACACAGAGTCAGTCAGAGCTAAAGGTTCATCTGTGTGTCCTCCCCGCTCTGCGGGTTCTGCAGACTTCGTGGCCGCCCGACCGGCTCAGTCCTGTATGGGGGGCGGGGCACACAGAGCCGGTGCTGGTGTGCACCATCCTGTCCCCCAGCGAACGCACGACGGGCAGCTCTTCTGTCACGTGGGCCGTGCTGGCCCTCGGCGTGCCGGGGACAGACGCGTGCCCACGTGACTCTGATGGCATGTGATCAGTGCTCTGAGGGCGACCCTAGGGGACGCCCTGGTCAAAGGCTGAGAAGGTTCGGGGCTCCCGCTGGTGGCCAGCTGCAGCCTTCCGACCCCACCAGCCTGGAATGTCCCCTCCTGTCCTCCCCGTCCAGGCCTCCTTCCCTCAGCTTGCGACTCCTCCCCGCGTTGCTCCGTGGGCTTGAGAATGCTTATTTCTTGCCTTCTCTGATGCCGCCCCCTCTCCTCTCTAACTGTCCTTCTCACTCTCCCTGCCGCCTCATCGTCCACGCTCCCTCAGCACTTCAGTCTGCTGGCCCCTGGCCCCTGGCCCAGTTCATACCCTGAGCAATCTCATCCCCTCCCTTGGTACCACTGATGGGCAGCTGATTTCCAGGTTCTCCCCTGAGGGAAGAGCTCAAGGCGGGAACCTGTGAGTGCGAAAACAATTCCCACGTCTCAGAGCCGTGCAGCTGATGGAGCTCTGGGGGCTGTTGGTCCACCTTCTTGTTGGATCTTCCCCAGTAGCCCTTTGAGGGACGTGGCAGGTGTCTTAATAGGCGAGGATGCTGAGCCCCAGAGCCTGGTGAGGGACCCAAGGCCACGGTGCTGGCGAGGCAGAGTGAGGAGACTCCCAGGCCCTGTGGATCTCAGAACCCTCATGGTCACGGGCAAGGACGGGGGATGAACCTGAATCGTAGGCTCCCCGTGGCGTTAAGATGTGCACGTCTTCCCTCGGCCTGTTTGGGCCATTTTCCTGGGTTGCATGGGGATGGTGATGGCGTTCGCCGCTGTGGGGTGCTCGTGTAGGGCGTTGAGGGCCGGCCTGGATGCCAGCTCAAGCCCTGAACGACCGTACTTGGTCGCGTCTTGAACCCGCAGCTGTGCTGCTCCGCGGTATGGGGGACTTTGTCACGACTCTCATGTCAGATGGCGGTCAGGCGGCGATCGGCTGATTCTACCAGAGGTTTTTAAATGCGTCCTCTGAAAAGTGCCCTGGGTCCCCCAAGGATTTTGTAAAGTGGAGAAAACTGTGGCCGGGGTTCGAAGAAGAAGCCGTCCCAGTTGAACGCTTGTACACTGTTGACGTGCTTGAGTCGTTCCCTGTGTCAGAGGCTGGAAATCAGTGTTTGCTAATTGCTATGGATCCTGTTACTGCATAGCCGAGGGCCTGCTCTGTTCCTAATCACGCAGCCGCCACTGGGTTGGAAAGCGTGGAACAAGCCTGTCGTGCTAGGACCGGGGGCAGGGAGGGGGGCCCAGGCAGACGGAACCTGCCTCTCCTCCACGGGAGAACACGTGACACAGAATTTGTCTTCTCAGAGAGAGCAGAACGAGACCCGGAGCAAATCCGTTGCTGTTATTAAGTATCACCCTCTAATCATAATGCCTGTCATGATGTTCAGCATCTTTTAACATACATGTGTCTTTCTCCTCCATCTGCAGATCCACATAGACATCCCTCGAATGAGTCCTGAAGCGTTAATACTTCAACCCAAAGTGACAGAGGTAAGAGCTGGGATCCGGAAGTTCCCTTTCTTGGAGGGAGATGGGTGCCCACCGTCCTAGTGGCTCTCCCCATGGCAGGTGTGGGGATGGCCCCTGGGGACAGAATCGCCAACCGGAATCGCTAACTGTTCTTTAAATATTTTTATTGTGCAGTACTGGTGTGTACAGAAGAACTTAGCTGGAGGTGTGTATGTAGTTTACACTCCCGAGTCCACCACCCAGTTTAGAACCGAGACGCCCACTCGAGTGAGACTGATAGTGTGGAAGCCACCTGCTGTTCTCACTCGTCTCCAGGCCCCTCCCCAGGAGATGACCTCTCTCCTGACCCGTATCTGCGATTCTTCATGCCTTTAACACATGTCACGTGACACTGGGAAAGCCGTGTTCTGGAGCCGGATCATTCCTCTGTGTAGTCTAATCTCTGCAACTTGGCTTTTTTCATCTACATTATTTTCTTAGATTCAGCTAATCTCTGTGTCTAGTTGTTATTGAAATATTCCACACTTTCTGTTGCCTTTTTTCCTGTTGGTGGACATTTGGGTTGTTTCTGTGGTTTGCTATTGGGAATAGTGTTGCCTGGAAGCTGCACGTACAGTTATGCAGATGCCCCCTGGCAGGGATTTCTCAAGAGCATTTACGAAGAAGGAAGATTGTTGCAAGGTTGGCTGTCAGGTCAGCCTGTTAAACTTTCCAGATGACGTCAGGACGCTCCCCAGTGGGTTGTCCTGATTCAGCTCTCTCCCCTGTAGAGGACCAGCCGTCCTGGTGCTCACATCCCTGCCAGGTCTGGGTGTTGCCAGGCTTCTCAGGTTCTGTCTCTGGTGGGCATCCTTCACTTTCCTTTCTCTGATCACGCGTGGAGTAAGCATCTCTTCGTGTATTTATGTGCTCCTGTGTCCCCCTTCAGGGAAATGCTTGTTCCCACCTTTGCCTGATTTCTTGTGTGGTTGATCTAGTTGTTTGTTGATCTTTATATATTAGGGATTCTAATTCTTTGCAGTTTGTATATGGCAGATTCCTCCTCCTACTCTGTGGCTTGTTTCTGACACTTTCTTCTTGATGGCTGTCGTGATCGGAAGTTCTCAGTTTTTGTGGCGTTGAACTTACCCATCTCTTCTATTAGGGTTAGCTTCCTGAGGAGATCTTTTCCTACCCAGACATCCTCAAGCCATTCTCCCTCCCTTATTTTCACCTCAAAGTTATAAAGTGTTAGCATTCACACCTGTTTTAATTCATCTGTATCTGATGGCTGTGTGTACTGTGAGGTGGGAATCCAGCTTAACGGTCTCCCGTGGTGGCCGGTCCAGCTTATCTCCCCACGTTTGCAGTGTCCCTCTGTTCATGCCATTTCCACATTTGCGGAGATCTGGTCTCTGTTTTGTCCCAGTATTCGAGTTACCTTCATTTATTCAGCTTCACCCTAAGTCTCAGTATTTGGTAGGAGGTGTTCACACCCCCTCTTCCTCTTCAGAAGTGATCAGGTCATCTTAAGGCTTTGCTCTTCCACGTAAGTCCCAGAGTCAGGGGGCCAAGTTTTTCTCTCTCGCTCTTTTTTAAAAATATTTATTTATTTTCCTTATTTCTTTTTGGCTGTGTTGGGTCTTAGCTGTGGCGTACAGAATCTTTTTGTTATGGCGTGTGGTCTGCTCAGGCTTCTCTCTAGTTGCGGCGCTCGGGCTTCTCTCTAGTTGCGGCGCTCGGACTTCTCTCTAGTTGTGGCGTGCGGGTCTTCTCTCTCTAGTTGTGGTGCACAGGCTCCAAAGCGTGTGGGCTCTGTAGTTTGCGGCACGTGGGCTCTCTCGTTGAGGCACGCGAGCTCAGTAGTTCTGGAGTGTAGGCTTTGTTGCCCCGCGCCATGTGGGACCTTAGTTCCCTGACCAAGGATCGAACCCGCATCGCCTGCATTGGAAGGCGGATTCTTTACCACTGGGCCACCAGGGAAGTCCATCTCTCTCTCTCTCTCTCTTTTTTTTTTTAATTGAAGTATGGTTGATGTACAATATTATATGTCACAGGTGTACAGTGTAGTGATTCATAATTTTTACTCCATTTATAGTTATAAAATACTGGCTATACTCCCTGTGTTGTACAATCTGTCCTTGTAGCTTATTTTATACCTAATAGTTTGTACCTCTTAAACCCCTCCCGTGTAGTCCCTCTCCCCACTGGTAACCATTAGTTTGTTCTCTATATCCGTGAGTCAGCTTCTTTTTTATTACATTTACTAGTTTGTTGTATTTTTTAGATTCCATTCTTATTGGTTTTTAACATGTGTTTGACTTGAGATTGGAATTGCACAGAATCTATAGGTCAATTTGGGAGAATTGACATCTCTATGAAATTTAGTGTTCATTTTCATGAACATGCTAATTCCCCATATTTTAGGCCATTCTTTAATGGCTTTCAATGAAGTTTTAGAAGTTGTTCCGTAATAGGTCCTGTGTACATTTTATTAGATTTATGCTTAGTTGTCATATTTTTTGTTGCTATTATAAATGGCATCTCTTTAAAATTGAATTTTCTTATTGTTTTAAATGTTTGTTTTGCATCTTGATTGCTCCAGTAAATGCACTTTTAAACTTTGATATCTCTTGTCTGTGCAGTAAGTTTGTTAAAAAGGAATTCAGGATTATTAAAGCCAAAGTGCTTTAGATTACAGAACACAAAAGGAGAAAATTAGTTTTCCACAGAAGTAGTCATTTTGAGGTGCTTGACGGGAGTCTGCCGCCCCCTCGGTGGGGAGGTCGTCAGCAGTGCATCGGCTGCCCCCTGTGCTTGGCTTTCTCTTCGTGGTCCAGGTTGGGGCTCTAGCTCCCTCCCTCACGCTTGCATTCCAGCAGTAGGAATGCGAAGACACAAGACACAAGACGCGAGGGAGAAGAGCAGCCCCTCCCATAACATAGGTTCTGAGAGAAGCTGCTTGTAGTGCTTTGGCTCGTATCCTACGTGCTTTTCCTTGGCTGTATAGAACCAGGAAACGTGACTCTGATTTCACTTGGTCTTGTGCCCCTATAAAGTCTGGGCTTCTCATGACTCGGGAAGAAGGGTTTCTGCCGTAAGCGTTTCCCCCAGTCTGTCCGCGCTTTGGTTTATTCGTCCAACAGGTGATGCCCGCTTCTGCTCTGGATGTCTTTTCCCCCCCTCCCTTCCCCTTCCCCTCCTCCCTCCCCACTGTCCTCCTTTTCTCCTGTCAGCATTATTGACGGCTAATTGACACACAGGAGAATTCACCTGTGTTAAGCATACAGTCAGATTAGTCTTGACACCTGTGTGTAGGAATGTACCAGCCACTGGAATCATGGTGTGGACACTTCCATCGCCCTGAGAAGTCCCCTCGTGTCTCTTTGCTGTCAGTCTCCCGGCCCCTCCCCCTGCCCCTGGCAATTGCTGATCTGCTTTCTATCCCTAGACTTTTGCTTTTAAAGCATTTCACAGAAAGGGAATCATACAGCTTACAGACTTAGTGAGTGGCTCCCCTGACCTGGACAGGGCGTGGACGTTCAGCCCTGCTGTTCACGGCACCAATGAGCAGGGCCGTCTTCTGGGTATGTGTTTGCCCAGTCACTAGTTGGTGGGTACTGGGGTCCTTTCCAGTTCTGGGCCATTACAAAGTACATTTGCTCTAAACCTTCACGTATAAATCTAGGGAAGGCATCTGTGTTTTCCCCTCTCTGGTAAGTGCCTAGGTGTGGAGTTGCTGGGCCGTATGGTATGTTTATACACTTTCTAAGAAACCTCCGAGCCCCTTTCCAGGATGGCCGTGCCGGTCCGCCATGCTTGGGGCGCCTGGTCGCTCCGCATCCTTTTGTCGGTTCTTGGGATTTGCCAGCCTTTAATTTTAGCTGTTTTAAAAGCAGGTGTGTCGCGGGCTGTTACGGGGTCACAGTTCGCATTTGTCTGCTGACTGTGGGTGTCGAGCAGCCTTTCATAGGATGATTTGTCACGCTCAGAGCTTCTTTGCTGAAGCGTCTCTTCCATTTTTCGCTCACTTAATTGCTTGAAAAACCTTCAGCCCGCCTGTCCCCTGGCCTCCCTTGGACCTTCTGAGTCAGACTCCTGGGTGGAGCCTGGAAATCCCCACCTGAAGGAAGGCCACCGAGGGAGGGAGGGTCTTTGCGGAGGTAGGACCTCCTGGGGTAACCGCTAGAGGCTGCGCCACCTGACCTCCCCAGGGACCTGGGACATGGGGCCCAGCTGCTCCTGGGTTGGGGCTGCCCCCCGCCCGTGCTCTGCTCTTCTGTCTCCGCTGCATCTGAGCAGACCTTGTCTGTCTCGTTTTCAGTCCTAACGCAGGTGCCTCAAGCGGCGCACGGCCCAGAGCAGCTGTGAACAAGTACTTGTGAACAGCTGTCTGGATTCCTCCTTCTCTCACCTGTGACCTCAGTGTCTGGTTCGGAGACGCTGTTCCCCACGACCCTGGCTGGTGTCCAGCCCCTCTCCCCGGCTTTCACGCACGCTCTGGCTGTCTCACGGTGCTTGTTGTCCGGTCGGATTTGTCGTCTTGTTGGTGAGGTCTCACCCCACCTGCGTGTCAGCTCCCTGGGGGCGGGGCCGTGGCTTGGTGCCTGGAGCGTTGCCTGGAGCCTCATGGGACTCAGGAGGTTCTGTTGAAACCAGTAATTAATCTTTTTATCCAGCGCTGTTATTTGAAAGTAAAATTCGTAACTCTTTGCCACTTGCTCTTTTTATCCTCTGTCCGCCGTTGAATAAACTCAGCCTATGACTTGGGAGAACACGGACTGGGACCCGAGGCCCTCTGGCCCTGTGATTGGTGCAGGGAGCTCATGGGAAGAAGCTCTTTCAGATTTCGCAGCTGGGCCTTTTCACTTGATAAGCTCATCATCTACGGGGTCACTTCTCCTCCGTAATTGTTATATTATCTACCCTCTGGTTATCTGCTTCTTAGAGCAGTTTCACAAATTAGGGAAAGTGGATGCTTTTTCCAATTAGCCGTGGAGAAGTGATGTCTCATTACATTTAAACAGACACAGAGGATAATGAAACATGCAGGCCTTTTAGACACATTATGTACCGTTCTTCCAGTTGGTGTGATGAGTTTTCCGTGGCCCTGAAGGATGGTCATTTTCCAGGAGGCAGGTGCCAGTGGAGCACAGACGTGTTCATGCTGGACTCCTTCCCCGACTGTGAACTTTCTGTAGACAGACTTCCCGACCGGAGCCTTTGCGTGGAGAAGCGTGGGCCCCGCGGTGGACGGGAAGAAAAGCCCGCTTCCGAGGAGCAGGCGTTGGCTCTGTCCACGAGGATCCGGGCCAACCTGAAGAGGGTTTTGGCATTTGCACGTGCCGTTCCTCTGCCTGGGGGCCCCTCCCCAGCCTACTCTGCTCGGCAGCCCCCCGAGCTTGCCAGCACCCCCTCTCCTGCTCTGGCTGGCCCACCGCGCCCACGTGCCTCCCGCGTGTTGTCCCGTGTCTCTGTCCCCTGAGACTCAACCAGCCTCCACGCTGGTTTTGGCCCCCTCTGGTGCCTAACGGACATTGGTGGGCTTGGGTGGGTGAGTCAGCTGCCTTGCTGGGATTCCGGCCGTGGCTGTCTCTTCTCACACTGCAAGCTCCCAGGGCACGGCCTGGGTCTTTCTTCTCCTGGGGCCTGGCATGTAGCATGGTAAGCGCTTGCCAGATGTTGGCGGGACGCATGCGTTAAACACGCACTCCTCCTGGTGTGAGCGTTCTGTGCCGCGGGGCCCTGAGCCTGGGGCGCTGCCGGGGCTCAGTGCTCCACGAGTCCGCGTCTTCTTTCTCCTCTCTTCGTTCGGTCTCATAATTCATCTTTTTTTTTTTTTTTCTTCAGAGGTGGGGATGCATTTGTGAGAGCCTGAGTGATACATATTTGTTATAGAATCAGTTCATTAAACTCTTCTGGTATATATTTTGGGGATCTAATCCATAGATCTTTCCTTTTTTTGTCCTTTTGGTTTTATGGTAAAATAGAGCAGAAAGATTTCTATAATATATATGTCCAACTTAAAGAAAAAATTAAAAATTAGCTTCCATATACCCACTGTCAGGCTGAAGAAATAGACCCAGACTGGCGTCATTGAGGTCCCTTCTCTGTCCCTCTGCAGCTGTGTCCCTGTCCCCCAACAAGTAACTGTTCCCTTGAATTTTGGTTAATTATTTTCTTGCTTTTCTGTATGGTTTTATGACACGAGTTTATGTGTGTGTGTTTTGCCTGTTTTTAATCTTTGTTTTTAGTGGAATTGTGCTGTCTGTACTCATTTGCCATCACTCTTTGTATTATAGAGTTAAGGTTCTAAGCTCCATCCACCAGTGCTTGTCGTGTAGTTCATTTTCACTGCTGTGTAGTATTCCCTCGTGTGTTCCGTGGTTTATTGATCCAGTCCAGTGCTGATAAGCATCTGGGTTATGTTCGTTCTTGTGCTTTTTCTCAGAATGTTGCCGTGAGCATTCCAAGTCCCTGTGCACAGGTCTGAGGGTTTCTCTGGGGGGTGTACCAGGGAGTGGCTCCAGGGGCCGGGGGTGAGTGCCCAGTGCTGCCCCCTCCCCTGCACTGGGAGCTGTGAAACCGAAAGGCTCCCTGACTGCCTGGGTCTCAGGGTGCTGTTCACTTCCGATCCCTTCACTGCTGATCACGTTAAGTATTTTTTCTTAGGTTTCTTAGGCCATTTGATTTCCTCTCTCGGGAAATGCTTCTGCCCCTCTTTCTACTGCATCTTTTTGTTTGTTAGTTTATCCTACTGATTGTAGGAGTTCCTGATATAATCTGGATACTAATTCTTTTTTGGAAACATATGGATACATATATCTTCTTTTAGTTAGTAGGCTGTTTCTTCACTTTCCTTGGTGTGAACAGCAATTCCTTATTTAACAAAGGCAGTTCAGCAGTCTTTTCCTTTATGATCAGGCCTTTTTGCGTACTGAGACATCCTTTCCAACCTCACGATTTCAAAGAAATCTTATATTCTAAGAGTTTTAGAGTTTTGCCTTTTACCTTTAGGACCGTAATCCATTTGGGATTGACTTTGCATGGAGTTTGACACAGCAGCCCCATTTCTTTTAAAATCCCCCACGTGGATAAGTGGTTGTGCCCCTTGCCCTCATGAGCTATCATACAGCAGCTGTGTGTGGGCTCCTTCTGGGCTGGCGTCTCTTCCCCTGGTCTGTCCACCCATCCCTGTGCCGCCTTCATCCTGTCTTGGTTACATGGTCTTGATGTCTGGTAGGACAGGCCACCCAGGCCTGGCTCTTGTTTCTGGGCTACTCATGACCTTTTGCTTTTGAAGGTAAATTTAAAATCGTTGTATTTCATAGAAATCTCAGAAATTACATAGAATCTGTTGAACAGTTGGAGAAAATTAACACTTTGTTTTTGCATTTAGTTATTCTGATCTTTTAAACGACCATACCTCCTTAAATATATTACACAACTTACTAAATTTATTCATAGATACGTTTTAAGCAAATAGCGTTTTTAAAATTTTTAGTGGCATTGTCTAATTTTTTATTGACAGTATATGGAAATGCAGTTGACCTTTGTAAGTTAATTTTGTATCTGGCAAACTTACTAATCTCTTTCATCAATTCTAATATTTTGTGTGTAGATGTATTTGAGTTTTGAAAGAAGTTAATCATATTACTTATGAATAACGATAGTTTCGTTTTTTTCTTTCTGTTCTGTATATACATGCTTGGCTTTTTTTTTTCCCGCTGGCCAAGACTTCCACTACAGTATTGAATGTTAGTAGTGAAAGCAGGCATCCTGGTGTCATTCCGATTCTAAAGAAGTCTTTTAACATTTCTTCTTCAACTTAGGATATTCACTGTAGATTTTATAGATACCTTACGTTAAGGATGGTGCCTTGCTTTTCTCATCGTTTTAAAATCCTAAATTCCTGTTGAGATTCATCATGTCCTTTCCCACGTGTCGTCGAGAGGAGAATAGGTCTTTGCTCCTTTATTCTGTTGATATGGTAGATTTTATCAGTGGGCTTCCTAGTATCGAGGTGACTGTACATTCCCGAAATAAATCCAAATTGGTCAGGATGGATTTTTTTTACTGCCTCGTGGGATTAAGTGTCATAACATCTCATGTGCCGAACCGCCAGGAGGGGAAGCCTGGCCTTTCTTTAAATGGAAAAATGCCCTCTGACCAGTGTCTGATTTCTCAGTTGTGCTTTGATATGTTGTCCCATCAGCTGTGGCGAATATTTGGTCTGGTGACGTGTGTGACACTGTGATGTTTTGTTCGAAGGTGGTGTTTCTTTTCTGTACTTCAGTTTCGAGTGTGATGAGACGTCTGTGCTTTGCTAACCTATCCAGACAACTGGCTTGAGCACAAGACGTGGGACGTAAATCCCCACCTTTGAAGGAGGTGAAGGTGGAGTCACAGCCAAATGTGGCGTTGTTGCTTGTTCCGAGAGTGCTGCGCTATTCATTGTGTTGTAAACCTATATTCAGTGTGTACTTTATGTGGTATCTGGGTGCCTGTTAATCTACATTTTACATTTGTTATAGACCGTTATTCTTGTTTCATTCATCAGATGTTATAATTCGTACGAGGGAAGGTTCCCTCAATCCTGCTGCAAGAACTTGTGTTGTAAGTATCTCTTCTTTCTGAGCCCACACGGCTCCTGGATCTCGGGAGATATAAATCCCACAGCTCTTCTCAACAGAGCTGTATGTTTTGCAGCTCCTCTCGTAGAAATTAACTCCACGGTGCTCTATACGCTGTGAAGTCGTGTTGCCGATGCATAGGGTAGAATTATGATGTTTTCACATTTCTGGAATCAGATTTTTTTCCCTAAGGAATCATGAGCACAGCGACATTTTCAATTTCAATTTCAATGTATTTCATTTCTTTAGAATGCAAAACATCTCAGCTCCCCAAGTGCCCTGAGTTACTGGCATCCTGGTCCTGCCTTGGGGGCATGTGGAGGGCCTGTGATAAGGTTTACACAGTGAGGACAGAAAGAGCTGCCAGGAGGGGGCCTCCTGAGCCCCTCCCCAGAGCCCTCTGTGGGAGAACGCTGGAGTTTTTAAGGAAAAACCTGGCATGACGCGCAGGTTTCTGAAGTTGGGCAAGCAGACTGGGGATGCCTGTCGCATTTTCATTTTTTTTTAGCCCTGATGGTAATAGTAGCAAGTATTTTAATTATTGTCGTTGAGTATAAATTGCTCTGTTGTAGAAAAGATACTTCAGGAAGAGTTTAAAGTTTGAATGACTTTTAATGAATTCTTCCTCTCTAATAAAGACAAGAAGCGTCAGGAATGTCAACAGAACTTTAAGAGCGAATAATAACCAGTGCGTATCCATCGCTAGAGCCGTCTTGGATCGTTCTGTGTTTTCATTAAACACATCCACACACGGAGGGCATCCTTTCTTTATCGGCAGATAATACCGCTACTTAAACCCACAGCACATTCATTTAAATGGGAGTTAATGTGCTGTGACAGGTCTGACCCCCTCTCCGTGTCTGTTATTTCTTGAACTCCCCTGCGTCTGCTAATAATAGTCTTGTGCAAGTGAATGCATTGTTTTCACCTTTCCTGTGACAGCTGTTAATAAAATAGCTGGATTTTGGACATACCGAGTCGTGGGGACCGTGGCCCCTGAAGAAGCGCCAGTGGCCAACTGCTGGGCGCGTGGTGGCTGCGGTGGGCCCCGTCCTCGGCAGCATGCGGCGGAGGCCCTGGGGCACAGAATCCGTTTGTGTGGTGCCAACCCTGCTCCCGCTGTGCGTGGCCTTGGGGAGGATGACCTGGAGGCAGGGCCGTCTGTGGGGACACGAGTTTGGAGGGGACACCGAGCTGCTGAGGCCAGCCGGCTCACGATCTGGGAAGCCTCTCCTTCCTGACCTGGGCCTTCGGACGCCTTGCGGCCAGGAGGCCAGCATCCCCGGCTGGCCGGCACCCCACCCTGGTGCACCTGTGGCCCAGCTGCCTCTGCCGCTGCCTTTCCCCTGGACCTGGGGTGCTGGGCTGACTGCACGGTGAAGCCCCGCGGCCCTGGCTAGAGGGGGCTCGTCCTTGCAGGGGGGCTGCAGGGAGGGTGCAGGCTGGGCTCCTGCCGCGTGGCCCGCCCGGCCTGTGCCATCCCAGGGTCCCCCTCCGTCTGGAGTCCTGGCCCGGGGCTGCTGGCTTTTGACCCCTGATGTCAATGACCCATCACCTCTTCCCACTTTGTCTTGGGGGACTCAGAGCGGCTCTGGCCTCTGGTCTGGCCTCTGAGCCGGGCCTGAAGTTGCTCTGAGGATCTGGGCATGTCGGGGCCCTTGGAGACGGGGGTCCCGGCAGTGGGCTGGAGCCGGCTGTCCCCACGTCGACCCTCCTGTGGCTGTGCCCGCTTGGTGAGGTGGCCTGGGTGGGGAAGGAGGAGTGGGTGTCCTTTGTGAGGTTCCTCTCTGTCGTTGTAGCTGAGACTCGGTATCAGAGGCCCTGGAGAATCGGATGGGACCCGGGGAACGGGGGCGGGGCAGGAGGAGAGAGTGTGCTCCCCGCTGGCCTCTGCAGACACGCCGGGGGACCCTGTGTGTAACTCGTACCCCTTAAAGTATGTTACGGTTTGGGGAAAGCGGTGCACAATCAGTGGCTTATGTTTTGTTTTGTTTCGTTTTGTTTTTTAACCAGTCTGAGAGCAAAAGCTTAGAAATGGCTCGATGCATTCATTCTTTGCAAAATAACCGTGCCATTGTTTGATGCAGGTGTAGGAGTCCCTCAGCACGGGCCGCTCTGCGCTGGGGCCGGGATTGCTGTTCCTCCGTCAGGGTCTCCGTGTCTGATCTGGGGAGAGCTCATTAGGACGGCGGCGAGGGCAGGGCACAGTGACCTCAGGGGAGCCCTCCCTTCACGCTGCTGCCCGAGTGCTCGCACGGTCGGAGCGCCTTCCCGGGCTGCGTGGCGGCCTTGCTGGGAAACGAGCCGAGCGGCTTCCAGAGGGAAGCAATGGGGACCCCGGGGCCCATGGGCCTGTGTCGGATTAATGGGTGGGGGAGTTTTTCAGTGACACTGAGTGACTTCGGCTGGAATCAGTGCTACTTTTTGTGATTTCAAAGCAAAAGCAAAGCATGCTCCTATGAAGTGATTTAAGACAAAAGATACAGAATAAATCAGTCAGTGAAAAGGAAACAGCAAAGAAAAAGAAACGCTGCGCCCTTGCAGCTCGGCTGTGGTTCCGATGGCAGGCGGCGGCCTCCTAATCGGCACCACAGCCTGGTCTGTCGCGACTGCCTCCCTGCCCACAGCCTTTAATGAGTAAGTTAACTGTGCCGCCGATGGGTTTAGGTCTGTCCCGGGCGTCCTGCAGCAGCCCTGTCTCCCGGGGCCACCGAGTCCAGTGTCCCGCTCCCGTCCCACTGGCACCCGGGGAGAGGGTCCGGGAGCAGGGATGGGAGCGGACAGAGCCTGGAGGCTGAGCCAGCCGGACAGCTCAGGGCGGGCACGCAAGGGGCAGACGTCGGAACACGTGGTCTTGGCACATGGGTCCCGGAGGCTGGAGCTGAGGGGGCCCGGGGCACGGCCAGGGGCACGAGGGAGCCTCGCTGCCTTGCGGATCCTGCAGCCCCTGCCCCAGCCAGCGCCCTCCCTTCAGCCCCCCTCAGCTGTGGGCAGGTCAGGACTCGGGGTTCCCCCCCATCCTTTTGGGTTCATGTTTTCCCAGTGTCACCAGGCATCCTCTCTGTATGGAGATCTCTTCTACATTATTACAGTCAGTGGAGTTTTTTCCTTGGAAGTCTAGACGGGGCTCATCTCTCTGTCAGCTTCTGCCTGCCCCTCAGCCAGACGCTGCTTCCTGTTTGGGGCTGGGGTGGCTGGTCCCAGAGCAGGGCTGGAGGGGACAGACGCCTGGGCCAGGGGACTCGCCCGCGAGGGCAGGTGCGGGGCCTGGGACGGGTGGTTGGCTTGTCTGGGGTGGAGCCTGCCTCGGCCTCCTGGTGTCCTTAGCACGGCAGGACCGTTACCATTGGTCCTTGTGATCTGTGAAAACCTCAGGTTGAATTTTTCTTATTAATTACTTCATAAGAGGAGGATGACAGTGAACCCATTATTCCTAAAATATTTGAAATTACATAAATCATTGATCCTATCTAGAGAATTGTTCGTGTTATGCGTGGGGCGTATTAAATTTGGATGTACATACTTGCTTTGTGAAAGGGGTAGAAGGGATGGAGATGGGTGATTTGGGGGGAGAGGAAGCTGCTCCTTGAAACTGACAAAGATAAGCTCTTGGAAGAGAGAGGCTGAAGGAGATTCAAGCAAGTGGTTTACCTTTTCTTCCCCCTCTCCCGCCCAGAGACGCATAAAGCACGGGAGTTGTTCTTACTTTCTAAATTAATAGCTACTGTTACAGGGAAATAACGTGCAAGAAGACGAGAGGCTCTAGGTGCAGCCTCCTGGCTCTGATTACGTGAGGAAGTAGGAGCGCTTGCCCAGAGCAGATGGCAGGTGAAGGGCACGCAAGAGTCAGAGCCACCGGGGGTGTTATTTATTGGCATCGAAGCTGTGAGGGCTCCAGGTCTCGGCAGCGGCTGGGTGCCTGTGTGGCATTGGGGCACGTGGGCATGGAGACAGCTCGCAGGTGGCATGGTCCCCGAGGAGGGCGCGCGGACCCGGTGCTGGCGGACAGTCGCGAGTGCTTTGCCCGGCCTCTTGCGGTAGATTCTGTTCACTCTCGGTCCTTGACTTGTGGCCTGGAAGCAGGGAGACCTGTGTGTGGATAAACAGAAAGTTCTCTGTACGTGGAACCAGGCCGTCTTGCGAAGGCCGCTGACCCCGCTCCTCAGGCACGCGTGGCGCCTGAGCCCTGCGCCATCCTGCTGCCTCTTGCCGTGGCTGTCTGTCTGTCTGTCTGCTCTCTAGGAGGCTCCTCTTGTTGCCTCCTTCCCTCTGAACAACTCCTCGTCAGCCTCACAGCCCTGTTTGCCGTCGCCTCCTCTCCGAAGTCTCCCTGCACCAAACGCCCCCACCTCCTTCCCCTCCGTGGAGCTGAGTCTCCCCTCGCAGGCCATTTCCCATCTTACACAAGTGGGGGACCTTGAGGTCCTGACTGGTTGGCATCTGAGGAGCCAGGTCTGGAGCACTGCTTCATGGAGAAACAGAATGGGAAAAGCCAGTCCCAAATCCAGGAGACACCCTGGGTGTCGTCTGTCCAGAGAGACCCCAGGTGGGAAGGTCCAGGTGCCCCCTGATGGCAGAGAGTTTACAGAACAGAGGGGAGCGAGGGCTGAAAATGGAGGGTGGGGGACCTTACTCATATACACGTCCATTCAGCCAATGGAGCTCCATTCAGCTACATGCCAGGACCGAGGGCACAGAAGTGAGCGAGATAGAAGACCCTTCCTGGGGGGGTGGGGCTTCCGTGGAAATGGGCGGGGCTTCTGTGGAAATGGGCGGGGAAGAGAATCTGCCGCCTCAATGGGGCGTAAAGGATGCTGTCTTCCATGAGAAGGGTTTGAGCTAAGATCTTATACTGAAAATCATGGTGGCCATGGGAAGTTTGGGAGAAGGGCATTCCAGGCAGAAGGAACAAGTAAGTGCAAAGGCCCCGAGGTAGAGACAGAAGTGGGCGCAGTGTGAGGGGACCCGGTGGAGGCCACGAGGGGTGGTGGAGTCACGGCTAGGGGTCTGCTTTTTCCCTCAGAGTCAGGGAAGCCCCGGGGCTGGACGTGTGACCTGATGTGTTCGCATCTCAGCAGCCCCTGCGCCGCTCCATGGGATGGTGAGTACAGGTGTCAGCAGGGCGACCAGCCAGGAGACCGGGGGCCGCTGGGCCTGCCGCGGGGGCCTCGGTGAGGGATGGAGGTGCCTGGGGGGCACGGTGCTGCCCATGCGATCTAGGCCTGACCTCAGGGCCTCATGGCCCCAAAGCCACGTCTCTGTGGTGGCAGAGCCGGGATTTGCACCTGGTTTGCAGACCTCCAGGGACGTGCTCTTCTCGCCGCCGCAGCCTGTCTGCCGCCTTAGAAGCCGCTTTCGTTTTATGCTTGAGGCACCTGGCCCTTTATTTATACATTACTGGGGTTAAAGTTGTAAAAATATAACTTCCAGGTTATCCAGAGAGATCAAGTAGAGTTAAACCTAAGGGATTTGAACTGACAGCTTGCCTTAGCTAATAGGAGCTCTGAATTCTACATTTTTCCTCAAAATAATACAGTGCACCCTTTCCAAGTGCCTTAACATCAAGGCTGGCGCCAGCTGCCAGAGGCCTAGATGGCTGGTTTCTCTCCTTGTGGACGGCGCCGTGGACGTGCCTGACCTCTGCCTGTTCCCTGAGGGGGATGCTCAGCGCCACCCCCCCCCCCCCACTCCCCGCCCATGCCCTGCAGCCTGGCTCCGGGGACTGATGGTTCTGGGGTTCTCTCTTTGGGTTCCTTGTGGAGTGTTTGGGGGAGCTAGTTCATCTCAGGACAGCCTGCTCTGGACTCCCCACAGGAGAAGCTGGGCCAGTGGAGACTTTGCTTTGGGCCTGAGTCAGGAGCCCTGGCCAGCCCAGCCCCCCTGCAGCTGTCTCAGGCCTTTCCCGGCACCAGGAACAGTCCATTCCAGTCGCCTGCACAGGCGCTGAATTGTTTGCACTGGACAAGACTCGAGCGCCCCGGCCATTCCTCCCAGGGTAAAGCCGGCCACGTCATCTGTGCCAAATGGCTTCTCTTGGTGCCAGGGCCGCCGAGGGCAAAATGGCATTCATGCTTGTGAGCAGGTTTAGGAGTGTGTGTGTGTGTGTGTGTGTGTGTGTGTGTCACAAGCCCTCTGAAAGTGTGAGGCTTGTTAACGGACTCCCACGGCTTAAATTACCACTTGCCAGGAGGATGAGATTGCAAAGGAGGGGAGGTCTCTGTGCTCCGGGCTCTGGCGTGTCCTTCAATCCACATGTGCACGCTCGCTCTCTCTCTCTCTCTTCCCCCCGCCCACACACACCGCCCCCCCCAAACCCCTGCTGCATGGACGGCTCCCTGCTGGACCTCAGGCAGGTGCAGATGGAGCTGATGCAGACTTTCCTCACCAGGAGCTCATAGTCTTTTCTGTGTCTTTCTTACTATAAAATTCTAATTTCTTGGTCTTCTCTTCTTTTTCGATTCATGTATGAAAACAACTCTTTTATCCTAAAGCATAGCAGTGGTGGCCCTTTCTAGGCTGTACAAGGCCCCATTTAGTCAGACCAGCAGGGTGGAATCCTGGCTCTGCTGCTCACAGGCTGTGTGACTTTGGGGAAGTTGCGTAACTCCTCTGTGCCTCAGTTGCCTCCTCTGTATTAGTTATGTCTTGCTTCATGACAGCATTGCCACAGACCTAGCGCCTTAAAACAACACACATTTATTCACATTTGTTGTCTCAAAGTTTCTGCGGCTCAGGAGTCTGGGCAGGTCTTAGCTCAGGATCTCCGCAAGCTGCAGTCAGGTGCTGTCTGGGCCACAGCCTCACCTGAGGCTCCCCTAGGGAAGGGTCTGCTCCTAAACGCCCCTGGCTGCTGGCAGAATCTGGGGGCTTGCAGGCTGCAGAGCTGGGGGCCCCGGGTTCTTGCCGGCTCTCAGCCCCACTCAGTTCCTCGGCGCGTGGCCCTTTGCATGTGCAGCTCACAGCCCAGAAGCTGGCTTCGCGGAAGCCACAGGGGAGGGTGTCTCCTGGCAGGCTGGGTTATGGTCTTTGGACGTAATCCTATCCCCTCGGCTGTATTTGGTTGGTTAGAAGCAGGTCACAGGGCCCTGCTCAAACTCCAGGGGCGGGCGTCCCAGGAGGTGTGCAGGTGGACGCCCCGCCTGCCGGTCATCTTCGGCAGACTGTGCAGCGTTGGATGGAGGTCTGCCAGGGCCCCAGTGAGCGAGGAGATGCTCAGCTGACCTTCGCTGCCCCTCCTGCCCTCGTGTGGCCAGCCGTCCGGGCCTCCCCTGCCTGTCACTGCTCCTGCCTGTTGCGTGTAGCCCCCGTCCACCCTCCCCTGCTCCTGGCCTGCAGGGCTCCAGGCCCCTACGGAGCTTCCTGACGAGCAGTCCTGGGGTTCTCCTGCCAGCGGAGCCTGGGCTGAGGGTGCCTTACCCTCCCAGCCTGTCCGCACCCAGGCCGCCCCCTGCACGCGCAGCCCTGCCGCCCGTCCCTGGGCTTTCCTCGTGTACACGCGGCTGGGCGGGGCCGTGGCTGCTGCATGTCTGACCTGTGACTGAGAGGTGCTGGGGCCCGAGAGGGGTCCCCCCGCAAGGACCCCGCCTGCTCGTGTCCTCTCGGCTGCCCGCCACCCTGGCTTGTGGGGTGCTGCTCCCCGCGTCACCAGGGGTGGTGAGCCTGATGCTGCAGCGTGAGGACTCACCACCCAGTGCTGTCTGTGGGAGACAGCAAATGGCGAACGTCGCTGAATGATTTTGGTCTTTTGATCTTACTTAAATATTCAGTTCTGGCTGGGAAGCTGTTGACTTAAAATGACAAGTGTGTATGGATAGAGAGCATGAACGTGTTGCTCACTCAGCAAACATTTACCGGGTGCCCCTGTTACAGGTGCTGGGCCGAGCTGCCGCCTGGTTCCGTTGTGGCTCAGTTGGAAGAACCCCAGTGGACGAGTGCTAGGGTGGGGTTTGGGCGGTGGCCTGGGATCTAGGGCCGCTCGTGCCCTGGTTGACCTCCCCTGTCTGGGCGCCAGGCCCCTCGCTGTAAATGCCGGAGCTGGTGGTGACTTGGGGGTGTCTAGACCACAGGCCCGGTGATGTGTAGGAATGTAGGCAGTGTTCGGAGGGGTTGACCTCCTTGGGTACAAACATGCTTGGCTTTGCAAGGTCGGCCCGTTTGGAAATGATGTGAGTCATCCTCTGTTGGCACGCTCGCTGGTCCAGCCTGCGCTGGTGGGAGGCCCAGGAGGGCGGCGAGGCCTGGCCCAGTGGCAGGAGCCCGGGGTCGGGGAGCTGGCGGTAGGTGCGTCACTGAAGGGAGGCGGTTCGGCTCAGTAGGGACGCTCTGCCGGGTGGGGGACCCGGGGGGGCTCCCAAGCAGGAGCGCTTGGCTCTCCCAGCAGGCTGGGAGGCACAGGTGGCAGCACAGTCTCCATCGAGGGCTGGGGCTTAGCTGGAAGCCAGGTAAACAGGGGGAGGGACAGGCTCTCTAGGCAGCGAGCCCGGCAGGAGGTGTCAGCCTGGTGGGCTCAGCGCAGCTGGAATCTGGGAGCTGGGCGGAGAGGAGGAGAGGACCGTGAGGCAGGGGCCGGACACGGAGGCGCCGTGTGTGTGTGTGTATGTGTGTGTGTGTGTGTGTGTGTGTGTGTGTGTGTGGTGGAGCCGGCGACGCTCTTTAAGCCATGTGCGCGTGGTGTGTGTGCGTGCGCGTGGCTGAGGGCGCCGTGTTGCGCCTGGCGAGATCCCTCTCCTGAAGGGAGGTGGAGGAGAGGGTGGCGTGAGTGAGTGTTGTAGCGGTCGGGAGAGAGGCGGCCCCCGGGTTGTCGGACGGCTGGCGGGGGCAGGGGTGATGGAAGACGCCGGCCTCCGGATGCTGATTGGTCTCCGGGGGTTTAAGAGGACGTCTGTCATGTCACTGACGTGTGGAGTCCAAGAAGTAATACACGTGAATGCATAAACAAAACAGACTCACAGACATAGAAAACAAACCTACAGTTACCAAAGGGGAAGGGAGGGGGAGGGATAGGTTAGGAGTATGGGATTAAGAGGTACAGACTACTATATGTAAAGCAGACAAGCAACAAGGATTTGCTGTATAGCACAGGCAGCTTATTCAGTGTCTCATAATGAGCTATTTAGTATCGTGGGAAATAATCTGAAAGAAAATCCATTAAAAAAACCAACCAAGCTCAGAGATGCAGAGAACAGATTGGTGGTTGCCAGAGGTGAGGGTTGGGGTGTGTGTGTGACATGGGTGAACGGGGTCAGAATGAAACAAAAAGTCTTAGGGCTGTAATGTACAGCTCGGAGAGTACAGTTAATGATATTGTATCCCGTCTTCGAAAGTTGCTAAGAAACTAAATCTTAAAAGTCCTCATCACAAGAAAAAAAATGAATAACGTGTGTACGGTGATGGATGTTAACTAGACTTATTATGGTGGCCATTTCCCAATAGAGTATTTACAGATATTGAACCATATGTTGTACACCTGACACTAACATACTGTTATATGTCAATGATACCTCAATAAAAAAAAGATCACATGTGGGAAATTTAGAGCATCCATCCATCCATTCCCTCCCTCCCTCCCTCCCATGCACCCTTCCATCCATCCGTGTGCCCATTCATGCATGCGTCCACCCCCCTGCCCATCCATCCCTCTGTCCCTCCATCCCTGTCTCCTTCACTGATAGGCTGGGTGCTCCTGTGCTGGCTGGCCAAGTCCAGGGCAGCCACATGCCGTGGTTACCCAGGGGGCTTGGAGGAGCAGAGAGCATCTTCTGTGGGAGCCAGCTCGTGGGGTTGGACTGAGCCCAGGGGTTGGTGACGTACTCCATATTGCTTGTGAGTCTATAAAAAATTAAGATAACTGGAATTTTACAAAAAAATGAAACCCATTGGTATTTTCGTATTAGAGATCGAAAAGTATTGATAGTGTATATTTTAAGAATGTGTACATTTAAAAGTTTCTGATGCGTTCACTTTTTGCTTCACCAGCTGTTCAATTTTCTTTCAGATTTTTGAAAGGATATTGTTTATATGGGCCATACGTCACCCTGCCAGTGGATACGTTCAGGGGATAAATGACCTCGTCACCCCTTTCTTTGTAGTCTTCATCTGCGAATACATAGGTAAGACCATATCATGATGTTTTCTTCTCACAAACATTAAACATGGACTTCAGTGGCCTTACGATGTTGCTATGCATAATTATACCAGTACTGAAAATTGCTATTAGTTTTACTGTTATTAATGACAACTGATATTAGAGAATAGTAGTTTTCTCATTGATGCCAGCTTTAAAAAAGTCTTTAAATCCACATGCCCAACTACTGAAGACATTAAGATGCAGTTATTATTATTAGTATCTTCCTTTTACTAATATATGAGGAGAAATGCAGTATATATGGGGAGTGTAGTTTTGTGTTAACGGTCATCAGAGCACTGGCTTTAATGGTTTGGATTGAAATGGGTAAGGTTAAGGTGGCAGAATATTAGTTGAATGTTTTGCTTACAAGCTAAAAACCGAATCTTCTTTAATTGCATTTGTGCAGCAGTTCATCACCTTTCTGCTTCTGATATACTAGTAGCATTTAATTTTATGGAAATATTAATTACATGCAAAATAATTGGTTTAATGGGCATTTAGGTTGGGTTGTGCTGTTTCTCTGTGAGGACTGCATATTTTTTCTTCCATTTATGTTGCAGCAGCCAACTGTAAAATACCTTCACCTGGTTTATATTTCAAGTTTAAAAACAATTCTGATAACACGTTTGCAGGATCTACTTTTTAATTCATCTATGGAGAAAATCTAAATGCCACGGGAGGGGTTTACTCTTTATTTGTAGCATTTTTTTTTAAAACTGATATTACTTTGTCTTCATGCGAACCTTCCTGCCTTGGTGTTTGTTGGTTTTTTCGCTTGTGTTTTAGCCATTTCAGTTTCTGGTCAGCTTCGATTCCATCGTTGTTGTAATCTGGAGGGTGAGGTTGACTCCGGGGCAGATGTGATCCTCTGAGGATGAGAATGTACCCACTTGGTCCATTTTGTGGCCACCCCTCTCCCAGCACTGACGATTTCATGGGAGTCTCTTCATTGCCAAGCAACCAGCGAGCACGGGCTGCTCCCCCCACCTCTCTTCAGCAGGGACAGGTCACTCCTGAGAGCGCTCCTGCCTCTCTGCTTCTCCCTCTCTCATCTGACAGATAATGAAAATGTTCTTAATGATCCTAGAACAGCAGGACCTCTGTCAGTAGACTTCAGAGCTGTTAATTGAAAGAAGAAGTTCAACTGAGATGTGATTAGAGAACTGATATTCCGTGTTAAATAGACCGTTTAATTAATGTGGTAAATAAGTTTGCCCTAATGAGTCTAGCAGCAACTTACGTTGTAAGGCCCAAGCGATCCATTGTGCGTTTGTCTGAATGATCAGCAAGCTAGGACGAAGGGACATGACTGTGATGTTAATTGTCCGGAAGAGAGAAAAGCTGGAGGAAAGAGAATCTGTGTTCAAGTGGTGCCTTCGGTTAGAGACTCAAAGAGACTCCCCTTGCCTTCCGCAGCCCTCACCGCACACTCCCGCACGCACGCACGCACACACACACACGTGCAGCGGCCCGACTGGCCTCCTGGGGCTGCCAGCAGCCCAGGTCTCCTCCTGGGACACAGTGTCTTCAAAATGCAAGTTTGGTGCACGCACACGTGCATGCACGCTCAGCCACACACAGACACATGCACGTGTACCACCGCCAGTCACAGCCTCTCCAAGTAAGTGTGGAACAAATCCCCAACCAACCTCGGGATGGAGCCCATGGTCTTGGGTGGGCCCTGGAGGTGCCTGTCCCCCCCAAGGGACGGCTGGGGACGGAGGTCAGGAGAGCTCTTGGGACCCTGGAGGTGGGGTCACGGTGTGCGGATTGTCCAGAGGTGGAGGTGGGAGAATATGGCCATGCAAGCGGTGCTGAGGCCAGCGGGGGGAGCCCAGGAGCTGAGTGTCACTCTGGGAGGGTGCCGTGTGCTCGGAGGCTCGGAGGCTCGGAGGCTCGGAGGCTCGGAGGCGGAGGAGGGCTCCGTGTGGCAGGTGCGGCTCCCGGCTGGGAAGCACAGGGTTGGGTCCAGTTTCTTTCTCTCTAAGCTCTGCTGAGCCCGGGGGTCCTGATGTCTTGGTTTGTGCTGGAAGGAAGGAGGGCCCCTCTAGCCTTGAGCCGGCCGCGTTTCCCACCGCCCTTTGCACTGGGGCCCCCGAGGGCTGCTCGCTGGTCATCCCTCGCTGGTGTCTGTGCCTGTGTGTCCCCATCAGGCCGACCTGGAGACGGGGCGCGGGCCCGCGGCAGCGCCCGGGGAGGACAGCCGTTTGGGCAGAGCTCCTGAGTCTTTTCGCCGTGTGTTGTATTTATGTAGTTCAAAGCACATTATGTATAAAATCGTTTCATGCCTTTTCCCCGTTTAACCTTGTAACATAAGCTCATCCCTATATTATTAAGAAATGTTTGTAAAGATCGTTTCCACCTCCTGCACATAATATTCTGTTGAGATAATGTAGCATAATTCATGAAACCATTCTCCTGTCGTTGGATTTTTTTAGTATTCTTCCCCCCAGGCGTGGCGCAAGTTTTAAGTAAAGCCTGTGTTTTTCAAACAGGGACTGCCATGTTCCTTTGAGCAATGTTAAATGTGATTTAAGATCAAGAGCCATTATCCGGTCACCTTGAGTCCCACAGTTTAAGTAGAGATATCTTTTACTTGAACCAAGTAATTTCAGCACAGCGAAAAACGGAGAAGCACCCCCTCCCCATCCTCTGTGCTACTTAGACTTAGAAACTACTCTGGCACTTTGGACCGGCTCTTCGGACGGACTGAATGAGGGTTGGGCGCATGGGACGAATGCCGGTGACGAATTTTGGAAGATGAGGAGTATTTTACAATTGATTTTCATTATCAGCATGTGTAAGCTCTGATTGATTTGATTTTATATGTCATTTTCTCGTAAAATAAATTACTCTTGAAAGCTAATACAGAAAGTGACTGGCATAAACAGTGTATTTGCTTATGAACATTACGGGTATTTATTTATTTATTTATTTATTTATTATTATTTGTTTTGCGGTACACGGGCCTCTCACTAATGTGGCCTCTCCCGTTGTGGAGCACAGGCTGCGGAGCACAGGCTCCAGATGCGCAGGCTCAGCGGCCATGGCTCACGGGCCCAGCCGCTCCGTGGCATGTGGGATCCTCCCGGACCGGGGCACGAACCCGAGTCCCCTGCATCGGCAGGCAGACCCTCAACCACTGCGCCACCAGGGAAGCCCCACGGGTATTTATTTTTATGTTCCTGTTTGTAAATCAGAATCTCAAAAGCACAGGTTGTTTTTAAACAGGTTAATTTTGCCCAGAGAAGACATTTTAGCACGTGGTTCCTGGAGATTGGGACGCGCTGGAATTGGATTTGGTGTGCGGTTGGCAAGGGGCGCAGAGGAGAAGTGATGCCAACCAGTCGGGACACAGAGCAGAAGTGATGCTGGGAGTTTGCTGTCAGCTGAATGCCAGTGGCGCCGCCATTCTTTTGCCTTTTCCACTGTCAGTATGAATTGGGCTTCGAGTGACAGGGAGAGAAGAGCTGTTGCTCATTTCTCATTGATAAGTTACAGTTTTAGAAACAGTTGTTTTAATTTTCCTTGTTTGCATTTAAGTTTTCCCTCATTGCACTTTGTTTTTTCCATGTGTTACCTGAACCAAGACTTTGCTTTTAAATGCATCCTTACCTGGCTTCCTTTGGTGTTCCTCCCACCTAATGTACTTTTGGGGTCCACAGCTCGTCTCAGAAACATTTTAAAGACAGAAACGAGCGCATCTGCATACAGGAGGCTTCCTGTGGCAGTTCTGTTCCATGTGGGGGGAGTGGAGAGCAGAGGGCCCTGGCAACGCCAGTGGGTCAGAACCAGAGGGTGGGGCTGCTGTCCGGCAGCCCCTGAAATGACAGGAGCGGGCTGTATGCTTGCAGAGCCCGTGACGTGTATGTAGTCAGATTTTCTACTTAAAAACATCTTGATGATGGTCAAAATAATGGACTTATTGAAAAATTGGAAAGCTCATTAACAGTATAGCTCCTTGTCCCAGAAGCCGTCATTGGCACGTTTTATTAATTTCCTTCTGGTCTTTTGTCAATATACTTTTTACACTGCAGCAGTTATATTATGCATGCACATTCTAGTATTGCTTTTATGTTTAATATCTACTAAACATTTCCCAAAGTCATTAAGCACTTAAAAAACGTCTTTTTAAAACATAGTGACACACTCCTTTCAATAATGGGTAGGAAAACTAGACAGAAGATCAACAAGAAAGAAAGAAAACTAAGCACCTGAAAACCCCTAGACCTAACAGACATGTACAGAGCAGTGCACCCATCACAGCAGGATCACATTCTTCTCAAGTGCACACGAAACATTCTCCAGGACAGACAATATGCTAGACCATAGAACAAGCGCCAGTACAGTTGAAAGGGTGGAAGTCATACAAATTGTGTTCTCTGACCACACAGACATTAAATTAGATATCAGTAACAGAAGGAAATTTGAAGAATTTGACAAATACGTGGAGATTTTAGAACACAACCATAAAGAAGCAATGTGGGGACTTCCCTGGTGGCTCAGTGGTTAAGAATCCGCCTGCCAGTGCAGGGGACACGGGTTCGAACCCTGGTCCAGGAAGATCCCACATGCTGCAGAGCAGCTAAGCCAGTGCGCCACAACTACTGAGCCTGCACTCTAGAGCCCACGAGCCACAACTACTGAGCCCACATGCCACAACTACTGAAGCCCGCGCACCTAGAGCCCGTGCTCCACAAGAGAAGCCACTGCAGTGAGAAGCCCGCTCACCACAATGAAGAGTAGCTCCCGCTCGCCGCAACTAGAGAAAGCCCACACGCAGCAACAAAGACCCAACACAGCCAAAAATAAATTTTAAAAAAAAAGATTAAAAAAAAAGAAGCAATGTGTCAGAGAAGATATCACAAGGAAAATTACTTTGAGATGAATGAAAATGAAAACACAGCATACCCAAACTTATGGCATGCAGCTACAGCAGTGCTCCAAGAGATACTTATATTAAAAAAGGACATCTCAAGTCATTAACTTGAGTTTTCAATTTCAGAAACTAGAAAAAGAAGAGCAAGTTAAAGCCAAAACAAGCAGAAGGAAGGAAATAAAGACTAGAACAAAGTAAATGAGGTAGAGGATACAAAACAGTGGAGAAAAATCAATAAAACCAGTGTTGGTTCCTCAAAAATATCAACAAAGTGTTGGCAAACCTTCAGCTAGCCTGACCTAGGAGAAAAGGGGAGAAGACTCAAATGACTAAAGTTATGAGTGCTTTCAGAGATAAACAGCACTAAGGAAACGCTGTGAGCAACTCTCCAAATTCCAGAATGTGGACGAAAAGGAGATGTTCCTAGAAAGGCACAAATGACCACAACTGACTGTGATGGTTAATTTTGTATAAATTCGACTAGGCTGTGGCGCCTACGTATCTGGTCAAACACCAGTGTAGGTACTGCTGTGAAGGTATATTCTGGATGTGATTAACATTTAAATTAGTAGTCTTTGAATAAAGCAGATGACCCTGCCTAATATGGGTGGACCTTATCTAATCAGCTGAAGGCCTTAAGAGCAAGGACTGAGATTTCCTGAAGTAGAAGAAATTCTTGTTAAGACATAGAAATCCTGCCTGAGCTTCCAGCCTGCTGGCCTGTCCTACAAGTTTCAGACTTGCCATTCCCCATTATTGTGTGATCCTGTTCCTTAAAATAAGTTTCTCTCTCTCAATATAATGTAATATAGTACAGTATAATATAGTATAATATAATATGTATATTTATTTGTCAATATCTACATGGATATATACAAGAACAATGTATATAGGAGATTAAATTAGTAATTTAAAAAATTCCAGCAAAGAAAAGCCGAGGATCATGTGACTTCACTGGTGAATTCTCCCCACATTTAACAAAGAACTAACACCGCTCCTTCACAAGCTCTTCCAAAAATAGAAGAGAGGAAACGATTTTCAGTTCATTCAGTGAGGCCAGTATTATCCTGATACCAAAATGGGAGACAAAGATATCACAAGGAAAGAAAGCCAGAGACTAGTATTCCTTATGAAGATAGATGTAACAATCCTCAACGAAATACTAAGAAACTGAATGTGGTAGCATAGTAAAAGAACAAATGGGATTTATCTCAGGAATTCAAGGTTGGTTCAGCATAAGAAAAAATCAGTCAGTGTAATACACTATACTAACAGATTGAAAGACAAGACAACGTAATCATCTCAGAATGATTGACACAGAAAAAGCTTTTTGACAAAATCCAACACGCTTTCACGATAAAAACACTCAACAAACTGGGAATAGAAGAACTTCCTCTCTAATAAAGAGCGTCCATGAAACACCCACAATTAACGTCATGCTTAATGGGAAAGACTGAATGCTTTCCCCTTATGATGAGCAGCAAGACAAGGATGCGTGTGCACCGCACTTCTGTTCAACCTTGTACTGGTTCTAGCCTGGGCAGTTAGGCAAGAAAATGAAGCAAAAGACATTGAGAATGGAAATGAAGAAGTAAACTACCTCCCTTTGCAGGTGACATGATCTGTATATAGAAAATCCAAAGAAATCTACTAAAAAATTATGAAAGCCAACAAATGAGTTCACCCAAGGTTGTGGGATAGAAGGTCAAGGTAGAAACACCAGTTATGTGTCTATACACTTGCAGTGTACAATCCAAAAATGAAATTATGAAAACAGTTCCGTTTACAGTAGTGTCAAAATGAATAAAATGATCTAAATTTAGCAAAAAGAAGTACAGTATTTACTCTGAAAACTAGAAAACATTGTGGAAAGATATTAAAGAAGATCTAAATAAACGGAAAGACACCCCATGTCGTGGATTGGAAGACTTAATAGTATAAAGATGGCCGTCCTCCCCAAGTTGATCTAGAGCGTCGGTGCAATCCCTGTCAGAACTGTAGCCGAAACTGACGAGTTTATCTTTAAATCCTATGAAAATTTAAGAGACACAGAATAGCCAAAAGAGTCTTGAAACAGAACAAAGTTGGAGGATTCACACGTCCTGATATCAAAACTGACTACCAAGCTACAGTAATCAAGAAAGTGTCATTCTGGCTTATGGATGGACACGTAGATCAATGGAACAGAACTGAGAGTCTAGAAATAAACCTTCATATTTACAGTCAGTTGCTCTTTGACAGTGACGCCAAGACAGCCCAATGGGGAAATGGACTTTTTCAACATATGGTGCTGGGACAACTAGATATCAACATGCAAAAAAATGAAGTTCCATCCCTGCCTCTCACCATACACAAAAATAAAATGAATCATGGACCTGTATGTAAGAGCTAAAACTATAGGACTCTAATAAGAAAGCATAGGAGTAAAGCTTCACGGCCTTGGGTTAGGCTACAGTTTCTTAGATATGACACCAAAAGCAAAAATGACAAAAGAAAGAAATAGGTGAACCGGAGACTACATGGAAATGGAAACTTTGTGCTGTAGGGTCTCAAGAAAGGGGAAAGACCTCTGCAGAATGGGGGAAAGTATTAGCAAATCATCTACCTGCTAAGAGACATAGCCATTATATATAAAGAACTCTCATAACTCAATAAGATAGTCTAATTTTTAGAAACGGACAAAGCATTTGAATAGACGTTTCTCCAAAGAAGATAGACAGATGGCCAATAAGCATGAAAAGATGCTTGACATCATTAATCCTTAGGGAATGCAAACCAGTCACAATGCGATACCACCTCACCCCCCCCAGGATGGCTGAAATCAAAAAGACGAACAGTAAGAGAAGTTGGCAAGGATGTGGAGAAATTAGAAACCTCATGTGTTGCTGGGGGCATCACACTAGCCGAGCAACTTTGATCAGCAGTGTGTGGCATCTCAGCAAAGGGTTAAACCTAGAGTTACCGGCAAAAGCCTGCCCAGGCACGCACGGGGGCACTGTTCCTTTCAGCCAGTGAAACCCAAACCCCAGCCCAAGTGTTCGTCAGCTGAGGAAGGTGTAAATAAAGGGTGATCTACCTGTACAATGAAGTAGCTTTCAGCAATGAAAGGGAACCGGAGGACCGAGACACGCTGTAACACGGATGGCCCTTGAAAACGTCATGCTCAGCGAAAGAAGCCAGCCACAAGAGGCCACGTGCTGTGTGATTCCGTCCGTATGAAAGGTCCAGAATGGCAAATTTGTAGAGACAGGGCATAGACAAGCGGTGGCTTGTGGCTTGGGAGCAGGATCGGGGGGATGGGGGTTGACGCGCTGGGCGCAGGCTTCTATTAGGAGGGACGAAATGTCCTCAGATCAGGTTGTAGTGATTGTGCACAGCTTAGTGAATACACTAAAAGCCACTTTCACTGGCTGAATCGTGTGGTGTGTAAGGTGTATCTCAGTAAAGCTGTCGTAAAGGAAGTAGAGATCCTGTCTTCGTCCGTGTGGGCTGCTGTACGAAGTTCCACAGACGGGGTAGCTCACAAGCAGCGAAGTTTCTCGCGGTTCTGGAGGCTGGACGTCTGTGATCAGGGGCCGGCATGGCTGCATTCTGGGGCGCCTCTCTGCCTGGTGCACAGCCGGCGTCTTCTCACTGTGTCCTCGCGGGGTGGGAGGGGCGCGGGGGCTCTTGGGCGTCCCTTTTGTAAGAACACTAGTCCCATTCGTAAGGGCTGCGCCCTCATGACCAAAGCACCTGCCAAAGGCCCCACCTCCTAACACTGTCCTCTTTGGGGTTAGGGTTTCAGCATTTAAATTTGGGGGAACGCAAGCATTCCGGCCCGTAGCCCGCTGTGTGGTGATATAATTTGGCTGTTTTCTGTTGGTGCACGTTTGCCTGGTTTCTGCATTTTCAGTGTCACGGATGGTACACGTAGTATCTCAGTAAGTAAATTCCTGATTGCATTTTGCAGGGTTTTCTTGACATGTACTCTTAGAAGAGCCATCACCGACTCAACGGTTGGGTATTTTTAAGTCTTGATAACGTTTGCCAGGTTGTGGACCAGAAAGATGTTCGAATGTCTGCTCTGCAGCCGCGTCAGGGGTTGCCATCTTGCTCTGTCTTTGGGGAGTTCTGGACGTTATTGGTAGCTCCTGGCTGGAGACAGGACCTACGTGTGCGTCTGTGTGCTTATATGTGCACATCACTTGTTTGTAGATACGTCAGTGTCTGCCCGTGAGGCTGTTCCAGTGTGGGCCAGGGCTCCACGACGTTAAGGGACTTAGGGAGTTAGCCGAAGGGCCAGGAGCAACTAGGACACTCTCCAGCATTGACGTTTGAGTTTTCAACCTGCAGGAGCTGTGTTCAGCAGGCTAATTAGGAACTCGGAGTAGACAAGGGTGCGTGCGTGCGTGCGTGTGTGTGTGTGTGTGTGTGTGTGTGTAGGGAAACAACACTGTAGTGGAGCCTGGCGGCTGCAGGCCTTATGCCCTGTGTGCGCTAGTGTGGCAGAAGCAGGTGTGTGACCAGCAGCCACTCTGGGGGACGTGACACACAGGATCGTTTGTCCCCAGTCCCTGAGGCTCACGCTGGCCCATCTGGAGCGAGGTGGAGGCGGACTCAGTTGGGGCAGTTTTGTGGAAATGCAGCGCGTGCACATGCGGAACACGCGTTGGCATCAGCCGGTCTCTGCTACACTTCCACCAGCCGAGGAAGGTGCTGGTGTCTCTCTTTTTTTTTTTTTAGAAGATGTTGGGATAGGAGTTTTCTTAATTTAGTTATGCTGTGTTGGGTCTTTGTTTCTGTGCGAGGGCTTTCTCTAGCTGTGGCAAGCGGGGGCCACTCTTCATCATGGTGTGCGGGCCTCTCACTATTGCAGCCTCTCTTGTTGCGGAGCACAGGCTCCAGACGCGCAGGCTCAGCAGCTGCGGCCCATGGGCCCAGTTGATCCGTGGCATGTGGGATCCTCCCAGACCAGGGCTCGAACCCGTGTCCCCTGCATTAGCAGGCAGATTCTCAACCACTGCGCCACCAGGGAAGCCCCGCTGGTGTCTCTTATGAGCGACAAAGCAAAGCCTGTACAGTCGTCAGCCACCCACAAGGCAGCTAGTCCTCTCTGTGGCCTGTGGGCCTTTTTCTGGGACCTTGCTTTCCATCAGTTAGATCCCACTGTGTCCTCACCTCGCTCTCCAATCAGACCCCGGGGGTCTACAGTCTTTTCCTCCGTTGCCAAAAGTGATGGCTTAGGTGCAGCCTTTCATGTGTTAGGTGACAGTCCCCGGCGTTTAAGGAGCAATTGCTCTGGGCTGGTGCTCTGGTGAGCGGGTTAGTCTCTTAGGACCTGGGGCTCCGAGGCCCCCGATCCATGAGCTAATCGTCTTGTTCCTCCTGGTACTTAGGTGGTGGCTCCCCTTCCTTGAAGTGACAGCCGCTGTCTAGCTGGAGTGTCATAGGGTTGTGGGGTAGAGAAGGGGTTCTCCCTGACCCCTTCCCTGATTCCCCTGAACTAAGTTCACAGTTTAATTAACTTCACTGTGCATTTCTTTTCATTCTAACGACAGCCTTCTAGGGTCGGCGTTACTGCTTTGAGTTTAGGAAAAAGGAGGCGTGGAGAAGTTAAGTAACTTGCCCAGGTCCTGGCGTTTCGGATCTGGAATCGGTGTCTCTGCTTTATCTGAACAGCCAGGCGGGCAGCCCTGCCCCGCGGATACCTCCTAAGCTGCCGGCAGCCTGGCTCTGCTCGCGGCCGGCCACGAGTTCCTTGGTCATGTGCGTTTGAGCTTTTGCTGCTGGTAGTTAAGTCAAGGATTAATTTCCCCAATTTGTAGCTTTTCTTACTGACACGGTGCCGAAGTGCTTTCTTACGTTCGGATGTGATTCCCGAGGCTGAGGTGGTAGCATTTTACCCTCCTTAATTGGGACCCTTTGTGCAGCCTTTTGAAGTCCTTTCGTCAGAGGACAAGTTCTGCTTCCTCTCCATTGGAGCGCAGCGTCACGGTTGTTGTTGTTTCCTGATTTATTTCCTTTCTTTTAAATGGTTTCTCTTCATTTCTTGTTTTAAATTGCAGTCATTGCTGAAGTGGTCCTGGCTCTGGCTAACAGGACAAAGCTAACCAATACATCAGTGGGATCCTTTCCCTCTTTACCCTCCTAATATAAAATGCCACATAATCTGACATCCAGAAGCTTCAGCAGTTCAGCCCAGGGCCTTCGGAAACGCTTGACTTCACCCGAGTCGTGTGAAGGCCACCTCGGAGGCTGGCCTTGTGCTCAGAGCCTGCGGCCCTGGGTGCTCTGCCCAGAGAGACCCCTGCCCCACACTTTGCGTAGTGTTTCAGGATGTCGTGGACCCTATTTCCTGGGCCTGGACTCAGAATCCCTACGTGATAATTCAAGTCCTGCAGAGGGGTGTGGGCTGAATGGAAGGCTTTGCATTTACATTCGAAGACTCTCACTCATCCTTTCTCCCCACAAACTTTAGCTTTCTTCTAGAAGTTTTATATCTCACTGTGTTAGAATCAGGAATTTGCAGAGTGTTTCTTACGTAACACGTACCAATTCCTGTCTTCTTTCTTTTTCAGCATCTTTAAAGGTTTCCCTTTTATCAGAGGTTGTTGTTAAATCACAGAAACCCTCTTCAGATCAAATTTTATTTTGTTAATATTAATTTAACAAATCCATACACACACATATGTCTTTACACACAGGCCACATGCTTATTCCTCCTGTAGTGCTGCGTGTTACAAGAGCTATTGGTGGAGTGTCACAGCTTCTTAAAGAGGGGGTTGTTCTCTGTGTTGGGTTCTGTCCGTGCAGCCCAGATGGCGGACAGCATTGGTGAGACCCCCACCTGCTGGGGTTGTCCTTCACTTTCCGTGGCCCCCTCCCTGCCCCCCACATCCTAAAGCCCCCCGAAGGTGGGGGGAGGAGAGGTTGTGAGCCAGGACCGGGTGAGATCTCTTTTTCACTGACAGTGACTTTGAGGCGTGGGCAGCCTTTGTTTTCAAGCTGAGAGGCCATGGTGTCAGCGTAGTTTTATTTTTCCCTTTTGGTGGTTCTGTATTGTTTTGAGAGGAAATATTGGGAGACGAATGGTTTGGTGGCAGCCATCGTTTCCAGCTACCTGCACGTCCTCCCTCCAGAAATCTTTATTTTCTGCCTAAGACCAATCAACCACCTATCTACTCCTCTCTCTGAGCTGTTCGTGTCCATTGCCAGGTCTAACAAGTGACATTCTTTCCACGACCATTTTCTCCAAAGCAGCACGAGTCAGGCCCGATTCCAGCCCTGGGTCCCTCTGCGCGGCGAGCACAGGCGACGTCGGGGCAGCTGCTGCCGGCGGTCAGGTGGCTGTGGCGGGCTCGGGGGGCGGCACAGCCCTGCTCGGCCTCCCTGGCCGGGGGCTTTCACGAGTCCTGCACAGACAGCTTGAAGTCTTGCTGAGGATGGCTCTTCCACGGCCTGCGGCCAGGCCAGGCTTTTGGGTCCCGTCTGGTGACCTCCACTGCCAGGCGGAGGTGCGGACACCAGGCGGGCAGAGCATGAGACAGACTCGCGGTGATTATGGCTCTTCCCGTCGGGTCTGGACGGGGTTCTGTTGGTCAGCCGCTCAGGCTCAGCCAAGCGTCCCTGGATGAAGAACAGAGTGTGAAGCAGGCCTGGATCCCGGACCTCTTGTGGGCGGGGACACAAGCCAGCGGGGCAGAAAGGTAGCCTTGAGCGCTAACTGACCGACAAAGACTGTGTTCACCAGCCCCTCTGACTGGGCCTAAAGAATTGTCAGCTTTAAACTCCAAGTGAAAACGGGTACTGACCAAAAAGCAGACGAACAGACATTCCTCACAGACCGATTAGCTAGACCTGCCAAATACCGGGAGTGGAAAATCGCTCTCAGGGTGAATGTTTTACGCCTCAAGAGCACAGCATGGGGTCTTCTTGGCCGGGGACAAATAGGGCTCTTCGAGGGACGCACCAGGAGGCTGAGGGGCTTTGTGCAGGCTGCTGGAGTGTCCTGTGTTGTCCTTAGTTTCGAGGAACGGCGTGAACCTCTGTGAACCCTCAAGGACCATTCGACCCAACTTTAGTTTTTGAGTTTCCTGTTTGAGTATTTCAGACTGTGTGTATGGGTTGATGATTTTTATTCCATTCTTCAAAGAGCAAGGAGAAAATCTACTTCGTTTTGAAAAACAGAATAAAATCCCGTTCTGTCTTGCAGCTGCTATGTAGGTCCATTGGACCTCTTTATAAATCTAAGAGATATTGTCAGATCATAATGATCTTACTTTTTTTCTGTGTCTTAAAGTATTTTGCTATTGTGTCATCCCAGGTATTATTTTATTGTTACTCATCAATTATTCCTAACTACAGTTAAAAAAAAGGACTAGGGCTTCCCTGGTGGCGCAGTGGTTGAGAGTCCGCCTGCCGATGCAGGGGACACGGGTTCGTGCCCCGGTCTGGGAGGATCCCACATGCCGCGGAGCGGCTGTGCCCGTGAGCCATGGCTGCTGAGCCTGCGCGTCCGGAGCCTGTGCTCCGCAACGGGAGAGGCCACAACTGTGAGAGGCCCGCGTACCACACACACACACACACACACACACACACACACACAAAAAAAAAAAAAAAAAAAAAGGACTAAAATAATAAGAGGATGGAAGAATGGGAAGATGGAATCATCTAGAAGGCTAATGTCACTGAGAAATAAACCATCTGTTCTGTGTGATCCTTCAGTTTTCTTATTGTGTTTCCCAAATGATTGTGTTATCTTTTAAGAAGGTATAAAAAGAGTCTGGAGACATTTTTGTAGTCTTTTCTTTTAAAAGCTTTTATTGAATATAGTAGAGAATTCGGCTTTTTTATTTTTTTACACCCGTAACGATAAGGAGAGGAAAATCGGCAGAGGAAGGCATTTCCTCATTATTAGACGAACTAGGAGATGCACGCAGAGGGATGCAGGGCAGCTCTTTAGATGCTAATGATGACAGCGAAACTGATCGTCTAAGCAGAGTCGCAGACTGTGAGTCTTCAGCCGAAGGTGTCTTAGATGAATTTTCTCAAACTCAGGCATCAGTGACTGAACGATGTAGCTCTAAGGACATGAAGGAAATGTGGTTTCTCATCCACCTAGTCATTCAACAGGAAGGACTTCATCACGTAAGATTTCGTGACAAGAATGTGGACCATCCCCCCTTTGCCAAAAAGGGGAGATGTTTGTGGACCGAACTTGGATATAAATGGAGAAATGCTGAAAGCAGGTGTGTCTGCAAGAGGTGATTGGAATGCAGGCTGCCCTGTGTGCTGTTCACAGCAGATATCAGTAACAGGGCCGTCTTTTTTGTTGTGCTTTTTTCTTTTACCTTTGTTTTAGGTGTTTTTCCCATTCTTTTTTTTTGCGGTACGCAGGCCTCTCACTGTTGTGGCCTCTCCCGTTGCGGAGCACAGGCTCCGGACGCACAGGCTCAGCGGCCATGGCTCACAGGCCCAGCCGCTCCACGGCATGTGGGATCCTCCCGGACCGGGGCACGAACCCGCGTCCCCTGCATCGGCAGGCGGACTCTCAACCACTGCGCCACCAGGGAAGCCCTTTCCCATTCTTTATAGAGATGTCTCACTGACTTCTGAAGGCCCCGAGCCTCACCACTGTTGTTTGTTTCTTTGGGCAAGTTTCAGGGACTCTCCCAAGGGTGGTTAGAAACGGCTACAGTGGCCACACTCTTCCAGCTGCTTAGCTAAGCCATTAACGTCAGACATCTGAGTTTTTGCTTCGGTAACAAGAATTGAATGATATTCAAGAAGGATTCAAACTGCATTAATATTTAAGAGCCTTTCTGAATCCAGGAAGTGCCTGTGGATCTAATATATACAAGCGCGCGTCTGTTAGGAAGGGCGGCCGCACGCTTGGCTCCCTGTCTGCGGAGGTTTATTCCAGGGGAGTGCGTCTTGCTCCAGCACTTAGCTTGCCAGCCTCCCAAAGGCATCCGCGCCGAGAAATCATGCTATTACTTTGCTGTCTTAAATAAACCTGTGTCCCAAATAGCAGGGAAAATCAATTTAATTACTTGTGAAACTTTTCCTTAAGGGTGAGTGAATTATGGGGAAGAGATGAAGTATCTGTCATCGGTCACCTCATTTCAGAGCCAGATAGGAGAGAAATGCATTTCGTTATGAAGATTAGCGTGGCTTGGCTGGTGAAAGCAGAGAGAGGCCCGCAAAGGCCGGTCCACCCGGCAGTGTGGGTGGAAGAGCGTTGTGCTCCTGGGACCGACGGAAGTGAGCTTGAGTGGCGGTGGTGGCGGTGGTGGCGGGGACAGGGCATTGAGCCGGAGCCAGAGGACTTGCGCGGGTGTCACAGCAAGAGCCTTAGGAAGGGAGAGAGCTGATTGCAGTTACCATAGTGATGGGGGCGGGCTCGGAAGGGAGCAGCCCGCTCCTGGTTTCGCTCCTGCGCTGCTCCCAGCCTCCCCCCAGCCCCCATCATCTGATCCGCCCCACCATCCATCGTGATGTAGTTCATGAGCCTCGTCGCCCACTTTACAGAATCTGCCCTAGCGGTTTTCGCCAGGGGCAGAAAGCAACTGTGTTTTCCCTCCACCTGACACAACTTTGCAGTTTATCTGCTGGAGCAGAGACCAGCTCAGAAGATGAAATGGTCTGTAGCTGCGGCTTTAAATGTTCAACTGTCAAGGATGTAAGTACAGGATAAGGGAGGGTGCTGCTGGCTGGCCAGGACCGAAAAGGGGAGAAGAAATCAACTCTCCCATCCCTACTTGTGTCTTCTGTCTGAC
Organism: Leucopleurus acutus; assembly: GCF_964270905.1. NCBI lineage: Eukaryota > Metazoa > Chordata > Mammalia > Artiodactyla > Delphinidae > Leucopleurus > Leucopleurus acutus. The sequence continues at coordinate 100,929,155 of NC_139152.1, forward strand.
CTGTCAAGTGATCAATTTCTTCACCCACCTGCCTGCCTACCTACGTTCTGCCCACCTGCGGGTACCTGTCTCTCTTTTAGTGGGTATAATTCGGTGGCTTTTAGTGTATTCAGAGTTGTGCAACCATGACACTACTTCCAGGACATTTCCATCTCTCAGAAAGAAACCCTGTACCAACGGGCAGTCATTCCACATCACCCGCTCCTCCAGCGCCCCCGGCAACCAGTGGTCTACTTTGTGTCTCTGGATTTGCCTGTGCTGAGCATTTCATATACGTAGGATCATACGTCTGGTGACTGGCTTCTTTCACTTTGCATAATGTTTTTGAGGTACATCTGAGCTGTAGCATATGTCAGAACTTCATTCCCTTTTAAGGCTTAATAGTATTTCATTGTATGCGTAGATCACCTTCTGTTTATCCATTCATCAGCTAGTGGACATTTGGATATTTTTCCCTCCATTTTTGGCTGTTATGAATAATGCCACTGTAATTATTTGTTTACAAGTCTTTTTGTGTGGACATGTTTTCAGTTCTCTTGGCTATATACCTAGGAGTAGAATTGCTGGGTCATATGGTATCTCCATGTTTAACTTTTAGAGGAACTGACAGACTGTTTCCCAAAGGGGCTGCAGCATTTTCCATTCCCCAGCAGTGCATAAGGGTTCTGATTTCCCCACATCCTTGTCTACACTTGTTAGTGTCTTTTTTATTTTAGCCATCCTAGTGTATGTGAAGTGGTAACTTGTGGTTTTGATTTGTATTTCCCTGATGACTGATAATGTTGTGTGTCTTTTCACGTGCTTATTATTATTATTATTATTTTTTGCGGTACGCGGGCCTCTCCCGTTGCGGAGCACAGGCTCTGGACGTGCAGGCTCAGCGGCCATGGCTCACAGGCCTGGCCGCTCCATGGCATGTGGGATCTTCCCGGACCGGGGCACGAACCCGTGTCCCCTGCATCGGCAGGCGGACTCTCAACCACTGCGCCACCAGGGAAGCCCCGTGCTTATTGTTTTTACTGTGGTGGGATTATATTTGATGCTGATTGGATTCATTAAAAAATCTTTTGAACTTTAAAATTTATTTTACTAGCATTAAAGTTTATATATGCCTTGCTTTTAAAAAATAATAAACCTTTCTTTCACTTGATGTTTTGTAATCTTTAATAACTTGACTGAAATTGGTCTCAAATTTTAAAATGAAGATACTTTCCTTTTCATTATTATTACTTTCATTTTTTTTTACAGGAAAAAGTATTCTCAGGGAAAGTTGGGTGCAAAAATTTGATTTATTTTCTTATTCACAAAAGCTGAAAGTGTAGGCTGATTTTTCTTTTAAGGTAGAGATATAAGTTTGTAGAGAGTAGGTTATTTCAATTTCTGCCATCTTGTGCTTGAGAGAGATTAAAGGAAAAATTTGAAATGAGAAGTCACCTCTTCTAACTTTGCAACTTTATGCTTTGAGCAACTGATCCTCTTCAGAATCTGTGGGTTGGTTGTGACTTTGGTTCTTAAAGGTCAAAATAGAATCCCCATCTTCTGGTCTCTTTGCAGTTTCTTTCAGTTCCACAGACTTTTTATAAAATCGTTCACAGTGGAAGGTTTCTGGCATACCTAGGTGTGTAAGACATGGTCTTAGCTCTTAGATAGTTTACATTTCAGAAGGGATAGTTGGTGATTTATTACATTCATTCGGTCTGCAGTTACTGCTGGAGAGGCAAAGATGATGGTGATTGTGGTGATGGTGATGGTGGTGGTGGTGATGGTGAAGATGGTGGTGGTGAAGATGGTGGTGGTGGTGATGGTGGTGAAGATGGTGGTGGTAGTGGTGATGTTGATGATGGTGGTGATGATGATGGTGGTGATGGTGATGGTGGTGATGGTGATGGTGGTAGTGGTGGTGGTGGTGATGATGGTGGTGGTGATGGTGATGGTGGTGATGGTGATGGTGGTGATGGTGATGGTGGTGATGGTGATGGTGGTGATGGTGATGGTGGTGATGATGGTGGTGGTGGTGATGATGATGGTGGTGATGATGATGGTGGTGATGGTGGTGATGGTGATGGTGGTGATGATGGTGGTGGTGGTGATGGTGGTGATGGTGATGGTGGTAGTGATGCTGGTGGTGGCAGTCACTGCAGCCAGCTTCCTTTGTACCAGGAGCTTTCACAGAACTTTCCTTATTATTACATCACTACTCCCTGAGGTTGATGCTCTTATCATCCCATTTTGCAGGTCAGCAAACTGAGGCACAAAGAGGTTGATCAAGGTCTTTAAACTACTGACTGTCAGAGCCAGGATCAACCCCCGGCCGTCTTCTGCTGTGTGGACGGCTTTTCTCTTGTATGGGGAAAGGGGCAGCCAGATGGATGATATCAGAAGCCCCAGCCACCGGCGCTGTGTCCTCATGCTTCTGTCCCTTCCTCTGTGGGCCTGTGTAGGGACAGAGTTCATGGGGTCCCCTCTGTCAGTGCAGACTCCTCACTGATGAATATTGCCTCCTGCTTCCTCGTGTGGGTCTGGGGCCCCGTCCTTCTGTAGAGGACAGAAGGGCAGCTGAGCCACGGAGGAGCGGATGGCTCATCCACGCGCCTACAGCTCACGCTTGGTTGCAGTGAGCGTCCTCTTTCTGACTGATGTGATGTTTTGTACACTTCGGATTGGACGTTGCTTTTCTGCTCAGTATAGAAGTGTGACCTAAAGTACTTTGGAATGATCTTTATCACAGTCAAAGCAACACTGCCATTCTGTGTAATTCTAACTCTCTGCATTGAAGAGCCGTCTCATTAGTGGCCCTGTGTTAGTATGCGCCCTTCTTTCTTACCTTGCGCCTTAGAGATGTGAACACAGCTTCCGAAAATGAGGGGCTGGAGTGTTTTTGTTGAATCGACCCAGCAGCTGCATTGAAGCTCAATTTCTCTGCCAGGCAGGCCAGCATCAGCTCGTGCATCGCAGCGGCCTCCCACTTGGTCCAGCCCACGTGATGGGCACCTGCCGGCGCCACTGTATTCTGGCCGCACGTGGCACCAGCGACGTTCCCGTCCTTGCCTGCAGAGAGTGCTCTGTCCAGAGGGGGAGCGGCCGGGACACACAGTGCTTCTCCCACGGAGGCAGTGTGGTCGTTGGCCTGTGGGGGGCAGGGGAGGTGGAGTCCTCGACACGCAGGGGCCCGGGCGTTGCCCTCCCTCTGCCGCTCAGGCCCACGGGCCTGGGGTGACTCTCTGCCTTCTCATCTGTAGGGCAGCGCTGGGATCAGAGCAGATGGGGCTTGAGGGCAGAAAGCCTGGTGGAGAGCAGGGGGTGGTGTTGGATGCCAGGACAAAGGTGCCACCACTGCGGTAGGTGCACAGGGAGGGCCTCAGGGTGACAGGCACGTGGGCCCCATTTGGTGCGTTGAGAGATTTCCCAGGCAGTCTCACTCTGGGACGAAGGTGCTTCATCCACGCGGTCAGCGCCCTGCGCAGTGTTTTCAGCATGACCACATCTCCCAGGGCGAGCCCGGGGCCTCCCTCCAACGTCGTGGGCTCGGCGTGCCGGCCGGGTTGGGAGGTACCTTCTGAGCTCGTCACTGGCCTGCAGGGCGATCACACCTCCTGCTCTTACGGTGGCAGGACGTGGCCCCGCTGGCTCTGAGAGACAGAGCTAAGCTGCAGAGACAGGCCCCCAGATGCCTCCTGCAGGCCCCCGCCATCCTGGTGGCGGTCATTTAAGTTTTAGCGTACGTCCCGGCCTATGGGAGGCACGTGCGTTGTTCACCATTTGCCTGTGTGACTGTTGTGTTGCACGGCCTGGGTTTCTTCCTGTGTCCACTCTAGCGGGTGCGACCTCTCCCCGCTCCCTCTGTTCCCCCCTTCCCCCCCCCCCCCCCCGCCACCCCCTGCAGCAGCCTGGCTCTTCTCTCCAGTGACTTGGCTGCTACCTGCCATTCTGTTGCTAACCGGGGGACCTGGTTATTGAGCTTTTTCTTCTCAGGAGGGATGCGGAAAAATTACCAGGGCTTTTAGAATCCTGCCCTCACCTGATAAACATGCCTTTTAATGCCAGGCGTGAATGAAGTATGCTGCTCTTTGTACCCTTGCATAAATGTGGTGTTGTCTAGGAAACACGCCTTTGGAGGGCTGCTGGGCCGGAGGACCAGAGCATCAGAGACAAACGGGAGAGATTGACCCAGCTGAGCAAATAAAAACCGCCTGCCCTCGAATAAAACATTTTAGGTGGCAGAGAGAAAACAAGGAATGAAAGCTCTTTAAGTAGAAAAGATTTTCACATACATTTTAGCTCTTAAATTGGCAAGTGAGGTGGCATCCATACTTTTTCCCCGTTTTGGTCAGTTCCGTTCCAGAGCAGGACGTGGACAGACAGGGTCAGTTGTATCTGATGAACTCTCAGGAACCTGCTGGGAGCGTTGGTTTTGTATGTGGTCACGACTCTGCGAGTCCCCATTCTTGGTCCTGCCCTTCACGATTCCCCACGTGCTGCATGCCCTGGGGTGGGCCCTCCTCCACCAGCCATGGTCACAGTCACAGTCACAGGCTTTGCTCATTTCCCCCTCGCTGTGAATTTCTAACTCCCGTCACGTGTTAGCCGATAGCCGTTTGTCAGAGTCTGTTCTGTGTCCGTGGCTGCTGCCCAGCTCGGTCGGGGAAACGTTGACTCAGGCGCAGCAGTGCCTCCTGTCTGTGGTCTTCGTCCCTGTGGGGCAGAAGCTGCAGCTTCTCAAGAAGGAACAAGAATGGTTGTTTAAACTGAGCCCATCCCTCCTGCGCAGAGACCCCGTGAGAGCGGGAAAGACCGTGCCTTTCCACCTGGAAGCAGGGTCGTCTCCAGACGCTGCTACGCAAAGGTGCTCAGACACGAGGCAGAGAGGCCAGGAGGCGCGTCACAGCCAGGCCTACTAACGCAAAGTCAGCCCCACGTGCTGGGCCAACACCAAGACATGCACACGCACACCCACCTGCACACACGTGCACACGCACCCACGTGCACACACGCCCATGCACACATGCGCACCCACGTGCACACACGCCCGTGCACACACATGCCCATGCACACATGCACCCATGCACACACGCACCCACGTGCACACTCGGCCATGCACACACACGCCCGTGCACACACACGTGCAGAGGCCGGTCACACTGTTTCGGTCATGTGAGCAGTTATGCACGGTTCCCTGAGGGAGCAGGCGCCCCGGAAGGACCATGAGCTGGGAGCCTTTTGCCTGGGGTTCTCTTCCCCACACATCTGTCAGCTTCAGTGAGGGGTGAAGCTAGAGCTCTTTATAAAGCATGCCCTCTATGTGAGACACAGGCATCTCACCGGACGTTCTGAGTGAGGGTGAACCCTCTCGGGTGGCCCTGAGGCCCAGCCACCCCGAGGGCCCAAGCAGAGGCTCTTGTGGACATCAGAGAAATGACACCCAAGCGGTGATGGCCCGGGTCCCCTAGGACACGTGAGCCCTTGGAAGGATGTTGGCTTTTGATCTGGAAGAGAGAGGCTTTGCAGCAGAGGGTTAACGTGCCGTCGCCTGTGAAAGGTGGCTTGGGACACACGCAGGGGACGGGGCGCAGGGAGAAGCTGGGTGGAAGTCAGGGAGGCCAGTTAGGTTGTTGACCGAATCCGAGGGGAGGCGATGGCGTGGGCTCAGAGCCAGGTGGCGGCAAGCTGGGGTTGCATCTGACTGGTTTGAAGGGTTTGCTGAGATTGGATGGAGGTGAGAGGGAGAGGTTAAGGATGACCCTGAGGTTTTCCCTCACTAATGGGGGGGGGATGGAGTCGCCTCTTCCAGAGAAGGCCACGGAGACGGACCAGGACCCCGGTCTTGGGCATGTGTCGTGTGTGTTGTCTGTTAGATACCCCAGTGCCCCTCTCGTGTCAGACACCGCTGGTCTTTGCTTTCTCCTTCCTGGGGAGCAGTTGATTTGGGCCCTTTTCCTGGTCTTGGTGTCCAGTGTGAAATGCAGGCCTCTTCTCCAGGGCAGGTGGCCGCGGCCCTGGCTTCTTGGAATGCTGCCTCTCACTTTCCCGCCCGAGGTCAGAGCCGGCCTTGTCCTCTGAGCTTCCTGGTCTGCATTTCCAGTAAGGGCTTGGCGACCCGAGGCGGGAAGTCCCAGGACCCCTGAGACGAGAGTGGTGCATCTTTTATCCACTGAAAGAGTCATTGCAGACAGGCACAAATGATGGATGGATGTTGACGTGGGTACTGACAAAGGAGAGATGCATCCTTGCATCTTCTAGATGCTTGTGTATGTGAAAACTCCGCCCTCAGGAGTTCTGCTTCGTTTCTCTCAGGGTTACAACTGGGGTTGCGTTTCTGTTGTTCTTTCTCTCCAGAGCTTTATGCTGGCTCACGTTCCTTGCACACATCCAGGATACGGTTTTGTCGTGAGAAGTGTGTGAACCTGCCTCCGTGCAGGCGGATGTGAGCATTTGTGGGTATTTGTGGGTAGAAGCAGCCGAGCAGTTTTCTAGCTTTCGTTTGTTCCTGTGCACAGCCTCGGGCCTGCCTACTGTTTGCTTCTCTGCTTTAGACTTGCCGTCTGCAAAGCAGAGGCAGCACTTTCAGCCTTCGCTCTTGCTGGGAGGCTAATGATTGAGTTATATATATAGTGGTGTGAAGTCTTTGAAATAAAATCACAAAGTACATGTGCATTATTATTATAGCTCTAATGGTGTTTATATTTAAATCATGATTGCAATAATAATACACCATTTTGCCAATAAAACACAAAACTACTTCAGAAGAACATTCTAAAATGATAGCGTTTTCTGGGGCTGGTCAGCAGTGTCTAATTTGGGGCCTTCACAATTGGTTTCGTGATTCATGTATTATGTATTTCCAAAGAATAATCAAGGGTGTGCAGCATTGCCCAGGGCAGTGAGTATGGAAAATACACAGTTGGTGCAGTTGGACTAAAAGAGCAATTGGCCGCCTGGATCAACAGGGTTGGATTTCACGTGGGGTCGGGGCAGCAGCCCTTCATGCTGGTTCTGAGCCCGTGGAGCTTGACTTGTGATAGTGCGTCCTCAGGGCCGAGGGCCTTTTGTCAGCTGTCCAGTTACGGCAGAGGATGTGTGGTGGGTGAGCAGCCCAGTGGGCACTGAGGGTTTTTTCCCAGATACATGCAAAATTCATAAACCTGATTCATAACCACTGGAATTTGTGCTACTTAAGCAGAAGGCTCAGATGCGGAGCTTTATTTAGTGGGAAATGTCTCTCTTTTAGTCGCTCTGGCACTCCAGTCCCTGTGGATGTACAAGGTGGTGAGTCTGGAGGCTGTGCTGTCTGCAGAGAAATGGGGGACAGCGGTGCCCCCCTCCTTTCATCTCCCGGGGTATTCCATTTAGCTTATTGGAGCTGGACCAATTACTGCATTAAGAGCAGAAGTCGGCGAGAGGCGGCCCTTTATTATTCGTTATTTTATTTTATTTTTTTTAAGATTTTTTTTTGATGTGGACCATTTTTAAAGTCTTTATTGAATTTGTTACAGTATTGCTTCTGTTTTATGTTTTGGTTTTTTGGCCACGAGGCATGTGGGATCTTAGCTCCCCGACCAGGGATCGAACCTGCACCTCCTGCAATGGAAGGTGAAGTCTTAATCACTGGACCGCCAGGGAAGTCCCTGTTATTAGTTTTGAAATTAAGAGTGTTCTGCTGAGCCGCACGGCACAGGGTGGTGGTGTCCATGGCCGGTGCGGCCAGAGCACGTCTGTGTCCACCTGCAGCCACTCCTGCCTCTAGAGCTTTCTCCTTGGCTGGCTTCAGGACGGCCCCTCCTGGTCCTGCTGCCCAGGTCCTCCCCCCTCTTACATTGGGACATTCATCTCAACTAAGGAATCAATATTGATAGATTATTATGACCTATATTTAGTTTTTACTAATGACCGTTTTCTGCTCCAGGACCCCGTCCAGGTCACCACATGACATTTAACCGTCGTGTCTCCGTAAGCTCCTCTTGGCTGTGACATTTTCTCAGATTTCCCTTGTTTTAATGACCTTGATGGTTTGAGTACTTGCCAGGTTATTTTGTAGAGTGTTCCTAAATTTGGGTTTGCCTGATGTTTTTCTTGCAGTCAGACTGGGGTTGTGGGTTTGGGGAGGGAGCACAAAGGAGCAAGTGCTTGTGTCATCACATCAGGGCACACGCGGTGACAGGGGTGATCACCTTTGGTGCTGACCTTGATCACCTGGCCGAGGTGTATTCATCAGGTTTCTCCTCTGCAAAGTTCCTCTTTTTTTCCTCTCCTTTCCTTCCTGTCCTCTTTGGAAGGAAGTCACGATGTGCCCAAACGTAAGGGGTGGCAGTTATGCCCTACCTCCTTCAAGGTGGATCTCTACATAAATTAATTGGGATTCTTCTGCATGAAAGATTTGTCTGTTTTCCCTATTAATTTATTCAATCATTTATATCAGTATGGTTGCATAGATATTTATTTTACATTTTGGGTTATAGTGCGATGGTACTGCATTATTATTTTTTTTTGAATTTTATTTATTTTTTTATACAGCAGGTTCTTATTAGTTATCCATTTTATACATATTAGTGTATATATGTCAGTCCCAATTTCCCAATTCATCACACCCTCCCCACCTGCCCCCTTCACTTTCCCGCCTTGGTGTCCATACGTTTGTTCTCTACATCTGTGTCTCTATTTCTGCCCTGCAGAATGGTTCATCTGTACCATTTTTTCAGGTTCTACATATATGCATTAATATACGATATTTGTTTTTCTCTGCCTTACTTCACTCTGTATGACAGTGTCTTGATCCATCCACGTCTCTACAAAATGACCCAATTTCGTTCCTTTTTATGGCTGAGTAATATTCCATTGTATAGATGTATACCACATCTTCTTTATCCATTCGTCTGTCGATGGGCATTTAGGTTGCTTTTATGACCTGGCTATCGTAAATAGTGCTGCAGTGAACATTGGGGTGCATGTGTCTTTTTGAATTATGGTTTTCTCAGGGTATAGGCCCAGTAGTGGGATTGCTGGGTCATATGGTAGTTCTATTTTTAGTGTTTTAAGGAACCTCCATACTGTTCTCCATAGTGGCTGTATCAATTTACATTCCCACCAACAGGGCAACAGGGTTCCCTTTTCTCCACACCTTCTCCAGCATTTGTTGTTTCTAGATTTTCTGATGATGCCCATTCTAACTGGTGTGAGGTGATACCTCACTGTAGTTTGTTTTGCTTTGTTTTTGTTTTTGTTTTTTGCGGTACGCGGGCCTCTCACCATTGTGGCCTCTCCCGTTGCAGAGCACAGGCTCCGGACGCGCAGGCTCAGCGGCCACGGCTCACGGGCCCAGCCGCTCCGCGGCATGTGGGATCTTCCCGGACCGGGGCACGAACCCGCGTCCCCTGCATCGGCAGGCGGACTCTCAACCACTGCGCCACCAGGGAAGCCCCCTCATTGTAGTTTTGATTTGCATTTCTCTAATAATTAGTGATGTTGAGCAGCTTTTCATATGCCTCTTGGCCATCTGTATGTCTTCTTTGGAGAAATGTCTATTTAGGTCTTCTGCCCATTTTTGGATTGGGTTGTTTGTTTCTTTAATATTGAGCTGCATGAGCTGTTTATATATTTTAGAGATTAATCCTTTGTCCGCTGATTCATTTGCAAATATTTTCTCCCATTCTGAGGGTTGTCTTTTCGTCTTGTTTATGGTTTCCTTTGCTGTGCAAAAGCTTTTAAGTTTCATTAGGTCCCATTTGTTTATTTTTGTTTTTATTTCCATTCCTCTAGGAGGTGGATCAAAAAAGATCTTGCTGTGATTTATGTCAAAGAGTGTTCTTCCTATGTTTTCCTCTAAGAGTTTTATAGTGTCCAGTCTTACATTTAGGTCTCTAATCCATTTGAGTTTATTTTTGTGTATGGTGTTAGAGAGTGTTCTAAAATCATTCTTTTACATGTAGCTGTCCAGTTTTCCCAGCACCACTTATTGAAGAGACTGTCTTTTCTCCATTGTATATCCTTGCCTCCTTTGTCATAGATTAGTTGACCATGAGTGTGTGGGTTTATCTCTGGGCTTTCTATCCTGTGCCATTGATCTATATTTCTGCTTTTGTGCCAGTACCATATTGTCTTGATTACTGTAGCTTTGTAGTATAGTCTGAAGTCAGGGAGTCTGATTCCTCCAACTCCATTTTTTTCCCTCAAGACTGCTTTGGCTATTCAGGGTCTTTTGTGTCTCCATACAAATTTTAAGATTTTTTGTTCTAGTTCTGTAAAAAATGCCATTGGTAATTTGATAGGGATTGCATTGAATCTGTAGATTGCTGTGGGTAGTATAGTCATTTTCACAATATTGATTCTTCCAATCCAAGAACATGGTATTCCTCTCCATCTGTTGGTATCATCTTTAATTTCTTTCATAAGTGTCTTACAGTTTTCTGCATACAAGTCTTTTGTCTCCCTAGGTAGGATTATTCCTAGGTATTTTATTCTTTTTGTTGCAAGGGTAAATGGGAGTGTTTCCTTAATTTCTCTTTCTGATTTTTCATAATTCGTGTATAGGAATGCAAGAGATTTCTGTGCATTAATTTTGTATCCTGCAACTTTACCAAATTCATTGATTAGCTCTAGTAGTTTCCTAGTGGGGTCTTTAGGATGCTCTATGTATAGTATCATGTCATTTGCAAACTGTGACAGTTTTACTTCCTCTTTTCCAATTTGAATTCCTTTTATTTCTTTTTCTTCTCTGATTGCTGTGGCTAGGACTTCCAAAACTATGTTGAATAATAGTGGTGAGAGTGGACATCCTTGTCTTATTCCTGATCTTAGGGGAAATGCTTTCAGTTTTTCAACACTGAAAATGTTGTTGGCTGTAGGTTTGTTGTATATGGCCTTTATTATGTTGAGGTAGTTTCTCTCTATGCCCACTTTGCGGAGAGCTTTTATCATAAATAGTGTTGAATTTGGTCAAAAGCTTTTTCTGCATCTATTGAGATAATCATATTTTTTTTTTTTTTTTTTTTTTGAGATACGCGGGCCTCTCACTGTTTTGGCCTCTCCTGTTGCGGAGCACAGGCTCCGGACGCGCAGGCTCAGCGACCATGGCTCACGGGCCCAGCTGCTCCACGGCATGTGGGATCTTGCCGGACCGGGGCACGAACCCGTGTCCCCTGCATCGGCAGGTGGACTCTCAACCACTGCGCCACCAGGGAAGCCCCAATCATATGGTTTTTATTCTTCAGTTTGTTAATATGGTGTATCACATTGATTGATTTGTGTATATTGAAGAATCCTTGCATCCCTGGGATAAATCCCACTTGATCATGGTGTATGATCCTTTTAACGTGTTGTTGGATTCTGATTGCTAGTATTTTGTTGAGGATTTTTGCACCTATATTCACCAGTGATATTGGTCTGTAATTTTCTTTTTTTTGTAGTATCTTTGTCTTGTTTTGGTATCAGGCTGATGGTGGCCTCATAGAATGAGTTTGGGAGTGTTCCTTCCTCTGCCATTTTTTGGAAGAGCTTGAGAAGGATGGGTGTTAGTTCGTCTCTAAATGTTTGATAGGATTCGCCCATGAAGCCCTCTGGTCCTGGACTTTTGTTTGTTGAAAGATTTTTAATTACAGTTTCAATTTCATTGCTTGTGATTGGTCTGTTCATATTTTCTATTTCTTCCTGGTTCAGTCTTGGAAGGTTATACCTTTCTAAGGATTTGTCCATTTCTTCCAGGTTGTCCATTTTATTGGCATAGAGTTGCTTGTAGTAGTCTCTTAGGATGCTTTGTATTTCTGCGGTGTCTGTTGTAACTTCTCCTTTTTCATTTCTAATTTAATTGATTTGAGTTCTCTCCCTCTTTTTCTTGATGAGTTTGGCTAAAAGTTTATCAGTTTTGTTTATCTTCTCAAAGAACCAGCTCTTAGTTTTATTGATCTTTGCTGTTGTTTTCTTTGTTTCTATTTCATTTATTTCTGCTCTGATCTTTATGATTTCTTTCCTTCTACTACCTTTGGGTTTTGTTTGTTCTTCTTTATCTAGTTCCTTTAGGTGTAAGATTCGATTGTTTATTTGAGATGTTTCTTGTTTCTTGAGGTAGGCTTGTATAGCTATAAATTTCCCTCTTAGAACTGCTTTTGCAGCATCCCATAGGTTTTGGATTGTCGTGTTTCGTTGTCATTTGTCTCTAGGTATTTTTTGATTTCCTCAGTGATCTCTTGGTTATTTAGTAACGTATTGTTTAGCCTCCATGTGTTTGTGTTTTTTACATTTTTTCCCTGTAGTTGATTTTTAATCTCAGAGCGTTGTGGTCAGAAAAGATGCTTGATATGATTTCAGTTTTCTTAAATTTACTGAGGCTTGATTTGTGACCCAAGATGTGATCTATCCTAGAGAATGTTCCATGTGCACTTGAGAAGAAAGTATAATCTGCTGTTTTTGGATGGAATGTCCTATAAATATCAATTAAATCTATCTGGTCTATTGTGTCATTTAAAGCTTGTGTTTCCTTATTAGTTTTCTGTTTGGATGATCTGTCCATTGGTGTAAGTGAGATGTTAAAGTTCCCCACTATTATTGTGTTATTGTCAGTTTCCTCTTTTATAGCTGTTAGCAGATGCCTTATGTATTGAGGTGCTCCTATGTTGGGTGCATATATATTTATAATTGTTATATCTTCTTCTTGGATTGAACCCTTGATCATTATGTAGTGTCCTTCCTTGTCTCTTGTAACACTCTTTATTTTAAAGTCTATTTTATCTGATATGAGTATTGCTACTCCAGCTTCTTTTTGATTTCCTTTTGCATGCAATCTCTTTTTCCATCCCCTCACTTTCAGTCTGTATGTGTCCCTAGGTCTGAAGTGGGTCTCTTGTAGACAGCATATATATGGGTCTTGTTTTTGTATCCATTCAGCGAGCCTGTGTCTTTTGGTTGGAGCATTTAATCCATTCACGTTTAAGGTAATCATTGATATGTATGTTCCTATTACCATTTTCTTAATTGTTATGGGTTTGTTTTTGAAGGTCCTTTTCTTCTCTTGTGTTTCCCACTTAGAGAAGTTCCTTTAGCATTTTTTGTAGAGCTAGTTTGGTGGTGCTGAATTCTCTTAGCTTTTGCTTGTCTGTGAAGCTTTTGATATCTCTGTCGAATCTGAATGAGTTCCTTGCTGGGTAGAATAATCTTGGTTGTAGGTTCTTCCCTTTCATCACTTTAAATATGTCATGCCATTCCCTTCTGGCTTGTAGAGTTTCTGCTGAGAAATCAGCTGTTAACCTTATGGGAGTTCCCTTGTATGTTATTTGTCGTTTTTCCCTTGCTGCTTTCAATAATTTTTCTTTGCCTTTAATTTTTGTCAGTTTGCTTACTATGTATCTCGGCATGTTTCTCCTTGGGTTTATCCTGCCTGGGACTCTCTGCATTTCGTGGACTTGGATGACTATTTCCTTTCCCATGTTAGGGAAGTTTTTGACTATAATCTCTTCAAATATTTTCTCAGGTCCTTTCTCTCTCTCTTCTCCTTCTGGGACCCCTATAATGCAAATGTTGTTGTGTTTAATGTTGTCCCAGAGGTCTCTTAGGCTGTCTTCATGTCTTTTCATTCGTTTTTCTTCATTCTGTTCCATGGCAGTGAATTCCACCATTCTATCTTCCAGGTTACTTATCCGTTCTTCTGCCTCAGTTATTCTGCTATTGATTCCTTCTAGGGTATTTTTCATTTCAGTTATTGTGTAGTTTATCTCTGTTTGTTTGTTCTTTAATTCTTCTAGGTGTTTGTTCTTTAATTCTTCTAGGTCTTTGTTAAACATTTCTTGCATCTTCTCGATCTTTGCCTCCATTCTTTTTCTGAGGTCCTGGATCATCTTCACTATCATTATTCTGAGTTCTTTTTCTGGAAGGTTGCCTAGCTCCACTTCATTTAGTTGTTTTTCTGGGGTTTTATCTTGTTCCTTCATGTGGTACATAGCCCTCTGCCTTTTCATCTTGTCTGTCTTTCTGTGAATGTGGTTTTTGTTCCACAGGCTGCAGGTTGTAGTTCTTCTTTCTGCTGTCTGCCCTCTGGTGGATGAAGCTGTCTAAGAGGCTTGTGCAAGCTTCCTGATGGGAGGGACTGGTGGTGGGTAGAGCTGGGTGTTGCTCAGGTGGGCAGAGCTCAGTAAAACTCTAATCCGCTTGTCTCCTGATGGGTGGGGCTGGGTTCCCTCCCTGTTGGTTGTTTGGCCTGAGGCGACCCAACTCTGGAGCCTACCTGGGCTCTTTGGTGGGGCTAATGGCGGACTCTGAGAGGGCTCATGCCAAGGAGTACTTCCCAGAACTTCTGTTGCCAGGAAGTACTTTCCAGAACTTCCTTGTCCTCACAGTGAGGCACAGCCACCCCCCACCTCTGCAGGAGACCCTCCAGCACTAGCAGGTAGGTCTGATTCAGTCTCCTCTGGGGTCACTGCCCCTTCCCCTGGGTCCCAATGCGCACACTACTTTGTGTGTGTGCCCTCCAAGAGTGGAGTCTCTGTTTACCCCAGTCCTGTTGAAGTCCTGCAGTCAAATCCCGCTAGCCTTCAAAGTCGGATTCTCTAGGAATTCCTCCTCCCGTTGCCAGACCCCCAGATTGGGAAGCCTGACGTGGGGCTCAGGACCTTCACTCCAGTGGGTGGACTTCCGTGGTATAAGTGTTCACCAGTCTGTGAGTCACCCACCAGCAGTTATGGGATTTGATTTTATTGTGATTGCGCCCCTCCTACCGTCTCATTGTGGCTTCTCCTCTGTCTTTGGATGTGGGGTATCTTTCTTGGTGAGTTCCAGTGTCTTCCTGTTGATGATTGTTCAGCAGCTACTTGTGATTCTGGTGCTCTCGCAAGAGGGAGTGAGTCTGCATTATCTTTTGTTGTTCGGAATATTTCAGCTTTGGCCATTGGCTCTGTTTTAGTTGGTGCGTGGGTCCCTGTGACATACCTGCATTATTGTGTGTGTGCGCGTGCGCGCGCCTTTGTGTGTGTGTGTGTATCTGTGTCTCTGTGTCCATTTCTCCAAGGAGCCCAGTCCCTTTGACTGGAGAACCGTATTAGAAGCCAAGATCTTTGTGACTTGTGTGCTCTTGTCAAGTATCTTTCAAAGAAATTATAAATGAGGGAAAATACCTTTCCTGTTTGCCTTCATTTACCATTACCTGTCATCTTCATTTCTTTGTGGAGATCTGTATTTCCCCCTTGTATCCTATTCTTTCTGCCAGAAGAGCCTTCTTTAGCATTTCGTGCAGGGCAGCTTTTCTTTGTCTGAAGAACTGTTTTTCACTGAGTATAGAAACCTGGGTTGACAGCTTTTTTCTTTTAGTACTTTAACGACATCATTGCATTGCCTTTTGTCCTGCGTGGTTTCTATGGAAAGTCTGCTATAGTTATTATTTTTGTTCCCCTTCTTAGGATTTGGTAAAATTCCCTGGCAGTTAACCAAGTCCATCATCCTAGTCTAGTTAAAATGCCATCTCCATGCAGGGATGGACACGGGCGTTGGAGCCGGGCAGAGAGGCCCGAGCTCCATCCTGCTCAGCTGTGCACAGGCTGCGGCCTCGCTGGGTTTGGTTTCTCACCTCTGAGACAGGTGGGTAGCTGCCTGCTGCCGGCTCTGGGTCAGGATGAAGTAATGTGATATGTGACCCGCGAGCCGCGTAGCGCCTTGTGCTGGGTCAGCAGGCGGATCTTTCTCCTGGTTGGGTTGCCTCGGTGCACATCAGTTAAATCAGTGAACTGAGGCTTCGCCCAGATGAGAAGCCTTATCTCTTTCCTTGTTCAAGGCCAAGGATTGTGGCTCAAGGCGTGCACTCCCGTGCCCAGCCTCACATTCCCCCTCGACTGGCTGTCACTGCAGCTCATCCTCCCAGAGCACAGCCTGAATGGTGCTGTCTCTGAGCGTACCACTCCCTTGTTCAGACGCAGAGCCCCCCACGACCCCGACTCGCTGCCACAGCCTGACTTCTGCCCACCCGCTTCCGCCTGCCGTTCTGAGAACCCGCCCCATGGTTGTACTGGCCCGTAGGCCTCGGTCAGCCTACTTCCTTCGGGTAAAACCCCATTTCTGAGAAACGAAAACAACAAAAACCCAAAGACAGCATTTAACAGAAAACATGTTATGAACCATACGGCCCCGGGTGAGCACTTGATGCGTGTCTGCCTGCTGCCGGGCCCGTGAGCGTTTGCGGGAGCCACCTCTGCGCTGAGCCCTGAGCCTGGGCCCTGAGGTCCATGCTGCTGGGGAGCGGGTCACAGGGCAGTCCCTGACTGTGACAGACGTGGTGTGTTTGCTGCGGCCCTGAGCGGTGGGCAGGGCGGCCAGCCTAGGAGGACATCAGGGAGGAGGGCAGGGCATGGGAGGCCCGGTGGGGCGAGGCCCTGGGACCCTGCAGCCACACGAGGGGTCATGTTGGTGGCTGGCGGGGTCAGATCCAGAGCGGCCGCAGGGAGGCTCCGTGGAGAGCCCTGGGGGCCAGGCCAGTGGGCCTGGGTTTATCGTGGGGCCCTGGGGAGCTGTGGAAGAGTAATTTTCATCAGGGGAGTGAGGTGGCTGGATGTGTACAGTTTGGAAACTTTGCTTATTTATCATCCAAGACTCCCTCTTCCACGAAGCCGTCTTAAACCTCCTTCTCCAGCAGAATGGACTTTCCCCTCCTTGGATGCTAGCATGCCACGTGCCTCTCTCTCCACTCGGGCCCTGGGAGGCCAGCTGACCATCTGGTCTTCAGCCAGCGTGTCTCAGGCACCTCTTCGGTGCCTTTGTGTGGGGTATCAGTCCTGCGGCTTTCAAGCCTATACTTCACCAGGAAAGACCAACAATAACACAGATTTCTACACACCTGCTTGATTACAGCGGTGATAGTTATTCCAGAGGAGGCGAAAAGGCCTGTGTGAGTGCATTTAATAGAGAGCAGGCCCACCCAGGCGTCCAGTGAGTCCCCCAGGCTCGCGGAGCACTGCCCCACCCATGGTATTAACGCCACGAGAGCAGGGTGGTGTGCAGATGGATGACACGCTGTCACATGTGGCGTGGCACGTGGCATCGGTGGAAAACCCCAGAGTCAGTCTTGAGTCCTGCCTTTTCCTGTATCCTCCCTCAGTGTTAAGTCCCTTGAAGGTAGCGGCTGTCTCTTGTCTCTGCCTCTGTTGCAGCCCAGGCTCTGGGCTGAGGGCCAGAGCTCAGGACACAGAGCCGATGGGTTGGAGGAGGGGACGCAATTCTCGGCAACTGGACACGGTAATGTCTTCATTCAGCTGCTGGTTTGGACTAAGTGGAACGGGTCATCTGCCCCTTAGGGATCTAATTGAAAATAATAGTGAGCAATTAATACAATGATTTCTTAACATCTTTGGCATAAATTAGCAAAATGCTTCAGAATGTTACATCCAATTGAAATGGAACCGACAGTATCCCAGTGAAGGATAAGTAGATGCTATTGGAATATCCAGGGAGGAGTTTCTGATCAGCTCCGGGGGTGGAGGGGTTATCCTAGTAGTGTTCTCTTGAACCACAAAGTATTACTTATAACCCTTGTCAGGAGCAATTAAACTGATTGATGAGGAGGAAAGTTTAATAGTTGAGCAAGAAGATGCAGGTCTTGACAGCTATCTTCTTATTTTGGAAGCATATTTTATGAGTCTAATAACAGTGTGAAGGATGGGCCGTGGAGTACGTTGTGGCGTGATTGGTGGTGATATAATATTCAGTCTGGTGTTACATGGTATGTTACTTGTGAAAAATTAATATACCAATTATGATTTCTTACTGAAGCAGTTGGTTAACCACTCACCCCAAGCAGGGTTAATTAGTACATATTGATATATTTGATTAAAAATACACTGATGTTGAATTGGATAAGAAAGGTCAATCAAAGTAAATTACTTTCTCGCCACCCCAGAATGGTACCATGGTTTTAGTTATCTTTCATCCCTGTGTGGAAAGGTGGCTTCAAACTGACCAGAAATGTTTGCTTTGCTTGGTGGCGCCGTAAGCATTCCATGCCACCCACGGTGGTGTTTACATTCTCACAGCAACCTGCACTTCTCTCCTTGCCTGTGGGGTTTTTTGTGACAGTGTTTATCCTTACGAACCATTTCTTACGTCTGTGAAAAGCAAACATATAGTTGAAAAAATTCTGCTTGGAAATAAGCGGCGATGCTGCAAAGTAGGAACCACAAATGAATAATAAACTAAAAAAAAGTCTGGCGTCCCAAGTAATGAAAATGCAAGTTGAACCAATAACGTAGTTCTATTTTTGTCTATCAAATTAGCAAAGATTATAAAAGATAACCCTCTGTGCTTTTCAGGTGAGGTGCGATTGACACCCTGTAATCTTCTGGTGAAAGATTCCAGGCTTTCTGGAAAGCACTGGGAGCAATTGAAAGGCTTGGGCGCCTCCTTGTCTGGAGCAGACGGGAGGGCACGAGGATCGGGGCTGGGGCGTTCATCGTAGAGGCCTCTGTCCTTGTGGAGGCTCCGGGTGAGCCCAGACGTCCAGCCACAGAGGACGTGGAAGCCAGCTGTGATTTTCATGCGTTCTCAGTATGTGAGAATGACCAGGGTATAAACAGAAGTAGTAAGACATAACACTTCACATTTAGTCTCAGTTCTGGTTTATTAAAACAATGTGTGTGTGAACGAGTGTTACGGGCTAAATTGTAATGCAGTGAACTATACCGAGATGTCAGCTGTCGCCGCGTCGTGCATTTACGGGTGCTTTGCCCTTCTTTTATGTACACTCTGTATCCGCCAGGTTATTTTCAAGCATCGTGCTTTGTAATAAACGCATTGTTAGAAAGAACGCTTCCCTGGAATAAGCAGACAGAAGAAGGCCCCTCTCGGGGGTCAGTCTGGCCACCCCTTAGTTGACGGACATGAGCTGGGGTGTATCCAATGTCTGGTCCCGCCCTAAGGTGGTGATGTTGGGAAAGCACGTGGAAGCTGCCGTCTGCAGCCTAGGTGGGTGTTACGTCGGTGAGGCCGCGTGTGCACACGGACGGCGAGGGGCCGAGTGGTGTGACCGGGGGACCAAGGGGCTCTGGCAGAGGCGTCTCTCCTCACTTTCAGATGAGCCTCCCGTGGGGAACACCCTCCGTTCTCCGTGATCGTAGATTTACGTGCTCTCTGTCGCTGACGAGCCGGGAACAGGATTGGCCTGGAAGATAAACAGAGGCCAACAGATGAAGGCCAGAGTAGCCCCTTGAATGTGGACCCAGCCGGGCTGGGGCGTGAGCTCCGTAGGGATCCTGGGACGGGGGCGAGCAGTCAGCTCCCAGTGGGGTCCGTCCTGCACGGGAGAGGGAGGAGGGCTCTGCCGGGCCCCACATGCCCCTTGCTGTTGCCCAGAGGCCTCCCTGAGGAAAAGGACAGCCACCGGCCAGTGATGCTCTGGGAAAGCCTCCCTGACAAATGCCCCGGGCGGGTCCGTTTGAAGAAGGGGCCCTTGTGGAGGATGGATTGGAGGCGGGAGACCCAGGCCATCCCCTGCCCCCTGATCGTGGCAGACACCCCCCGAAAGGGCACCCCACATCTCCTGCATTTGGAGGGGGCTGGTCCTGTGTCTCAGGTTGGGGACAGTGTCCTCAAGTGGCAGGGGATGGCATGTGGGCAGCCCAGGGGTCCTGGGCTCCTGCAGGAGGGTGACAGGCAGGGACAGGAGCCGGGAGGTGGTGGCGCAGTTGTGGCGACGGCTTCCAGCCCCAGGGTATCGGGGTTCCTTCTGTGCACCTAACTGCCTGCCCTCCTTGGGTGGCTGCGGCCTCCTGGGGGTGGTATAGAACCAGAGGCTTTGAAGCCTGGATCGGGTCCTTCTGGTTCCCTTTGTGGCTGGAACCTGGCAGCTGGTTGTCCTGTTCCCAGGGACTGAGCCAACTTTGTCACCCCCCGCGCCCTTCTCAATACTTTGCTGGCCCCCCTGCAGCCTGCATCTGAATCCCGTTCATCCCATGGGTGCTTAGTTATCTGTCGTCAAGTTGCGGTGGGACAAGGGCTCCCTGTGGGCAGGGGTCTCTGCGTGTGCGGGCACAGAGGACCCCCCGCCTTGGGTGGCATGCTTGCTGTCGGGGAGCTGTGATTTATGGGCACTTTGAACTGTTTGTCCTTGCCGCCCAGCCTGCCCCTGTCCGCGGGGCCCTGGCGGGGATCGGCTCCGCGGGTGTCACGTGTAGCGGGCCTGCCCCAGGTCGCCGGGCGCTTCGCTCTCGGGTTCCCAGGACGGCGGTGGGCTTGGCCGCTCCTCAAGGGTTAGGTCGCATCTTTGCTCTGTCTGTGGACGTACTGAACTTGGGGGATGAGCGTGCGTGTCTGGTAATCAGCACCCTCACTCTTGATCGCACTGCGAGTGCTGCTTCCATGGCTTGTGCTTCTCGGGAGACAGAGCTGCAGCCCTCCGAGCGTCTGCGTTCTTTCGCGAAATCTGTGAGAAGGAATATGTTTTCTCCTCTGTACTTTCTTCCCGCCCGGCTGAAGCGTGAAGCTTTTCCTTTAATCAAGTGTGAAGCGAGCTGGGACTTGGATGCGGCTCACAGAGGCGGCCTTGACCACGGAACGTGTCCCCGTCTGTCCCGTCCCCCACCCCCAGACTGCGGCGTGGCGGGACATTCTGGTTGGGTCTCACAGTCCTGGGCGGGTTAGTACTCTCCAGTTCACACGGTGAAGAAACAGAAACAAAAGGGCCCTGAAACTACGGGAGGGGTGGGTGAGGCATCTCTTAGGGCGCCCGTAGGTCCAGCCATCCCCGCCTCTGTCCGCGATCGCCCTGGCAGCAGTGGAGAGCCAGCGGGCACAGGCGGGCGGCAGAGGTGGGCTGGGCTGGGATAAGGCGGGTGCAGGAGGCCATGCACACCGGGGTCCAGCTGGGACTCCCCACGGGGCTGGTCCTGCGCTGTCCTGAAGGTAGGAGCCGACGCCCAGGCCTTCGGGCAGCGCCCAGGCTGTCCCCCTGATGCCACCCCACGGGCAGGGGACCCTGGAAGGGAAAGGCTCACCTCCTCACCCCTGTGCCAAGGGCCTCCCGTCTCCTCCGTCTGTCCTTCCTCCAGTCAGTTCTGGCGCCCGTGACCTCATTTGACCCTGACTCTGCTTGGGGCAGAGCAGACCCAGACCCCCGGGAGCCTCCACCCTACCGCCGTTTGGAAGCAGCCTGGCGCCGGGACTGCTCTGGCCGCGTGTTTAGTGCTGTGTGCTTCTGAGCGTCCGCGTGGGCGGGGCTTCGCAGGCCCTGCTTATGCGCATGGCCCGTGGTCAGAGTGTGCCTTTCGGTCTCACTTGGCCCCTTGTCCTTTGAGCTGACTTTTCCACTCAGCCTTTTCGGCGCTGCCCCTGGGACCTCTGAAGGCCTCCATTTTGTCAGCAGGTCCTTTTGGATTTTTCTGCCCCAAACATAGACCCGCTACTGTCCCAGAGCCCCGGTTCCTTGTCGCAGAGGATGGTAACAGAGACTGAAATCTGGATTTCCCGGGAGCACTCGGGGAAGCAGGATCCCATAGGCGACAGGCCGCCAGTGACGAGCCGAAGAAAGGCCAGGATCTGAGCTGTCCTCCTTTTAACCACGTTCCTCTCACCTGCGCTTGTTGGCGGTGGCACGTTAGCTAGCGCCGTGACGGGCCTTGTGTGCCAGGTGCAGGCTTGGACCCCTATTTAGAAATCTGTGTTTTCTTAGCATCTTTTTGATATTGGGCTCGAGGACCCTCAAGCCAGGCTACAGGGAGCGGGTCTGGGCAGGCTCCCGCTTCGCTTCGTATCTCGCTCCACAGCTGCAGACAAAAGAATGGCCCGCTTCCAGCTAGGAGAATAGATTTCCAGGCCTTTGAGGCGCTGCTCCGACGGGCTTCCCGCCTTCATCTTCTCTGCAAACAGTGTCAGCTGGTGGTGTTCACCTTTATCCCAGGCAGCTCTAGTATTGAATTGAGTCTCTTAACTGCCTTGGAGTAAACAGAGGTTCATGGTACCGATACATTAACATACTCTAAGTTTTTAAAAACAAGTTAAGCATTTCAGAAAATGTGGTAAATGAACGTCAAGCATCGTCTAAGCGTTTTTAAAATTTTGCTCCCGTGTTCAAGTTGAGTAATTGCTGTTGATTCACGCTTGGGTTCTACCTCAGCCAACTTGTAGGGACGCCGGTGCCTTCAGATTGTGATGCGTATCTGTATGATCTTATATTCATGGTACATTGAGCTTTTCAAGCGGCTCAGGACATTTTTAGGCCCGTCCTCAGCGCTTATAGCCCCATGAGACCAACAGAGAGACTGCAACAAGGTATAGCTACAGTGTTCATGCAGCTCCCTGATTTCTGTACAGCTTACAACGTTCTGGGCCCGCACCCCTAATTCTGCATCTTGTAATCCCAGCACAAACATGACAAAGGAGAGACTCAGTCGTTTCTTCAGGCAACTGGGTTGATAGCGACTTGGGAGAATTTTAACCTAGTCCTTCATTCAGTTGAGCATTCTACCCCCTCAACCCCCCATCCCTGGGCACTGGGGACCCAGGGCTCTGTCAGGGGCCTTCCACAGCAGCACTCAGTTCTCGTACGTGCCAGGTACTAGACGGGAGGGGCAGACGCAGCGCCGTCGCCTAGTGATTACAGAGGGACCCATGTGGGCCTGCACAGGTTGCTAGCCAGACAGTTTGGGGAGTGCGTGCACGTGCATGTGGATTTCGACAGACTTATCTGGATGGCTGTGATTTGGGCTGCTGAGTTTCTTGTGTGTTTCCTCAGGGTAATGGGTGACTGGGCTGGCCGGGCACACATCCCGAGCCTGCTGGGAGGCCTGGGCTCTGCCCGAGGGGTGCTTGTAGTGGGAGGCGCAGATGTCTGAAATCCCAACAAGGAGAGCCCCGCTCCCGGGGGATGAGAACTCACCCCCTCCCCGCCCCCTTCCCACGCCTCACGGCTCCCCCTGGGAACTCAGTGTATCCAAAATGGCTTAAGGAACAGCTACAAAGGCACCTGTGGGAGAAAAGTCAAACTTCACCAGAGCATAAAAAAATGCAAACTCTGCCGCATTGTACTGAGCTGTTTGTACCTTCCCAGTGAGCAGAGGTGGGAAGAAGGAAGCGCTGGCGAGAGATGGTGGGGTCCACGGTCTCGGGTGCCCTGGCTGGGGTATAAATTCCGAACGCTCGTTTAAAATATTTTACTAATACTTGTCGGGACCCTGAAAATGTTCTTACCTTTCCTTCGCCTGCCAGTTTCATTTGAGATGTTTATATTAAGCAGATGACTCTCAACGTGGATCAGACCCCTCATGCAAACATGATGCTCGTGGCGGGGGCTTTCCTGATGATAGTGAAACGTTCCAGATGACGTCCAAAGCAGGGATGTGGTTAAGGAAACCGGCAGAGCACCAGGTCCTGACTGTTTACCAGCATCCTGTAACATCCCAAAGAGCGTGTTATGAGGTGGAAGACCCCGGCTACCAACGTCAGTATCAATATATACACATTTATACTTAGAGTGCGACCATAGCCACAGAAAAGCTGAGCGAAAACTACGTGTAGAAGAAACTGGAATAAAATTAAACTCAGGGGCTTCCCTGGTGGCGCAGTGGTTGGGAGTCCGCCTGCTAATGCAGGGGACACGGGTTCGAGCCCCGGTCTGGGAAGATCCCACATGCTGCGGAGCAACTAGGCCCGTGAGCCACAACTACTGAGCCTGCGCGTCTGGAGCCTGTGCTCCGCAACAAGAGAGGCCACGACAGTAAGAGGCCTGTGCATGGCGATGAAGAATGGCCCCCGCTCTCCGCAACTGGAGAAAGCCCTCACACAGAAACGAAGACCCAACACAGCCAAAAATAAGTAAATAAATAAATTAAAAAAAAAAAAATTAAACTCAGGTAGCCTGGAAGTGTTTTACACGATGGACTTGTGCCTAATCTCCCCCTTTATTTACAAGTCTGAGTTCTTCACATTTTCTTCCGTGGCTGTGGATTAAAATGATCGGTGCCTGATCGTCGTACCCCCACCACCACTCAGGATCTCGCACGCGCCCTGGGCGCCGCCTGGGGTTCTCTGCGCCCCTCTCAGTGCCCACACCGGCCTCACGGTGTCCGAGGCCCGGGCAGGCCGGGAGTGCTCGGGCCGTGGCCGTTGAGAGCAGTTCGGTCTCTGGCCAGGTTGCAGGTGCTGAGTGAAGGGCCCCCCCCCGTTCCTCGCCTCTGCCTCCCCAGTTCCCAGTGTGCTTCGGGGGAGTGGGAACCTCCCAGGGTGAAACCCAAGGGACCAGCCGTTGGGGGCCCCTTTGGGGGCCTGTGCCTGCATTTGCTTTTCCTCTTTGATTCCAGCGCGCACAGGGCGATGGCCGTGGTGGTGGCTCAGTGACTCTGGAGGCCGTCCCCCAGGTCCGGGCCCTGCACTGGGCCGCCTGCAGCACACCTTCTGTGTCTGGACGCTTCTCAGGGCAGCGACGGAGAGCGGGTGTGCTGTTTGCAAAATAAATGTTGGTCTCAAATAAGAAGAAGAAGTTAATTTGTTGGACATTTCTGCAGTCGGGCCTTTTGCGGACCTTCTCGGCACCCAGCGGCCCCAGTGGCCCTCCCTGACTGCAGGGACCTGTAGCATTGGCGGCAGCCGTGAGCCAGGAGGCCACCTGACCAGTAGGAAAGGAAGGGCCCCCTGTTTTAAAGGAGTTCCGAGGGTTCTTTTCTGGGGAATGAATTTCTTATTATTGACCAGTTGGAGAGCCACACAGTTGATTATATTATTTTGAATAGAAGTAGCTTCAAGAAATTTTGAAAGGAGCCCATTTTGCTTTGACCGTGTGTTGTAATCCATGGACTGTCTGTCCAGGTTGTGTTTTGAGCCTCATACTTTCTGTGATTAGATTCCACGCGGTTGGGTTAGTTACAGCGTAAGCAGTTTTTAACTTCCTGTTCAGGGTTCATTTGCTGAAGGTAACAGAGGGAAGAATGGGTTGAAATGTAGCAATTCTCGATTGATGGGTCATCAGGGGCATTGCCAGGGTGACTGAAAGCCTGGTTCCTGGCGAGGCCATGCCTGGTGAGTGAGCACAGACAGGCTCTTACGCAGACACGTTGGAACTGCTGCAGCGGCCGTGGACACGGACCCCCCTGCAGTCTGCGCATGAGACCCTGATGTCGGGCGCCAGGAGATGCCATGCCCACTCTCGCCATAAACTGCCTCACAGTTGGGGCGTCAGTAGCCTGAAAACACGAGCGGAATTTTGGAGTCGATGTGTCTGAATGATTTACTGAGGACCAGGAGATGTCAATGAAAGCTTGCGAATGGCCCTGGCCAAGTCACCTTGTTGGAACTGCCAGTGAAGGCTGCGCCGTCCATCAGGTCGGGCCGCAAACCCTTCTAATGAGCCGGAGCTTAAGGGCCTCCATCACCCCAGCAGCAAAGGTGCTCCCAGTGTGACTTCCTGGGAGTGCACGTCTGGGCTTTCATCGTGTCATTAGTAGTAAAGTGGAACACAGCACCTTATTCACCCCGACCTGGGGGCCCGGGGGGGGCCTACCCACTCTCACGGGGAGTTGGGCTTGCACCGTGGAGCCCCGCGCTCCAGCCGTGGCAGGGCAGGGCCCAGGGCCCCCGTCTCAGTGCCTGGCTCGCCATCTGGGCACAGCAGAGCTCTGTGGATGTTCATGGCCTCTGGCCTATTTTGTCAGATTATTTTGCAGAACGCGTTTATCCTTCTCTTAGTGGGACTTCTGTGTTTTGTGTGCGCCCTGTGGTTCCTGAGGCTGTTTCTCTTTACCTGGATCAGCGCTGGCTACCTTAAGCTTTGAAATGTGACCGATTTTATAGGTGAACCCATTATATTTAGTTGAATTTATTAATAGCTAGTGCTACTGATCATTTCTTTATGTTTTTTAAAAAAATATTTTTTTATTTAGGCTGCGCTGGGTCTTAGTTGCGGCACGCAGGATCTTTAGTTGCGGCACGCAGGATCTTTAGTTGCGGCATGCATGTGGGATCTAGTTCCCTGACCAGGGATCAAACCCAGGCCCCCTGCATTGGGAGTGTGGAGTCTTACCCACTGGACAACCAGGGAAGTCCCCATTTCTTTATGTTTTTAACTGACTTTTTCATAAGTAAACTTTTCAAGTATTTTCCTCATTTTTACCAGGCTGACATATATTTTTCTTGCTGGGAAATAACTCTTCGTAGATTGCTTGATATTACTCCTTGGCCTGTACTGTGTTGCAGATGTTTATCCAATTTGTTTCACTTCCTCACTTTTTCACTTACAACTGTTTTACATTTGAATATGGTGCCGCAGACCAGGTTTTCCTTCTGTCCTGGGCTTTTCCCTGGGAGGGTCTTTCTCTGAGCTGCACACACACGCCGAGTTGGGATTCCATCATCACCCTGGGGGAAGCGCCTCTACGCGCACCTTCTGGGGCGACTTTCTGTCCCAGCGCGGCACCCCCGAGCTTTCCTCGACCCCCTTCTGAATGCAGTTCACCAGGGCTCTTGGGAGCAAGCAGGGTCTCGTGTTGGTCAACCTTTCTTTCCATTTGGCTGTGTTAGTAATGGTGAGGGGGTGTTTTGCTGATTGATTTAAAGACCCGTTTATCCTTTGACGAATTATTTTTGACTTAATTAGATAAAGGGAGTAAGTCAGTTGAATGAATTGATTGATGATCAGTTTGCGTTTGGAAGATGAGCATGACTCCAGGAAGCTTATTCTCTGTATGAATGACTGCTGTCCGCCTTCTGAAAGTTGGGTCTCTCTACAGAACCTGCTTCTGATTGGAAACACGCCATCAGAAAGGTCTTAACCAAAAGTCTCCCACTCCTTTCCCCATGAGGGAATACTGGAGGGCTTAAACCCTTCAATTCAGTGAACAGATGTGAAAGCTTTCGTCCTGTGAGCCTGATGAGAGAGGGTCGAAGCCCCACTGCATCTCAGATGAGCGCTGTGGGTTTAATGGTCTGTGTGCCCCTGGGGAAGGCCAGGTGTGTCCTGCTTATGACTCTTGGAGCGCGGAGAGGGCGGGAGCCCGTGAACCTGGGGGCCTGTTTTCCAGAGAAAGTGTGCCTGCAATTCTCAAAGGCGAGCTCAGCATGAGCTGCAGCCTTTCAAGGGGGCCTCAAGATCAGAGGGAGCTTGGCCTTCTCAGAGCTCCCTGAGCTTCTGCGGAAAGGAGGCCGTTAGGGCAGGCTGTATGTGACATCATTTGGAAGAGTGCCTCCTTCAGTTTGAAGGAATTCTCCTTGGTTGACTTGTTGTTTGCATAGCCATTAGTGGAGGCGAGTTAGACTTTATGTATAATCTTAAATTCAGCAATGATTTGGATATTTCCCTTAACCAGAGACATTGGGGTAAAGTCTTTTTTCATTCTTCCTAGAGTGCGTTGGCATAACTTTTACTGTGTTCCAGGTCCAGCTGTTGATGTAGTTACTCCTCCCTCCTAGGCTGTCGGCTCTTTGGTGGCAGTCTGTTCATTCACTTGGCAGGTGTTTTTTTTTTTTTTGCAGTACGCGGGCCTCTCACTGCTGTGGCCTCTCCCGTTGCGGAGCACAGGCTCCGGATGCGCAGGCTCAGCGGCCATGGCTCACGGGCCCAGCCACTCCACGGCATGTGGGATCTTCCCGGACCAGGGCACAAACGCGTGTCCCCTGCATGAGCAGGCGGACTCTCAACCACCGCGCCACCAGGGAAGCCCTGGCGGGTGTTCTTGGGGCGTCTGCTGTGTGTGGGTGGAGGGCCTGGGGACACGGAGGGCAGGGTGGGTATGGCCCTGCTCTCCAGGGGCTCTTACTGCAGTGGGGGGACAGAGCACACAGGTAAAGCAGTAGGGAGTGACACAGCTCGTGACACGTGCCATGGAGGAAGTGCCGCGGGGCGTTGCCGCGTCCTGACCTGCCACCTGTCCTCTGCAGCAGGTGGTCCAGCACCTGGCATTTCATGGTGTGGAGTTGATCTGTTCTCTGGCAGTGACTTTACCAACGGGGGGACATGAGTGGTGCGGCCCAGGATCTCATGTGAGCCTCTGTGGCGGCTGAGGTTCACACGCTCTGTTTGGGAGCATCTCCCCTGCCTCTGGCCTTCTCTTCCTGTCCACAGTGCTGTCCCTCCATCAGGTCCCTGCGCCCCCCACCCCCCTGCGTGCAGACGCCGATGCACAGGTGTCTCCACGGCTCCCCTTCCCGCTGAGGAAGTCTGGCTCTGGAGCCTGCCGCCGGGGGCCACGGAATCAGGATCCTCACCACCTCTTGTCCCGCCTAGTTGTGCAGACGCCCGTGCAGCTTCCTGGCTCTGCCTCCTGAGGCCCCTCCCTCACGTCACCTTCTTTCCCGTCACTGTGTGCTCTGTTCTGCGTCTTCCCAGGCCCAGTTCGGATGCCACGTCTCCCCTGCTCACGCCTCCCCGGGGGTCAGGTTCTCTGTGCTCTTCTGAACCTGCTGTGTCTGCCCCTTGTCCCTGCTCACTCTCCAGTTGGCTGGTTCTTTGTTCATAGACACGGCCATGTGAATTGCATCTCCCTAGAGATAAATCAGGTCAACAAATGTTATCAATAAATAAGGCCGATAAGCAGAATGAGTGAGTGAGCGCGTCCGTGGACGAGCGCGTGCACCGGTGCCCTCTTCCTCCAGGCTCCGCGGGTGGTTCTTGGTTTCGTCTTCACCTGCCAACCATCCCCACGTTTTCCTGCACATACAAGTGCTCAATACAAGTTAATGGAATCGATCAGTATTTCCACCAGTAGCGTTTCTGTTGCCAAAAACTCTTGCTCACAGAATTATGAAAAAAATCAAAGATCCCTTCAAGCTAAAAGAATGTTACGAGATTAAAAATTTTCCTTTTGCCAAAAGGACATTATGAAAACAAGGGTCACTAAAGATACAGAAATTTCCGTTC
This sequence comes from Leucopleurus acutus, assembly GCF_964270905.1. Classification (NCBI taxonomy): domain Eukaryota; kingdom Metazoa; phylum Chordata; class Mammalia; order Artiodactyla; family Delphinidae; genus Leucopleurus; species Leucopleurus acutus. The sequence goes on from NC_139152.1 coordinate 100,957,947, forward strand.
ACTCTTGGGCTCCTTACCCACACCACTGCCGTTTTCCCGTGTTGCCAGGAGGCCCTTTCCCCCGGGGATCAGGTACCCGTGTTGTCATAGGGAGAGACCAGTAGCTGCCCGGCCCCGCCTCTGTCCTGTTCCCGAGAGCGTGCCTTCCGCTTGGGGCTGCAAGTCTGTGACTTGACTGGAAGCCCCGATGGGGGGTGTGCTTGGGGTGGGGTGGGACGGAAACAGAGCCTGTTGTTGGTGAGAGAAGGCCGATCCTTGTCACTGGGGTCCCTCTCAGGGCCGGAGGCTGGCAGCTGAGCGTGGCCCGGTGGCGCCGTCTTGCCTGGCCGGGGGGGGCGCGCGGCCCTTGCTTTCTCCTTGGTCTGTTACCCCTTGTCTGCTGACCGCCCACCCACCCACGCGTGCCCGGGACTGCGGGCTGCGGGTCTTCAACCACGCCACAGAACGGGACATCCTGACAGGGTGTAGTCCGTGACCCTGCGTTGAACGTTATTTACGTTAGAATTGAGCATTCCTGCTGCTCAGCCAATCTGATCGTAGCATCCGTTCTTTTTGCCGGCCAAGGAGTTTCGTGAATTTACAGCCTTGAGTTGTGACACTACTCTGGCCAAAGCAGGATTTTTCCCTACATTGGAGCCCAAATCTATGTAATTAAGTGCTGGAGTCTCCATCATCAAAGTGTCAGGGTTTCAAATTTAAAACCCCCAAGTTGAGGATGCAGCAGCTTAGACAGGAGAACGGCCCAGCTTGCTCATACAGAAGGGACTATTTTTGATTACCAGCTAAGCTTCTAATTATGTGAAGAGGTTTATCGCAGGGCTCGTGCACAGGGGGTGATGGACGTAGTCGTAACAACAGCGTTGGTCCCCTCCCTGCCCTCGCTGTTCCCCAGCAGGGCCGGCGCTCTTCCCCACACCTCGTGCTCAATGAGGCCGCCGTCCAGCCCGCGCTCTCGATCGCTGTCCTGGAATCCCGTGATGGTCCCAGCGCTGTTTAAACTGAGCAATTTCCCCTTTCCAGTTAGGGAGGAGGCCGTGGGAATCCCGCCCCCAGGAGACGGAAAGCTTGGTGAGCTTGTGCGGCAGTCCCACGGGGGCGGGGACAGGGGGTTGTTTCTTACACACGAGGTCCTGCTTTTCTAGAGCTGTTGCCGTGCAGGGAGGTTAGGGACCAGGGCTCCTTCCTCCTCTCCACACGCAGTCTGAGGCCCCGGTGCCCGGCCCGTCCAGAGCGGCGGCGACACCGAGGGGACCAGCACAGCCTCTGGGCTCTGCCCTTCCCGGCCCGCTCCCTGCCCGCAGGCCCTGTGTCTGTCGGGTGTGGGTGTTCTCCTCAGCGGGCTGTTTTCAGATGAAACGGCCCCGGCACCAGAGGACGCGCTGTGGAAACTCAGGCGCAACACTCGGTCCGTCCGTCCGTCCGTCAGTGGTGGGCACCCTCGTCATCGCAGTGTCCTAGGGTTTTGAGCTCATTTATCCACTGATGCTCTGTATCTCCTGGACATGGAAACACAGACAGTAAATCTCTGCTCTCTATTTGCCTAAGACAGGTTTTGGGATATTTCACAGCAGCAATTATATCCCTGTGTGGTTTTCTCCTGACCAGGCTGAGTACCTTCCATTCTTTTAATAGTTTCCTGTATCTGCCCATCCACCCACCCACCCACCTGCCCACCTGCCCACTCTGGCAGAGGCTGGCTAGCACTGGCCCCACCCACTGAATGCCAGCGGGTCCCCTCACTCTAATCACTCCGACCCCCAAACACCCTGTGAGCTTCTCAAACCGTTTACAGCACCACCACCGCTGGGCACTTTTTCTCTAGGGTTATTTACCTGTGGAAAAGACAGACTTTAGTTAAACTATCCCAATGGCTTAACCAACATTTTTTCCCCTATTGCTAAAATAACTGCATTGTGAAAATGGATGTTCTCTTTTTACCCTGTACCCTTCCGTAGAGAATAAAGCGTGATAGTTTCCTACCCCATCAGTCACACCCCGGGGCACCCACAGTTCTCCGTGGCGTCCCTCTGAGCAGTGTTCTCCGTGTGCATGTGTACACAGACGTGCAGTGGTGGAGTTTTCCATATAAATGGAGTTGTGGGTAAAGATGGGATTGTTTTACAAATTGCTTTTTAAACAAGCATATGGCAGGACAGCGTTTTCAAAGAATTTATTTAAATCATCCCCTAAAGGTTTTCTATGATCTAAGAAGACAAGTGAGATTATTTTTAATTAAATGTCTGCTTTTACGTCCTGTGCCTTTATATTTGGTTGTGGTCCACTTGGGACTCCTGATCTACTGCCCAGGGCTGTGGCGGTCAGCGCCTTTTCTGCCTCACCCAGGCGCCCCTTGGGTTAGCCTGTCGTCCTCCCTGGCACTCTGAGGGCTCTCTGGGGTCACCTTCCTCAACGTGGTGTCCCCGGGGTACAGGGCCTGGCCCCTGAAGGGAGGTGTCGTGGATAACGTGGGGAGGAGGGCTGGGTGCAGTGTTACTCATGCCAGCGTTACTGTTTGTTTGTGATAAGAAGATAAATGCAAGACAGAGAATCTAGTCTGTTTTTTGACGAAACAGTTTGGTTTACATTCCGTTATTTTAAGGAACGTTTACATGTTGCCGTGGTGAGTCCCCAGCGGTCCTGGCTCCCAGCCCTGCAGGGTGGGGAGTGGGGAGGCTGTGTGGGCCCTGCCCCCGCCCTGGGGGCCTGTGCTGCGCCCCCCTCCCGCGTGGAGCATCTTCTCGGGTTGTGTCAGAATGGCCCAACCCCCCAGGTCCCAGAGCCACAGCCACAGCCACGTTGGTACTTAGGCCTCACCTCTGTCTGCTGCTGGCCTGGGCCTGTCTGCTCTCCTGTACCTGTCAATTGATCATTTTTTCCCTTTGGGTCGTTTCTTCCTTTGAACCCTGGGATGGCCCGGGAAGCCTCACTTCCGTGGGTCTCTCTCATTGGTCTTGGCTGACGGCCTTTCTTCCGGCCTCTCCGCTGTCACTGAGTCCCACCTGGCGTGGGCTCCATGGCCGCCGGCCTGAAGCCCAGACTCCTTGGGCCTGTGCAGAGTGGGGCGGCTCCGTGTTTGGGTTTCCTCCCCTCCTGGTCGCCCCCACCCTGACCCCCGGGCTGTCCCAGGCAGTGAGTGAGCTCTGGTGGCAGGTGTGCACCCTTGGGCTCAGATGGTCTTGACCCCGAGAGCTCGTCCCTGCCCCATGGTGTGGACTCTCTGGGGGGTGAGTAGCTTAGCCTCTACCAGACCGAGCCTGTACCGCACCTGCTCTTTTGTTCGTGGTTAGGTCCAGCTGAGCCCACTCGGAACCAGCAGTGCCCCGTTTCCTGTGCCCCCGCCAGGGGTGCTCCTGGGCCCATCCCTCGGCTCTGACTGCACTGCTCTCTGTGCTCCCCTAAAAAAATACGGGGGGTCGTTATCTCATTCTGACAATAAGGGTCATTCCGATTCTCTCAGCTTTTCCAAGACAGATTAGCATAGGGGCTGTCTGAGTTAAATGCCATTCCTTCATTACATCCAAGAGTACCAAATGGCCCGTTGTGAGAAAGGACACCGATATTTCCTGGGATAAAATAATAAGCCAGCTAAACAGACGAAGAAAACTCACCCAGGCTCCTGCCCGCACCCCGCGGACCCGGGCTGAGGCAGCCCCGCTGCTTGTGACCCAGGACAGGAGCCTGAGGTCTGGGGAGGGCTTTAGTCCCCCGCTTGCCTTTGCTTATAGCTGAGGAAGTATCTCAGTGCTTTGAAGGCCCTTGAAAGAGGGTACGTGGACGGAAGACCTCCAGAGGAGCCCTCTGATTATTGTCAACGCGGTCCCCTGAGAACGGAAAATAAATCCAGCTCTGCGCTAGGTTGGGGGGATGCTGAATCGAGTTTCCCAGCGAGCAGGTCTCCGCCCCGACGAGGTGACTTGCACTCCTGTCTGCGAACTTGATCTTGCAGCAGGAAGGGCGTCGTGACGGGTGGGACCTGCTGCAGGGCAGCCCTTACAGCGCAGGGCAGTGAACCCCATCTGTGAACTGGCGGTGATGACACCTCCCGCCTCGGCTGCCACGAGAAATTCCGGAGCCAGGCCATGTGCAGAATCAGGTGGGCCTCCATCCCAGGGTGTGCTCAGGGCGTGTGGGCATAGGGAGCCTCCTGGGACTGCAGAGTTCCGAGGCCGGGCGCCTTGCTGGGCCAGCCCGGCGGGCAGAGCGGTGCCCAGTGCAGGAGGGAGGGCCCCAGCCCCGGAGGGGGGCAGCTGGGCTGGTGCAGGTTCGCGGGCGCACTCGGGCAGAGGGGAGCTCAGGGCTGGCCCCGGTGCACTCTTCATCCCAGTCCCATGTCACAGGGAAGGGGACAGAGCCGCCTGGGTCTGCCTGCCAGGGCCCTGACTGAGTACACAGCCTGGGTCCGAGTAACCCACCCTTCCCCCATCACCCGGTGACTGTCTGTTACCTAAATGTTTCCGTTTTCCATTTTTAAGTCGTTTTCCCCTTTAACCCACCAGCTTCTTGGGGGCGTTTGTTCCTCCTCATCTCTGTGCCCAAGGGTCCGGAGTTTAGGGACACAGGGAGGGCCTGCTGCCTCTCGTCACTTTGCCTCGACGTGGGGATGACCCAGTGACCACCGAGGGGCGGGGGATAAACACAGTGTGGCCCATCCGTACGGTGGAAAGTTATTATGCCATAGAAAGGAGGGAAGCACGGTCACAGGCTACGACACGGTGACCCTTGGAAACATCGTGCTCAGTGAGAGAAGCCAGACACGAAACGCCACGTGTCCTGTGATTCCACTGAGGTGAGATGTCCACACAGGCACATCCGTGGGGGCAGGACGCAGCCTGGTGGCTGCTGGGGGCTGGGAGGGGCAGGGGGAATGGGGAGTGACTGCTAATGAGGTCAGGGTTTGTCTGGGGCGATGAAAATGTTCTGGAATTAGATCGTGGTGATGGTTACCCAACCCTGTGAATATACTAGCCCACTGAGTGGTACACTTTAAAGGGGTGAGCTTTACGGTACGTGCATTATATCTCAATAAAATAACCCTCCAAACCGAACCAAACCAACAAAAAAACTCGTTGAGTGAATGAGGGGGAGCAGATGAAGGAAGGGAGGTAAGAGTGCTGTTTTCCTTTGCACAGAAGGACAGACGTGCTTCCAGGGAGACGCTGTCATTAGAAGTTGTATCTGCTCTGTGGTCTACACGGCCGTGAGGCTGTGCCCGGTGGGATGTGTGTCCGGGGCCGTGGCCTCCTGTCTGGGCTCCTGAGCCCCCCGTGGAGGCCCCAGCTGGTTGGTTTCCCCACGGAGTGCTGGCCTGGAAGGACCCTCCCTGTTTTACTTTCCGATTTCCGCTGTGAACGGAGGACGGAGTGGGAGGGTGTTCACAGGCGGCTCTCCCAGCCTAGCACCTGGTGGGAGTCAGGCCGTGTCAGGCTGCTGCTGGGGAAGCGATCGAAGCCCGGGTGTGAGGTGTGCACAGGTGCGGAGGGCTGGCCTGCTCTGTGGGAGCAGTTACGAGTCCGGGCTCCGGGACGGATGGCGGGTCCACACCCTGACCCCACTCCTTACCAGACTGCCACCGGGCCGGCTCGTTGTTTCTCTGTACCCCATTTCCCAAGGGGTGCAATGGTGGCCGTAATAGAGTTAATGTGTTTAAAACATGAAGAAGAGTGCCTGGCATCTAATAACCACTCAGTAAATGTTAGCAGTTATCATTATTATGATTATTGTCATTTTTACCCACTTAAAACTTTCTAAATATATTCTGGGCTGAAATGTTTCTTTTCTTGAAGAACATTTTCCTTGCAAAGTTGCCATGCACATTAGCAAAACACAACAAAAGTAAATAAAATTAAAATAGGATGCACAATTTTTAAAAAAAATTTTATGAGTGTTGTGCCGGATGATAGCAGTTTTTATAAGGACCTAAAGTTAATTTCTTCAAATGTCTGATAAGCCATTTCAGTTAGGCATCTGTTTTGCAGTTTACAGCTTTTAAGGTTATGCGTTCTCATTAGATTTTTTATGCTTGGAGGAGGAACTTATTTAGAGCACCATTGCCTATTCTTTCTTTCAAACACATCTGTGTTTTTGCTTTCTTGGTGTTTGCTTATAGCATAGAAGTATTTACGCAGTGTGGTTTTGGGAACTCTAACCTTGGAAACGGGTTTTTAGAGGGGTTGTTACTGAATTAATATGTGAATATACGAGAAGCAGAATTTTAGAAATCTTAGGAAAAAATGTTCAGACCTCAGTGAGGAATAAGTAATAAATTGATATTTTAGGTCCTCTCTTATTAGGATGTGAAATGCCTGAGAAGCAATGATTTACAATATGTTAATTATGTTAATTAATTGGAGAGGATTCAGAATATGAATTATCTGCAACTAATTAGGTATTAAAATTGAGAACCATTAAGCGATGAGGTGGAAGATGCCAAGTCATCTAGCTAGAGCGAGGAGAACGGGCGGGCGTGGGGAGGCGGGTCCTGCGGGCCGAGCGCACATCCTCGTTCACCCCGTGGGCTGACGGCTCCCTGTCTTTCCCCTGCCCCGCGGCACAGATGAGGAGGACGTGGACACCGCTGACGTCTCCTGCGTGCCTGCGGACGCGCTGCGCAACGTGGAGGCCGACACGTACTGGTGCATGAGCCGGCTGCTGGACGGCATCCAGGTGAGCCCCCGGAGGCAGTGCCACCCCGTGGCGTCCCTCTGGCGGAGTTCATACTCCTCAGGGTGACTGTGTGTCTGCGGGCGCACACGTGCCTCTGGAGCCGGTTGGAGGGCACAGCGCAGGGCTCGGAGGGACCAGGCCCCCCCTGCAGAGTCCGATCCCCGCGGGTATTCCACCCCCCCGCCCCCACCCTCCACCCCGCCCCACTCGGCCGCCGGTGACTGTGGTCCTGCCCCCCAGCGCGGGGCGTCGTTGACGAGCCGTTTCACTGTCTGCGTGAACTGTGTTCAGAGGAACCCGCCTCTTAAAGGGCGTCAGACTTAAAGGCCTTGGCTCCGCCTCCGTGACACCGGGTCGTCAGCGGCCAGCCCCACCATCCCTGCCCGCCTCGGGTCAGGGACCTCAGCGCTCAAGGACAAGTGACGCTGCCGGGTCCCAGAGGGAAGCATGAGCTGGAGGGCATCCTGCCCCCCGTGGCTGGGGCTTCTGCTGGACCTGGTGTCAGCTGGGCCCCTGGCTGGGATTCTCCCTGGAAAGCCGGAGTCTTCCGGGGCCTGGGATGGTTTTATGGAATCATCCATTCCCCTAAATCAGGGGGAAACTCACACACAGCGCCCGGGGAGGAGGACGTTGGCAGGTCAAGAGCAGGAAGATGGGCTGGAGCCTTGCGTGTGGCGGGAAGTGGCCGCGGTAGGTAGACGGCCCTCGAGCCAGCTGTGGGCCATTTTAGGCTTGTCTGGTGCCCACACAGCTTTGCCAGACGCTTGCCTGGGGCCGGGGCTGCACCCACTCTGGGGCGGGAGAAGGGATTTAGGGCCGAGCTCCCGGGCTCACCGTGGGGTGAAGGGGAGAGGTGTGAGCGCTGCGGCACAAGGCATAAACCACGCTCCGACGACACGCATGCGGGGAGAGTGGGACCTGGAGGGGGACCGTGAATTTGCCAACAGAGGAGAGGAAGAGCCTGGGGCAGGGTTTTGGTCTGAGGTTCGTTCCGGTCACTCACTGGAGGACGGTCCAAAGATGGCCGCCACAGGATGGACGCTGTGCGGGGGCCTTGGGTTCTGCCAGGATCCCTTTGTCCCAGGTAAGGAAGGCCCTTCCACCTGAAGAGAGAGGACTGGTGTTGCGGATGCACTCGTCACAGGCATTTCCCACCAGCTTTGGCTTTTCCTGAGCTGTTGTCATAGCAGGCGTTCCTGATGCCGCCCACTGGAGAGGCCTCAGCTAAGCTGCTTGATTGGATGGAAGTGGCCCAAGCCAGGTTTTTCTATGATGTCATCTAAAGGCTGAGTGAGGCCCTGAGATTTAATTTGAATAAATCAGCTAGGACGATTCTGTTGAAGCAAACTGTGTGGGTTCCCATTCCCCTTGATAACTTAGGAATTGACAAAGAGAAAGCAGAAGCCCTTTCTGGAGTTGAACAATAGAAAGCTTGTATCTGAGAGCCCATCAGAACTCCTCCTGACTGATTCTGTATCTTGTAAAGAAAAATGTGCCTGCTGGCGACAGATTTTGGCCCCAGCATCAATTCATCATTTCTCTACTCTGCTAATGTTTTCGTATTTTTCAGTCTTTCTCCCAAAACTTAAGACTCTTTTCCTCCTTGGAAAGGAGGTTGAATCATAATCTGAAACTTCTTATAAATTTCAGATGTCACTTTTCTGCTCATGAGCGGTGGAACTTCTGCTATTTAAATACAAGATTATCCGGCTTCTACTTGTAAATAAAGTCAGCTGTACAATGAAACCGATACTGGCTTTTCATTTTTCACCTGAGATTCGTTGTCTGATGAAATGGTTTCTTGACAAGGGTGCTGCGTGGAAGGCATAATGCTTCTCTGGCGTGTGTGTGTGTGTGTGTGTGTGTGTGTGTGTGTGTGTGTGTGTGTGTGTGTGTGTGTGTGTGTGTGTGTGTGATTACCACGCACGCCAGGCCAACGGCAGCCGTCTGTCTTTCTGTCACATGCTCACGACTGATCCCACGAGATCCTCACGTAAGCAAGCGTTCAGCGATGCCCATTACCGGCATCCAGGGAGTTTGGGGGGCTCTTCTGTAATTCCCTTAGGTGAGGCCATCCCCCGTGACCCCATGCGAGCTCCGTGGAGGACTTTTCAGTGTGTGCAAGTACTCTTGCCATTGTAGTTTGGATAAGTGTGAGGATATGAACTGACTTAAAATCAAGAGGAAACATGGACCAGGTGTCATAAACCCATTGTACGCTATTATAAATAACATATTTTTATGATAAATGAATATTTTCCCAAACAAAAATGTTTAGTGAGAAGAAAGGCATGGTTTTACTTTACGTGCCTTGACAGAAGACAGCTGAACTCTCATATGTGTTTCTCCAGTCAACCTGTTGTAATATGTTTTCCCTTTAATACTGGACCACAGCCGAACAGATGGTAGTTTCTTGAAGGTCATGCAGTGTGAATGTGGAGTCATCTCAGTGGACGTTTTGTGCTCAGTCACAGTAAACTCCATTGACCTGTCTTGCACTTGGAATAGATCTTCTACACACGCATGGTTCTGTCACATCAGACACTGGTCACTGGAAAATCCTGGATGCCCGAGGTATGCAGATCTTCTAAACATTGGTGCGTCTCATCATACAGTATCAGAAAATCACCTTTGTTAGTGTTACCACCGTCTCATAAGGAACTGTCAAGCCCAGAGTGGTGGAGAAAAGTTCTCTAAAATTCAGATTTGGGCTTAAAAGTGCAAATATTATTATTGGCAGCAAACACTGTGAATTGGTTCCCTTGAGGTGACAGGGTAACTTTGTTCATTTTTGAGAAAAGGTCTGCCAGATACCCAAGTTTGAATAACCAGTTTGCCTGTTGGTCATTCTTTCAAGTACGTTTTCTCTTGGAAAATGTATCCAGTTCTGCTCTCAGCTCAGAGAATTGCACCAAAAATTGCTTTTCTGGAAGAAATCAATGTTTTTGGGTGCACGTCTCCAGAGCTTTACACGTGCTTCCCATTTTTGCCATAGAACACTGAAAAGATGTTTATCAAGGGTCAAGATTTAACCCAATACTAATCATAAGATTAGGAACTTTCCTGTGTCACCCAGGACATCCTTAAGTGAAACTGCCTCTTTTTAAACCACGAGTGTGTGGCATTGAGTACGGTTGTGGACGCTGCCTTGGTCTGTGCCGCGAGCCAGCACTTCTACTTGCCACCACTTCCGTAGCATGACAGCAAATGCCAACACGGCGACAGAGGTAGATGATGCCTCAGTATCATTATGAATGAGTTTGGACCTCAGGGTCCCAGGGAGCCCAGCGGCTGGCTGAGCACCGTGGGAGCTGCAGCCCCGCAGGGAGAGATGCTCTCATGGAGGGGCCCCGGGGTGAGCTCACAAGAGGAAAAGTACAAGACGGAGAAAGTGCGCCGCGAGTGAACGTCGGCTGGCCCTGGGGCTGGGGGAGCTGTGCCCTGACTTGGGATCCTACCACAGGGGGTCTTTCTGCCCACGTCCTGCTCCTTGGATCCTGGGCGTTGTGAGTTGACTGCATGTCCCCAGTGGGGCCACTGGGAACGTGAGGTGGAGGGCCCTGACGTGGGCTTTCCCGTCTCATTGGCGGGATAGAGCCACGCTCGGGTCTCATAATGAGGTCGATTGTCCTCAGGTACGCCGTGAGGAGTCCAGCCAGAGATTTAATTTTTTTTTTTTTTTTTTTGCGGTACGCGGGCCTCTCACTGCCGTGGCCTCTCCCGTCGCGGGGCACAGGCTCCGGACGCGCAGACTCAGCGGCCATGGCTCACGGGCCCAGCCGCTCTGCGGCATGCGGGATCCTCCCGGACCGGGGCACGAACCCGTGTCCCCTGCATCGGCAGGTGGACGCTCAACCACTGCGCCACCAGGGAAGCCCCAGAGATTTAATTTTTAAAAATAATTTGATGGGGGAATTCCCTGGCGGTCCAGTGGTTAGGACTCAGCGCTTTCACTGCTGTGGCCTGGGTTCAATCCCTGGTCGGGGAACTAAGATCCCACAAGCCACGCAGCGTGGCCAAAAAAAGAAATGTGGTGGGCCGTTATTTCTTCCAGTGGTTTCACGGATCGTGTCTTTCTAATGCCGCCTTTGGAGGTGCTTTTTGGTTAGGTCACCAAAGGCCGTGTGAGCCAGTGCAGCTGCTGGGCTGCTTCTTTACAGAGGACCGCCTTGCGACAGGCCAGCAGGACCTGGGCCTTGGGGCCGAGGAGGAGAGTGCCCGTGTGCTTTCTGAGGGAGGAAGCTGCTTGAAGGCCTCTGCTGCGGCGCCGGGGCAGGGCAGGCCCGGGTCCCAGTCCAGGTGGGCGAGCCCTTCTCTGGCTTCTGGGGGATTATTGTTGGGCCTTTGCCAGCCTTCTCATTTCACTAACGACATGACGCCAGGGTTGTCGGGGAGCTCTCACCTCTTGAGTTACGGCTTCCATACTTGCCTGCCCTGCAGTCATACTATTACTCTCAGATTCATTACTTAGCAGGACAGCCTCTTTGAGTAGAAAAGGACTGTTGCCTTTTATAATCAGTCATTTACATTTTCTTTCCTTGGGGAAGAATTACTCAATTCTAAGAACTGGTTGCTGGCGTGGAAGGGATGGGAATATTGGGGAAAGTGATGATATTATCTTGGAACTTGCCGGAGAAAAGGCCGGAAACGTGGTGGTGTAGTGTCTGGCAGAGAAAGGCCTGGAATGACCAGACCTGTGACTGGGGGCTGGAGGGGACACTGTCTTGCGGGGGGCGGGGTGGTCCCTCAAATACAGCTGCTGTGAGTTAGCCAGGGGGAGAAAAGGGACGACGTATCACAGCGAACCAGAGCCTGCACAGGGAGCCCTTGGAGAAGGTTCTACTCCGAAAAGGAGAGCGGCCCGAGGCATGCTCAGAAGGTGGCCCAGGATCCTCAGAAGGACCCAGAACCTCGATCTGTTGCCGCCTCTCAACCGAACTCCAAGGAAAGAGAACAAAGGGCCGGTGCCGTCACTTGGGAAGGTGGTGGAGAGGATGCTTACGCGGCCTTGACACATCAGGAGTCTCCAGCTGGAAGGGGCAGCGGAGCAGCAGGAGGAGAGCGCAGAGCCAGACCCCGTGCCCGGCCCGCGGGTGGGCAGCGAGGGGCCGGAGCGCCCGCTCCACGTGGCACGTTCCTGTCTCGCATCCAGAGGCGTCGCGCAAGGGGTGGAAGCGCCTTCAGAGCTGTGATGTTAGGGCTCCAGTCGATAACAGTGAGGACTCTTGGCAACATTTTAGAAACGTTTATTAAGTAGACAAGAATGTGTGGGTTACTGGGCTGAAGCAGAAGATTCATTAAGAGTGAGTTATTGTGCGCCAGTGTAAAAATGAAGATTAAAAAAATCAATTTACAGTAGCATTGGAAACAGTGAAATCCATGTTGTTGCCTGGGTGAGTCGTTCATTCCTGTTAATTACAAAGCGGTGCTCCATCGTGTGAGTCTATCACAGCTGTTTAAACATCCTCCAGTTGGTGGAAGCCAGGGCTGTTTCCAGTCTTCGGCTGTGAGGGGTGAAGTTTCCGTGAACACTCGTGTAGTCGTCCTCTCGTTGACGTGTGTTTCTGTCTCTTGGGTCAGTACTTAGGAGTGGACTTGCTGGGTAGTGGCGTAGGGCTATACTTAGTTTTTATGGAAAACCTCCAGATCTTTTCTCCGAATTGGTTGCGCTGTTTCATAAACCCATCAGCACTGAGGTCTGGCTGCCGCACATCCTCACTGGCATTGCACGGCCCTGTTTTTATTTCTGCTGGTTAGCAGTTTGTGTGTGTGTGTGTGTGTGTGTGTGTGCGCGCATGCGTGTGTATCTATGTATCTATATTGTTGGGCTTCACTCCACAGGCTTGCAAGGCCTGTACTTGCCCAGCTTTAAGAGTGAAGAAAGAGCCTGGAGTCAGCAACAGAGACATCCACGGTTTAATGGATGGGGGAGCTTAGCTCCTGGAGCAATGCCTCACCACGTGCGGCAGGCAGTGGGCAGGACATGGCGGCTGTCTTCACTCCTGGGGGAAGGGGACGTTGCCAGTTTTAGGGGGAATTGACCTCAGGTGGGCTTGTCAGTTACCAGGGAAACCAGCAGAGGGGCACGCCCCCTTCATGGCCCCTTTGATAAGAACAGTCACTAGCTGGGGCCTGGGGCAAGTATGAAGGAAGGTCAGTCACATGAGCAGGTGTAGGTGAAGCAGGCGCTGGTCCAGCAGGGACGTACAGAGAGCAAGAGAACAGCCATCTTGAGTGGCCTGACCATACGGTGTCTATATATCTATATCTATATCCATATCGAGAGAGGGGACGAGAATATTTTGTCCCAAGTTTGTGGCTTGTCAATATACACTTAAAGAAAAACCTATTTATTTATTTATTTATTTTTGGCTGCGTTGGGTCTTCAACGCGTTGCTGTGCGCGGGCTTCTCACTGCGGCGGCTTCTCTTGTTGCGGAGCACGGGCTCTAGGCGTGTGGGCTTCAGTAGTTGTGGCACGTGGGCCTAGTAGTTGTGGCTTGCGGGCTCTAGAGCGCAGGCTCAGTAGTTGTGGCGCATGGCCTTAGTTGCTCCGTGGCATGTGGGATCTTCCCGGACAAGGGCTAGAACATGCGTCCCCTGTGTTGGCAGATGGACTCTCAACCACTGCGCCACCAGGGAAGTCCCTCAATTTACTTTTAAAAAATGTCTTCTGGGGCTTCCCTGGTGGCGCAGTGGTTGAGAGTCCGCCTGCCGATGCAGGGGACACGGGTTCGTGCCCCGGTCCGGGAGGATCCCACATGCCGCGGAGCGGCTGGGCCCGTGAGCCATGGCCGCTGAGCCTGCGCGTCCGGAGCCTGTTGCTCCGCAACGGGAGAGGCCACGGCAGTGAGAGGCCCGCGTACCACCAAAAAATAGTCTTCTGCTGAGCAGAAAATTTTAATTTTGTTGAATTCTAATTTATTATTATTATTTTTTGTGATAACGGTTGTCTGTGTCCTAACCAAAAAGCCTTTTCCTACGCCCAGCGTGCCAGGGTATTCTCCTATGTTTTTCTTCTAGAAACTGTAATTTTAGTTTTTACTTTTAGGTCTGTCATCTCGCTTGACGTAATTTTTCTGTATGTGAGGAAGGCACATACAGATTTCCTAGTGAACGCGGCACCATTTGCTGAAAACAGTTTATGTTTCCAGAGTAGATTGCTTTGGCGCCTTTTCTGAAAATCAAATGACCGTACACATGTGTGTCTATTTCTGGACACTCTATCATGTTCCATTAATCTATTAATGGGTTGTTATGCCAGTACGCACTGTCTTCACTACTGTAGCTTTTCTTGGAGTTCGATAAAGTCCTCCAAGTGTGTTCTTTTTTAAAAAAAATTGTCTTGAGTATTTTTGGTCCTTTGCATTTTTTTTTTTTTTTTTCGGTACGCGGGCCTCTCACTGTTGTGGCCTCTCCCGTTGTGGAGCACAGGCTTCGGACGCGCAGGCTCAGCGGCCATGGCTCACGGGCCCAGCCGCTCTGGGGCATGTGGGATCTTCCCAGACCGGGGCACGAACCCGCGTCCCCTGCATCGGCAGGCGAACTCTCACCCACTGCGCCACCAGGGAAGCCCGGTCCTATGCATTTTTATATAAAGTTTATCATTAGCCATTTCCTACCAAAAAAGCCTTACGGCCTGGGATTTAGAATGGAATTATATTTTGAATCTAGGTGTCAGTTGTCCCAGAATTAACAGTATTAACAGTGTTAATTTATTCTAGTCCGTAAGCATGGTATAGTTTTAAATTTATTTAAATGTTCTTTAACTTACCCTAATAAACATTTTGTAGTTTTCAGTGTATGGGTTTTGCTCATCTTTTGTTAAATTTGTTTCTAGATTTTTTTTTGATGCTCCTTTAAATGGTATAGCTTTCTTGGTAAATTTTGTTTTTTTGTTTTTTACTGATAGTTTTGTACAAATACAATTGAGTTTTGTAAACTGACAGTTTTCCAGTTCCTATTGTTGTATAACAAATTACTCCAAAACTTCCTGACTCAGAACAACTGTTTTATCACTCTCACAGATCCTGTTGGTCAGGATTTCAATCAGGACACACCACGAACCTCTGTCTGTGCACCTCGGTGTCTGGCGCCTCGGTGAGACGGCTTGAAAGCTGGCACAAGTTGATGCCTAGGGACTGGAGTCATCTGCAATCTCACCCTTTTAAGTGTGTGGTGCCTGGGCTTGGACGACTCTAAGACTGAGACTGTAGATTGAGCTGCCCACGCATGGCCTCTCCATGTGGCTTAACATCCTCATGGCACGGTGGCCTTAGGAAAGTCAGACTTCTGACATAATGGTTCAGGCTCCCAGTTAGACTTCCAGAAAGCAAGGTGTAAGTTGCACTTTTTCATGACTGAACCTCAGAAGTCGCATAATATCACTTCCACTCTACTCTTTTGGGTAAAGGAGTCATAAGCCTACTTTAAAGAGAGGGAGATTAGACTCCATCTCTAGATGCAGGAGTGCCCTGGTCACATCATAAAAGAATATATGGGATAAGAGAGGTTGTTGTGGAAAATACATGCCACACCTTGTTTCTTGTAATCTTGCTAAATTCACTTGTTAGTTTTAGGAGCTTTTGGGTAGATGCCTTAGGATTTTCTATGTGCACAATCATGTCACCTACAAATGAATAGGATTTTACTTCTTTCTGTGTAATATGTGTGGCTTTTATTTCCTCTTCTTGCCTTTCTGCATTGTCAGGGACCTCAAGTACAATGTTGAACGGAAGTGATGAGAGCAGACATTTCTACCTCCTTCCAGGTATTGGTGGAGAGGGTGAAACATTGAGGCGCTCACCATTAACTTTGATGTTAGCTGTTGACTTTTCAGAGATGCCCTTTACCAGGGTGGTTTTGACGGTGCACATTCCACAGACAAGGAGTCTGTATTTTTAGTAAACATTCTGCCTTATTTTGGTAGGCCTTTTTCTTTGCATTTGAGGAATACCAGTATATGAAGGACGAAGAGATTGAGGATAGAATTTGTAAGACTTGGTGGCAGAAGAGCTGGAAGACAGGTCATAGCTTGCTGGGCTTTTAAATAATTGTGAGTCAGTATTTTGCCAGTGCTTTTTCTTTGTTGAGATAGATGCTCATGTGGTTTTTCTGACTTATTCTGTTCGTGCACTGAAGGACATTGATTAACCTTTAATGTTAAGCCAGCTTGCATTCCTGAGATAGGTCCCACTTTGTCGTGAGATGTTAGTCTTTTTATGTTTCAGGATTCTCTTTGATATTGTATTGTATTGTATTGTATGTAATATATTTTAAAAGAGTTTTACATCTCTGTTCATGAGGAATACAACTGACCCTTGAACAACACAGGTTTGAACTGTGCAGGTCCACTTACACGTGCTTTTTTTTTTTCCCCTCAATTATATACGGGTAGTACTACATGATCCAGGGTTTGCTGAATCCACAGATATAGCACTGCAGATACAGAGGGCTGACTATGCGACTTGAGCATCTATGGATTTTGGTATCCATGGGGGCTCCTGGAACCAACCCCCTTTGTATACTGAGGGATGACAGTATTGTCTTCCATTTTCTTTTCTTCTATGTATTCTCTTTTTCTGTTCTGGCATTAGGGAAATGGTGACTTCATAAAATGCTCCTGTGATTTCTGAAAGAGTTTGTGCAAGCTCGGTATTGTGTTTTTCTTAAATACTTGATAGAATTCAACAGTGAAGCCATCTTGGCCTGGAATTTTCTTTGTGGGAAAGTTTTAAGTACAAATTCGATTTCTCCTCTGGGTAGGGCTCCAGATTTTCTATTTCTTTTCTTGTCAGTTTTGATAATTTGTGTATTTTAAAGAATTTGGTCATTTTAAACAGTTGTCTAATTTATTGACATATTGTTGTTTGCAGTATTCCCTAATTCTTTTAATGTCTATAAGAACTAAAGTGATGTCTTCAATTCCTAAAATTGGTAATTAAACGAATTGATATGTGTCTTGAGATGTGTCACGTAGTCTATCTTGACGAATGTTTCATGTGTCCTTGAGAAGAATGTGTGTTCTGCTTCGCTGGGGGAAGTTTCTGTAAGTATCAGTTAGGTCATGTTGGTTGATAGGTAGTGTTTCTCCTGTCTTCTGTATCCTTACTGATTTTCCGTCTGCTGTTTCTGTCAATTGCTGAGTGAGGACTTCCGGCGTTTCCAACTCTAATGGTTGATTTGTCTCTTCATTTAGCTTTGTCAGGTTTTGCTTCATGTTGTTTGAATCTTGGTTATTAGATACACACACATGTAGGATGATTATGTTTTCTTGATGAATTTATATGCTTATTGTTATGAAATATTCCTCTATTTCTGGTTATATCCCCTGTGCTGGATTCCAGTTCCTCTGATACTAATATAGCCATTCCATCTTCCTTATGGTTAGTATTTCCTTGGTGTGTCTTTTGCATCCCTTTGCTTTTAATCTAGTTGTGTCTTATTTAAAGCACGTTTCCTGTAGACAGCCTATAGTTGGATTTTGCTTTCCTACCCTTTTAGTGTGTGTTTAGTTCATTCACATTCATGTAATTATTTATATGGCTGGGGTTTACGCTGCCATTTTGCTATTTATTTTCTATTCATTTCATCTTATTTCCTCCCTTCTTTTGCACGCATTGGGTACTTTTTAAATTAATGGACTTTGTTTCTTAGGGCAGTTTCAGGTTTACAGAAATATTGAGCGGAAAGTACAGAGAGTTTGATGTACTCTGTTGCCACGTCCTCACACACACAAGCTTTCTCCTGTTATTGACATCTTGCGTTCGTGTGGTGCCTTTGTTACAGTTGATGAGCCAATATCCATATGTCATTATTAACTAAAGTCCATAGTTGACATTGATGTTCCCTCTCTGTGCTGTACATTCTGTGGGTTTGGACAAATGTATAATGACGTGTATCTACCATTATGGTATCATACAGAGTAGTTTCACTGCCCTAAAAATCCTCTGTGCTCCCCCTGTTCCTCCCTCCCTCTCCCTGAACCCTTGACAACCACTGGCCTTTTCACTGTCTCCATGGTTTTGCCTCTTCCAGAATGTCATTTCCGTGGAACCACACAGTGTGTAGTCTTTTGAGACCGGCTCCTTTCACTCAGGGAGACTTTCTTATTATTCTTGTTAGTTTTCACTCTGACTTATCGGCCATCTCTCCTCTCCCCACTTTTCTTTTAGTTAGTGGTTACTTTTTAATTTAATTTAATTTATTTTTTTAAAAATTTTTTTGCGGTATGCGGGCCTGTCACTGCTGCGGCCTCTCCCGTTGCGGAGCACAGGCTCCGGACGCGCAGGCTCAGTGGCCATGGCTCACGGGCCCAGCCGCTCCGCGGCATGTGGGACCCTCCCGGACCGGGGCACGAACCCGTGTCCCCCGCATCGGCAGGCGGACTCTCAACCACTGTGCCACCAGGGAAGCTCAGTGGTTACTTTTTATAGCACGTATTTATAACTTACCTAGAACTTACCTTACTCCCTTCAAATACTGTTGATCTTGGCGAGACAGCAGTGAGCGGTGGCTTGAAGCAAGATCTTAGTTCCCTGCCCAGGAAGTGAACCTGCGCCACCGGGGAAGCCCTTGCTCTTCCATCTCTTCCATCTGAGAGGCATCACGGAGCTCTGTCCTCGTCCTTCTCCCCTCTTCCCAGAGACCATGGTGAAGACGTGGCGGGTGTGAGGTTACGCACTGCCTCTCAGCTTGGAAGGACAGCTAATGTGATCGATGACACGATCAAGGTGCAGAATGAGTTCCACTGCCTGCAGTTCCGGCTGAGAGCCAATCAAACAAACGAGTTCACAGGAATAAGTGAGAAGCCCTACATTCAAGTTCACAAAACCAAGCAGTACGGTTCGTTGAATGCAGCCTGGACAGCCTGGGTTGACTGCGTCGCCAGTGGGATGCTCTCGTGGTTCTCGTGCCCAGATTCTGGCTTTGGTCTTGTAGCTGACCTCTTGCATCCTCTCTGGTCCCTTCTGTTACGCCCCACCTTGTGGCCAGAGTCATCTTTTCCAAATGCAAATCTCGTAACCGTGGTGGCTCCCCATTTCCGTGTCAGTAGCTTCCTTCTGTAGCTTTGCTGGGGTCTCACCCTTTATCTCCACGTGGTCTTCTAGCCTCGGAATGGTCTTTTCCCGTCAGCCCCACCTTCCTTGCGGCCCCTCCCGCTGCACTGGCATTCATTCCACGCCTGGAGTGTGCCTAGCTTCCTTCTCCCTGGGTCTCGGCCCGGGCCTCACCTTCTCTGCGTGGTCCTCAGATCAGGCCCCCGTTCTGTGCCGTGGCGGCCGGGCTCCCCAGGGCACAGCCAGCCCCCATGCGCATTTGCGTGGCCTGCGTGATGAACGTTTGCTTAACGACCGGACCGTCATCTCTGGACGGGAGGCCCGTGCTGTTTTCCTGCCCAACTGTGTTGGGAGGCCCAGGACTGCCCCCAGGTCCCATGACTCCCAGCATGTAGCTGTGCTCCCGGCCATGATTCCTCCCAGTGCAGTCGTGTGAAGCGGCAGCGGCCAAGGGAGAAGGCCCGGGGGGACCCAGGCGCCAGCTGCCCGGAGTCCTGCCCCGGTGGAGTCGCAGGAGACGCCTAACGCCCCAGCGATGAGTTGTCACTGTCTGCCGGGAGCTCGGTAGAGGCTCTGCGCCTGGGATCTGTACCGAGGCTGTTCACATAGGTACCTCGAAAGCAGGAGCTTGGCGTAAACCACGGTGCTCAGCTGAGGCCAGCGAGCCATTCTTACTGGTTCAGGAGAGGTGGGAACACCCAAAATGCTCGGTCCCAGGCGCTGGCTGAGGGAGGGCCGACCTTGCACACGGGCCTGTCTCAGGATGGAAGTCTCCGGCCTGGTTTTCCGCACCGTCTCTGCTCTGGCCTCGGGGTATTGTCTCACGTGTGAGGCACTCAGGCAGTGTTTCCTGCACAGAGGGAAGAGCTCCCAGTCTGCTGTGGTTCTGTCTTCTATGGACTGATGCATCAGTTGCACTGATTGGATCATCAGGGTGCCTGAAATGGGGCCTTGTATTGCTGAGTCGTTCCAGTCGCAGGTCCAGGGCAGGTGAGGGAGGCAAGTGTGGTTTGAGCGTAAGAAAGCAGCTTTCTCAGAGTGAGACTGGCCAGGAGAGGGGTGTGGGACTTGCTGAGGACTTGCGTCTCTGGTCTGGGGGCAGCCCCTTGTCAGAGGTAAGAGGGATTCTCAGTTCTCTGAGAGCTGGGAGTTTTAATAGGCAGGTGCTGCGGTCCTTCCGGCTAAGCCGATATGAGTGTATCTTCCAGCTCTTCTCTGAAATGCTCCTTCAGAAGAGTTTATTCTGCTTGTCTTCTGAAGAGCACAGAAAATGCTGTTTGTTATTGCAGGAGGGTGAGGCGGGAACGACAGCATATGCGAGGCAAGCCTGGTGTGCATTTCTTTATTTTTTTTCTGTAAAAAGGTAAGCAGAAAGGTAAAGTCCGTCTGCTACGGACTTCACTTCTGTAAAACATTGCCCAAAAGGTCGTCGTATTCTTCAGACCTTCCTTCCTTCCCTCTGACCCATAAGTTTTACATATTCTATCGTTTCTTAAAGACACAAACTCAAATCTCAGTTTGAAAGGACATGCATGGTTACTTTTCACGGAGTATTGTTAATATTATGACTGTTACTATTTCTGTAAATATACCGCATTCTTATTTACTTCCTTATTACTTCCTGTTTTGTCTGCCTAGTCATACATTTATTCAGCAGACGTTTTCTGTGCCAGGTGCGTTGCCGGCGCGGGTTTGGATGGCATGCTGGGGGTGGCGCCCCTGCCTGAAGTGGGCAGAACCCATGGTCAGATGAGGGGCGCTGGTGGAGCCCTGCTGGGTGGCCTGAGTGCCAAGTGCCTCTCCTGAGGCCACAGAATATTCTCCTCCCCTCACATCTTCCACCTCAGCCTCTGACTCTGGAATGTCCCTGGTGTGCCCTTCAAAGGCTTCCTGGCTACTGTGGGGCCATCCTCAGCCGGCCACACTGTGCCCCTTCTGAAGGATGGTCTTCTCTGCCCCCCTCCCCCCGCCTAGATCCAGATGCCAAGGCCACACCTGTCAGTCTTCTCAGGTCCTTTCACAATACAGATTTCTTTTTTAGACTCTCGGGTGTCATTCTTTTCTTATTATTTGGATTTTCAAGAGAACTCATCTCCCCTACCTGGGTTTTGAACAAATTGAGAAATAAAATAGTGGCAGATGGCCAAAGAATAACTTCTGTTTCTTCTAAATGAGAAGCTTGAAATCCTGTCTTAGTGTGAGAGCCAAATAACCTGGCTGACTGAATCCCAGGATCATTCAGGCTGACCCACCCTGTCAGAGCCAGCGCTGGGCCTGGGCGGGACCCCCTCACGTGCATCAGAGCTGTACCAGGAAGCAGCCTTCCGGGGGTGGGGACAGCAGCATTCCTGGAGGAGCAGCCTCCCTAGGGGAGCAGCCTTCCCAGGGGGAGCAACTTTCTTAGCGGAGCAGCCTTCCACGGGGGGAGCAGACTTCCTAGGGGAGCAGCCTTCCTGGGGGAGCAGCCTTCCACGGGGGGAGCAGCCTTCCTAGGGGAGCAGCCTTCCTGGGGGAGCAGCCTTCCTAGGGGGAGCAGCCTTCCTGGGGGAGCAGCCTTCCTAGGAGAGCAGCATTCCTGGGGGAGCAGCCTTCCTAGGGGAGCAGCCTTCCCAGGGGGAGCAGCCTTCCCAGGGTGGGAGCAGCTTTCCCAGGGTGGGAGCAGCATTCCTGGGGGAGCAGCCTTCCCAGGGGAAGCAGCTTTCTTGGGGGAACAGTCTTTCTGTGGGGAGCAACCTTCCCACGGGGAGCAACCTTCCTGGGGGATCAGCCGATGCTGAGAGCTGGAAGGAGGGCTGAACCTACTGGCTGTTTAGTCTCCCAGGCTTAGCAGTTGAAGTTGCCTTCTTGGGGTGAGTATTTCTGGGGATGGAGATAGTGCAGGAGAGGCACCAACTGAGTTCCCTCCACTTGGAAGCAGACCCCGGGTTTGAGAGTTGGCTGTTTGCATAACCATTAGGTCCCTTCTCGGCCGGGGGCACGGCCCGCCTTGGAGCCCACAGCGCATCGGGACAGGCCAGCCCGCAGTGGAACCCCCGCTCCTTTGAGGATTCTCCTGGGACGCCGGGGAGAGGACGTTAGAGACTGGTCCTGATGGCTTTGAAACGTGTCAGAATTGAACATTAATCCGATAATCTGTAAGGCCTCCACCCTTAGTTTATTTCTCATCCTTAATTATGTCCTGCTTGACTCTTCCACCTGTCTCATCAGAAATTCCACCATGAGGTGAAATGCCAGTGTGTAAGCTTCCAGCTACACAGCCTGCCCCGCATTTGAGTATAAATCTCCTTGTGTTACCCAGTTTCAGAGAGAAAGTGTCTTAAAGGCCAACCCTTGTAAGTTCAAGTCCAAAACCAGAATTTCCGTTGCCCATTAATGTCTAAGTCCGTGAAAGCTCACGGCTCGTGCTTACCTTGTGCTCATCAGGTGTCTCACCAGGACACGCACAGGCCTTTCAGGGCCCAGAGGTCCTGTCCATTGAGCGCCAGTCTGCGAAAGCCCTCGCCTCACAAGCCTTCTAAGCGTGGCAGAGCGCACAAGCTTGTCACCGTGTCTAGAGGGCACATCACGCCAGGCCCCTGTGGCAGCCGCCCCAGGAGCACCGTCCCCCTGCGCAGAGCAGGGCGCGTGTGGGACCTCAGGGTTGCTCTGAGTCGGGGCACCGCTCGGAGCTGTCCTCGGTTTTGCCCTCGCGGGGATGTGACAGTTGGATTCAGAGGCTGTCACTTGAAATCGACTTGGGAGAAACCTCAGCAAGAAGTTAGGTCTGAGTTTACTCATTTTCTCTTTCTGCGGGAAAAAGATCCTTGTTGCCTTGTAGGCATTTTAAGTTCTGTGTCATCGTGGCTGCCACTCCTGCTCTAGTTAGGGAGGGGTGTGTGTGTGTGCGCGCGCGTGTGTTAAACCCAGAGAGTGCCGACTGTGCTGGAATCAGAGCCCTCCACGTCTGACTGCTCAGCCTTAGACGCTGCTGCTGGTGTGAAGGTCCTCCTCTCCCCCATGCTGTGTCGTTGGAGCCCCCCTCGCAGGTCCTGGGGCGGGTGGCACCGGGAGTGCTGTTCCCACGTCCTGGGGCCTCCCCCGTGCCTCCCTAAGGACAAGCCATCCTCTCCCAACACCGGCCCAGCAGGATCCCCCCTGAACCGCCAGGGCCCGAGGCCCCATGCGCTCACTCTAGTTCAAGGACCCGCAGGTGCAGCGCGTCGTGGCTTGAAACACACATTTATTACCTCATCGTCCTGGAGGCCGGAAGGCTGCCATGCACCTGGGGTGCTGGATCAAGGTGTAGGTCAAGGCGTGGGCAGGGCTGCGTCCCTTCTGGGGCTTCAGGGAATAATTCGCTCCTTGGTCTCTTTCGAGCCTGTGTTGCTTGGGTGGTGGCGCCTTTGCCCGCCTTCCACGTCCGCGGTGGCGAGTCAAGCGTTCACTTTAAATGTAAATATCTGCATTTACATAGATGTGCCCCATTAAATATTCCTGAGATCGGTGTGTTCCCCTCTGACATCAGGGGGTGTCGGACTCACCTTCTGGTTCGTGCTGCACGCTGGTGGTGTAATGCAGCCTAATGCCTTGTGCGTTGATCACTTTGTGAATCTGTTATGTTGTGAAACTGTTCACCTTTGTTCCCGCTGCCTTTTTCCCCTTTGGAAAGCGGGTTTTATTTTCCATGCATATGATATTCGTTGTTATTTTTCCCGTAGGACAACTACACCTTTGCTCAACCTGGGATCCAAATGAAAGTGAAAATCTTGGAAGAACTCGTAAGCCGGATCGATGGTAAGCCAGCTTCCTGGGCTCCCCTTTCCCTGTGGGGCGGGGGAGAAGGTGGTGGAAGGCTCAGGACTCGCCGGCCAACAGCTGACAGGATGCCGTCCTCGTCCAGCCCGTGGCCCCTGGCTTGCGCCTTCCCCGCATCCTTCTGAGGCCACCCACTGCTGGAGCAGGTGCCGCTGTCATTCCTTTTACAAAGGCGATATAATCAGAATTCAGTGCCGTCACTTTGCAGGAGTAATGAGTGCGTCCTAGAAGCAGGCAGCTCTTCCTCCTTATTAGGCCTGGTGATTGTCATAATCTGGGTGACAGCCGGGTTGTTTATGGCCGTCCTCTGGCACGCTGTTCCTGCCTCTGCACAGCATTTTGCTATCAGGGATGCTGGCGTAATTTCTCCATGGAATCCAATTAATTACTGAGTCTGAAAATAACATCTTTAATATTATAGAAAAATTATAGTATGTGCTCGGCCATTTTAGATTATGCTTTCGTGTTTAAGTGGGGGCTTTGAAATACTTTCTACCCTCATCCTTAAAATAATTCCCCCTATGATGTGCTGACTGTCATATTGCAATAGCAGAGTTTAATTAAAGTTGAGAGATAATGCTGCCCATTCCAAGCATACTCTCCTGATAGTTTGTTAAATTAATGAACAGAGCATTAACAGAGGGATACCGAGCAGAACCGGGCATGGATCTGTGACACCAGTTGGCTGGTCAGTGGTGATGCGCAGAGAAGACACAGGCTGTGTCATCAGGCGCCGGGTGTGAGCTTGGTGAATAGCTTCACTGAACCTGCAGAGAAATCATGCTTTGCTTAAAACGTAGACTCGCTGCCCGTGTTCCAGGGCTGCCTTCCAAGGACAGGCCTATCCCGGTGTCTCTTCCCCTTGCTGTACCTTCAGCAGTAGAAAGTATATCGGTAATCATCTTCCCAAGAAAGGCACTTGGTTTGGGAAATGATTGAATGACATTATAAAATGGAGTCATACAAATTATCAACTCCATTCTGTTCCTTGATTGAATCTGATTTTCAGTTGCATCTGATGGTTATTGCCTAATTTCCATATTATGAAGCTCTACACAGTTCTTCCACTAATACTTTGATTCAGTGTATTTAGCTGCTTTGCAGCTACGTGTTCAAAGTACTGTTTTTGGCTTATGTAACTGCATTTACGTACCTTTATTCTTAACTTCACGGGGAGATCTTTGTTGGACGCTCTTGCGTTTTTTCCCTGCGAGCAGTTTCACACCTTTCCCCCAGCCTCATTTTGTTCTTTGAAATACAGTTGGCAGGAGCTGTGAATTACACTTCCTTAGCAGTTCTTCTTTTCCTCTGTGTCTCTTAGAAGGCAGGTTTTGTATTTTTGTGGAGCTTGGAAAGTTGCGGGTGGTGCTTATGTGTTCCAGGGCTACAGTCTGGGAGATAGTTGAGTTGATTTTCTCCAGAGCTGTGGTTTGGAAGAAGCACATCTCGGGTTTGCTGGATGATGGTTTCAGAGAGCGGCAGCAGCAACCAGGGGAGGCCCAGCCGGATCTGGGCTTTTCAGGGAATCCCATTTTCATTTTCCTGCAGCTTCTGAGGAGGGCATGTTCATTTGTTTAAATGATCAGTTCTTCACAACATAGGAGGCTCTTTTTGGTAATCGGTTAGACTTTGTGATCTGTTTGTAACTATTCTTCCAGTGAAACCTGGAAGAACTTCTGTGATGGCCTCAGAAGAATTCCCAGGCTTTTCAAGCAGGAAGTAGCAGAACTGACAGAGTTTGGGCTGTTACCCCTCAGCAGCCCCGGGGAGAAGTGTCCTGTAGGCCCCCTTCTCTCACTGTCCTCCTGGAGAAAGAATTTGTGGTCTTGGGACTGTGCAGGGAAGGCAGGATACACTAGGAGGAAAATATTGCTTTAAAAAAAAAACAAAAAACTGCCCCATTTTTGCATTTCAGGGCAAGGACAGCATTGATTTCAGAACTTTTTGGCAATTTGGTGAAGGAACACAATTTCATGGACCTGTTATTAAGAAAGCTGAGGTTTTATGGGCTTGACCCAGATGGGAATAGTTTAGAAAAGAGCTAAATTGCTACACAAGGAGAAGTGAGAGGAATTTTGGAGTTCCAGTAGTAGTGTTGTAAGTCAGAAGAGAATGGAGAGGGAGAGGAGGGCAGAGGCCCAGGGGTACAGGAGGGTGGCAGCGAGGGGAGGGGGGCAGCGGGGGGTGGGGAAGATTAGGAGAGGGTCAAAGTCACTGTCTTATTTTCTAGCTGTGACAGCTGGCTAAAGGATTTCTGAAAAATACTCTAAAGTAGTTTTCTATTTTGAGTAGTACGGTACCCTGCTCTCTGTTACCCCCACATCTTTAGAAAAAGTCTGTTCCCTAGACACGAAGGTGGCGTGACTGAAGACAGAGGGTCGTGTCTGTAATGGAGGCCGAGCAGGAAGGTGATGGGCAGCAGCCTGAGAGATCGCCCGGTGGGTGGTAATTGTCTCGAGAGAGGTAAGCTGGCTAGTGAGAAGCCACAGGGGAGTCTGTAATCTTTGGGGCAGAGCTTTCAGAACTTCCCACACAATGAGAGATGGAGCCTTGAGCCACTGAATTGGCAATGTCGAAGGTGAGAGTAGGAGGACCTTCCGCTGCCAGTGGTGGTGGGCTAGGTAATTCCAACCAGATTTCTCACTGAAGAGACCTAAAAAATGGATGATTGTTTTTTAAAGCCAGCAAACAAACAAACAAATGGGGGGTGGTGAGGAAGAATGAAAGAGAGAAAAAAAGAAAACAAAGAAGGTAAAAAGAAAACAAATTTCGTAAAAGCATTGAAACTGCTAATAAGGAGACAAGGACTTCCTGGCCAGATTCTGGAAGAATGCTGGAACCAGAGAGATGAGCCCAGCCCTGAAGGCCACTGTTGTTCTGAGGGTTCTTGCTAATCCAGAAGAAAGAATCCCAACGTGGTTTGTAGTTTTGACAGCTTCATGGAGGGAAAGGATCAAACCGTAGCCTACCTGAGGATAGGAGTGCAGAAAATGCCCAGGTACTTTCTGAGACCCAGAAGACCAACTGTCAGGGTGGAACTGAAGTGAAACTGCCCTTGTGCAGTCTTGCAGGCCAGGTTTACATTACCTGAGAGAACCAGGGTTGTTTGAACCTTGATTACAGCACTTCTGTACTGGAGTAGAGTGCTTGGGAGAAGCAAAAAAAAATCTTTTCTGGAGGAAGTTACCAGAAAGTTGTTCCTCAGATTGTTTCTGCCTTTTTTTTTTTTTCCCACCTAAAATGATCTACACATAGTCAAAAATACACACACATTCAAGACTTCTTAAGTGAGAACAAGCAGAAACAACAGATAACAGAAACAGGCCCACAAGATGTTAAGTTTCTGTAATTCTTACGCATAGACCATGAAACTGTTCTCCTTACTATGTATGAAGAAATATAAAAAAGAGAATCTTGAGAATGTTTGCCATGGTAGTGGGAAACTATATGATTTTACATAAAAGATTTGAAAAATACAATAACCAAATTAAAAAGTCAGTGGGCAGATTTAACAAATTAGACATAGCTATAGAGAAAGGTAGTGAACTGGAAGATGGGTTGGAAGAAAATAGCCAAAACAAAACATGGAGAGATAAGAATATGCAAAATATAGAAAGTAAGAGATATAGAAGGTATGGTTAGAGAGCTGCATATGTACTTATTTGGAGTCATAGAAGGAGACGAGGGAGAGTGAGTAAGAATCTGAAGAGATAATGATGCATTGTTTTCCAAAAGTACTGAAATAAACCAATTCACAGATTGAAGAGCCCATTGAATCTTCAGGAGAATAAAGAGAAAACTGTATGTAAACACATCATAGTAAAATTCAATTGAAGACTAATTCTTAAGGCAGCGAGAGTAAGAGATTATTTTCTGAGAATGGCTGTCTGAGAACTGTCTTCTCAACAAAAGCACAAGAAGATATGTTCAATGTGCAGGAAGAATGATAACTGTCACCGTAGTGTTGACATCCAGCAGAAATACCCTTCAAGAATGAATTTGAAAGTCCAAGAGGCCACCTAAATCTGCATTGTTTCTCACTGCCTCCAGGAAGCTGTGTAATCAAGAAGGAAAGTAGACGAAGTGCACACACCTGCCCTTGCAGCATAAGCAGGGGACCACGATTACTGTGAACTTCAGAGCCCTTGGAGATCGGCAGGTCAGCACCCCATCCAGCCTTGGGAGAGTCAGGTGGTCATTGGGAAAAGGAGTGGGTATATGGGCAGCTTAGGAGTAGAGCCAGATGAAATCACCACAGGAAGACGAAATCCCACCGAGAATGGGAAAATACCGAGACTGGGTCTGAGGTCTGGGAGATCAAAGCACTGGCTCTTGGGAAATTGGAAAGGCTTTGGGAGGTCTGGATGAGCGTCTGCTACGACCTTAGCAGAACCCATTTCTAACAGTTACCTGCCTCTACAAGGTGAATGCTTAGGTCACATTTTTGGGGCAAGGGCTTGCCTAGGGATTTCTTGTTTCTGTCAAACTGTGCTTTATTTTGGCCCTGGAGCAGAGCAAGCCGCTTCTTGTGCAAATGTGTTACTGCCATAGGCCGGTCAGCCTCCAGCAGGCCACCTCGTAGCCCAGCTGAGGGACATTTGGTGTTTCTTTGGGGCACTCTGGCTGCGGGTGGGCAGATGGAAGGATTGAGTCTGGGAGACCAGGGGCAGCAGCTGTTGATAATCGGGTGAGACAGAGCTTATCTGACAAAGGCCAGCGTGTGGCCTTGAGGAAGGGAGTGGCCTGGAGTCAGTATTCATGTAGCTCTCATTCGTCCAAAAAGCAGCCTCAGACCTTTTTTTAAAAAAAAACATTGATTTCTTAATCTCTTATCAAATGTAGTTTCTTCTTCTCTCTTGGGGAGAAATAGCTTTAGCCCTCGGTGTTAGATGTGGTTCCCGGTCCTCTGTTCTTCTGGGGCCACCTTGCACGACGCTCAGACTTTTTCTGGGAAAGGCTGCGCACAGAGCTCTCATTCAGAGAAACGCCAGGCAGCATCAGTGCTTCCGTGAGACCACCCACCATCGTGTGGTCATTTGTGTCCAAGCCTCAGGGCCTCCAATAGACAAGGACTGGTTGGTTGGTCTTATTGGCTGCAGCCCGCAAACACTAGAGTCTTCACCACGTCCTCAGGTTCTGCTCACACACGCTGGAGCAGTGGTGGGCGTGTGGGGGCTGCGGTGCTTGTTCCCTGTGCCTGCAGACCCTGGAGGGGACCCGTAAGCAGAGGGGTGCGCATGCACCCTGGACGAGCAGGTCTGCCTGCCACGCGCAGCAGGATGCTGACATCCGTGGGTGGGTTTTGCACTGGGTGCTGTGACCTGTTTCCCACATCCCTGTCCCGGGCAGGGGCCAGCCTCCTGCGGTGCCACTGACTCCCTCTGTGTTGCTGCTGCCTCCCCCCTTTCCCTTCCCTCTCCCATCAGCACCAGTTCCCTCTCCTCTGTGGGCTGCCACCACTCCTTGCCTGAGTGCACACGCTGTGTCCTCTGCTGCTTCAGGGTGGGTTAGATCTGAACCCTCTCGTGCAGTGTCCGAGCACACGGCCTGGCACCAGGAGTGCATCGAAGGCGCATGTGGGCCAAACTCTGAGTGATGAGGGTGAAAGTCCCCGTTGGGCGGAAGCCAGGTACCACTGTTGCCGGCCAGACAGACCTAACCCTAACCCTAACCCTAAGCCCCGACAGACAGCCTGTAAGCCTCAGCAGCTCAAGCAGCACACGTTTCCTCTCACCCACATGGCACGTCCTCTGTGGCTTTGCCCAGGGCTCTGGTCTGTGCTGTCCTCGCCTGGGGACTCAGGCTGATGGAGCAGCCGCCTTCAGGAGTTTGCTGGCCCAGTGCCTGTGATGCAGGGAAAATCTCTGGGGATTGGTCACAGGCTCTTTGTGCTTCTGAGAGAAAGTGGTCCCCGGTGCTCGGCTGCATTTCATTGGCCAAACCGAATCACGTGCTGCAACAAAAGTCAGGAGGAAAGGAAAGGGCCCTCCTGCCTGGGCCGGGCGAGCCTGGCCCCGAGACTGGGGACAGAGTAATGGGTGAGGCATAGAGAGAAGTTCAGAGGTAAGAGCGGGTGCTCTCAGCATTTCTGTTAACATCAGTCTGTTCCCTACTTATGAAACAATTTTTATACATAAGGTTAACAGTTCACACCAGTCATTGAGTAGTTTACTGCTTCAATAATAAATATACATTAACACACCATGGGCTGATAGAATTTCACCATACAAAGTACTGGAGGAGATTTTCACTCCAGATTACACCTGGAATGTTTACACATATTTGAAAGTGAAATTTCACATTTTTGCCGTGTATCTGAGTGACACACCTTGTACCTTTATTGTCCTTATGTCTGTTACATCTGATGTCAATTTTTGAGGTTGCATGATCCCTAGTTGCCCCCAAGTTCAGCCCTTGGGCTCTTCGAGAGGCTGCAGTTAGAGCCCCTGTGACTGAATCCGGGGGCTGGGCCCCCTGTGGGGCAGGCTCACCTTGGATTCTATGCTCATGCATCTTTTGTGAAATAAGATAATGTAAATGGAATTGCTATCTTTTGACTGAAAACACCGTGAGAACCTACTTCAGTTTTTTTTTTAATAGATCTTTATTGGAGTATAATTGCTTCACAGTACTGTGTTAGTTGATGATACACAACAAAGCGAATCAGCTGTATGCATACACATGTCCCCATATCCCCTCCCTCTTGAGCCTCCCTCCCAGCCTCCCTATCCCACCCCTCTAGGTCATCGCAAAGCACCAAGCCGATCTCCTGTGCTATGCTGCTGCTTCCCACCAGCCAACTGTTTTACACTCGGTAGTGTATATATGTCCATGCCACTCTCACTTTGACCCAGCTTTGCCCTCCCAGCCCATGTCCTCAAGTCCATTTTCTATGTCTACCTCTTTATTCCTGCCCTGCAACTAGGTTCATAAGTACCAATTTTTTTTTTTTTTTTAGATTCCATATATATGTGTTAGCATACGGTATTTGTTTTTCTCTTTCTGACTTAACTTCACTCTGTATGACAGACTCTAGGTCCATCCATCTCACTACAAATACCTCAATTTCGTTTCTTTTTGTGGCTGAGTAGTATTCCATTGTATATATGTGCCACATCTTTATCCATTCATCTGTCAATAGACACTTAGGTTGCTTCCATGTCCTGGCTATTGTAAATAGTACTGCAGTGAACATTGTGGTACATGACTCTTTTTGAATTATGGTTTTCTCAGGGTATATGCCCAGTAGTGGGATTGCTGTGTCATAAGGTAGTTCTATTTTTCATTTTTCAAGGAACCTCCATACTGTTTTCCATAGTGGCTGTATCAATTTACATTCCCACCAACAGTGCAGGAGGGTCCCCTTTTCACCACACCCTTTCCAGCATTTATTGTTTCTAGATTTTTTGATAATGGCCATTCTGACTGGCGTGAGGTGATACCTCATTGTAGTTTTGATTTTCATTTCTCTAATAATTAGTAATGTTGAGCATCTTTTCATGTGCCTCTTGGCCATCTGTATGTCTTCCTTGGTGAAGTGTCTATTTAGGTCTTCCACTCATTTTTTAACTGGATTGGTTTTTTTTTGATATTGAGCTCCATGAGCTGTTTGTATATTTTGGAGATTAACCCTTTGTTGTTTCATTTGCAAATATTTTCTACCATTCTGAGGGTTGTCTTTTCATCTTGTTATGGTTTCCTTTGCTGTGCAAAAGTTGTTAAGTTTAATTAAGCCCCATTTGTTTATTTTTGTTTTTATTTCCATTACTCTAGGAGGGTGGTCAAAAAAGATCTTGCTGTGGTTTATGTCAAAGGGCGTTTTTCCTATGTTTTCTCTAAGAGTTTTATAGTGTTTAGTCTTACATTTAAGTCTTTAATCTGTTTGGAGTTTATTTTTGTGTATGGTGTTAGGTAATGTTCTAATTTCATTCTTTTACATGTAGCTGTCTAGATTTCCCAGCACTGCTTATTGAAGAGGCTGTCTTTTCTCCATTGTATGTTCTTGCTTCCTTTGTTGTAAATTAGGTGCCCATATGTGCATGGGTTTATCTCTGGGCATTCTATCCTGTAACCATTAATCTATATTTCTGTTTTTGTGCCAGTACTATACTGTCTTGATTACTGTAACTTTGTGGTATAGTTTGAAGTCAGGGAGCCTGATTCCTCCAGATCCGTTTTTCTTTCTCAAGATTGCTTTGGCTGTTCGGGGTCTTTTGTGTTTCCACATGGATTGTAAAATTTTTTGTTCTAATTCTGTGAAGAATGCCATTGGTAGTTTGATGGGGATTGCATTGAACCTGTAGATTGCTTTGGGTAGTATAGTCATTTTCACAGTATTGATTCTTCCAATCCAAGAGTATGGTCTATTTCTCCATCTGTTTGTGTCATCTTTGATTTCTTTCATCAGTGTTTTATAGTTTTCTGAGTACAAGTCTTTCTCCTCCTTAGGCAGGTTTATTCCTACGTATTTTATTCTTTTTGTTGCAGTGGTAAATGGAAGTGTTGCCTTAATTTCTCTTTCTCATTTCTCGTTGGTGTACAGGAATGCCAGAGGTTTCTGTGTATTAATTTTGTATCATGCAGCCTTACCAAATTCATTGATTAGTTCTAATAGTTTTCTGGTGGCATCTTTAGGATTTTCTATATATAGTTTCATGTCATTGGCAAACAGTGACAGTTTTACTTCCTTTTTTCCAATTTGTATTCCTTTTATTTCTTTTTCTTCTCTGATTGTTGTGGCTAGGACTTCTAAAACTATGTTGAATAATAGTGACGAGAGTGGACATCCTTGTCTTGTTCCTGATCTTAGAGGAAATGCTTTCAGTTTTTCACCATTGAGTATGATGCTTGCTGTGGGTTTGTCATATATGGCCTTTCTTATGTTGAGGTAGGTTCCCTCTGTACCCATTTTCTGGAGAGTTTTATCATAAATGTATGTTGAATTTTGTCAAAAGCATTTTCTGCATCTATTGAGATGATCATATGGTTTTTATTCCTTAATTTGTTAATGTGGTGTATCACATTGATTGATTTGCATATATTGAAGAATTCTTGCATCCCTGGGATAAATCCCACTTGATCATGGTGTATGATCCTTTTAATGTGCCATTGGATTCTGTTTGCTAGTATTGTGTTGAGGTTTTTTGCATCTATGTTCATCAGTGATATTGGTCTGTAATTTTCTTTTTTTGTGATACCTTTTTCTGGTTTTGGTATCAGGGTGATGGTGGCTTTGTAGAATGAATTTGGGAGTGTTCCTTCCTCTGCAATTTTTGGGAAGAGTTTGAGAAGGATCGGCGTTGGCTCTTCTCTAAGTGCTTGATAGAATTCGCCTGTGAAGCCATCTGGTCCTGGACTTTTGTTTGTTGGAAGATTTTTAATTACGGTTTCAATTTCATTACTTGTGATGGGTCTGTTTATATTTTCTAATTCTTTCTGGTTCAGTCTTGGAAAGTTGTACCTTTCCAAGAATTTGTCCATTTCTTTGTGGTTGTCCATTTTATTGGCATAGAGTTGTTTGTAGTAGTCTCTTATAATCCTTTGTATTTCTGCAGTGTCAGTTGTGATTTCTCCTTTTTCATTTGTAATTTTATTGATTTGCGTCCTCTCCCTTTTTTTCTTGATGAGTCTGGCTAAGGGTTTATCAATTTTGTTTATCTTCTCAAAGAACCAGCTTTTAGTTTTATTGATCTTTGCTATTGTTTTCTTCGTTTCTATTTCATTTATTTCTGCTCTGATCTTTATGATTTCTTTCCTTCTACTGACTTTGGGTTTTCTTCTTCTTTTTCTAGTTGTTTTAAGTGTAGGGTTAGATTGTTTAATTGAGATTTTTCTTGTTTCTTGAGGTGAGATTGTATTGCTATAAACTTCCCTCTTAGAACTGATTTTGCTGCGTCCCACATGTTTGGGATCGTCGTGTTTTCATTGTCGTTTGTTTCTGTGTACTTTTTTACTTCGTCTTTGATTTCTCCAGTGATCTCTTGGTTATTTAGTAGCGCACTGTTTAGCCTCCATGTATTCGTGTTTTTTACAGTTTTTTCTTGTAATTGATTTCCAATCTCATAGTGTTGTGGTCAGAAAAGATGCTTGATATGACTTTCAATTTTCTTAAATTTTCCGAGGCTTGATTTGTGACCCAAGTGTGATCTCCCCTGGAGAATGTTCCATGTGCACTTTAGAAGAAAGTGTATTCTGCCACTTTGGGGTGGGATGTTCTGTAAATATCAATTAGATCTATCTGGTCTATTGTGTCATTTAAAGCTTGTGTTTCCTTATTTATTTTCTGTTTGGATGATCTGTCCATTGTTGTAAGGGGGGTGTTAAAGTCCCCTACTATGATTGTGTTACTGTCTATTTCCCCTTTCATGGTTGTTAGTATTTGCCTTATGTATTGAGGTGCTCCTGTGTTGGGTGCATAAACATTTATAATTGTTATATCTTCTTCTTGGATTGATCCTTTGAGCATTATGTAGTTTCCCTCCTTATCACTTATAACAGTCTTTATTTTAAAGTCTATTTTATCTGATACGAGTATTGCTACTCCAGCTTTCTTCTGATTTATATTTGCATGGAATATCTTTTTCCATCCCTTCACTTTCAGTCTTTATGTGTCCCTAGGTCTGAAGTGGGTCTCCTTTATACAGCGTATATATGGGTCTTGTTTTTGTATCCATTCAGCCAGTCTGTGTCTTTCAGTTGGGGTATTTAATCTATTTACATTCAAGGTTATTATCAATATGTATGTTCCTATTACCATTTTCTTAATTGTTTTGGGTTTGTTTTGTGGGTCTTTTCCTTCTCTTGTGTTTCCCTCTTAGAGAAGTTTCTTTAGCATTTGTTGTAGAGCTGGTTTGGTGGTGCTGAATTCTCTACGCTTTTGCTTGTCTGGAAAGCTTTTGGCTTCTCCATCGAATCTGAATGAGATCCTTGCTGGGTAGAGTCATCTTGGTTGTGGGTTTTTCTCCTTCATCACTTTAAGTATATCCTGCCACTCCCTTCTGGCCTGCAGAGTTTCTGCTGAGAAATCAGCTGATAACCTTATGGGGATTCCTTTGAATGTTATTTTTTGTGTTTCTCTTGCTGCTTTTAATATTTTTTCTTTGAATTTAACTTTTGTTAGTTTGATTAATATGTGCCTTGGTGTGTTTTTCCTAAGGTTTATCCTGTATGGGACTCTCTGTGCTTCCTGGACTTGGGTGACTATTTCCTTTCCCATGTTAGGGAAGTTTTCAACTATAATCTCTTCAAATACTTTCTCAGACCCTTTCTCTTTCTATTCTTCTTCTGGGACCCCTATAATTCGAATGTTGGTGTGTTTAGTGTTGTCCCAGAGGTCTCTGAGATTGTCTTCAGTTCTTTTCATTCTTTTTTCTTTATTCTGCTCCTTGGCAGTTATTTCCACCATTTTGTCTTCCAGCTCACTTATTCGTTCTTCTGCCTCCGTTATTCTGTTATTGATTCCTTCTAGTTTATTTTTCATTTCAGTTATTGTGTTGTTCATCTCTGTTTGTTTGTTCTTTAGTTCTTCTAGGTCTTTGTTAAACATTTCTTGTATTTTCTCAATCCATGCCTCCGTTCTATTTCTGAGATTCTGGATCATCTTTACTATCATTACTCTGAATTCTTTTTCAGGTAGATTGCCTAGTTCCTCTTCGTTTATTTGGTCTTGCAGGTTTTCACCTTGCTCCTTCATCTGTGACACATTTTTTTGCCATTTTATTTATTTATTTTTATATGCGTGGGATTGTGTTCCTGTCTTACTGGTTGTTTGGCCTGAGGCTTCCAACACTGGGCTTTGTAGGCTATTTGGTAGACCTGGGTCTTGGTGCTGAGATGAGGAACTCCATGAGACCTCACTCCGATGAATATTCCCTGGGGCCTGAGGTTCTCTGTTAGTCCAGTGGTTTGGACTCAGAGCTCCCACCACAGGAGCTTTGGCCCGACCCCGGGCTCGTGAACCAAGATCCTGCAAGCCGCCTGGGGTGTCAAAAAAGAAAAAAACAGAAAATAAAATTAGACTAGGAAACTAACAGATATGTTAGGAAGAATATCAAAGTAAAAATATAGATGAATCAATAACTGGAAGGTACATCAGTACCACGATAGTAAAAAAGAGGAGAAGGGAAAAGAAGTAAAAGGTGTGGGGGGTGGGGGGGGGGAAGGCCTTGGCTGCGGAGAGCGGGGCCTAAGCAAGGGTGAGGTTTGGGTGGTGGACGGGGCCAGTGCTCAGGACCCACAGGGCTGGAAAAGGGACTCTGTGTGTGTGGGGGGGCTTAGGCTCAAGGAACGGACGGGGTCCAGGCGTGCCCCCCACCCGTGGTCTCATGGGGCAGGGACCTCACCTGGGAGCCCAGCAGGCTTCCTGGGCTTGAGTGGGTGGGGCAATCGCCCTCCACTACCCTCCCGCTCCTCCTGGAGGGCCCCTCCCCCCACCTCTCCTGATCTCCCCGGCCTCCCTCCTATGCCCCCAGGACCCACGTGGCCTGGATGGGGCTTTGGAGGGGGGTTACCGGTCTGGGAGCTCAGCAGGCTCCCCAGCCCGAGTGGGCCCGGCGACCGCCCTCTGCTCCTCCTGGATGGCTCCTCCCACCTGCCTCTTCTGATCTTCCTGGCCTCTGCTTCTCCTCCCCCCTCAGTCCCCCTATGTCCTACTGGTTCACTCGTGGGTTCCTCCCATCTCCTTGGGTGCTAGAGTCCCCCACCAGTGGCTGGCAGGTGCCCTAGTTGTGGGGAGATGCTAACTCCGTGTCTTCCCACACCGCCATCTTGACTCCGCCTCCCCTATTTCAGTTTTAAAAAGGAACATTTGAAGATACTCAGCCTCAGCAGACATGTAAATCTGGTTATGTCTATGCTTGTTTTTTTTCAGAACACTTAAAATCAGAGCTTAAAGAATTGCTTCACAGACCAGTGAGTTTTCCCATGGGGAAGGAAACAGGCACAGAAAGGGACTTCGGTGGATAGTTCCTGGTGGGGCAGAACCAGCGGAGGGGAAGTGGGAGGAGACAGGCACGCCCACCCCCTAAAGGCCCATGACTCCTTTGCAGGCCAAGGTCTGCTGGGCTCTGCCCTTAGCTGTGGAGGGACCATAAAGCTGAGGCCCCTGTGGGGCCACCAGGGGGAGGTGGAGAGACCTGGTCATTAGTCAGCCAGTCTGGACCGGGTGGCCAGTGAGCATAGCCCAGAGGGAGTTCTCGCCACACTCTAAACTGTCCTAGGGCTGCTTGGGGAGGCCAGAGCCACCAACGGAAATGCGCCTTCTCAGGCTTCTCCGAGCTCTGCTTTCCCTTTCCTGTAGGAAAAATGGGGACAAATCCTTCCTACCTAATCTTAGCAGTGTCAGATTTAGCAAATAAAAATATGGACCACTCAGTTAAATTTGAATTTCAGATCAATAATGAACCATTTTTTGTTCGTTGGATGCAGCATTGGGTACATACTGAAATCCAGAGTTCACTGAGCCTCCTGGATTTTATCTGGCGACTCCACAAAGGGAGAGTTCAAAGTTGCGTCAAGCTGGAATGTAAGCTTAGTCCTAAGCTTGAGGCTGCCCTCTTCTCCTAGAGGTTATCACAGGTGGCAATGAAAATACGGCTCACACATGATGGGTCATTTGAAATGAAAGTATACACATGTGCACACACACATACACACCTTTACACGTATATGCACACACACGCACCAGTATACACACTCCCCCACACCAGTACCCACATACATGCACGCACACTCACACCGACACACACGTACACACCAACACGCGCACGCACCAACGTGCACACGCCCCTCTGCACGCATACATGCCCACTTTAGATGTGGTTCATTTTCTGGGCGTGGCTGCCACGCTTGAGGTTCGCTACTTTCCCGTTCTGCCGAGGGGCAGACTGACCTCGTTACACATTCCGGCCCCCCGACATGTGCACAGAGGGGCAGCCTGTCTCCCGGGAGGGCTTCTTGTTTATGCCAAAGGCTTGGATTGACCAGCTGAGCTCATTTGACTTTCCTCAGTGCAGACATTGTGATGAGGCTGGTCACCAAGTGATTTTTTTTTAAGTGAAGCTACTCCTTTTCATTTGGTTGGATCCGTTTCTGACTTATTAATCATTATTTTCTGAAAGGCTGGCTTAGGCCCCTCAGCCGTCTGGTGAATATATTCACAGTCGCCCTGGGCATGGTTGGCTTTTTCTGCACTGACCGTGGGTGATGACCTTCGGAGATGTGTTTTGTGTCACTCAAGTCCTCGCGCACAGCCGCGCTGGGCTGCCCGTGCCTCCCGGGACACTCACCTGGTTGATTCCCGTCCATGAGTGCAGGCGGGCTTGTAGGAGGCCCCTGCCTTCCGCCTCCTAACGAGATCAGCACCTTCCTCCTCTCGGGTCCGCCGTCCACGCTGCTGCTGATGTAATGGAAGCTGGACCTCAGGACTCGCGGTGCAGTGGCCTCCAAGGCCCTTGGCAGTTTGATCCCACACCCCTTCATCCTCCAGCTGGCTTTAGGCCATGCTGAAGCCTGGGGCTGTTTATTCTTCCTTAAGCATGACATGTGACCTCAGCCGTGCTGGGATCCCTGTTCATGTTGCTTCCTTTGCCTGGAACGCTGCTGCCCACCGCCTCGGCCACGCCCCCCCCAGGCAGTTAGGCCCTTTCTCATTTGCTGTGCGTGGCAGAACAGGGCGGTGCTCCAGGCTGGGGTGGGGTTTGATGGGGGGAGGGAGGGGAGGCAGGTGAGGTAAGTGACAGATGCAACTTTGGCCTTCAGGGAGCCCACGGCGGAGGAGGAGACGGGCCACAGGAGCAGGACAGCTGATGCAGCCTGGGGAGGCTCCGTGGCCCCGTGCTCGCCCACCCGGTGGGCCTGCTGCCGTGGAGGGTCTACAGAACGCCTTCTTTAGGCCGTAGCCCAGGAGGTGCCGTTGACTGTCCCAGGAGGATGTCACTGTCACCCTGGCCTAGGGTGACACCAAGCCCCGGGGCCCTGTAGTTTTCCTCTGTGACGTCCTTCATGGTTTTGGGCCACCACCAAATACTCCACGGCCAGTCCGCTGTGACAGGGCTGCTGGGGGCCCAGAGCGTGTGTCCATCACTCCGCAGGGTGTCCGTGGTGCACTGGGTGGGGTGGGGGCAGGTGTGCGGTCTGCAGGCCTGTATGTAGACGGCAGCCTGCCCGCCCCCCGGCCCCGTGCTCCTGTGTTTCCCGTCCTTCCTGTGAGGCCGTGGAAACCCTTCCCTTGGGGAGGGAGTCGTCCTGGGTGCTAAAGAGCAGTGACAAGCTGGGGGCATGTAAGTTGGTGGGAACCTGAGGGACAGGTTGACCTCCCACTAGGGGGTTAGAAGGAAATTAGATGCCAGAGTTCCGGTCCCCTGGTGACAGGGGCTGCTGACGCGTGAGCAGACACGGGAGGCAGGTTAAGGAGCCAAGGAAAGAAGGTGGCCCTGCTCTGGGCTCCTTGGAAACCATTCTTGAACGTTTCTGGCTTATCCTGCACCACCACTCAGCACAGGGCAAGACTCCGGAGGCCGGCGTGCGTTCATATTCTGGTTCTGTCGCCCCAGCGGTGGGTGTGAGTGGCGAGTGATGGCCCCGCGGTGGCCATGGTTTTCCCGGGAGTGTGAAGAGTCAGCGCAGGTAGGGTGCTTAGGACGGTGCCTATGAGCCCAGCCGACTTTGTACCTGTGTTATCTCACCATCATTTTTATCAACTGCGTAGCAGGCGGGTAGCGGTGGGTGGGTTAGCACTCCTTCGGTGGGGTTAGTCTGGGGCCTCTGCTCCCTGGGCAGGCGCCTCTGTCCACCCCCGGATGCCCGTTAGCGTGGCCGATACTGACCCAACCCAGGGGGGCCAAGGGGAGTGCCGGCTGTCGTTATTATTAAAATTCACACTCTCACCCTTTGGGGAAATAGTGCCCAAATGCACTCCTGGAGAGTAGTTTTATCTCGGTATGTTAAAGGCTTAATCTGCGTGTACATTTTCCCTTCCCTGAGTTTTTAAATTTAGGTTAAATGCGATTTTAATGAAATTTCTCTGAAAGCTGTCTCGACTACATTGTAAGGTTAAAATTGACTTATTCTTTCAAGATAGAATCCAGTTACAGCTAGTAAACTAGATTCAGCTTTATTACCATCCAAGTGAAAATATTTTTATTACCGCTACAATGTAAGCCGCCGGAGAGCAGAGGGTAAATCAGCAGAGCGGCCCTGGCCCGTGGAATATTCAGTGCGTGACAGTGAGAAATAACAAGCTCCCCTCCCCCGCTTGCGTCTTCATTAGGCGCCGGAGTGACTGATGGGAGCCGGGAAGGATGGCGATGTTTCCTTGGAGGCGCGGGGCCCTGGTGACAGGCAGAGCACACGCGTGACGGCAGTGCTGTCAGGCACGGGAAGTCACGTGGGCGCGGCGACTCCTCTGTGTGTCCCTCACCAGCCCGTCTCCCTGTCTCGGGCCAGGGCTTTTCCCCCACGGCCAGCGTCCTTATTCCGGTGGCTCCATGCTGTGCCTGCCTGAGACCTTTGGACAGCAGGTGGCCCGTGGGTTCTCACTCTCCCAGGGCGCGTCCGGCTGATTTAATGCGCCTTCAACTGAAAACCCACATGGCTAGTTGGTTGCGTTTTGGGGAAGAGGGATCTATTACTCAGACCAAAAAAATCAAAGGAGGAGAGGAAGTTTCCCGTAATCTAAAAAATAACGTATTATGAATGAACCCCTGGGTTCTAGTTCAGACTCCATCACTGACTCTGAACTTGGTTGCTGCCTGCTGCTAATAATAATAATGATGATAACGATGGCAGCCGGCATCCATTAGGTGCCTGCAGCGTACAAGGCACTGTTCTCAGCTCTTTCTCTGCATCGCTGTGCTGGCTTTTCACAGCGCCCCTGTGAAGTGGTGCGTGACCATCCCCATTTTGAGAGCCCTGCCCCTTCTCTGGCCTCAGTTTCCCCTCAGGCTGGATGATCTCCATGTGGCCTCCAGCTCTGCCCATCCTGCGTTGGTACTGAACATGGGAGAGCCCACTGAGCTGTCTCCCAACCGTGCGGGGGACCCGGTGGTATCCTGGGGCTCTGAGTCATGCTCGTCCCCGCCTGCGCCCCAGACTTCCTTGGGGAGCAGCAGCCTGTGGCAGCACCGTGGCCGTGCCTACCACCAGACCCCCCCATGCTCCGCCCCTCTGGGGACTCCTGGCAGCATCTCGCGCCTTCTGCTGCCGCACCCGCTGTGCCGCCCTGTGAGGAGGGAGGAGGCCAGAAAATCGAAGTTGTCTTCTTTGAATAGACAGCGGCGCTCCTTGCCCCTTGGCTTTGAGCCGGTGCCCGCATCTCCACCCCCCACGTCCCAGCACCCAGCACGGCGCCCCGCGTGTGCTGGGTGTGCTCCATGCCCGTTGGTGGGCTAACAGTCAGGTGTTTGCTGTGCTTCCTGCACAGGGGGGCGCCCTCAGCGTCCGTGGCTTCGAGTTGCTTCCGTAGTTTGAAGATGAAGCTCCCTGTGTACAAAGTGCAGGGTTGGGTGGGTGTTAAAGCCGTTTCCGTGTTGGTTATTCTAGTCTCTAGATGTTTGTTGCACCACATGGGTTTCCTTGGAGGCTTTTGTTTTGCCTGAGACTCTCAGGTCCCCCTCCTCCTGCCCTTCAGTCCGTAGGATGGGCGGTCGGAAGCCTGGGAAAGCTCGTAATATGTGCCAGTGTAGCCCCGGCTGCGGCTACATCATT
Organism: Leucopleurus acutus; assembly: GCF_964270905.1. Lineage (NCBI taxonomy): Eukaryota > Metazoa > Chordata > Mammalia > Artiodactyla > Delphinidae > Leucopleurus > Leucopleurus acutus. The sequence continues at coordinate 100,999,165 of NC_139152.1, forward strand.
GGTAAAAGGGACAGAAGAATGCTGCATGTGCGGGACCGACGAGCGATTCCTGGCTGAGTCGCTGAGAGCCGACCCTCTCGTGGCCGTCTGAGAACTGTCCGGGCTCAAAGTGAGTCCCCACTCCCATCCTCCCCCGCCAACCCCACCGCTGGCCGAGCTGGGCCTTCCTCACCGGGACTCGAGGGCCTCTCGGACTTGCTGGCTTCTCCCGCTGACTGACCTGTGTGCTGCTCTAGAGATGGTGCTTTCTCTGTGCGAGAGCCTTGATCCCAAGTGACCATCTTCACAGACATTTCCCACCACCCCCAGGGGCGTCACGTCATCGGGGGAGGGGGCGATGCCTGCCAGAGAGCTTGGAAGGGCTCGGCTCCACTGTGCGGGAGGGGCTGTACCGGCCCGACGTGCAGGGTCAGTGGCTCAGGGGTCCCAGGGCTCAGCACCCCTGTAGCCATGCTGGACGGCCCCGCCCTCCGCCCTCCGTCCCTGCCCTTCCAGCCTTTGCTGCAGGAGCCCAGTCCCAGAGGCCTCCCCACCGTCGTCCTAGGACCTGGGGTCAGGCCTGTGGCCGCCTCCAGAGCCTGAGTGGTGTGTGGGGAGAGTTGGGCTGGGCCTGTCACCGGGGACCCTGCTTGACCCTCTCTGGTTCCCCACTCCATCCTTCCTAGGCCTCCCTGTCTCCCAGCCCTTTGTGTTTTCCTCCCAACTTAAGCTTGTTTTCAGGTGCTCCCCCCGAGCAGGTGGAGAGGGATCTCTTCTCTTAAGATCAAGGGACAGCTCTCCTCCCGTGTCTGGGCTGGCAGGGTCCCGGGAGGGTCTTGGGGCTGGCGGCCGGCAGGTGGGACTGCACTGAGATGCCCCCCAGGACAGAGCGGGCTTTTTAAGACCTGGAGCTGAGGCGTCGTTGGCTTTGACCACGGAGGACATCCTGTCCTGTACGAGCAGACAGAAGGTTAACAGGTGCTCCGGGAGTTCTTCCTTCCAGGCCCTCACTTAGCACTGGATTGTAAAAGACTCCCCGTTCGCAGGCGGGGCCCTCGAGGTGGCCGGGCCACCACCACCCAGCCCACTCTACGGCCCCAGGAAGCGGGTGAAGGTGGGCTGGGGTGGGGCCGGCCCCTCGCGAGACGAGGAGGCAGGTTGGAGCGTGTGTGAGAGATGCTGCGCCCGTGACTTGGCCGGCCCTTCTGCCCGGAAGCGCCCTGAGGGGCCGGCGCGGAAGGCCACGTGGGTTTGCTGGTTCGCCTTCGGCTGCTCGAGTGGGGGCCTTTTCACCTGGGGAGCGGTGATGACCGCCCAGTGGGTGAGGAAAGGCCAGCACGCGAGGCCTCCCGAGCAGCGAATTCGCTGCTTTTCTCCTTAATGATGATATATCTTTGTGACCCTCCACCCGAGGTTGATGTTCCAGGTTTATTGCCAAACCGAGACGAGTTAATTAAATTGTAAATAGAGACTTCCAAATAAAGCGATTCTCCTTGACCTTAAGCAGAAAAAGTTGTCTTGGTTTTGAACGTAGGCCATCAAGTCTGGTTTTGAAATGATTCCCCGAAGCCATTTTTGTTCATAGTTACAAGTTGCTGGAGAGAGTGTGGGTGGCTTTATCTCCCTTACTGTAAAGAACTAACGTCCCTCTGAAATGAGGCCGGGAGGCCGCCCCGGCAGCAGGGCTTTTCCACGCGGGGCTTGGTGGAAGGAGGACAGTTTACTGCACGGGGGTCAGACTCCTTTCCACAGTAATAAGCCCTTTCAAGGAGGCAGAGGAGGCACGTGCTGTTCTGTGAAGGGGGACCTGAGATGGGCCCTCTGGGTCCCCCGTACCTCAGGCAGTAGTCCCTGGTGGGCCCACCCTCAGGCTGCTTTCCCTGGCCCGTCCGAGCACCCAGCTCCGCCCTGCAGCCACACCCCCATCACTGCTCAAGGGACAGTGCAGTCCTCCGTGCTCTGCCGGGCCCGGGTTCCCCCCGCACTGAGACTCCTGGGGTCACGTTTGCGGTGGTAGCCCTCCTGTGTCCTGGGGGGTGGGCAGGATGGGGAGGGCCGGGGTGCGGGCACAGGCTGTCCAGCTGCTTCTCGAAGCCCCCCACTCTGTCCCAGCACCCCCCTCCCCACCTCTCTCCAGGGCCCAGGCTTGTGGGCTCGCCTGTTGGCTCCGCGTGGCCTGGGCGCAGGCTGAAGCTGGCCGGGCCATCGGGGGAGCCCGCTTGTCCGTCTGTCTCTGTTTCTCACGCCTACCTCTCTGCCTTTCTCTGGCCCTCGAGTGTTTGCCCCCTTCTGTCGCTGTGCGGGGGGCCGGGAAGGAGGAGCGGTGCGCGCAGGTGTCAGAAGCCCCTCTAATGGCCTCTTAAGCCTCCCTGGTCCAGGCTGGGGTCCCGGACAGGGGGTGCCAGTGGTCTCCGCTGGGCGTTGCCTGGGAACAGGCCCTCACCCAGCAGCGCTGGGAGTGCTGGGGCGCTGGGCACTTAGCCCGTGATGCTCTGCCTGCAGCAGGCACTCGGTACGTCACCCGTCCCCACGGCTGGTGAGGTCGGGGCTGACGGGGCCTGACCTGACACACGGGGACTGAGGCCGCCAGGAGCGTTCTGCTCAGGTCACACAGATGCAGTGTCCCTCCGTCCACTCTGATGAAGTGTCTGTTGACTCCGGAGCCCATGCTTGCCACCCCTCAGCCCGGGTTCCTGAGGGCCCCGAGTGTGCCCCTGCGTGTGCAAGCGTGTGTCCACGTGTGCGTGTGACCGCTCCAGTCTCTGGTTGGTACCCTGCCGAGGGGACTCTTAGCACCCCTCCTTGGAACCCGTGACAGCGACCAGGAGACCCGCTCCCCCCGTTTTCCCCAGTGCGTGGCAGCCAAGGTCCCTGAGCTGGACACTCGTGCAGCCGGCTCTCTGGCGCGTGGGGACCCGTTGGCACCGCGCGGTGAGAACGCGGACCCGCGGCTGTCCTCTGTAGCTGGCGCCTGGGGGGCACCGGAGACCAGCAGGCGGTTAGGGGCTGGGGCGAGATGGGCACAGAGAGCCGTTGCCACAGAGCTGCCCGTCGTGTGTACCCGGGAAATGACACCGTGCGACGGGACGCAGGGCTGAGGGGTGCGGGTCCCCACGTGGCACCTGGGGAGTCTGGAGGGGGTCGCTTTGGGTATCCTCACATTGTCAGCTGCGTGGGGAAGGTGTCTCTTCATTTGATCTGCGCCAAGCAGCCTGAGGGCAACACATGCTCTTAGCTCCACGTTGAATGGGTGCCTTACAGGGGTGTGTGGACACTGTGGCCCACCTCCTTCTTACACCTGGATGCCTCTCTCCTGATTGCGAGGAGACCTGCAGTTCCCTCTTGGTGCCCTTATTCTCGCTGTCCTCACACCGTCCCTGGGTGTGGAAAGCGCTCCAGCGGGAACGGCATCCTGGCCTGCGACCACACGTGTGCAGGCGTTCTGGGTGAGCAAGGTTTCCCGCGGCACCACCCGTGTGGGCTGTTCTGCGTCGTTTGCTTGCTGACAACAGCAGCGGGAGAGCCAGGGCTGGGAAGAGCGGCCGGGACAGGAAATCCAGCCATGCTGGGGGGTCTCAGCAGGTAGGATGGGGGCAGGGAGGGCTGGCTCCTTCCCGGGAGCAGCCCGGCCCCTGGAACATGCTGCGGGTCTCGGTTGTAGGCGAGCAGGGTCAGCCGCAGGCCGCTGTCTTCCTCCTGGTCGTCCCCTGGTGGAGAGCAGCCTCTGCTTATCCGCCACTCAGGCCCCTGCAGAGCCCCGCCAGGCCTCCGGAGCCTCCGCTGAGCCCTCCTCACTTCAGATGCCCCCGGGCTGGCCGAGCAGCTGAGGATTGAACTAGGGCAGCCAGGAGAGTCTCAAACACCCGTCTCCCTGGTTCGGTCCTTCCCTGCTTCACAAGAGCCCAGCCCTTCCCGGTAGCACGGGGCTTCACCGGCTCATTAAGACTGTGTGCACGTGCGTGCTGGTGCCCCGAAACCCTGGTGCACCCCCTCTGTCTTAGCACTGGGAGCCCTGGGGGGGCCTGCGGAGAGGCCCCCTGAGCACTTGCTGGCCTGTCAGCCAGCCTGGTCAGGGCGGCCCAGACCCTGGTGTGGGTGCTGGCCTCCTGGCGGGCAGATGCCCGGTGTTCATGCCTCAGGTCCCCCGCTCCGCACCGTGGTCACCTGGCTGGCCGGCTCACACGTGAGGAGCCCCAGGTGGATGTTTGGGGAAGCTGCCTTCATGGCACCCACTGTTGAGTCTTTGGTTTACACAGGTGTCCCATGGGAGGACGAGCCCCACCGTTCACTCATCCCGAGGGCCAGGCCAGGAGCGGCTGCGTGTGTGCAGAGAGCACCCAGCCATGCAAACCTCAAGGCCACCGAAGTGTCACAGGCACTCCCTAGGAGTCGAGGTAGGGGCACTGAGGAAGGGGGGTCAGCTCCAGGGTGGAGAGAGGTCAGAAAAGGCTTCAAAAGGGCAGTGATGCTCGAGCTGAGTCTTGAATGTGGGGAGGCAGGGACCAGCCAGTACCAGGCATGGGGAGTCTCAAATCCAGGTCAGACTCTCACACATATTTTGTGGCGGATTCTCAGTCTTAAAGTGCATCGGGAGAGAGGGAAGACTTCTGGGAAAGCTGTACGTCTTCGATTTCATCACAGACTTAGGTGGTGTCAGGGCTGGCCTCCTGCCCACGGCGAGCTCAGGTCTGTCCACAGTGCAGCTCGCTGAGATCTGCACGCCTCACCAGCCCCGCCCTGTGTCCCCTCTGGAGCCTTGCATGGGTGTGGGGGGTGGGCCGAGGTCCATCCACCGGATCTGGCGTCGCACCCACTTCCTGTCTTCTCTGGGCGTGGCCAGGGCTAGGGGCAGGGAGCCCTCACGTGGCTTGTGGAGCAGTCGGTGCCCCGCTCTGTGGAAACAGCCCCGTTTGGGGCGTTTGTCGAGATACTCGTGAGCACGTCTGTGAAGGGAGCGTGGTCTCGTAGCTCGTCGCGTCAGTTCTGTGTAGCTCCAGGAGAACTCGTATTCTGGATGACGTTACTGTCGAAAAAGTAGAACGTAGTGCCTCTCTAGGGATGGAAAGATGGTGTGCGTGGTGCCAGATAAACGCTATTTCTTTACAACCTGCTGGGAGGCTTCATTCCATCCACTCTCCTGTTTATGCTGGGGTCCTGAGAGTGGGGTGGTGTCCCTGTCCCCAAGGCCAGGTGTGCCCGGTGTGACCTCCTCCCGGGCGTGTACTGCCCACTTTACAAACGGGCGGCAGCCTGTAGGGTCCGACCCGCCGTCACCGCCACCCCTCTTCTTCCTATACAACAAGCTAGCGACCCCGCAGCCTGGCCTGTGTTCAACTAGCCTTGGAGGAGTGATCTGGGGAGAACGTATCTGCAGTTGGGCCCCTGCCCTGATGTCTGTCTGGATCTGAACCCTCAGGGTCGTTTAATGCTGGAGGAAGTCCTCTGCTTGGACACCAAGTGCCAAGTGGGTGCCCCGCAGCACAGCGCTGCCACTCCCTGCCAGGGTGAGCGTCAGACCCCCGTGAAGGGCGCAGTTCTCCGGGAAGCGCCAGCCGCACGCCCGTGGTCCCCAGGCCGCCCGCACTTGTGACCCATCAGTGATAAAGGCAGCGGTTCCTGGGGCCCCAAGGCCTGCTCGTGGAGCAGCTCACAGAGCTCAGGAGAGCCGGCGGGGGAGAGAGTGCAGGGTGAGGCGGGAGGGGCCCGGGGACTCGGCGCTTCCTCTCGGCCCTGGGGTCAGGGCCTGTCGCCCTCCACGGTTCACGTGTTCACCCGCTGAGCCCGCGTGTCCAGAGTTTTTACTGGGGCTTCCTCACGTGGGCATAATGGAGCTCAGTGCCCAGCTCCTGTCGTGTCCTGAGGTCCAGCCTCTGCGAGCCCCGACCCTGAGACCCTGGGACCAGGGGCTGTCACCTGTGGAGCCGTCAGAACACGCGTGTCCCCTGTGGCTAGAGGGGCAATGCGTCTGCTGGTCTCAGGTCCTGGCAGAGCCCCTGCCCAGAGCCTGGCCGCCTTCCCGCTGTTTGTCTAGGTCCCCATGTCCTGAGTCCTCTGCCTCTGCCCCTTTGCTCACTGCGCTGTGATGGCTGAGAAGGGTCTGTGGGGAGCCTGACATGGGCCTGTGGCCCGAGGCCTTGGGAGCCGTGTCTGCTCTCCGGGGCTTCCTTGAGGCGGCCGAGAGCAGGCGCCCTGTTCAGCGGAGGCCTTGTTCGCCTGCTCAGAGCTTCCCTGGTGGATTTCCTTTTGGAAAGAGGCTTAGCTGCCCTTCCTCCCTCCTCTTGGTCTGGCACCTGTGTCACGTGCCCACCGTATGGCAGCCGCTACCCCGGGACTTTCCCGAGAGGGTGCTGTGAGGGAGCTGGGGCTCTCCCCGTTCCAGGGAGGGCCTGGAGGTGCTGAGAGCCTGGAGAACCTTCTGGAAGCTGACCTGGGATCTGAGCCCAGTTCTCCTGATGCTGTAACCCGAGGTCTCTCTACTGTTCTCCAGTCTGACCCGGGCTCTGCTCTGCCTCAGGAAGAAGACAGGCCTGCTCACTGCGTGAGCGTGTTGTGTGCTTGGGGAGTGGAGTCAAGGGTCCTGGGTCCTGAGCTGCTTCCTTCACTCCCCCCGTCTGCCCGCCCGGTCCCCTCCCAGCTCGGGCCCTCTGTCCTCCTGGTGGCCTCTGGGGGTGGCCACGGCAGGTCTGTCTGCAGCAGGGAGCCCTGGACGCTTCTCCCCCGGGAGCTGCTGGGCCAGGCGTCCTGGGTGTCGTCCTCCGTCCGGCTCCTTCCTCCTGCCCCTTGGCACAGCCCTGCACCCTGGGTCCTCAGCCGGGGGTCCTGGGCGTGCGGCTCAGCCCTGCCCCTGTTTGGGCCTGATGCTTTTTTCTAGCTGTTTGTTGTTACCGTCCATCAGACCTGGCAGACGAGGAGGGTGGGTGAGCCCAGAACAAGGCCTCCTCGGCCGCGGAGAGGCCTGCAGTCCCTGCCACTGGCTCTTGTTTTAGTTCTTTATCTTTTTAACTGATTGGAGGATTGAAATCTCCACCCCCCAACCCCAAACCAAAGCCTTTTCGGGCCTCGCCCAGCAGAAGTGGGTTGGGGGTGGCTTGGGGCGGTTTTCCTTGTCAGGTATCTACGTGTGAGCAGTTAGGTTCACTCTTGGGGCAGATAAATCTAGGCAGTGCCTGGCCCTGCGTGAACAGTGCCTATTCTTCGTGCCAAGTCAACGGGATACGTGGTTTTTCCCCCTTTTTAGCATAAATCTTGGGACACAATCTGTTTGTGTAATTTATTTTGGTTTTTAATGAAGAAGACAAGGTGTTTCAGCAGAATTCCCAGCCTGCAGACGCGCTGTTTCAGGTGCTGGGAGAAGCGTCCGGCACGTGCTGGGCGATGGGCACTTCCTGTGCCTTTGTGGCGGTCTGCCTCAGAAGGCCTTGATGGAAAAACGTCTCCTCAGCCTGAAAGATGATAATAATTACATCTGCCTGATCACTCATTCCATGTCCCCTCTAATTTCCAGTGAAATGGAAATTTCAAATCCAGAATCACTGTAACCGAGTTGCCTTTATCAGCGACAGAGCAGCTGCTCACACTTGCTCATAAGAATCTTTCCAGCGCGTACGTTTGCGCTCCGATGTATACAAATGGAAAGTAATGGCTGGGGTTGAGGCGTCCATTTTTCAACACGTTCAGGGCAGGAGGCGGCCTCCCCAGAAGTTCACTGTGTGCGTTAGGAGGTGGGCGGGGGCCGTGGCCACGTCACTCTTCATTGTGGCTTCCGGATTAGCCAGGCCATCGGTGGAAACGGCCACCTCCACGTGACCGAGGAGTGCCTCCCGCGGTCCTGGGATGGCTGCTCCTGTTGGCTGGGGTGGCCTGGTCGTGGGTCGGAGCCTGGCGGACGAGGCTCGCATCCCCAGCAGGTGGGCCCGGGGCTGCCTGCTTCGCTGCTGTCGGGAGCTCGGGCCTGCGTCGGGCAGAAGAGAAGCCCAGGCCCTCAGGACACTCAGAGTCGGTAACTGGTGAAATAGACAGCTCGGAGGCTCAAAGTTGTGTTTTCTTTCTGTCTCTCCTGCACGTTGCTGAGCTCGTGGAGGGCAGGACGCCGGCCACGTCTCCTCTGTAGCTTCACTGTCACAGGCGGTGGCGTACATGGAGATGCCCGAGAGCTTCCCGGAAAGAGCTGATGAATGAGCAGCCTCTGCCCGTGTCCTCGTGGGGTTGACGCTGTGGCCCTTGCTCTGCAGAGGCCCCAGCTGTGCCCAGGGTGCTGGTACCTGGAGATACCGGGCGGGTCTGTGGGCCCATTTGGCATCGTGGGGTCATTTCAGGACACGGAGAGGGACAGTCCTGAGTCTGCTGCTGCCACGTGCACCCCCGATGGGCCACCTCGCCTGCTTCTCACGTGGGCACAGGTCCCGTGGGCGAGAGCTGGCCAGTGGGCCGTTGGTCCTCGCGCTCCGACTGGAATGGGCTCCTCTGGCCGAGCCTGAGACGGGGTGGCGTCTGCCAAAGCCTCGTGGGGCGGGCCTCAGGTGGGACTGCCGGAGGAGAGAAGGGGTTTATTTTTACTTGTTTGGTTAGGTTCCTTCAGTGACAGATGTTCCGGAAGTATGTGTTTGATTTTGCAAATCAGTTTGCTCGCCAGTTCACGTTAGAAAGGTGTCGTGTGCCTCCCGGGCACTTATTAGAGTTGCTTGTTTTCCCTGCTTGTAAACGGTGACCTTCTGCGTCAGCCGAGGAGGCCAGTGGCACTGCGGGTGCAGGGACGTGGCTGGGGGACTGCGGGCGGCTCATTCCACGCCACCGCCCTGCCCCTGCCTCCGAGCGCATCCGGCCCCGGCCGTCACTCCACTCGACCCGCGAATGTGCCGGGCACACGCCACACGCCGGGCCTGGCTCTGTGCCAATCCCTGGGTCCAGACAAGGTCCCACCCCAAGGGCACCGCGGTCCAGGGACACCCAGGGCTCCACAACCCATGAAAAGCCACCTGAATCCGCGAGGGTGAACTCGGAGTCGCTCCGCCTTCCCGATTATCAACACCCGGCGAGCGCCTGGTGTGGGGTGGCGTCGGCGCCCCGTGCGGGCCTGGGCAGGAGGCGCCTGGCCCTGCCGGCCTGCCGCCCGCTGCTCTGTCCTCGGCCCATGTGTCCCGGAGAGTTTCAGTGGCTAGTGAGTGGCGGGTGCTGGAGCCCCTGATCGTCCAGGCCTGTCCTGGGAGCGGCCCCTGCCGGGTCCCCCTCCTTCGGGCGCTCTGTATTCAGGAGGCGGTTTTCTCTTCGGAGCTGTCGCCATCCTTCCGCCCGCTCTGCCCCCGCTGCCGACTGCACTCGTGGAAGCTCACTCCCCTGTTTCTGTGTAAAAGATCTTTGTTCAGTAAATTGATTCATTTTCTGAACTGCCGGTTTTCAAGTGTTGATGGTATTTGCGTTTCCCGTTGGCCAGCGTGCTCGCGTCGGTGCCCCGGCCTCGGCTGCCACCCTTGGGGAACGGGCACGGGGGGCCACTCAGGGCCCCACGGAACTTTCCGGCTTTGTAGCTGCTGCTGTTTTCAGCTTAGAAGTAGATCTTAATTCTTTAAAAAGAGCAGGACGTCCCATCGCGTTGCTGGAAAGCTCCGCAGTATCTCGTTGTGGAGAAATGGGGGGGGTGACTGAGAAATGGGCGGTTTATTCACGTGTTCAGTTACCCATTTTCTAACTTCATTCATTCCCTCATTCATTCATTCACCCGTCGTCTGGCTCACGCTTACTGGGCACCTAGTGTGTCCCAGGGCTGCAGGTGCGGAGGGGTCTCAGGCACCACACCTGCTGTGGAGCAGCTCACATCCTGGGGCGGGCACGGCCCTAAGCAGCGAAGCCCGGGCAGTGTGACACGGGGTCCAGGGAGGAGGCTGTGGAACCAGGAGGAAGGAGGCTGGCGCGGGGGGAGGGACTGGGGCGGCGCCCGGGTGGGGCCTCGCCGGGCACACGGTGTCACCCGAGCAGGCGCAGTGCTGGGGGCCGGGGGCCCAGAAGGGCGGTTCTGGCCCAGCTGGTCCTTCTTTGTCTGCCAGCTGGTGTCTCTCAAACTGTGGGCCATGTACGGGGCCCTCACGACATCTTGAGAGGAATTCCCTCGTGGTATTAGGCGGCCCCCTGAGCTTACAAGCTGGGGACACGGGGAGGAGGACACTTCCCCTTGCAGACCCCAGGGCTCTCCTCGGTGACAAGCCGTGTGGCTCGTTTCTGCCGGGGCTGCCGCTGTGGAGGCTCTGTGCTGTGACTCTGCTCCCACTTCATCCTCCGCTGGAGCAGCAGGGGACCGTTTTGGGTCGTGAGGTGAAGTTAACAAGTAAGTGTATTTAACACAACATAAGCTGATTAGAAGCTGCAGAGCGGACCACAGAGCCAGCCCTGCCCTGCGTGGGGCGCTCCTCCTGGGACGCGGACCCTGCGTCAGAGGCTGGAGCCCCGTCTTCCTCTGTCTCTGGGGGCCCGGGTGCCTGTGTAACTTGTCCCTGCGAGGGCTCCCAGCACAGGGGTGTGGCTGACATAAGAATCTTCTGGAGACACAGAAACGCAGATCCCGCCGGGAAGATTCTGATCCAGAAAGTCGAGATGCACCGAGAACGCTGTGTTTTAACAGCCGCTGAGATGAGGGTGACGTCTGGGAACCCCTGAGGTCGCTGTCGGCCCACACTGCGGCCTTCTGAGCTGGCCTCGCGCTTCCCTGATCCCCTGGCTGTCGCTTGTTTGTTTGCCGCTTCTAGAACTTTTGTTGGGAGAACTGAAGGAGCTGTACACTTTTCTCAGGGTTGCCTCTCAGGGCAGGCGGGGAGCGGGGGCTAAGACCACAGGAGGAGCCAGTGACTCCGGGCATGTGCAGACACGGGGCCGTGGGCCACACTCGTGGGTCCTGGTGGACGGAAGTCAAGGTGGGCACGTCCCAGTCCCCAGTCTGGATAATTAGGCCATACTTGCCTGTTTTATAAGGCAGCACCCGTCCTCCCCTGGCCCTTCGAGTGGCTCTTCCCAGGGCAGAATGTTGGGAAAATGCGGCACAGTCACCATGACCCCCAGAGTCTCTGCTTCCTTTGAGGGGCACTTCCAGGGTCCTAGGACCTCGGAGCTCCAGTCTGAAGCCTTTCCCGCGGGTGGTTGAGAGCCCAGCAGAGAGGCCTGGGCAGGGAGTGCTGGGGGCGCGAGCCGTGGAGCGCCGTGACGGGGGGAGACTCTGTGGCCGGTGGGAGATGGCGCATCGGGCCTGGTTCTCCCCAGCGGCCCTGCTGTCTTCACAGAAGCCCCAAACCTGGGATCCAGGGATGGGCCCGCCTGCCCCCTCACTGGCCGGGCCCGGGAGCCCGTGGGACCTGGGCCGGCAGGAGGTCAAAGCCATCCCCTCTCTCAGGACTGCAGCCCATATCTGGTGGACCTGCCTGTGGGCCATATGGGTGAAGGTCAGCTGAGCCCCGCCGCGTGCCCCCGAGCGTCCGCCGGCCTCTCGGACCAGTGCCGCCGTCTGTAGGGCAGGACTGGGCCTGCCCGTGTTCCTGGGGTGGGGCTCGGGACATCCCAGACGGGGCGCATAGTCCGCCCGCAGGAGCTGTCATGGTCCTAGTTACCGTTACTGCTGTCACCACCCATATTCCTTGAGGAAGAGAGTCTGAGGTCTTGGGGTGGAAGTTCCTTTTCCGTCCGTGCTCCTTGGGGGCGGTGCCTCGGCTGGTTGGAGGGGTTCCGAGGTGAGCCCGGGGCCTCAGGGAAGGGGCAGACCTCCGGGGGCTCTCCTGACAGCCGCGGGGCCTGTGTTTGTCCCTGCAGGGCAAGTCCACCGGCACCTGGACCAGCACGAGGTGAGGTACCTGCAGTTTGCCTTCCGCTGGATGAACAACCTGCTGATGCGCGAGGTGCCCCTGCGCTGCACCATCCGCCTGTGGGACACCTACCAGGTGAGCGCCCCTCGCGCCCTCCCTCCTGCGGGTGCCCGCGGCGCCTCACCTCCCGCCGCCTGCTGCTCTGCGTCCGTTTGCGGTGCTCGATTTCGCCTTCGAAGCATCCTCTCCGCTGAAATGCCGTCTTTTTAGAGTCCACTTCTGGCGTTCTTGTCATTTGACTAGATGTAAGACAGGGAAAAGAACTTGATGTAGTTTTACCTGTAGCTGGATTTCATCCCGCTGTGCAGTTTGCACTTTGGCCGGGGCCCCGGGGCAGGTGTAACTCCAGCGAGACTCTGAGCTGCATGTGCCGGACACACTCACGCTCAGGACTCACACCTTGTCTGTGTTTTGAGTCACTCGTGATAAAGATTTTAAAAAGTCCCCGACAGATTCAGTGCGCTGTGAAGTTTCCTCCTCTCCACAGCGTTTTCTGGAACAAACCACCTTTGTTCCCTTGAGTGTCACGTTGCTTATTCTAACGCCTCTCCCATTTCTCGGAGATGTTTGCTGAGGCTGAGGCCGTGCCGGGGGTTCCATGCTGGCCTTTCCTCATCCCTCGCGGTGAGCAGGCACCTTGTGTGTACTTGGAGTGGCGTCTCCTCAGAGGCTGGCTTTCATTCTTAACTCGGGGAGGCAAGGTTTTCCTGCACTGGGCGCCAGCCCTTTGTGGGCCTTGGACGGGGCAGCTGCCTTTGGAGGCTGGGAGAGGGAGCCCCAGGCCACGGGCTTCTTCGCGGGGCAGCAGGAGCCCCAGGCGCAGGGTTGGGCTTCCGTGCATGGACGTCCACGAAGACGGCGGTGGGGTCCCGAGGCCCCGAGCAGGCTGGAAGGGCCTCGCCCCCCGGCCTCCTCGTCAGTGGAGCCCTTGGTCTAGATGGCGCGATCGTCCCGTGGGATGGGGGCCTCGAGCTGCTGCCCTGCTGGCCCCCGTGCCCACCAGCCTTGAATTCTGAGCACACTTCTCCCAGGTCATCGAGAACAGTAGCCCAGAGCTTTGTTCCTCACGCCGGCCCGTGTGCCCGGCGCGGGGTCTGTGGCTGTTTTTGTGGCTCTGAAGCCCTGTGTTGTGACTTTGCTTTTCCTTTGCGCAGCTGTGTGTTCTAATGGTGTTGGCTACAGAAATTACGACCGGTCAGCAACCGCGTCCGAATCCCCCACTTTGGTTTTGCTTTCATAGGCACTTGACAGCTACAGAATTTCTAGCCACTCACATTTCCTGGGATGTAAAGCCGTTTTGGGGGGGCTGTTTGGTTAAAGTGGCCATTGGCCTGGTGCAATCGATCAGGTCTCAGTTACGTCGCAGGAAACAAAACTTCGCATCCTGTAAATTTTGAACGCTCTGCACTGGTGATGGGTTACACTGAGGTCCTGACCCCCCTCATTAAACACAGAGTCCCCTGTAATACTGTCCCCATTATGAATAAATTAGGTATTAAGTCAGTCGCATTTTGAGGAGCAGAAAATGGATCTGCGCGTCTGTGGTCCTGCACCACTTCGCTAAAACTCCTAATAGATATTAAAACTTCAAGCACAATTGTGGCATCTTTATTGAGTTAATTTTCTTGAAATTAAATTTTGTTACGAATTGACTCATTTGTACCGTGGACGGACTGTTGAACTGACAGTGCCCTCGTCATACACCTTTTCATATCTTAAAGATTGGGGGTATTGCCTCATTTGTGCCGTGGGCGGATTGGTGAACTGACAGTGCCCTCGTCATACACCTTTTCATATCTTAAAGATTGGGGGTATTGCCTCATTTGTGCCGTGGGCGGATTGGTGAACTGACAGTGCCCTCGTCATACACCTTTTCATATCTTAAAGATTGGGGGTATTTCTATTTTACAGGCCCAAGTAACCATGAAATTGTATTGCATCTTTTGGCAATGAAAGTACATAGTAATCGTAGGATGGCAATCGGGTGATTACTCTCCCTTAAACCAGGGTGTTTATTAGCTGGGCCATTACAGGTTTCAGGAACTCTTTAATCCCTTACAAGCAAGGTAGCTTAAAATCCTCTTGGGGCATGTGTCAACAAAAGGCTACCCATAATGTGCCCGAGGCCGTGGACTAGACGATGGCACAAAAACGGATGAGGGGCATTAGTTACAAGGAGGAAGAAAGGCAATTAAAAAGCGCAGATCATCCAGAAGCAGCCGAAGAGCAGGGAGGTGAGCCCTGCCCCGTGGGGGCGTGATGTGCCCCATGCGAGCAGCGCGCAGGGTGCGGGCGCCGTGCAGGCTGCTGTGGTCCAGCTCCCAGAGGGAGCCGGTGCAAAGGGTGCATCCCACCCGCCATAGCTGGAGCCGACACGTGGATTTTGAGGACCTCAAATGAGAGAGAAAACTCTGGGCCCCTGTGCTGTGCTGTGGGTCCACGGCCGCAGGGCTGAGGCCGTCGGGGCAGCCGGGATGCGCTCCGTCCTGCCCGTGTCCTCCCGGCCCTCGCTTCCCCTCTCGTGGGCTCCCCTCCACGCCCCCGCTCCGTGCGGAGGAGGCGTGGGCCCCCTCCCTAGCGAGCGAGGGCCCCATGGGGCTGACGGGAGAGCACGCGGGTGTTTCCAGGCCACACCTGCCGCCTCCTGCTGCCACCTGGACAGTGAAGCCGAGCCCGGCCCTCTGGGTCCGGCCCCGAGGGCCTGGGGGGCCAGTCCCGGGCTGCGGAGGGCTGGGGCAGCAGGCCGGAAAGCAGCTCGGCTGCGCGTTTTGGGGGCTTGGGCTGCAGGGCACCCTGCCTGCTGGCGGGCACCGAGCGGCGCTTCAGCTCTCGCCCCTCTGCGCTCAGAGCTGCTCTGCGCCTTGAGGCCTGCGTTCCAGCCTCAGCGGGCCTCCCTCGGGGTCTTTGGTTTCATGCACCTTCTCTGGAATTGCTTTCCTGTGGAAAAACAGCCACAGACGCGGCTTCTATTTTATTGTAACGTGGGTGGGCCCCAGACGGTGGCCGTGGCTCGGGGCTCATGGGCCTCTGCATCCCTGCGAAGCCCAGGGCTGCACCTCGGGCATCTCCCGGCAGCGGCTGGAGTCCTGGGGAGTGCGTGCGTCCCTGCCAGCGCCCTGGGCGCAGAGGTGGGTCCTAGGGCTGCGCTCTCTCCCCGCGTCCCTGGCTGCACTTTATGTCTGGAGGCCTGGTGGGCACAGGCGACTGACTACAGGGACCGCAACCCCCGACTCCCGGGCCAGCTCCTCCCCCGGCAGTTCCTGGGACAAAAGCCGCCCTTCTGTCTGAGCTGCTTGACCTCCTCCCAGACCATGGGAGTAGGTGTGCCTGTGTGCTGTTGAGGAGGGTCCCTGGTCCCCCAGTTGCTCGCTCTCTGGGGTATGCACCGGGGCTGCTGTCCCACCACACGGACGAGGACCGCGTGAGCTTCTCCCGGTGTCGGCGGTGCGGCAAACCCCCCTCCCCCACTGTGAGTGGGACTGTCCCCCCCCCCACACACACACACCAGGGGACCTGCCTGGGAGGAGACAGCCAGAGGGGTCAGCACCTGCTGATTTCCTGAAAGATGGGAGATCGAAGTGCGTTTCCTGGTTTGTATTTCTTTTCTCCTAAATGGCATTAGAATGTCGGCCAGCTCAAGGTTGCTTTAGCTGTTCGGGGTCTTTTGTGGCTCCATACAGATCTTAGGTTTGTTTTTCTGTATCTGTGAAAACTGCCATTGGAGTTTTGGTAGGGAATGCCTTGCGTCGCTTTGGGTAATATGGACGTTTTCTCAGTACTAGTTCTTTCAATCCCCAAATGAGGAGTGTCTTTCCATTTATTTATGTCTTCTTCAATTTCATTCATCAGTGTTTTTAGTTTTCAGTGAACAGATTTTTCACTTTCTTGGTTAAATTTATTCCGAAGCATTTTGTTTTTGATGCAGTTGTGAATGGGATGGTTTTCTTAATTTCTCTCTCCAACAGTTCATTGTTCGTTTATAGAAATGCAACCGAGTTCTGTATGTTGATGTATTTTTTTTATCCTGCAACTTTATGGAACTTGTCTAAAGGCAATGAAATTATCTCACAGAGTTATCTGCACCCTCATGTTCATGGCAGCCGAGATATGGAATGACCCAAGCGTCCATCGATGGATGAAAAGATAAAGAAATTGTGTGTGTATACATGTATGTGTGTCTATATATACGTGCGCGCGCGCACACACACACACACACACACACACACACGCAATGGAACGTTACTCGGCCTTTAAAAGGAAGGCCCTCGTGGGCGTGGCCGACGTGGCTTAGGGAAGGTCAGGGGAAGGGGCCGGGCAGCCGGAGGAGGGCATCCCCGGGCAGAAGAGGACGCACCAGAGTGCGAGCCAGGGAGAGAGGCCCCAGGGCAGCAGAAGGCTCTAGGATGACGGGACCACCCAGAGGGGAGCCTCTAGGCACATGTGGGTTTTCCACACTCGAAAAATATGACCAGTGTGACCGAGGAACTGAATTTCTGGTTTGCATTTTGGTTCCCTGAGATTTATGTTGAACAGGCCCACCCAGGGTAGCTGCATGCAGCACTGCTCTGTCAGGGACGGGTGGGGTCAGCGGGTCAGGGCCGTGGGCGTCGGGCAGCAGTGGGCATCGGGCAGCAGCGGGCAGGCCAGGACCGTGGGCATCGGGCAGCAGCGGGCAGGTCAGGACCCGTGGGCGTCGGGCAGCAGCGGGCAGGTCAGGACCCGTGGGCATCGGGCAGCAGCGGGCAGGTCAGGACCGTGGGCATTGGGCAGCAGCAGGCAGGTCAGGACCCGTGGGCATCGGGCAGCAGCGGGCAGGGTCAGGACCCGTGGGCATTGGGCAGCAGCGGGCAGGTCAGGACCCGTGGGCATCGGGCAGCAGCAGGCAGGTCAGGACCCGTGGGCATCGGGCAGCAGCGGGCAGGTCAGGACCGTGGGCATTGGGCAGCAGCAGGCAGGTCAGGACCCGTGGGCATCGGGCAGCAGCGGGCAGGGTCAGGACCCGTGGGCATTGGGCAGCAGCGGGCAGGTCAGGACCGTGGGCATCAGGCAGCAGCGGGCAGGTCAGGACCCGTGGGCATCGGGCAGCAGTGGGCATCGGGCAGCAGCGGGCAGGTCAGGACCGTGGGCATCGGGCAGCAGCGGGCGGGTCAGGACCTGTGGGCATCGGGCAGCAGCGGGCAGGTCAGGACCTGTGGGCATCAGGCAGCAGCGGGCAGGTCAGGACCCGTGGGCATCGGGGAGCAGCAGGCAGGTCAGGACCCGTGGGCATTGGGCAGCAGCGGGCAGGTCAGGACCTCTGGGCATCAGGCAGCAGCCGTCAGGTGCAGGTCCGGCGGGGCAGTGACTCGACCCAGCCCTGGGGAGAATGTGAGGAAATGGACTTGGCTGGAGCCCCTTGTCCTCTGAGAGGTGCGCCTGTGCAGGGAGGGGGCCGCGGTGGGAAACCCCGGGCATTTCCAAGCTGACGGGCTTGTCGGTAGAACCGAAGAGGTGGGCGCGCCGGGTGGTGGACAGCTCTGCCCCTGTCCCTCCTTCCCCGGCGCCCCGAGGCTGATTCAGAAGGGTGTGCTCCGCTGGGACCTATCTTGGAGTGAAAAAGAACGTCAGCAGCTTTCTGGAATGGAAATGTGAGAGCCAGGTTCTCAGAACGGTGCTATCTGTTCTCTACATTCTAGTAACTTCCTTCCTTCCCATTCCGGCTCTCACTGAGGTCTTCCCATCACTGGCTGATACCCATCACTGGCCCTGGGCCAGGGGAGGGGGCATCACAGCCTCGTGTCCACGCAGAGGTGATGATGTGTGTGACTTCAGGAATGGCAGTGGCCCCCGCCCCATCCCGAGGACTGCGGCTTGGGTAGGTGAGGGCGTGCTGAGGGTCCCCACGGAGGCTGACGTTTCCCACAACCTAGTGATTGTGTTAGAAGAAAAGGAAAAACTTCCTTTTGCCAGGTGAGTGTTGCAAGGTGGCTTCACTGACTTAAAGCATTTATTAAATTCCTTCTTAGTGGCGTCTAAAGGCCGCTGGAGTTCTAATTAAGAATGTATACGTACTGCTCGTGTCCCCGAGTGCGTCTGTAGGGGCCGGCTGTTGACACAGGAGAGGAAACGTGGACACACACACTTGGGGGCCTGGCTGGCGAGCTGCTCCCTTTCTCACCGCCCCTCCCTCCTGGTGCAGGGCCGTCTCACTCGAGCCTCAGAGCAGCCTGGGGTGGTGCTCCCGGCCCTTGGCCCTGGCTCTTGGCACACACGCCGTCAGAGTGAAGTGGCAGGAGGGCATTTTCTACCAATAAAGCTCCGAATCGCTCTTCTGTGGCCAAATGGAACGTAAGGATTTGTTTTTATGTTCCACGTAAGCCCTGTGGATACTGTGACCTCTGGGACTCTGGCAGAACGGACTCCCCATCCTAGCCCAGCGCTGTCCTCACGGCCTTGGGCAGGTCCAGTGTCCTGAAGCTCAGCTCCTAGGATTGCTGTTGGGACTAAGGAGGAGTTTCTAATGCAAGGATCGGCAGATAGGTCCTGTAAAGGGCGAGGCAGGCAGCATTTTGGGCCCGGGGGCCACGTGGGCTACACAGCTGCGCCGCTGTTCGGGCCCAGGGGCAGACGCGGCCATGCCAGCCAGACTCGTGGGGAACTGGGTGCTTCCCGCGCGGAGCTTAGGAAGCACCATGCGCACGGTGGGCGCTGGGTAAGAGCCCTTTTCTTCCCACACCGCTGTCCCCGGTATTTTGTAAACTGTAGAGCTGTACAAATTCTGGGTTCTGTTGCCGGGCTGTCACTGTTATCAACCAGTTTTTACAGAAATTGGAACTGGGGTCTCGGAGCTCAAGTGACTTGGCCTCTGCGTCATTCCAGCAGCGTGTGGCCCAAGCAGGGTCCCACCACCTGGGCCCCCGCCATCCACGTGTCCCCAGCCCTGGCCGAGCACTCTGCCATGTGCGGGGACAGTGGGGCTGTGGTCTGAGGAGCTGGCACCCTACAGCTCCCTGTGTGTGAGGGCAGGGGACCGAGCTGCAGCCTTCCGCTCTCATGCGGCGGCAGGGCTGTGTGTTGAGCTCCTCCAGGGTCCTGGGGGCCTAGCTGGGCCCTTTCTGGGATGCGGCCCCGTGTCTCACAGCTCCCGGCCGCAGCAGTCAGGGGCAGGGGGCAGGGCAGGGCCTCCGGGCCCATTGAAGGCCAGCTGCCCGCTGCCCCCTCACGTGCCAGGGCCCCCGCTGCCTGCCGCAGAGACCTGCGCGCCCCGAGGCCCTGAGCTGGCTCTGGTCCTGCGATGCCTCGTCTGCTGCGGCAGACGTGGCCGTTTGCGCCATTTTAGGTGAAGTCTCCCCATTGGTGCAGCCTCCCTATCCTTGCAGGCGGCGAGCAAGCTGTCGCCAGAGGGGAGGCCGCCCCTGCACTTCAGCAGACTTCCCGGCCTCCCGGGAAGGAGCCCGGCGGTGTGGGACCCCTGTGGCCGGCCGGGCCCCGGAGTCACAGTCAGTGCTCGTTTGTTGGGTGCCTGCTGTGGGCCTGGCCCTGTCCTCGGCGCTGGGGACCCAGCCACGGAAGAGGTGGGTCCTGATCTTACAGAGCCCGCCTCCCGGTCAGGGAGCCCAAGCAAACCCTGGGGAGAAGGTGGGCCTGGCTGTGTGTGTGTGGGGGCGCAGGGCTCTGCAGCCAGGGGCAGCGGGGGGGAGGGAGGTGGTCCGCAGGAGGTGGCCCTGCAGGGGCGCTGTTGTGTGACGGGAGTTTTGGGAGGGGCTCTCAGGGAAGAGCATTTCAGGCTAACGGCGTCCTGAGAGCCCGGCCGGGATGGGGTGGGGGCCGTGTGGAGAGGCCCGCAGGCTCCAGGCGAGAGGTGCGAGCAGAGCTGGATCTGCAATAATCAGGCACCGCGTGTGACTGTGCCCGTTGCCCGGGCATCTCCATGCTGGGACATCTGGTGAAGGGTACAGTACGGGTGTTTCCAGACTTTATGTACACCCTGAAGTTTGAAGGTGGAGTCAGAGGGACGGGCTGAAGAGTGAGAGACGCGGCTAGGTCGGGGGAGGCTTCTGGAAGGGCCTGCAGTGGTGCCCGCTGCCAGGTGTCCGTGTCCTGCCCTCCTGCGGGCACCGCCCCCTAGTGTGGGCTGCAGGTGGTGACTCACTTCCTACGAGGGGATCCAGCAAGCGTGTGGGGATGTCACCTCTGAGACTGTGACCCCGTCTCTCTGCTCCCACCCTGGCTTGCTCCGAGGGGAGCTGCTGCCACGTTGTCAGCTGCCCAGAGGGGAGGACCCGAGGCTGCCATCAGCCACGAGCCTGGGGACACGAGATGGCCACGGCCCCAAGCTGGCCCTGGGCTGAGCCTGTGCGAGGCCCTGAGCCAGAAAACCCAGCCGAAGCAGGTCTGAGCCACGCAGACAGCAAGACGAGGGACGCCTGTCCTGCCCCGGCTCGTGGGCTTTGTCGAGCAGCAGGAGCTAATTCATGCATGCGTGTCTCGGTGGCAGGAGATGGTTCAGGTGCGTTTACTGTGTTGGGCAAGATGGGGTGGGATAGACTGGGGAGGGCGTGGGAGGGAGGAGTCCTGTCGGGCTTCCTGTGCTGGAGACGCCTGTTGGCCCTCGAGGGGAGGGGCCCTGGCCCGCCGGCGGAGGCCTGGCACTTGCTCCGGAGACTTGCAGGCAGGTGGCAGGAGGTGGCAGCTGTCGGCGGAGAGGCGGGCTGTGGAGGCCTGCGGCAGATGAAGCCCTCAACTGGGGCCTTTGCGTTTTCAAACCTGTCCTTGATGTCCACACAGAGTGAGCACGGTGTTGGGGCCCACTAATGCTTTCAGATGAAAAAAAATTTTTTTGCAAAGGTTGGGAGGCGGGGGTGTGTGCCTTCCCAGAAATAACTTTGAATTTGGAGTTCAGCCTGTCAGTCCGTGGAATTGTATTTCAGTTGTCATCGGAAATGCAAGTTCGTTCTACTAGTAACACTTTTCTAAGCCCAAAGGGGGCGTATCTTCTGATGTCCTACGGGCATCTGTCTTTCCTTCTATCCGCCCTTCTTTCCCTCCCTCCCTCCACCCAGCTGCCTGCCCACCAAGTACAATGTGAACCCGGGTGCACAAAAAACAGGGCGGGGTGGGGCTCCGGGACTCCACTGAGACATGCGAGGCAGCATCCCTGCCCCCTAGGGGTCCGCAGCCTGGGGCGGAGGTGGACATGTGATGTAGTTACAGCCCGGGCAGGAAGCGCTGTGATGGAAGTGATGAAGTAGGCGCCGGGGACGTGGGGGGCCCCGCACTCTGCCCAGGGGTGCTGAGGAGGCTCCCCGAGGGGACCTTGAGGGTCGGAGGGTGCACGGGGAGTTCTTGCGGAGGCCGGGGCACAGAGCCGGCTCGGAGCGAAGCAGGGGCAGCGTGCACGGGAGGGAGAGCGTGTTCCAAGGCTGGAAGAGGCAGGCGCGCACGGCTTGCACTGCAGGGTCTGTGCTGGGTGTGGTTGTTCCCGGGGTGTTTGGGGGCCGGGACAGGACAGGGGCCGTGAGGGGCGGCCGACCTACGGTCTCATCCGCGGAGGTGGGCCAGCTCTGTTCCCAGATGGTGACTTGACCTCTGTAAACCTTGGTTTCCTGTCCGTAAAGGAGAACAGAGCCTGCTCCCGTGGCCATGCCTCTAGCTCCACCTGTGATGCTTACCTGGAGCTGTGGCCACACCGCCAGTCCCACCTGCAGCACGACCTGCTACTGTGGCTGCACCTCTAATCCCACCCGTGAAGAGTCCCCATTGCTGCTGTGAGGGCCGCCTCGGGGCTCTGGTGAAGGCGCCGGGCGCTCAGCTCTCCGTCATGGTTCTCGCCAGCCCCGCATCCTCCTGCTGGGCAGTGGCGGATGGAGCCCTGGGGCCCAGGGGAGGAGCTGGCGGGGCGGCCGGGCATCCTGCTGAGGTGTTCGTATGGGCGTGGCGGAGGGGCCAGGCGTGCAGGAGGGCCCAGAGCTGCAGGCTCTGCCCCGTTGCCTGTCCAGCCTCGTCTTTGGGTCATTGCCGCCTTAGCGACTGGTGCTGCGTTCAGACGATGTGCAGGCTTTCCCGAGGCTCCATCCTCTGTTCCGTGGTCCTGCATTTGCAGGGGTCGTTGGGACCTGCTCTTCGGCTCCTCCAGAAGGTGGCCCTGGGCCTTCACACTCTGCGGTGCCCTCAGGAGTGTGGGTTGTGGTGCCTGGTGGTGGAGAGCGTGCTCAGTGCAGAGCCCATGGGGTGCCGAGCAGCGTGCCAGCCGCGCGGCCCTCCTGAACCTTCAGGGCTCTGCAGCGCGATTCTCAGTGACTCAGGCGGCGGTGAGCCTGACGGATTGGGTTAATCTAATTAGACCGAGAAGCAGGTCGCCTTACAACATACTTTTTCATAAGCCCATTAAGGTTTGAGGTCGTGAGCATTTCACGTGGGCCCCCCTCCAGGAAGCAGGCGTAGATCACTGTCAGCCGGCGAAGGCTATAGAAAGGAGCATGTTCAGTGAGACTGTGCTCCCTGCTGAGTGTGCGGGGAGGAGCTGGAAGAGGGCTGTACCCCCTGCTCCAGAGCGACATTAAACCAGTGGCCTGGGGATTTAGAGGTAGTATTGAAGGAGCATGGAGAACGTCCTTAGTGACGCTAAGACTTTCTTTCTTCGTATCTCCATCAGGATGGGTTTATCACAACTTATTCAGGGCTTGGGGACTGTGGAGATGTCTTCCCTCTGCAGGCCTGGCTCAGGCTGAGTGAGACCTGTGCCACTCAGTCCTTGCTAGGGGTCTGCGCGTCTTGTCACTTCCCTGTAGGTGCACCTCCGACCTCCAGTCCTGGCAGGCTGTGGACTCTGGGACAGGCCCCCAGTCCCTTAGCGACCGGTTAGGTGCACCCAGGGGATGACCAGGAACAGCGGTGAGGGACCGAACCACAGAGAACAGCTGAGGAGGGCGAGACCCCTGGGGACACACGTGCAGCCCACATCTAACGGCCGGGCCTGGCGTTGGCATCCGACCTGGTCTTCGGGCTCTGGGTGTGGAACTGGGGTGCTTTGGCAGAAATGACAGGGGTTCGCATCCAGAATGTGTTCCTGCTGGCTCTGCGTCTCCCTGACACGGTGGCCCCGTCTCCTGGGTTCCAGCTCCCGCGGAGTCACGGTGCTGGCCGACGCTGCTGCGGGCAATCCCCGCGTCCCCCCCGCCCCCCAAAGCGGGGCTGCTGGAGCCCTGGCTGGGTGTCCAGGGTCTCGTGTGCACGCGTTTCAGGTGAGGAGGCTGGAGGCCTCGCGCAGGGTTACACTGAGGGTAATAGCTTTGTCGCATTTGCGTTCAGCTTTAAAATGACGCGTTTATGAATGTTTTATCTGCACTGTGACCTGAAGCAGCTTGTCTGCCATCCTTTGGCCTCTGGACAGAAGGCTCAAGGGGGCTGTTGGAGGAGACCCAGAGGAGACAGGATGTGTCCCTATGCGGTGGCCCCGGGCGCACGGAGAGGGCAAGGAGGCGTCTGGCCTCCAGCCCAGCCCCACCGGCTGCAGAGCCCGGGCGTTCTGACGGGGCTGGGAAGGGAGTGACGATCCCTGAGGTGTGTCTCTGTGGCCACTGAGCTGGTCACCTGCACTGGGCGTGGCCGTCCAGTCCCTCAGCACCTTGGGCGGCGGGAGCGCAGAGGAGGGGCAGCCCCAGGCAGGGAGGGGAGGCCAGGCCAGCATGTTCACAGGGCGCCGGGATGTGCCCTCAGGAGGCCGCTCTGGGAGCTGGCAGCTGTGTGGGACGTGGAGCTGGTGGCGTTTAGAGGGTCTCCGCGTGTGCACGTGCCCTGGGCAGCTGGCTCTGGGAGATGCAGGGGAGAGCGCCCTCCCGCCCGCGGCCATCAGGCTGTAGCACGGGGCTGGGGTCCCTCAGCCATGCTCAGGCTTCTTTTTGCCGCAGAATCTACTGATGCCCTTTGTTCACCTGCCCTCGAGAGGCCCTCTGTTCAAAAGCCTGGGCTTTGCCCCCGTCTGGTGACCGAAGGGGCTATGCAGGCATCGTGTGCTTGCCTCTTCCCCGGACCACTCGGGCTGGGCTTCCCCGTAGGTGTGGGTTGAAGGCAAAAGGAAGGACTCGTTCACCTGTGCCTTAAATGAAAGGCTAGATTGCTGTCAGCCCAAGGGGCGAGAGCAGGAATGAGAGACCAGCAGAGGAGGGGCCCAGCTGCGGCCGCCGCCCGGGGAGGAGCTGGCTCCCTGCGTGTGGGCGAGACAGGAAGCCCAGGGGAGGGCCTGCGACTCACATGGCGTGCGTGGACCTTCCGTGTGACACTTCCGGGGGTCCGCCAGGCCCAGGCAGCGCTGCCCTGGGAAGGACAGAGTTCATCGTTGTTGGGCGAGGAGGGGTGGCATCGGCTCTTTGCTGGCCCGCTTTCGCAGCCCAGATGTGGCCCGGCGCCTCTGGGCTCCGTGGGTGGGCCTGCTGGGAGGCGGGGCCCGATGTGTTCCCCAGCGTGTGCACTTGCTCCGCCGCGACCCCTGCCCCTGGTTACACAGGCCTCCTTACCAGGCGGAGGGCAGAGGGCAAAGGGCAGGGTAGACGTGGGATCTCGGGTGCTTGTGATGGCGGCTGGCAGGCCTGAGTGGGGGTGGGACAGGCAGAGTCACAGTAGGCACTGGGACACCTACCCCCGCCGGGCCTTACTCATGTGCCGACCCCGTGCCCTTGCAGGACCCCCAGGTGCACGGGGACACTGAATGAGAGTCGCCGTCCTTGCCTGGCTCCTCCCCCGTGAATGCCCTGCGTGGGGCGGGGCGGGGTCGTCTGGTTCGCTGACCCTGGCGCCCCGGCAGGGCACCCGCTGCTCTTTACTCAGGAGCAGCGTTGGGGGTGAGGACGCCTCGTGGGTGTGCCGGGGGACACGTGCTGAGAGCTCCTGGCAGACGTCCTGGCCGTCCACGCAGGGGCGCTTCTGACCACTGTGCCCTGGGTTTACAGGCCCTTCTTTACGGGTCTAGCATTGCCCGGTAATTGCCCTGATTTTCACGTCCTCTGGAAGAAACTCAAAAAGTAAAAGTTAGCCTGCGAATTGCTTTCTGGAGCTTGGCCTGGTGCATCCCGAGTGTGGGGAGTATTCTCGAGGTTTCCAGGCCAGTTTTCCGTGACCTTTTGTTAACGACCACGAGGAGACGTCCGTGGTGCCCTGGGGTGGCCGCTCCGTGCGGCTGGTGGGCTTTGGCTTCTTCCTGGGCCCTGGGAGACCAGGCTTTGTGACATGAGGACGGTGTCCTGGGCCAGCCATTGGCTTCCTCTCGCTGTGTGCGCGTCGAGCTTTCCAAATGCTAACCTCGCTCCTCCGCAGACCTCTTTGTACTTAACCGTGAGTGCAGAGAAGCCTGCCGAGCAAAGTACAAGCCTGCCCTGGGGTCACTGAACATCAAGGCCCCCTTGGCTGGCGCCAGTTGCACTGCTGTAGATAAACCTTAGACCACGATTAAATTCCCAGTGGGCCTCCTTCACTGCTCATTTTCTAAAATTTTATATTCTTTTATTTCACCCTGAGAGCATGTTGCAGAAACTTTTTAGAGAAAAGCAAACCCTCCCCCTGACGTAGCTAGCCACTGTGGAAGCATGCTAACGTTTCTTCTGCATCTTTTCTCGGCAGTTTTTAAACGTAGTAATCACGTATTAGATACAGTTTTGCTCTCTGCATTTGTTATACTGCCCCATCATGCCGCTTTTTGTTTTTCTTTTCCCCCTGTATTAGTTCCTAGTCCTACAGCCATCGCTTTAAAGGGTTGCATGATATCCTGATAATATCCTGCCCTGTGGATATACTACCGTCTGCCTAAAGGTGGTGGGTCAGTCTCGCAGTGTAGTTATGACTGTGATGTGACCTCTTTGTGTTTAGAGCTTTTTCTGTGTTAATAGTCCCTTAAGACAGATTCGCAGGAGCCGCCTTACGGGGTGAATGGGCGTGACGGTGTCCAAGGTGCTCGATGCGAATCGCTCTGCAGGGGCGTTGCGTGGAGTCGTGACCAGCAATACGTGAGAGTGACGATTTCTTCACCCTTGTCGTCATCAGGCTTTTTAACTAATGTTCTTTTTCTTAACTTGACTAAGCAATACATGGTAATCCCTCGATTCTGGTTTTATTTCTGTGGTTACTGTTAAACTTCTAAAGTTTCGGATATGTTGATCTTTAGTAGCTGCCGTGCTGTGTTTTAAGATAACCCTTTTCTTGGTCCGTGGTTTCTCGGCGGGACATTTTTAAGCTGTAGGGAGTCAGTTGAGTGTACCCATCGCTGCCACCGGCGTTTGTCTGGGCCCGGGGCCGGGACCTGCAGGACAGGCTGTCGGGAGGGTCAGAGCAGAGGGCATGTGAGCCCACCGCGGACGTGCAGCCGTTCCCCAAGTGGCGGCTGTTTACTCCATTTTTTGGAAGAGAAAACCGAGGTTCAGAGAGGCCGTGATTCGTTCTCTGCGGGTCTCTCCCGCTGTCTGTGGCCACTCCGGCTGCCCTCCCTGTGTGCCCAGCTCCTGTTGCCTTGTTTATACCCCGCAGATCTGCTCCCGGGTGCGGCCTCATGGACTCTTTGCTGGTGTGGCCGAGACCTCGCGGGGCAGAGGCACCGGCCCCACTCGCTGTGATTCCGGCTGCGCTGCTTCCCCCCTTCTCAGGCCCTCGGAATCCAGGCGTTCCTTTCCCCCTCGTCCGTGGGATAACGACAAAGGCGCCTTGCCTCCTATTGAAGTCCAGTAGCGGGGCAGGCGACAGGCGCCTCCCGATTGCTGATGCCGCACCGTGATGCCTGCGCTGCGGTGCCGTGGGGAGACGGGCAGGGGTGCTGGCTTCCTGGTCCTTTAAGTCACGCTCCCGCCTGTCATGACCGTGTGAACAGGGGGGCAGGTGGTGTGTGTGGCACAGGCCTGGGGAGTGTGCGCGGGGCTGGGAGCCCTCGGGGCTGGCACCGCCTCTCTGGGGACCAGGCTTCTCGGCCGAGCATGTCCTCAGAGCCTCCCTTCTCTGGACACTGGCCGCCTGTCCCCTTGTCCCCATGCCCCCGGTGGCTGTCCCTGCGCCCCTGTCCTTTCTGCTCCCAGGGCTGCATGTCAGAATTGCAGATTTCCTAAAAGGTTTTTTTTTTACCCCTTGCTGCCCAGCACGTCAGAATCAGAGGCCTCCTCTTCCATCGTGAAGTAGTTCGAGTGACATGCAGGTGCTGTTTCTACCTGAGCCCTGGCAGCACCCCATGTGGTGTCCAGTCCGCAGGTGCCTGCCCTGCGGAGCCAGCATGCGTTTCTGGCTTTTATACTTTACAGTAACAGGAGGCATCTTATTATTATTTTGAAGAGGACCGTCTACGACTCGCCGAAGTGTGGGTCCTGCATCGAGCGTGGCTCTTCTGTGTCCTGTGACCGCTCAGCTGCCGGGAAGTGTCTGCTCCTGGCGCAGAGGCCTGGGGTGGGGGCACCGCGAGCCGCCCGGCCTCCAGGGACACCCTCATCCCTAGGTGGGACTCTGGGGCTTGGGGCGCTGGAAGCAGACGCTCATCTGGGCGGGACTGGGGCAGTTCGCGCCCGATGGTTGGACGCGTTCTCTGCGCTCACCTGCTGCGTCATGATTTCAGACCCGGTGGCCAGCAGCCAGTCCCCGCTCCCCGGGTCCGAGCAAGTGCTGGAGGGCTCTCACGGCTGGGCTGCCGCTGCTAAGGGCTCCTGCCTCTGTTTTCGGGAAAAGCTGCTGATGCTTCTGCAGGCGAACAACCGCCAAGTTACATGGCAGGGAGGCGCTGTCGGAAAGGGGTGAACGATTTCGCTGTAAACCCGCTCGGCAGCCTGTGCTTTCTGGACGCTCATCCGTTGTGGAGTGTGAATGGCGCCTCCGCCTTCCACTGGCCCAGCGCCCCTCAGATCTCAGCTTGGTGGCGACAAAGGCGGGCTGTCGTCGACATATCACTGTCGGGGGTCCTGCCTGCCCACTCGAAATATACCTGTAGCCCCCCCAAATGGCATTCCCGGTCATTTAAGGTAGCTGTCGGGATCCCTGGAAGGTGAGCTTCTGGAAGGCACGAGCCTGGTCTTCATCCCTGACCCCCTTGGCCACAGCCCTCTGTCCCCTCCGGAGGACCCCAGGGATGGCGCGCTCTAGGACTCGGGGGCCCAGCTTGTTCCCACAGCTGCCCCCCCCCGCCCCGGCTCTTTTCTTTGCCTGGCGGTGGCCCCGCTTTCCGTGGTCCCGAGTCCCCGGGGCTGTGTCCTGTCTGCCCTGGCTGAGTGCCCTCTGCCCTCACAGAGGCTCTGCACTGAGGCACCAGGATGGCTCAGCCCCTGGGGACAGTCCATCCACAGCGTTGACTGTCTCTCCTAGAATTTTATACAGATGGAACCGTCGCAGGATGTGCTGTTTGTCTGGCCTCTTTCACGCTTTGTAATTATCTTGAGATTTAGTCACGATTTTGTGCTCTTACTTGTAAGTAAGTTTGTGCCTTTTAATTGCTGAGTCCTCCTTTGTCGTAAAGGAGTGTTTCCTTAAAATCGCTACTCCCTCCGCATCTTGAGGTTAGGAAGTGTGACAGGGTATGTCCTCAACCCTCTTTTCTTGGCCGTCAGACAGAACTTACGATGTTCTCTGTGACAGCGATTCTCAGATCCTGGTCCCTGGGGCGCAGCATAGCATCGCCTCGCTAGAAACGCACGTTCTCAGGCCCCACCTGACCCGCTGCATCAGAATCTCCGGGGTGGCCCAGCCACCTGTGTCCCGACAAGGCTGAGGAGACTGGCGCCTGCTCAGGCTGGAGGCTGCTGCTCTGGGACTGCGGGGAGGTCAGGACTCGGTCCTGGTGGTCGCGAGGTTCAATCAGAGACGGCTGGTGGCTCCTGGAACAAAAGCGTCTCATGTCCCGACTGGGTTGCGGGGTGTCCTTCCCGCTCCTTTCTGCTCCGTTCCCACATGGGGGCACTGTGGATTCCTGACACAGTGTCTGGTGGCTTCTGTCGCTATCAAGATACAAAATGTAGAAATAGGTGGATGTTATGAGATTAACGCAGAGAAGAGCAGGGAAGTTCCACTGTCCCTCACCGTCCTTGTGGGCGAGGAGAGGCACCTAGAGGCATCCCGAGTCCTGAACGGGGCCCTTCATCTGCCCTCGGGCCTCTCCAGCCCGGTGGCCCGTGCAGCGCACGGCATGGCCAGTCACCCCAGCCACGCACCTGGCCTCGTCTGAGACCCGTCGCTCTCAGCCTTGGGTGCACGTTGGAATCGCTGGGGCAGTTTTAATTCCAGTGCCTCATCAGACCGGGGTCTTTGGAGGGGGGGCGTCCAAGCAACAACGGCTCCTGACCCCCCACCTCGATGACTTCACAGTTCAGCCGAGGTTGACCCTGTCCTGGCCTCTCCCCTTCCCTTCCTCCCCACCTGTTGCTCCTGCATCTGAGATAACACGTGACTTCTCCTCCCATTTGCACCACCAGGCAGCACCCTCTGTCCCCGGGATGGTCACAGAGCCTCCTGCAAGCCGGTGCTTGTGTTCACTTTGCTGTCTGTCACCTGCCCTCTGGCCCGGGCGCAGGACCAGACCACTGCATGTGGTGGCCCTGGGGGCCGTGCGGTGGCGATGGGTTAGCCGGTCCCCTTCCTCTGCTTGGAGTGGCTGCTCTGGGCCACCAAACCCCCTCACCTGGACAGCTCAGCTCAGGCAGCCCTCAGGCTCCCTCTGGATTAGGTGCTAGGCTGGTTACCTGCTTCTGGGAAGCAAATTGCCCCAAGCTTCATGGATCAAGATAGCAGTTGTTTGTTTTGCTCGTGGCCAAACAGGCCGTTTACCCTGGGTTCAGCAGAGATGGCCCTGCTGGGTGGCCTGACAGCGCCCTCGGAAGAGGGCTGCCCGCCTGGCTGGCAGGTTGGTGCTGTCCCAGCAGGAAGCTCCGCGGGGCCTGGGGGCTGCTTGGGCTCCCTCTGGGCATGGCAGCCGGGTTCCGAGAACCAGGTGGCCTCCGAGGCCGGGGAGTGGCCAGCACTGCACGGCCCCTTCCACGAAGGCCCACCCAGATCAGGGGAGGGAAGAGTCTCCACATCCCAGTGGAGCCGGGGCGGGTTCTGGGGGAGCTAGTGGGAGGGGGGAGTTTCCCAGGGTGGCGGCAGCAGTCGCCCCTGTCCGTGCCAGCTCCGCGAGGGCAGGTGTGTGAGGTCGCGGGCGAGTCCTGGGGCCTGCATGTGGTGGCACGCGGGAACATGAGGTGGCCCCTTGGAACTGCACACGCGCTGCACACCCAGGGGCGCCGTCCGCGTGGTGGTGTCGAGCGTTTGTTGCTCTGCAGCGGTTCTCTGGCAGGTGACGGTGACACGTGCTGCTCCAGCAGGATCACTGCCCCTCCTGTCCCGTCAGTGGGAGTAAAGAGTCGGGTTCACACAACGGCCCCTGTAGGCCAAGCACAGCCCCGCGTCCGTCCACAGGCCAGCGCTTTCCATTGGCACACAGAGAGAAAGTGGCCGAGCTCCTTGGAAAACAAGATCCCACTGGATCCGCGTGTAAAGCAGATGCACCCAGAGCCCCACGTCTCTGCCACCTGCTTCCACCCCCAGCCCTCAGCATCCTCCAAGGCCTGCGGCCTGAGACCTGAGGCCCAGGCCAACCCCACCCACCCCTGTATCGGAAGCTGCCTCCCCTTTGGGCCTGGTCGTCTTTCCAAGGTGGAGTCAAGCAAACCTGTGTTTATTCCTTTTGATTTATGAACTTGCCCCGGTGCCTGGGACCGGTCTGATCCAGGCCCATACACCTGTTTGGCCGAGGAGCGCCAGAAGCGTGTCCAGCACCTGCCCCGAGGAGCCAGGGATGCCTCTGAATCCCTGGGCCCTAGACCAGCAGGCGTCGAGCAACCTGCGTTGTGAGCGGAGCTTCCACAGGGCGTGTCTGCTCCACGATGGCCAGCAAAGCAAGCAGCTGCTCACAGAGAAACAGCTAAACATGCAAGAAGCCCAAATTATTAAAAAAGTGTTGGGGGCCTCCCTGGTGGCGCAGTGGTTAAGAGTCCGCGGGCCAACACAGGGGACACGGGTTCGAGCCCTGGTCCGGGAAGATCCCACATGCCACGGGGCAACTAAGCCCGTGCGCCACAACTACTGAGCCTGCGCTCTAGAGCCCACGAGCCACAACTACTGAAGCCCGCGAGCCACAGCTACTGAAGCCTGCGCGCCTAGAGCCCGTGCTCCGCAACAAGAGAAGCCACCGCAGTGAGAAGCCCGCGCACCGCAACAAAGAGTAGCCCCCACTCGCCGCAACTAGAGAAAGCCCGCGCACAGCAGCGAAGACCCAAGGGGGTCAAAAATAAATAAGTAAAATTAATAAAAAGTATTACAAGTTTTAACTTCTTGAATATTAAAAAATGGGAATGTATATGCAGATGCAACTTCATCAGCCCGTTCGAGCCTTTCAGCGTTCAGCAGACGCGTGCTTTTTGTTGGCAGGCTTCCTTCTGGGGGGTGGACACACGGCGCCTCCCCTGTCCTTCTGCGTGAACCCACAGCCATGCCCTGTTCCAACGGCTGGAGGTTCTACTCGTGGGCTTTTGTCATTGCCTTTCACAGGCTGCTTCCTGAAGGCCTAGGGTTTGGCTGTGTTAGTCGGTAGAAGCCCGTGGTATCAGAGTGCTGATGGCTTGCCTTCTCTGGACCTGGGTTCAGATCGTGACTCCTGTGCTGTGTAGCTGAGTGGCCTTGGGTGCATCTGGCCGGGCCTGAACCTCCGGGCCCTCGGGATGGGGTGGGCGGTGGCGCCCTGCTCTCCGTGAGCCTTGGGTTTCTTCTCTGGGAGGTGGTGCGGGCCGGAGCCCGACCTGTAACCACGCCTCCCTTGGTGTCTGGCCCTGGCTGATGAGTGACCGTCTCGGATCCTCAGCTCCCCAGCTGTGAAAGAGCGCTCTTCATGGTGTCGGCCTCCCAAGCTGGTGAGGCTCACCTCCCCTCTCTCTATTTCTCATGCTGTCCCCGGCACCCTGCCTGGCTGGTTTCTGAAATCTCCCCCACGTGGTGCACGTTGAACTGGCCCTGGGCGGGGCTGGCACGGGGAGTGTGCAGCATCCCTCCCTCCTGCCTCTGGGCTGACAGAGGCCCCAAGCTGCTCCTGGAAAGCTTAGGGAGATGCAGCCCAGCCCAGCCCCTTCCCCGGAGCCCCGTGGGAGTGAAGCGAAACCTCGTCCTCACAGGCAGAGAGACAGGAGCCTGCAGGGAGGGACAGGGCAGGGATGCTGCCCAGCTTATGTCACGCCTCCTTGGGGACCCCTGGAAATGTTTGGGGAGTACAGCCTCAAGGAAGAGCTGGATTCCCTTCTAGCCAAGCCTGAGGGGGTGGAGGACAAGATTGGGTGTGACTCGTGTGGTGTATTGGTTTCCCAGGGCTCAGTGACCAAGCAGCACACACTGGGGGCCTTACGACCACAGACGTGTGTTCTCTCACAGTCTGAGGCCAGAAGTCTGAAGGCAAGGTGTGGGCAGGGCCGGTTCCTTCTGGAGGCCCTCCTAGCTTCTGGGGTCCCCAGCAGCCCCCGGCATTCCGTGGCTTGCAGACGCATCACCCCAGTCTTTGCCTGCGTCATCACGGGGCTTTCTCCTCTGTGTGTGTGTGTCCACAGTTCCCTTTTCTGATGCGGACACCTATGACGTCATCTTCACTACATCTGCAAAGACCCTGTTTCCCAATTAGGTCATGTGCACAGGTCCCCCTGGGGTTAGGACTTGAAGATCTCTTTTCTGGGGGACACAGTGAAACCCGTAACCGATGGGCTGTCCTGGCACCAAGCGTGGCGGTCGTGCTGGGTGAGCAGCAGTGGCCGGCCTGTCCCTCCCTCCTGGTGGGCGTGCAGAGTGGACCAGCGCTCAGCGGCCCTGGGCAGCTGTGCGGGACCGTCTGGCTGCTCCCTGCCGGGCAGCTTCATCCACGGACTCCACGTGTGCTTAGTAAACACGGGACCAGGGACACGGAATCGCTGTCCAGTGTCTGTACAGATTGAGCTGTTCAGCGCAATGTGGTGCATGTCAGGAAGGATTAAATGCTTCAACGGGATGATTTCGCCTGATGGCATTTTAAGTACAGAAACGGTAGTACATTTTCAGGGAGGAAAAAAGTCCTTTTCTTATTGCTGTGAACGCACTGTTATCAGTACACCTCTGTGGCTTTGTGGCTTTGGGGGCCAACCCGGGCCTGGTCGTGCTCAGCAGTGGGGCAGAGCTGGGCCCCCTGTGCTGTCACTGTCACCGTAAAGCCGATGCCTGGGCCACCTGGGTTTTCATAACTGAGAGTCGCTGCGAGGGGCTTTGTCTCCGTTATCTTTGGGATCTCCGGCGTGATAAGGTGTCAAGAATGAGCTGCCTTTAATTAAATTTCACAGAGAAAAAATAGTAAGTCTAGAAGTGTCTTTCTTTTCTGCAACTGACAGTGTCTTTTGAAAAATGCACTCTACACATTAATCTCCGTCATTACGAAGAGGCCGTTCTAAAGGAGATATCAGTGTTTTAAAAAGAAGCAGAGTCTCAATTACAAATTAAGGGTATTTTTGAATCTGTCTCTGGCTCTTCACTTACGTCAGCCCCGGCCTCAAAGTTACGCGGCACAGATGTGGTTTTTGTTCAGGTGGTGGCCTTTCTCCCCAGGAGGTGAGCAGAAACCTCGCAGGGCCTTCTCCCGTCCCCTGGCCAGGTGCGCCTGGACCTGCTCCAGAGCAGGGGTTCGAGGAATAAACTGTGTCCACGATTTCATTTCCCTGCTGTGCTTCTCCGTGGAGACCTAGCAAGGTCCTTCCGTTCAAAGGGCTAAATAGATTCGATGGATCCCTGGAGAAGAGCTAAGGGAGCATATCCTCGGATTTCCCCTCTAATCTTAGGGGCCGAGAGGTTAAAGATCTTGAAGTCTCTACCATTCCCCGCCCTCCAGCTGCACGTGAGCAAAGGGAGGGAGGAAGAGCCCGAGGCTGCTCTGCCTGGAGCCTTGTCCCCGGATGCCACCCAGGCTTTCTGTTGCCCAATCTCATCCCTGTTTGCTGGTGCCAGGAAGCAGCCAGGTTTCGGTGTTGCGTTTGGTCCGGAGGCTCAGGGACCCCTGGCCACTTCTGCATCCCTCTTGGAGTCTGCGGCCAGCCCCCTTGGCTGTGGTGCGTGGGGCAGGGGAGGGGGATGGTGGTAGGTAGAAGGATTGTGGAGAAATGCTGAGCCGCATTTTGGACCTGCTGACTTGGAGGACCTTGGACACATCTGTGGACCACGGTTAGTGGATGACTGGACCTAGGGACCCAGGAAAGGAAGGCCTTGTCTGCGGACACCCTGCGCTGTGAGGTGTGGGACACACATGGAGTGTGCTTTCAGCAAGCCTGTGTCGTTGTGACATGCCGACACGTTGTGGGATCTGAGCCACCAGTAATTAAATAAGCCAGGGCTGCACGTAGAGCACACAGTCACTTCCCAAAAAGTCGGCGGTTTGGTTGAAAAGAGAAAAATGACCCCAATCGCACGAAAACAACCTCAAAGCCACCTCCTGCCCAGTGCAGGAAGGTGGCTGCCCTGGAACCCCTGAGTGGGACTTCGGCGAGGGCTGACCGCTGCGCCCCCAGAGCCGCAGCTGGGTCATGGCCCAGCCAGTGGAAGAGAAGCTCGCGCAGGGCAGCCCCATCCCTGTTCCCGTTCCTTTGGTGGCCGACTCGCCGGCAGAGGGAGGCTGCAGAGAGGAGGATGCAGCGTG
This sequence comes from Leucopleurus acutus, assembly GCF_964270905.1. Taxonomy (NCBI): domain Eukaryota; kingdom Metazoa; phylum Chordata; class Mammalia; order Artiodactyla; family Delphinidae; genus Leucopleurus; species Leucopleurus acutus. Next base: position 101,033,641 of record NC_139152.1, read on the forward strand.
CAGTCCCGCCCCGCCCGGCTGCTTGGCATTCCTGGAAGGGAAGGGCAGATTTGGGTGGAGTGACGAGCAAACACAGGATTCCCTGCCATGGCTACTCGGGTCTAGGAGGGCCGAGCTTACCTGGGGTCGCCGACTGCCTTGAAGCTCCCCTGAGTCTTCCACAGAGCAGCTGTCCCCCTGGGGCGGCGAGGAGACCCCTGGCCCCTGGATGGACTTGACCTCAGAGCACATTGGCGTCTCTGCTCTCACCCCGGCCCACTTCTTCATCTGGTTGTTTTTATCCAGTTTTTTTTTTTTTTTTTTTTTGGTGCGGTATGCGGGCCTCTCACCGCTGTGGCCTCTCCCGTTGCGGAGCACAGGCTCCGGACGCGCAGGCTCAGCGGCCATGGCTCACGGGCCCAGCCGCTCCTTGGCATGTGGGATCTTCCCGGACCGGGGCACGAACCCGTGTCCCCCGCATCGGCAGGCGGACTCTCAACTACTGCGCCACGAGGGAAGCCCCCAGTTTTAAAGCTTGCTCTGGATAGGTGATGGCAAACCTTTTTGGGGCTTTTTTTTTTTTAATTGGGTGGCACTATTCCTGCAGGCCTCCCTGCCTGCGTTGGCCCGCCTGACACCAGCCTGCTTTAAAGCCTCCTGCTAACCTCCTTCCAGGAGTGTAGACTCAAAGGAAGGCCGTCGGAAGGCGAATCCCAGTGCCGTTCTTCCAGGTGTTATTTTATTTAAAAAAAATTTTATTTATTTTTGGCTGCGTTGGGTCTTCGTTGCTGCGCACAGGCTTTCTCTAGTTGCGGTGAGCAGGGGCTACTCTTCGTTGCGGCGCGCAGACTTCTCATTGCTGTGGCTTCTCTTGTTGTGGAGCACAGGCTCTAGGCACGCGGGCTTCAGTAGTTGTGGCACACGGGCTCAGTAGCTGTGGAGCATGGGCCTAGTTGCTCCGCAGCATATGGGATCTTCCTGGACCAGGGCTCGAACCCGTGTCCCCTGCATTGGCAGGTGGATTCTTAACCACTGCGCCACCAGGGAAGCCCCCCAGGTGTTGTTTTAAATGAATAAATCCTGCCTCCTCTTTCATTCATCCTAGTGATGAAGAGGTGAGACTCGGGGGAGAGACGGCCTGCAGAGATGGGCACAGACTTACACAGGGTAGACGGGGCCTTTCTCCCTCCTGAGAGGTTTCCCTCTGTGTGACTGCAGTGAACTCTGGACACGGTTGGTGCACAGAGGGCCAAGGAGCCAGCTGAGAGGTCCTTGGGGTTGCTGCCACAAGACCAGGCCTGTCCCGCACCGTCCTGTCCAGCCCAGCCCAGCGTGGTGGGGAGGTTTGCGTGCAGCCTCGTGGGTCAGGCCGGGACAGGCAGAGAGGCTGGGGCTGGAGCCAGGGCCTCAGGAAGGAACGGCGGCCGTTTATGCAGTAACTCGGAAGAAACCGATGAAAACCATGCGCCCGCGCACAAGCTGTGCTCTGCTCAGCACTTGACCAGCCTTGAGGCTCTACTGGGTCTGCCTTTGAAGGTGGGAGGAGGGGGGAGGCACCTGCCAGTCTCGTCTCCCTGGAGCACACGTGTCCATCTGTCTGTCTGTCCGTCCATTCACATTTGATGCTCTGAGCACTTGTGTGGGTATTTGGACCTGTCCGAGTGCTCGTGCCGGACATGAAAAGACAAACGAGAACATCTTGTGCCTTGGGGGCCTTTAGGTGCGTGGGGGACAGAGGGTAGGTGCTCCTTCACCACAGCCAGTAGAAGGTGCGAGGCAGGAACTGCCAGGGTGGGTGGCTCAGCCGTCCAGGCCGCAGGCAGGCTCTGGTCTCCTGGCTCTTGCTTTCTCAGCTGGCCAGCAGTGGGGGACCTTGTGGGCAGAGGTCTGGGTGCCAGGCCGCAGGGGCAGGTACCTGATGTGTGCCACCACCACCTCGGGCGAGGCATTCCCTGTGCGTGGCCTGCCATCGGGGAGAGGACCCTGTTCCCCCAGGCCCCCTTCTCCCCTCTGCCAGCATCTCTGGGGGGTGAAGCAGACATCACGCTGGGCCATCAGGAGAGCCAGCCTCGCCCGGGGCATTGCGCCCCTTGCCCAGAAGTGTGCACAGCAGGACACGAGACGTTGAGGGTGAAAGGCCTCCCAGTGTGGCCGTGGCCTTGCTGTGCCCTGCAGCCTCCCCTGTGTCTCACAGGGACTTAAATATAGGATCTTTCCTGGGCTTGAATGATCCCGAATCATGTCATCAAGTGGAATCTGCAGGGTGGTATTTACATACCTGTAACGTCTCTCAAACCCTGGGGCCAGGAACTCCAGTGGTTGCTCTGTGTTGCAGTAAAATGTGGTAATTGATGAATATCTGTGGAAATGGGTATGATTGTGTCCTCTTTAATGAGCTAACAATTTCATGCCGAAATCTCAGCAGCGCTATTGTTTAGAATAAAAGGAGACTTGCAGATCAGGCCAGGGCTCAGATTGTGGTGTGAACAAAGCTGGCAGTCTCTTTATTGGACCCATTAATTAATGCCCCATCAGCCAGTTTCCCTGGGAATGAACTGGAAAAATAATTAAAATGATACATGGGGTAAGGAGTTTAGATATTCAAAAGGTGAAGGCGAGAATTAGTTGAATACGTAATTAGACATATTATTTGTGACTGTACATTTCTTTAAGCGTGTCTCACCGAGGCAGTGGGGTCCTATTTTTAGTCCTGGGTGGCTCATGAACACCATTTGGGACTGTTTTTCAACTCACGAAAGCTCATAAATTTTCTTAGTGATATTAAGTGGCTAATTATATTGTGCATTGTTAAAATAACTCCACCTGCAAAACCAAAGAATACAACGAAAGTTGCAAAAGCAAGTTTTTAAAGGAGTTAATTTGACTAAATTACCAAGTGAAATTCTGGGTGTTTGCACCAAATTGAAAGAGTTTCAGCAAAGAATCTCCAGGTTCACGTTATTTGTGTCGTAAATTTGACCCAGAGGACGAACCTCCCTCGCCAGCCTGCTGTTGATGTGAGTGGTCCAGGTGGGAGGTCCCCCTCACCAGGTCCTAGCTGACCGCTGCGTCCACAGTTCTCGAGAGCAGGCTAACCCCTCACAACGTTCACTTCCGCTGTCCCGTCTCTCAGCCCAGGTTGCCGTGCTGTGTGTGTCAGGCTCCGTGGATGGCCGTCGAGTCCACCCTTGAATGGTGCAGACGCCTTAGAGTTCCACCAGCCCTAAACCCCTGGTGAGCACCGTCCCGTTCCTCAAGAGCCCCCGCTGGGCGGAACCAAAGCTGCCCTGACCGCCCAGCACCGTCCACCCAAGTGGTTCCCTGTGATTCCCTATTATTGTGAATTATGTGCTGCAGACGGCCCAGCAGTTCCATTTCTGGGAATCTTAGGATATAAACATTTCTTACAGCCATCGATGTTAAGTTTGAACGCTATACTGAGGCTTTGTTGTTGTTTTTACTTAATGGGCAACTTCAGACTCATTTTAGAAGCCAGTCTCCTGGCTTCTAAATGATTGGAGGAATGATTGGAGGAATGACCATAAACCATAAATGAAAAAAAATAAAAACCACTTAATGAAGAGTCCACGGTGGCAGCTACCATCATAAGCACTTGGTGTTACACCTTGGCTTGTGTGGCCATCGGGTAACTGCGCCGGGAGCCGGGCCCTGCCTGCGTCATCAGTGGGTCCTCCTGAGGCTCAGGGCCCGCCCGGCGCTGCCCCGAGGTCTCCCAGCCACGAAGCTGCTGTGGGTCGTCTCGTCGAACCCGGTCTTCCCGCTGGACTTCACGAGGCCATGGCCGTGCGTGTGGCCCTCAGTCAGTCCCTGCTGGTCCTCGGTTGCGTTTTGGTGGTAGTGCAGGACCGCTCTCCTCCACGTGCAATGCTGGGCGCCCCTGGTCTTCCCTAGGCCTGCCCTGCTCGGGGGTCAGCTGCACCCCACTGTTAGTCTTTGCTTTCACAGTCAGAGTTAAAATGGGAAACCCTTAGCTCAGGGTTGGAGGGAAAGGGTTCCACCCTGCCATTTCCATTCTTTCCTTTTAAATGAAACTCTGTCCATCAGTCATCCTGTGATTTGATCTGTCAACCCAGAAACACATGCTAATGCTTTATAGCCGCGGCTTGTCAAAGTTCTGGGAAAGAGGAAAACAAGTAAGCAAGTCCTAGTAAATAAAGGTTACGTCCTCATTTGAATTTCCGAGTCCAGAGAGCCCGTATGATGCGGACGTCAGTCTCTCCCTCCTTGCCGGGGAGGAGCGTGTGCTTGCTGTGCGTCACGCCGGGCTCTGATGAGAAGTGAGCGGCGTGTTTCCTTGGGCTCAGCCCTCCTCCCCTGAGTCCGGCTGCCTCTTCGGGTTGCAGATTACACACTCAGCGCAGTACTGGAGCCGCGCGGCGTTCCCTTGTCTGCAGCAGCACTGTGTGAGGCATCACGTTTCCAGGTGGATGAGCACGGTGTGGGTGCTCAGAGACCTCTGCGTGTGCTTGCCCGTGGAAGGCCCACCGAGGCGGAGGCGTGCGGGGGCGGCAGGGCAGCAGCACTGAGCTCCGGGGACAGTGGGGAAGTGGGGGCACAGCCTGGAGAGGCTGCCCAGGGGCGGGGCAGGGGAGGGAGGCTGCCCGGCTGTGCAGCTGCCGGAGGGGCTGAAACTCAGGGTCCCTCGGGCAGGCCCCCGCTTCTCCCCAGTGGCCCCTCTGTCTGGTTCACTGCCCTCCAGCACGAGGCTACTGTGTGATTCTGAAAATAAGCCCGCGGAGCTTCTCATCACGGCCGTCTTGGCTCCAGCAGTGCAGTGCCTGATCCCACACTTGGCTGGGAGCGACCTACCAAGTTAGCTCAGCGGGGTGGCGTTTGCATCGGTTTCAGATGTCGGGGCCCTCGTTTCTCTGCACCTGCAGCGCTTTGCTGGACCCCATTAGTGCTCCTGCTCTTCTGTGGAGGCACCGTCTTCACGCGTGCCACACACACTAGCTGGGAGTCCTGGAGGGTGGGACCGGCCCGCTGCACAGGGCCCAGCACCCGCAGAGGGCTGTGTGGGAGGTGGGGGGGGCCTGGCACCCCCGATCCGATTTACCTGGTGTCTTGTAGGGCACACCTGTAAACACCTGCCAGACCTTGTTTCGGGGGAGGGTAACACGGCCCTGTTTCCCAGTCCTCGCTGCGGTGCCTCTTGGGGCTACATCTCACGTCTGGTTCAACCCAAGCTCTGTCCTGCCGGCTGGGGGCCGGGGGCCGTCCTCCCGGTTGCAGTCAGGCCGCACACTCGGGCGTGAAGGACGGATGGCTCCAGGCAGCTTCTTGGTCCTGGGGTCAGATTTGAATGTAAAACTTGAAAAGTTCTAAATTTATTAAAGGCTTTCTTTGGGGGCTGGAAATATGCAATAGATTTTCTATCCCTCTCAATTCTCTCTTAAAATTTAATGCTGCCATAAAAGTGATGGATAACAAATTATTCCAGGAAAACTGATACTGAAAGACTCTTCTAACCGTTGAAGCAGAAGTGTAGACTTGGCGAGGAAATATATGTGACCCAGAAAACTCACAAGGAAATAGGAAATCATGTACTTTGTGGAAACCGCAACTGCATAATGTTGTTCCAGGCTGCAGAAAACAGTTTTTATTCAAGGTATTGAAGTACTGAATCTATTTTGTGCCATTGGCACCTTTATTAACACAGTAACATCATGCCTTTCGGGAGTTCATCGAGTAGGCTTTCCTACTTGGAACATCACAGAATCCCAGCAGATGAGCAGGAGAGACCAAACTTTAAGGCTTAAGGTCAGAAAGTTCCCATGTGACAGCCTGTGTCCATTACTCTCTTGAACCTTCCTTGGTCCCCTCAGTGCATCCTTCCAGAGAGTTCTGCCCACACGGTTTTGAAGTGTGTGAGGCTGTGATTAAAGCCACAGATGACGGGGCTTAGGACTGCCCCACCTGGACACAGTGGCGGGAAGGCGACCTGACAACCAGAGCGCAGGCCGGCAGGAGGGAGGAGGACTTGTGTACAGACCAGACAGGCACTCAGACCCCACCGCAGTCTGAGGAGAGGTAGCGCGGGGCACACCGCCCTTTGTTCCTTGGTAGGCCTTGGGAACATCATTCCATGGTAGGTTTTTTTTTTGCGGTACGCGGGCCTCTCACTGTTGTGGCTTCTCCCGTTGCGGAGCACAGGCTCCGAATGTGCAGGCTCAGCGGCCATGGCTCACGGGCCCAGCCGCTCCATGGCATGTGGGATCTTCCTGGACCGGGACATGAACCCGCGTCCCCTGCATCGGCAGGCGGACTCTCAGCCACTGCACCACCAGGGATGCCCCATGGTAGGTTGTTTTAAAGAGCATAGTATTAAAAGACAGCGATTCAGACTTGACTTCCTGACTGTCTCACACCAGAGCAGTGGGAGTGATGGTGCTGATGGTGTCGTGGTGCCGATGCCCTAGTACCTCCCAGACCAGGCATCCAGGCCAGGGTATGGCTTAAATGGAGCCCCAGGTAGCCGCTGGCTGAGATGGCCCCGATTGGCGCTCGTGGTCACATTTGTATTCCCCTGACATGTGTCGCCACGTCTAATAGGAGAACTTAGGGGAAGGCCTGGCCAGTATCAGTGATTTGCAGTTGGAAGTGTCACCGTGACAACCCCGGAGGTGCTGGAAGCAGGCACTTTGTTAATTCTGAGTCTTGACCCTTCCCAGGCAACTCCACAGTCTTTTCTCTGGAGAGAAATAGGCTCATTCGGGAAACGTCTCTCATTGTTCCTAAGCCACATCCACTCAAGTGAATAATTTACCTTTTTCTATAGGGTTGGAAGAAGAGGTGCACACAACCTGTCTAATACTGTCTCTTCACACGTTGTAATGTTAGCTTCTTTAAGCTGCTCTCTGGTAGCCGGTTTCTCCGAGAAGAGGCAGGACCCTGTAAATGGTGCTGCCTCAGTTCTGTTGTCCTCTTGGTCCCGTAAATCTCAGAAACTCCATGCCACCTGGGCAGCTGTCCCACTACTTTCCTGCCTAATCGCCTTCACTGGCACCTCTCTTGCCCGTCAGATAAAGCCCAGAAGCCTCAGGCTGGCAGTTAGGGATCTGTACCATGCAGCCCCATCCTACACTCCCAGTCCCCGTTCATCAAGACTCTGGGGAACGTCTACGCCAGGTTAGGCCTGGGCCAGCCGGGGTAGCGGGAAAGCACAGACGCGAGTGAGACGCAACCCTTGCCACCTTAGAGCTCACCGCCTGCTGGAGAAATTAGACTGAAGAGAGGGGGACAGCCAAGAGCCCAGGTGCAAACCCAGGAGCTCCGGGCAGACTCCGACCCCTATATCACTTCCTGTGTGGGTCCGAGGCAGCCTTATAGCACACTGAGCTTTAAATATGGCATATCACATGATCCTCAGATCACCCAGAAATGCTGATAGACTACCCAAAGCAGACTTGTAAGTGCAGGAAAGCTTGCAGGAAAGCAGGGTCATCCCAGAGGCCCAAGTGAAAATAGATGGGAGGAGGGAGGGGTTTTTTGCCAGTCTTTAGGCCTGGGTTTGAACAAACACTCGGAACAAGAGGTCGACCGTGTGCCCCTCAGAGGAAGGGAGTGCAGCGCTTAGGCACTTAGGGAAGGCCATACTGAAAGGCTATATATACTGTTAGACAAAGGATGAACTAGAAGGAAAGGATCCATTTGCCAGCCTGGGAGACAACTGGGTGTACCTCTGTCTCAGCCTGGGCTCTCAGGTGGGGGTGAGGGAAAGGATGTTCCTCCCTGTTAACGTTTTACTCAGGGCCACGTTTAGCATTTGAATTGATAAGAACCGAGCACTTAGCATAGAAAGATATTAAAAGCTATTAATATCAGTGGAACGCCTCACATAATTATAACTGGAGGCTTCAATCCTTCTGTCTCAGTAATTGATAAAATAGGCCAAAAATCAGTGAAGCTAAAGGAGGCACAGAAATATCACCAAGCAACTGGCTCGAGCTCATTAATAATCCAACAACCAGGGATATCCAGCCACATTCTTTTCAAGTACACAGTGACCAATAACCACAACAGTTTCTTTCCTGGGCCATAAAACAACTCTGAAAATGTAAAAGGATTGAAATTATATAGAGGATGTCATCCAACCATAATAGAATTAAGTTAGAAATCAATAAGAATGATGTCTACAATTCTCCAAATTTTTGAAAATTAGGCAGCACACCACTAAAAAACCCTTGAGTCAAAGAAATCAGAGGGAAATCAGATAATATTTTAAACTGAATGAATAATAAAAATGTAACATTTGAATTTGTAGTATGCAGCTAAAGCAGTGCTTGGAGAGCTAACATATTCCTATAAATGCATACATCAGAAAAGAAGAAAGAGTTCAAATCCGTAATTTTAGTTTCCACCTTCAGAAGATAGAAAAAGAAGAGGGAATTAATTCCCAAGGAAGCAGAAGGAAGGAAATAACAATGAAAAGGGCAAAAATCAATAAAATAGAAAATGGGCAAAAGCAGTAGAGGAAATCAACAAAATCAAAAGCTAGTTTAATAAAAAGTTTAGTAACACTGAAAAATCTCCAGCTAGGCTAATCAAGACCAAAAAAAAAGAGAAAGAAAACAGAGAGAGAGAAAAAAAAAAAGACCAGTATCATGAATAAAGAGGGGCCATCACTACAGATCCTACAGATACTTGAAACTTAGCAAGGGAATATTATTCACAACTTGTAACAGTCAGTAAAGTTAACCACATAGAGGAAAAGGACAGATTCCTAAAGGATACAAATGATCAAACTTTGCACGTGAAGAAATAAGAAGCCTGAAAAGCCCTGTATTCATTTAAGAAATGCCTTTCATAATTAAGAACCTTTCTGTAGTGACAACTGCAGGCACAAATGACTTCACTGGTGAACTTTCAAATACTTAAGGAAGAAATAATACCAATCTTACACAAATACAGAGCATAAAGGAAGAGAGAACACTTCTCAGCTCTTTTTATTAGTCAGCCTAACTGAGATACCAAAATGAGACAAGGACGTTATAGTAAAAGAAAATTATAAACCAATACCTTAATTAACGAAGTTGCAGAAATCTTTGACAGAGCATTAGCAAATCGAATCAGTAAATTATAAAAATAACAGTACAAGGCTTCCCCGGTGGCGCAGTGGTTGAGAGTCCGCCTGCCGATGCAGGGGACACGGGATCGTGCCCCGGTCCGGGAGGATCCCACACGCCGCGGAGCGGCTGGACCCGTGAGCCATGGCCACTGAGCCTGCGCGTCCGGAGCCTGTGCTCCGCAACGGGAGAGGCCACAGCGGTGAGAGGTCCGCATACCGCAAAAAATAATAATAATAATAATAATAACAGTACATCATGATCAAGGGGATTTATCTCAAGCATGCAAAGTTGGTTTAACATTCAAAAATAATTCAATTTAGGGCTTCCCTGGTGGCGCAGTGGTTGAGAGTCCGCCTGGCGATGTAGGGGACACGGGTTCGTGCCCCGGTCCAGGAGGATCCCACATGCCACGGAGCAGCTGGGCTCGTGAGCCATGGCCGCTGAGACTGTGCGTCTGGAGGCTGTGCTCCACAATGGGAGAGGCCACAACAGTGAGAGGCCCACGTACCACACACACACAAAAAATTCAGTGTAATTGATCCCAGTAACAGAATAAGGGGGAAAACTATAAGATCATGTCAAAAGATACAGAAAAAGCATTTGATAATTCAACACCCACTCATGAAGAGAACTCTCAGTAAACTGTAGATAGAAGGAAGCTTCCTCATGATAAAAGGCATCCAGAAACTACAGCTTACATCACGTTTAATGGTAAAGTTATCAAATGCTTTCCCCGTAAGTTGAAAACAAGTCAGAGATATTTGCTCTCACCACTTCTATTCAATATTATACATGAAGGTCTAGCCAGGACAATCAGGAATGAAAATGAAATAAAAATTATAATGATCGGAAAGTAAAAAGTTAACTGTCCTTATTGATTACATATGTAGAAAATCCTAGAGTCTGACAAAAAAAAAAAAAAAAAGAAGAACAAGAACTAATAAAGATGCTGGATACAGGTTAATATGCAAAAATCAATTGTATATTTATTAGCAATGAAAAATGAGAAGATGAAATTTAGAGACCAATATCATTTATACTAACATGAAATTCATAGCAAAAATACAATTTTAACTAAAGATACTTAAGATTTTTACACAAAGCATTGCTCAGAGAAGTTGAAATACTTGGTGAGATAAACACCATGTTTATAAGTTGAAAGAGTTAATATTAAAATATTAATTCTCCGCAAATTGATCTGTAGAGTCAATGCACTCCCAATCGTATTCTACCAAAAGCTTTTCTGTAGAAACTAACTAGTTTATTCTGAAATGTATATGGAAATACAGAGGACGTAAGATTGCAAGCCTTACATTTTGTTAAAGAAGAACTGAGATGGAGAGCTTGAAGTCTTGATTCCAAGGTGGACCGTAAGCCGCAGTAATCCAGACGGTGTGATGTTGACATAGGACTAAATAGTAGATTAATGGAACCGGCTGAAGTCCAGAACAGTTAAGAGGCACTGGGAGGAAGTATTTATTATACACGTATTTGACAAAGGACTCCTATCCAGGGTATATACAAATTCCTGTAGCTCAATATTACAAAGACAAATAGCTCAATTAAAAATTGGACAGAAGACTCAGACATTTCACAGAAGTAGATGAACAGCCAATAAACACTTGAGAAAATACTCAACATCATTAGTCATCAGAGCAGTGCAAAGTAGACCACAGTGAGAGACCACCATACACGCACCACAATGGCTAAAACTAAAAGAATTGACAGCGCTGAACATTGGCAAGTATGTGAAATATGGCTGGTGGAATGTTAAATGGTGGTGCCACTTGGGAAAAGTGGTAATTTCTTATAAAACTAAGCATACATATGCCCTCGGTTCCAAGAGCTCCATTCCCAGGTCTTTACACAAGAGAAATGAACATTTATGTTTGCACGCGTGCGCGTGCACACACACACACACACACACACCCTTGTAGGAGAATGATCAGAGCAGCTTTATTCATATTAGCCCAAACTGGAAACAGCTCAAACACCTGTCAGCAGGGGATGGGTAAACAAACTCATGCAATGTGATGCTTTTCAGCGACAATGGAGTGAATCTCAAAGACACTGTGTTTGCCAGTGAAAGCCGAACACCAGAGTGCGTACCGTGTGAGTTCATTTAGATGAGGTTTTGGAACTGGCGAAATGGATCAGCAGCGAGAGCGCTCCCGACCGTGGGCTTCCTGTGACTCCCCTGCAGGATGCTGGGAAGGGTGCGTGCTGTATTCATAGGGAGGCGATTCCGCTGCTGCATTTACTTGTCGAAACTCAGCAGGCAGTATTCTTAGGTCTCTGTATTTCTCCTTATGTAAATTGTACATCAGAAAAAGCTAAGAAAAATTTTAAAATACTGGCTAGACATGCTCAATTAAAAAAAAACTGTCCCTAAAACCGTAAAACGAAACAAAAATGGAGTCAGCACATGCGCCCAGAGTAAGTGGGACACTGAAGTCATATTTTTTCAGTCTTTTGAGCTTGAGCTTCAATTTTGAGGCCTTACCAAGTGCTTGGGACGGAAGGAAACGTTCACCGCAGGCAGTGAGGTGAAGGGAGAGCCCTCTGAGTAGATCAGTCACCCGCAAAGGGCTGTGTCCTCAGGGTCAGGCTGCTTAGCAATAGCTCCCGCCCTGCCCCAGGACCCTCGTGCCAAGCTGTGTGTGTGTGTGTGTGTGTGCGCGTGCGTGTGCGCGCACACGCACCCGTGCACGCCTGTTACCAGGGAGGGTTTAAGGACCCTCTGCGTAAGTTTGAAAGACAGAATATCACACTTTACGGAGGACTGAGGATGTAGAGCAGTAAGAACCATCATACACGCCGGAGGGGCCGGTCGGGGGGGAGTGTAAACTAGTAAAAAACACTTCATAAAGTCATTTGGCTTTTCCTAGGAAAGTTGAGGAGATGCATTCTTCTCCACCCAGGTATTCCACTCCTGGGTTATATGTACTCAGAGCTGCGCTGTCACTAGCCACATGTGGCCGTTTAGTTAGAATTTAAAGAACTGAAAATTTTAGTTCCCCAGTCCTATAGGCCAGCTTTCAAGTATCAGGACCCCGCTGCGGCTGGCGGCTGCCGATTGGACAGCACAGACGTAAGACGTTCCCATCGTGGCAGAACTCCGCACGGCACGGTGGTTCTCCAAGTGTGGTCCTGGGTCAGCAGCAGCGGCAGCACTGGGGAGCGCGTCAGACATGCAGGTTGTCGGGCCCCGTCCCAAAGCAGCCCTGGATCAGATGTGCTGGCGGGGTGGGGCTCCGAGTGATTCTGGAGCACACAGCGGTCTGAGAACCAGTCATCTAGAGAGACTCTTACAAACGTGCACGAGGATCCCAGCAGTACTGATTTGTAAGAGCCAGAAATGGAGACGAGCCTAAAGACCCGTCGGCAGTGGTGTGGATGAAGAAACTGTGGAGTGTCGGCGAGGCACGGAAGGTGATAATGGTCTGCGGCTGCGTGAAGTGACAGGCGTGTATTTCAGGGCCGTAGTGTTGAATGAAATAAAGGTCCTCCAGCCATACATACCTTGTGCTACATTTATCTAAAATTCAGATCCAGAAGGAAACGACTGTGGTGCAAAGATAAAGACCCGTCGGCAGTGGTGTGGATGAAGAAATTGTGGCGTGTCAGCGAGGCACGGAAGGTAATAATGGTCTGCGGCTGCGTGAAGTGACAGGCGTGTGTTTCAGGGCCGTCGTGTTGAATGAAATAGAAGTCCTCCAGCCATACATACCTTGTGCTACATTTATCTAAAACTCAGATCCAGAAGGAAACGACTGTGGTGCAAAGATAAAGGAAGTCAAGGAAGTGATAAACACACAGCTGGGGACACTGTGTACCTTGGAAGGGTTGGAATCTCAAGGAAAGGGCTGGGCTGGCTTTGGAGAAAGTTCCCCAGTGAGAGGTTAGTTTTCTTCTTAAACAGTGGATAGTAAGCCGCAGGATTCTGGTTCTGTTGGTAAGCTTTTACTCCCATATATGTAAAAAATATTTGGTATTAGCTCAATATTTACTTAAACAATTTAAAAATAGTAGAACATCAAAGTATTTATAGCTGGCCGTGAATTGAGTTTTTCCAAAAAGTAAAATTGAGCACCAAAACTATTATTTTAAATACCCACAGATTCAGTGAATGTTTCATTCATGTGAAATCTTAAAATATATTTGTCAGATTTTGTTTGAATTTTCCCTCTTAGCATTTATTCCTCCTTTTGAGACATAAAAGGATTAGAAATAAAGTGCTGGCCGAAGCTCTCCCGTTCGACCTCGAGCAGAAGCAAAATAGGAATGATAAGATTAAAAAGACTAAAGGAAATTGTGTTGAGTTAATTAAAGACAGCCATTTTACTGTAGCAAAACAATATTAAATATATATGTCCTAAGTCACGGGGATAAGAAAACAGAAAGCCAGAATCTGATAGAAAGATTACAGTTGTAATGGAGAACTTTAGTTCTGTCTTATCAGTGTATGAATTGTCAAACAGAAAAAAAATAATGGCCAAGGAGCTGAACAGGATAATTTTCATGGTCAAATTAATATTTATTCACCAGGAGCCCAGAGATGGGAGAATAGCTGGACTCTGTTTAGAAAAGGTCACACCAGCATCTGCATCCACACACATGGATACACGTGCGTCCTGCGTCCACATACCTGTGCGCTGGTGAATGTGCAAAGCAAAGGAGTCTTCATTTAAGCGGTGAAGCGAAAATCGTGTTCCAGGTTAAAAATGCCCAGCCCACCAGCGCCCACCACACGCCTCGGCTCAGTAGCCCCTGTGGAATACCTGATGACCGTGATGTGTCCATTGAGCTCGTGCCGCCAGCTGTGCGAGCAGCACGGGGTCCAGGCCAGGGGGCCGATCAGTGCCCCTTTCCCTGCAGACTAGAAGGGTAGCCCCTAACTGTGGGGGGGCATGGGGTCTCTTTGTATTGTTTCTTGCAGCTGGACGTGGGTCTCCAGTTATCTCGGCAAAAGGCTCAATGCGAGAGCAACAATGTAGGCCCTTGTCCCTCTGTACCGCTAGTATACATGCAGTGATATCGGTTATCCAGCGCCCACCGAAGGTGAGCCGTCAGCCGGTAGTGACTGACCCGTAAGCTGGTAAGAAAGGTGGGCAGCCAGTGGTGAGGTGAGGACAGAGCTGCAGCGGGTCGAAAGCAGGGCCCAGGAAGGATGCATACAAGGGCTATTTGTTGTTCTCTTGCCAGCAACACAGGCTCTTCCCTGTTGGCCCAGGAGCCATCCGAAAGTTAAGCTGGAGAAAATAGAAAATGCTGTTTCCACAGGGCCTATCCTTTGTAGCACTGTTTGTAACGGTGAAAGGCCCGAAGCCCCACAGATGTCTGTCAGCACAGGGCTGGTTGACTAAACTGACACTCCCGGGGGTTGGTGCACCCCACAGGGGTGAGGAGGGCTGAGGGGGCTTTCTACGCGTGGCTGGGGGCGTCTTGGCTGTACCGTTTGCTGGGAGGGGCAAGGCACAGACAGCATGCGTGGGTGCCCTCACTTGTTGGTTGGGAGTGTATGAGCAGACACACAGACACACACGGATGGACAGACACACACACACCTTTTCCTGAGTGCACACATGTTTACTTATATTACAAACAAAAGTCAGTGAAAGGGTAAACCAGAACCTAGTGGAGAAGGTGTGGTCTTCGTGGGGAGGATGGGTGGTGTGGAGAGACAGGGATGCAGCCCGACTTCTCCAAATGCACCTTGTTTGAGGTTTTTACTGTGGAATCGTGTGTTGCTTTTCATAAGTGTAAAACCAAACTAAAGCTAAGCAAGTGGGCCTTAAAAAGCAAGCACAAAATTAAAAGGTAAAAAATGAACCTAACTCTATATTGAGTTGGTGGCCTAATCACACAGAGCAAAATTACTTTGAATAGACTTCGGAGCCACTTGCGTGCACAGTCCCGGTAGCATATATTTCAAGCACAAAAAGAATTGCAAAAAAATTTACAAACTCTACTCAGTAATCATATTGTTAGTAATAACATTAGTGCTATCTTGAAACTATTGTTTATATACACACATTACACATAAATACATACATTAGGGTAAAGCAAATAGTGATTATGATAATGTTACAGGAACTAAGATTTTTAACCTAAAAGAGAAGCAAGCATAAAATCAAAGAAGGAAAAACGCTATAATCTTAAATACGATTTACGGCTCAGTGTGAGCCTGCGATGCACTCTCTTCTCCCTAAAAGAAAGAAAACCACATCTCCTGGCTTCCTCCGCTGAAGATCATTGGGTCCAGTGATCAGCCCGGTGTAAAGGAGCACCTGTGGAGTCTCCACCATTTCCCGCGGAAAGGAACCAGGGCTCCTTAGGAAAAGGCGCAGTCCCAGGTCCAGGGCAGGAAATGTTCCAGATGATTCTGGAGCACCTCATCATAAAGAGAGCAGGGGGCCTCTTAGAGGCTTCTGGGGTCGGGTCAGAAAGGGGAAAATTGAACATCAGGCAGAATTATGAAGGCAGTGGATTAAAATAAACCAAATATGTTAATTTACTATGAATTCATCGTGATTTCTAAATTAAACCCTCACCAGCTCAGCACCACCTGATAAACAAAAGGAGCGATTCAAGCAGGCATTGTGCTTTTCTGGCAATCAGATAGTTTTTGAGGAGAAGTTATTCCTTACAGAAAAAAAGCGGATATAAATGCAGAGGGAAGGAAAGAATCACATTGTCACCCTAATCGTATAACAGCTTAAGGACTCTCACCAATGGCGTTGAAAATCTTCAGAGGTGGCTGGCAGGGAACTTTCTAACGCATGGGTCCGTCTGGCAAAACCTGGACCCGCTAATCAGTCATAGTGTCGTGAAGGAGAGACACAGAAGCCACGAGCCTGATGGGAAGCATGAAGGGTGCGCTGCCCCATCAGTTCCCGCAAAACAGAACTGCATCCGACTCCGCCCCAGCTTCAGGGTCCAAGTCCAAGCTCACAGGACATCCTGGGGAAGGGGACACAGGTGCCACTCGCCAGCCGGAGCCCGAGTGGGAAACACCCACGGAACAGGTGACATGCTTCTCATGGATGACTTGTGATGACGGGGATTTCCTTAGAGTATTCCCACAGCATGTGGGCGGCGTGGGGATTGGGTAGGAGGTGAAACAGGTTTGGCCACATGTGATCGTTGTGGACCCTGAAGAATGGGTACATGGGCTCCTTTATTCTGTGCTTTCTAGTTTGGGGAGTTTTTGAAAAGTCTTACTATAAAATGTTTTTAGAAATCACTCTAAAGGCCTGGCCTGGGGGAGGGAGTTTGGAAGGAACAAGCCCTGAAAGGATGTAGAGTGGTCCTGTAGTCATGGCGGCGGGACCACGGGACACGACACGGGGACAGTCGCACCGTGTCAGACTCTTTCTCATTTCTTAGTTTGCGCGGTGTCCGTGTAATTTTCCTTGTTTTAGCTCACAGGAAATTCTTTTCTCTGTTGTCAATGTTTTCTGCTAAATCTGGGCATTCCCTAGAGAATGGCTATTAGGCGAATGTGGATGCTTTTTGTTCAAATTAGTTTCAAAGCACTAACAGTCCTAGTCACAGCCTCATTTACAAGGGGGCTGATATAAATCTTGACTCAAGGTTGGTGGTCTGAGGATGTTTACTCGTCGGGAAGCAACGAGCTTAGTCCGTAACTTGGGACTTGACATTCATTCACTTGGTATTTTGATCATTTTCCAAATACCGGCTGTGCGTGGAAACAGTGCGCGAGCTGCTGGGGGAGACCCAGGCAGAGGGAAGGCAGGTCCTCGTCCCCAGCAGCTCACAGCCCAAGTGGTTCTCGGATTTCACTTTGTGTGACAGCCTCTCGGGAGCTGGTTAAGAATGAAGGGTCCAGGCCTGTGACCGAGAGATTGAGATTCTGCTGCTGCTTCACGCTGAGAGTGGACATCTGTTGGTCCATCTGAGTCAGCCTCATCCACCCGACGGGCTCCAAGGCACATCTGATGCCAAGCACTGAGCTGGCATGAAGGGCACAGGTGATGGGAGGCCCACGGGGAGCTCCACGTCAGCCGGGGGTGTCTGGGGACCAGCCAAGCTCGCGCCCTCTCGTTTCAGCCAGTATCATCGGTGGAGGGTGGGCGTGGCCCCCGTGAACCTCCACCACCACCGTCTGCCTCCCGCGTACTCCCCTGGCTGAGTAACTTTGGGGAACGCCAGTCAAGGAGATGGAAAAGCTAACATCTTGGCTCAAGTCAGCGTCCTTTGTTGCTTTGTTGTAGCAAATGAGTGATCTTCCCCCCGTCCAGGCAGACACGGGGCCTGCAGGGGCCTCTACGGGCCACGAGTTCCTCTGCTCTCAGAATCCTCCTCGTTCGTTTACTACCAGAGTGAGGCTTTACAGAGAACCGCTCGTGAGGCTGATGGCCGTGTGGGCGAGTGGACAGAGGCAGGCATCCAGAAACGACCCTTCTGGGAGTGGACTCGTGGCCCTCGCCCCCTCGGGGTCCCGCCCTCGCAGTGCAAACCCTGGAGCCTGTCCCGCCGTCCGAGGCCTGAGAAGGTGTCTGGCTCAGCCCTCCCTTTCCATCGAGGAGCCTGAGGTTTGTTTGGAGCTAAGCTGTCTGTCCGTCTTTAACGAGTTTCACACTCGTGCTCACCATGAGATACGCAGCGGGGTGTCGGCCTCATTCTCTGACCCTGTCCGGGCACAGGGCTTTGTGCTGTGCACCTAGACACGTCACCCTGGCCTTCCCGGAGCTCGCCCCGAGAGTAGACACGCGCTCTGCGCTCCTAGACGAGCACTTGGCAGCCGAGGCAGCACGGGAGCTGGGACCAGGTCAGCTGCCCTCTCCAGGAGGGCAGAGGGGTCCCCGCGGGCCGGTGTCTGCGCAGAGGGCGGGGGTACAGGAGCGGGCTGCACACGCGTGTCCTGGTGTATCGTGGGGACATGGCACTGAGCATAGGAGGGAGGCTGCACAGCCCTCCGAGTCGGCCAAGAGAGGCCGCAGGGGAGGCAGCCGGGGAGGTGCGGGCAGAGGCAGGGGCCTCTGGAGGGAGGAGCCTTTGGAGGAGGAGCCTCAGGAGAGAGTCGGGGAGGAGGCCAGGGCCGGAGCTGCAGCGGAGACGGGGGCGGTGAGGGGGGGGACCCAGCTCCCGAGCACACGCTCGCCACATAGGCAGGGTGTGCCACTTGAGCTCTCCCGGTACCAGCCTGTGGACGGGCACGGGTGCAGGCCTGCCCGTCCTTGCAGGGCTGTGGACAGACAACGGGCTTGTTCACCGAGAGCGGCAGCTCACTCTGACCTTTCTGCTCTCTTGGCTCAGTCTGGTCTACAGAGAGAACTGAAGCTTTGAGTTATTAACTGGTGAGATGTCATTTCTTACTTCAAGGAAAAAATAATCAGGACCCACAGCAGGATCTTCTTCCTTTTAATTTGCCAGGAACATCCTTGACAAACTTTAAACAACAGTAGGGATTATCAGGTTGGACAGGGTAGCAAAAACGCCTGTAAGGGGGTGCCCATAGTCCAGACCGTGATTCATGGTCTCACAAAGATGCCAGGCCATCAGGGATGCAGTGTTTACATTTGGGAAATGGGAGGGGCCGTAAGAAGGACAGCTGAGGTCAGTGACAATGTGGTGTTGGCTCTGGCCCCCGCAGTTCTCCAGAGCTTGTATAATTCACGAAGTTTTGACAGAGCAGCTTTCAAAGGATGCCTTTGATTTCATCCATAAAGGAGCCAGGCATGCGCAGGCAACACAGCACTTGTGAACTTGTGGCGTGAGCACCCCCTCGCCTGATGTCTCTTGGAGGTGACGAGCGGCCCGTGCTCCAAGCGCACGTGCTGGGGGAATGTGTGTCTGTCCTGAGGCCTGTGCCAGCGTATTTAAATCAAAGCCATTGTTTGTTTGGCTCTTAACTGGTTTTCGCTGGTGTGCGTTGTCTGCATTTAAGGATCAACTTTTCCCTTATGGCTCTGTGAGCCGTAGGAGCTTGTTGTTTCTGCTGTTGATTAATTGAATACCTAAACCAGTCGTTCGTCAGTTAAAAGGACCTAGCAACACAGCACTGGAGCGTCCCTTCCAGAATTGAAGATGGACCGTGATCTGGGTGATGGTTAATTGTGTGTGTCAAGCAGGCTGGGCCACGATACCCAGCTATTTGGTCAAATATTATTCTGGATGTTTCTGTGAAGGTGTTGCTGGATGAGATTAACATTTACATTGGTGGACTCTGAATAACGCAGATTGCCCTCCATCACATGGGTGGGCCTCGTCTAATCAGCCGAAGGCCTGAATGAAACAAAGGCCAGCCTCCCCTGAGCAAGAAGCAATTCTGCCTCCAGGAGGCCTTTGCAGTTCAGCTGCAGCATCAGCTCTTCCCTGGGCCTGCAACCTGCTGGGCTTCTCCAGCAGATTTTGGACTCTCCAAGCTTCTGTAGTCAGCCAGCCACTTTATGCATATGTGTGTGTGTGTGTGTGTGTGTGTGTGTGTGTGTGTGTCTGTGTGTGTGTGTGTATATACACACATATATATATATATATAAAAATGTGTGTGTCCTGTTGTCCCAACACACACACATCCTTTTGGTGCTGTTTTTCCAGAGAACCCTGATACATCATCAACAAAGGAATAAACAGTTATTAGGAATGTAAAAGAATATTTCAGTATTCTTCGTTACCTTATGCTTTTTCCGGCTTTAAAATGTTCACTTCAGTTGGGAATTGCTGACACATCAGAGCGACAGCAGGTGGTCTCCCTTTCCCAGACCAGCCCTCCCTGTTGGATGAGCTCCCAACCAGTGACTCCCGGAATGAAGTGGACTGGCCGTGACCTTTGTCATGTAGCCATTTGGAGTGTTCTCAGACGTGGACAGACACATGGCTGAATTATCTGGCGAGAGCTAATAGATCAGTCGCTCTGAGGCCGGCTGGACGAGCACCAGCTCACTCCTGCCTCAGGATCTGGCTCCGTAATGAAATGTGATTTACAGTCCCATTAGCAGCCCGGGCCCCAAACACGAGGGCGTTGGCGTGAATCTTAAGATGGCCGTGCTCTGCATTCCTGGTAGGTAATTGTGTAATGCACTGGCCTGGTGATGAATATTTCAAAGGAAATCATAGCAAAGATTTTGCTTGCACAGCTGAAGTTGGTGCACTCGGATCCGCACAAAGAATGGGAAACAATTCCTGTCGTTTGAATGGCCTCGGAAATCCATCTACATAAGTACATGTACACAGGAAAGTCTCCTGTGCCAGAAGGCCATTCGGTTTTATTTCAGTGCCAGAAATTATAAGCAAAGTTTAATGATGGGATTAAAGGTGAACAGTTGTTCCTTTTATCACAGTTTCTCTATAAAAGACAGAAGGAAAGCTGTTTCTTTGCCCGATTGCCTGCGTTTTGAAAAGTGTACTCCACATGTAAGTCATTTGCATTTAGTTAATCGTGTAGTCATTTCAAACTTTCGTTTTGTCATTTTATAAGCAAAACTAGATCCACTGTGGAACCTGACATGCAGTTTGAAGAAAACTCATGTTAGGAGCGCCCGGGTTTATCTTCCGCCTCTGGCCAGCAGCTGGAGGAGAGGGGAGAGGCCGGGTTGCCCCCGGGGACAGCTCTTCTGCATTAAGTTCTCATCCTCTGAGCTTCTGTCAAAAATCAAGCCTTCTCTGTAAGAGTGTAAACATGCCAACAGCCCCGCTGGTTTAAGGGCAGAGGAAAGAGTCTCAGAAGGAAGGTCAAAGGGAAGACGGAGGGCAGTTAGGGGCTGCCCCCTGCCCCCTGTGCCTGTGGCCCTGGGAGGAGACATGAGCAGGGGTTGCCCAAGGTCATGGAGGTCAGAATCCACCTGAGGCCACAGTCTGAGTGACGGCGAGGTGGCTGGGGCCAGACAGGTGCCCCAGGCTGGGCTGGAGCCACAGGAATTAGTGGTCCCTCACCCAGTGACCCCAGAAAAGAGCATTGCAATTTAGTCCCCAGTCTGTTTCTTTTATTTTAATTATAAAAAGCCTTTTTAAAAAAAAAAAAAAACTTTATTGGAGTATAGTTGATTTAAAGTGTTGTTAGTTTCTGCTGTACAGCAAAGTGAATCAGTTACACATATACATATATCCACTCTTTTAGATTCTTTTCCCGTATAGGTCATTTCAGAGTACTGAGTAGGGTTCCCTGTGCTGTACAGTAGGTCCTTATTAGTTATCTAAATTTTAAAAAGTCTTAAGTATACAGAAAGTGTAGCTAATAATCCAGTGAATGCCTGTGTACTTACTACACAGCTCTGTCAAATCTGACAGTTCGTTCTTCATTTTTGTTTCAGATAGTTTATTACTTATTTAAAAATTAAATTTCACATTTGTCATTGAAGCTTCCTTCCTTATTCTCCAGAGGTGACCACTACACTGAAATTGGTTTTTATGATTTCTAAACATGCTTTTTTTTCATTTTCACCACATACATACATATCTATAAACAACAGTTATGATCCTGATGATATTCGGAAACTTTCTGTAAACAGCATCACACTTAGATATTCTTCTGTGACCTGCTTCTTGTGTTCAGCTTTAATTTTAATGCTTATTCATGTTGATGGGTGTAGCTGTCTTTCATTTATTTTCACTCTTTGTAGTTTCACACTGTATGAATATGTTATAATTTATCCAATCTCCTGTTGAAAGACATGTGAGCTGTTTCTGAGTTTTTTGCAGTTGCACACAGCGCTCAATCCTAACGTTCTTGTGTGTGTCTCCTCATACCCTGGTGTAGGAGATGCTCTGTTTAGGACAGGCCTTTTCTGGGTTACAGGATGCAAACATCTCGATATTACCAGGCTCCTCACAGCAGGTGCATCCCCCCACCCCTCCGCCCAGCACGCCCACATCCTCTCCTATACTCTGCAGTCCTCCCAATTTCTAGGCTCTGCCCATTTGAGAAACAAGAACCGACATCTTTCTTTTACCTGCCTTGCTTTGCACATCCCTGATTACCAGTGAGTATAAGCAGCTTTTCCTACTTTTACTGACCACTTGAGGTCTGTTCACATCCTTGGCCCATTTTTTTAATTAGGTAGTTTGTCTTTTTCTTATTGATTCTTAGGAGGATTAAAAAATATGTGTGTGGGCTTCCCTGGTGGCGCAGTGGTTGAGAGTCCGCCTGCCGATGCGGGGGACGCGGGTTCGTGCCACGGTCCGGGAAGATCCCACATGCCGCGGAGCGGCTGGGCCCGTGAGCCGTGGCCGCTGAGCCTGCGCGTCCGGAGCCTGTGCTCCGCAACGGGAGAGGCCACGGCAGTGAGAGGCCCGCGTACCGCAAAAAAAAAAAAAAAATGTGTGTGTGTGTGTGTGTGTGTCTGTATACACACACACACACACACACACATACTGGATACTGGATACAGTCCTTTGTCAGTCATATATGCACTGCAGATATCCTTTGCTAGTCTGTGCCTTATACCTTTACCTTAATTATAGTGCCTCTGTCAAACATAAGTTTTAAATTTTTGTGTTGTCAAATTTACTGATTTTTTAAAAAATTGATGCCCACGCTCTTAAGGTTTTGCCTTGCAGGTTGCTTTGTAATCCACCTTGAATTGGGGCATATGTGTGGCATGCGGTAGGGACCTAATTTTACTTTCTCCATATGGATAGCCAGTTACTTCAGTATCATTTATCGAATAATCCATCCTTCCCCAGCTGGTCTGCCAAAGACAAATACCCACATTACCACGGGCCTGTGCCTGGGGCCTCTGCTCGCCTGGCCCACCTGTCCTAGGCCCAGATCACATGGTCTTCATCAGTCTCACAGAATGTCTTGGGAGTGGATGTAGATCTTCCCCTTATCTGGCCATCTGTGGGGTTGTCTTGCTATTCTCGGCCCTTTGCTCTTCAACATCAACCTTCGAATATGCTTCATGTTCCACAAAAAAACATGGTTGGAATTTTTATTAGAAATACATTGATTTATAAATTACAATGGAAGGCAGTTGACATCTTTTCAGGTTTGAAATTTTTGTCCATTAACCCGGTGTATCTTCCTGTTTATTAGGTTTTCTTTGACGTCTTTCAGAGAACTTGAGCGTCTCTCCCACGGCTCTCTTGCACTTATTTGGTGTGATGCATTCTTGGGTGCTTCCACCTCTCCCCCAGGGAACATCCTACAGGGATGGGCCCCACACACCCAAAGGCTGCCCACCTGCCTGCAGTCCTGGCCTGTCAGGGTGTCCTTTCCTCTCCTCCGTCTGCCCTGGGAGGGGCTCTGAGTGCCGGGGGTCCCCTGCAGTGACGTGGGCATCCATCATCCTGCTGCCTTCTCTTTGGAGCGGGGATTGGGTTTGCTGTCTGGTTTGCTAGACACAGTTGATTGGAGGTAATAAAAATCTTAAGACCTGAGATTTCCGATGTCTGATCCGACTGGAATGGGATTGGGGCTTTTAAGTGGTCATTTTCAAGTGCATCTGGGGTCTTATGTGAATTGTCTTTTCCTCAGCTAGAGAGATTTATGATTTTTTAAAAAGGGCGTTTGTTATAGGACCGGTGTTTCTCTTTGACCCCCAGAGTCCCCAGCCTCAGAACCCCGAGGGTGAGCTTTTTAGGAGGAGACTCTGCTAACAGGCTTGTTCTTCAGAGGTGATGGGCCGCCACGAAGGCAGAAGGCCTGCTTGTTGTCCTGGTGTACCGCTGAGTGGCCTTTCCAGCGCTCTGGCCTCCTTTCCCTCCCAAGTCGTCTGGAGCCTAGGGAGATGGGAGATAAGGATTTGCAGCCTGGGCCCTGTGCGGTGGCGGCCGGAAGGCCCGAACTGGAGGGTCAGGCACCTCCCTAGAGCCTGCTCTGAAATGGCCGCAGCGCTGTGCTCCCCAGGGGGTCGGCGCCGTGGTCCTCCAGCAGTGGCCGCTGCCCAGGGGGCTTCCCGAAGGCGCATCCTCTTCCCTTGGAGAGCTCTCTGTGTGCTCGCCGGCTCCTCCCTGGGTTTGTTTGGAAACGGCTGGTCCACGTGGCTGATTCTACACCAGTCGGGAAGGTCCCGATTGCATGTGTCAGATCCCAAAGGCGATGGAGGCCCCCACCCCGAGTGGGCACGGGTGGCAGGCCCTGCGATGTGCGGGCGTCCGCCGCGGAGAGCCTGCCTCCTAGGCTTGTCTCGTCCGGGCAGCGACGGCGACGTTTATTGTCCAGGTTAAGCTTCATTAAAGCAGAAGCCCAGTTTCCATTAGGATATGAATGTTTTATTTATTAAATTGCTATTTTAATATAATTTACCAAGTCATCGAAGACAAATGATCCACTTAAGCGAAGCTGTGAAACTCCATTTTCCCCGAATGCTTGTTTCTGTGAACGCGCGGCTTATGCTGCACTCTGCTCGCCAGCTGGGGGTGCGTCATGGGGACGCAGGATTCACAGCCCAGCCTCCTGAATTCCGGGTGAGGATGGGTCCCAGGGCTGGCCTGAGGCTGACCTCTGCACTCCCCGGTTAAATAAAGGTTGTTAAGCAAATTAAGAGCCCCCGCCATCACAGGATACAGCGAAGGCTGCTGGTGTATTTCTCAAAAACGTAACTGCAGAGGAAGAGAGACTATGGTATAGGAGAAATCTGGAGAAAATGTAAATGGCGAGAGATAAGGGAGCGACATCAAAGCAGGCCTTCCCCCAGGGGCATCTGCCAGTTAATTGCCAGGGCCTTCTGCCTGGCTGCAATGAGCCTCAGGCAGGAGACAAACCTGGAGCCTGTCCAGGGACTGAACAGGGGCTGCTGTTCGCCTTTCTCGGCCTTGGCCATGGAAGTTAAGGGAAGAGGAAGGAAAACACCTCCCGTCGGAATATCTGACCACAGTCCTGCATTCACATGAGTTTGGAGTCCCGATTCATGTTACTGGTCTTACAAAATTTCAAGCTGAAAATTTAGTTGAAAGTAGACTTGGGATAATAGTGCCCTTAGGCTCTGGCAGAAGCAAGCACAAAGTTGTTCTTCCCCAGAGAAAACCATTTTTGATACACGCCTCAAAGAATTCCAACAGATAAAAGTTCCAAGGAACCTGTCGACGCAAAATTAATAGTCAATCTAAGAAAGAAATGGAGAATTTTATTCGAGCCAACCTGAGGATAATAACCTGGGAGACAGTCTTTCAGAAGCTCTGAGGACTGTTCCTCCGGTTAGAAGTTAAAGCACAGTTGTATACATTTTCGAGAGAAGGAGTAATACTCCATCAAAGGACGTATTGACAGTTTACATAGTCCAGATCTGCACGTACAAGGCGAGTAGTAGGTCATCCTGACCCCTTACAGGATTAAGAAACGTTATCTCCTAAGGAGTTCCCTTGCTGGTGCCAGGAGAAAATTGCTCTCTGTGACAGAGCAGGCATGCCCGTGTCCTTTGGGAGGTCTGGGTCATGGGTAGCGTAGGTGCACAGTGCACACTAAAGAGGGGTAGTGGCCCAGACTGGCAGAGAGAATTTTATGTTAAAACATTTCTTGTCCTGCCTTAAAAATAATTTTATTTCATCAAACGTAAGCTCCAAGAGGGGGAAAATCACTAAGTACAAGGAGGCAGGCCACTAAGAGCAAGACTCAGCAGAGAAAACAAACGGCAAGGAAGAGATCTACAAAGACTGCAGACTTTAACGTGATCTGAGATGTGCTAGAAAATAAGTTTAACATGTTTAAAGTGATAAAAAGGAACACAGTGGATGAAAAAGGAGGAGGAAAGGGAAACTCGTGATTTACAAAGCAGGTCTGAGAAGAGAAGCAAGTCTCAAATTTAATGGGTGAGTTAAACAGGAATTGTGATACAGTTGAAGAGTTGACTAGTAAATTGGAGGAAAGATTTGAAGAAAGTAATTCTCCCAGACAAACAAAGAGATGGAACATATAAAAAGAGAGGTTAAGTGAAATGGAGAGCAGAGTGAAAAGACCTCACACCTGCCTAACCTGGGTTCTGAGAAAATGCAGAGAATGGCAGGGGGCAGATGGATGTTTGATAGGAGATAATGGATGATAGTTTTCCAAAACTGATGAAAGCAGCCCATTCTCAGGATACCTCTAGCAGAATAAATATTATAAGGAAAATGCAAAACATCCAAGACAAAGAGGTATCTCAAAAGCAGCCAGAAAGAAAAGTGTGATTTCCTACAAGGGAATGACAAACAGATTGATAGCTTTAAACAGTGGAGGCCAAAAGATGTCCTTTTTAACATCTTTAAAAGTAATAACCAACAGTTCTATCTTTCAAGAATGAGAATGAAATAAAGACATTTTTAGACGACAGCTGAAAGGGTTTACTGCCCAAAGACCTCTCATTAGAGGATCTTCTAAAGGTTGCATTTCAAGAAGGATAATGATTTTAGAAGAAATGTCTAGATGCTGCAAATGCAGCAGAGGTTCAAAGAAAAATAGAATATTATGAACAACCTTGTAGGTGGCAAATTCCTACAGAAAGAAAAGTTTTCAAAAATTTTAAAAAGTCTGAAGTGTTTTATAATCATATGGAAATTGAATCAGGAATACAGACCTTTCCACAAAGGAGACCTCATGCTCAGCCCATTTCTAGCCAACTTTCGAAGGACAGGTATCCCGGTCTCGTACAGACTCTGAGAAGAGGAGGAGGAAAGAGACAAACGCAACCTTCATGATTAAAGTAGACAAGGATGGTTCTAGAAGGGAACATGGGGGGCCAGTTTTCTGTAAGTGTGAGAGCAGAAATCCTAAATGAAAGATCAGCAAACAGGGCCCAGCTCTGATTAAAAAATGTAACTTACTGTGACCAAATTGAGTTTACAGGGAATGCAAGGTTGGTTCAACATTAAAGAAACTCTGATACTAATGTAATTCACCACGTTCACAGATTAAAGGAAAACAATCTTATTGTCTCAGTTGATTCAGGAAAAGCATCTGATGAAATTCTGTAACCATTCATAAGAACTCTAGTAAATTAGGAGTAGGAGGGCACTGACCTAACCTGCTACACGTTATCTACACAAAGTTCTAGTGTGAAACAGCTTCCTTCTCCGGCACGTAAGGTGCAAAGCAGTGGTCGGGTCGCTGTTAAGTCAGGAAGCAGAAGGCGAGGATGCCGCCACACTGCAGCAGCTCTGCTCAACATGCCGATGCCAGTTCGGCCAGCACAGGGCGGTGGGATGCAGAAGCACACTCCCGTCTCTGGCTTTTCTCCTCAGCACCCTCTAACACTCCAGGCAGTGTGACCTGCCAGTGACCTCCATGTGGCTAAACCCAGTGGTCAGTCACCTCCCCGGGCTCGTGTTACCTGACCCTCTGGCAGCACCTCACACTCCTCCCAGCTCCCTGCTCGTTCCGTTAGGCCCTCAGTGTAAACTTGTGGCCTGGACCGTGGGGCCATCCTCTTGCACTTGTAACAGGGAAGAGCCAATTCTGACTACATGTTGCATCTGTTTCTTTTACTTTAACCTTTGTTTTCCGCTGCTTTTGTTCACTAAAAGGATACTCTCTATACACAGTGGCCTGCCTTGGGGAACCCTGCCCCCTGAATGTTAAACCAAAGTGCCTTTGTTCAGGGAAACATCCGGACCCTGTTCCACCTGTGGATGGCTGGCTACAAGAAGGAAGAAATCGACACATCCCCTCCCTGAGGCCGGCCCTTATTCCAGGGGATAATTGCAAAACTTACGGCCCTTTCACTTTACTTCTCACCTCCTCCTCCTCTCCGTGCTATAAAAGAAACTGGCATCCAAACCCCGATAAGATGGTTTTACAAAGACACTAGTCTGCCGTCTCCTCGGTCTGCTGGCTTTCCAAATAAAGTCCTATTCCCTGCCTCAACACCTCGTCTCCGATTTGTTGGCCTGTCGTGCGGCGAGCAGAGCCAGCTTGGACTCGGTAACACACCCTAGACTCATCTGTCCCACTGCCTGCCTGACAGCTCCACTCGGGGCCTATCAGGTGCGTGTCCACAGGACAGACTCACAACCTTCCCATCAACACACTTTCTCCCGCACCCTTTCCCGCAAACCTTTCCTCCTCTTAGGAAACGACGGCTTCCTCTTTGCGCTTGTTCAGGCCAAGGACGTTGGTGTTATCCTTGGTTCCTCTTTGTCTCCTACCCCATAGGTCCCGCATTCATCAGCATATTTTGTTGGCTCAGCCGTCAGACCATCTAGCATCTGACCTCTTTTCACAGCTGTGCTGAACCCCCTTGTCCCAACTCACTAACGAGTTGGGATTTTCTGATTTCCGTGGTCTTCTATCCCATCTCCCTGGGTCTGCCTCTCCCCACCCTTCTCACTGCCAGGTCTGTCCTGGCAGCGCGGGGAGCAGCGAGGAGGGGTGCAGGTGACCACTCGGGGGGAACGCAGCATCCTCGCTGCCCCACGCTTCCGGTCAGAGTCGTTTCCGGGCGGTGCCCGGGCCGGACGCCTGCTCTGCTCTTGCCTTTCGTTCAGGGCTGAGTGATCGGCCTCTGTGGGGAAAACGGGTCCCTTCTCACGGGGTGCATAGAATGGGGGCCCCTCGGACTGGCCTTTTATCGTTGCTGCCCATCATCTGTGCAAGAAAGCAAACGAGCACCTGGTCGCTGGGCACATCCGCTGTGTCCCGCTGCCCGATTAGAGAGAAAATGGTCCTTACCGCCCCGCTCTGTGTTCCCGGCCGGCCTGTCTGGGCTGCACGCTGACCTTCTCGGCTGTTCTCTCTTGCAGTCGGAACCTGAGGGCTTCGCGCATTTCCACCTGTACGTGTGTGCTGCTTTTCTCGTGAGATGGAGGAAAGAAATACTGGAAGAAAGAGATTTTCAAGTAAGTAAATGCCTTTTCAGAAGAACCCGAGTGTGATTTCCTGCTGGGAGAGAGGTGTATTAGATTTAGTTCACAGGGTTATTTGTGGAGGAGCTTGGAGAGGGGCTGCCTGAGGTCACCGCTGACCTGCTGCCTGAGACTCCACGGCCGAGGGCACAGATCACGTGGGGCCTGGGCTCTGCCGACACTGGCCTTATTAAACGTGCTGTCATGGACTTCAGGAGATACCTCCTGAGCCGGCCAGTGTGTGTCCTCAGCAGAATGGCCCGGGGGCTCCTGGGAGCCTCCTGGGAGCCTCGTGGCAGCCGTGGGGAGTGGGGCGTTAGGGAAGGGGCTGCCCGCGTGATCACATGGCCTGGCTGCCCGGCACTTGGTAGCTGTGTGACCCAGGGGTGGTTGCTAGCCTCTCTGAGCCACGTTTCCTCATTGGTTCCGTGGGAGATTTACACTCGCCCCCATCCATCAGAGGCTCTGTGCTCGACCCAGGGGCTCCAGGTGGGCCGATCCCCTACCCCGTCCCCGCCCCCAGGCGTGCCTTGTGCGGTGGTACTGTGGGCAGTGTTGACCCCTGGGAGGGCGGGCCGCCTGAGGTGCAGTGAGGAGACACCAGCGGAGGGGACCAGGAACCAGGCTCTGCCCCTCACTGTCTGGGGGTCACTCTCTGGCTGCTTCACCTCCTCGAGCCCCTCATCTTTCAGGTGAGGGGACAGGGAAGGAGGCCCTGTTGTCCTAGGCCACAGTGTGGTGACACTGGGCAGCTCGCTTGGCCCGTGGCCCCTCAGCTCCCATGCTTGTCAGACGCTCTGAGGACCCTGCTCCACCCACCGAGGGCCGTGGGAAGCCACCCAGCCCTGCCGCAGCGCCCAGGCGCTTTCCGTCTCGGCCACCAGGAGACGGTGGACGGGGAGGGCCTCTGTCCGGGCCAGCAGAACCCAGCGCCCAGCCTGCCCCGCCCCGAGGTGCTAGATGGCGAGACCTGGTCCCTTTTCTCATCCCGGCTCCTGCCCTTGCTGTCAGGCCGGGCCCGGCCGTGCCCGCGGGAGCTGCGCTGTGGGAGCCTGGCTCCAGGGTGGCCTTCGCCCCCGCCCTGCCTCTTCCCACCTCCGGTTGCTGTCTGTGAACTGGGGAGAAGGCAGCCTCCTGCCCTGCCCCCTTGCGCTCGTGGGAGGCCTGCGGCCCCCCGGGTCACTCTGCGTCGGGCACGTGGCGGTGCCGAGACAGCCCGGTGCCGGCCTGCGTCGCCGAGTGGGGGGGGATGGCCGCGGGCGGCCGACGGGGCCCCCTGAGGGCCCGCTGTCCATGGAGGTGCGGGGGAGCCCGCAGGCCGGCCGGGCCGTTGGTTGGAAGGGAGAAGGGCCCCGCCTCCCTGGTGACCCGGGCCAGCGTCCACACCTGCGCCCGGCCAGCTCTCACCTGGACGACAGGTGATGCAGGTGCCCGAGTCCCCCAGGCTGATGGTGGCTCAGGTGTCACTGCCTCAGTTACGCTGGGGCTTCTCTGGTTGGGGAAACGGTTCCGGGAAGCCCCAGCCAGACATCACTGCCCTCGCGGGGCCCGCACCTGGTGGGGGGCGGTGGTTCGGAAAGAGTGTAGCGAGTGCGCTGAGCCCAAGGCTCATCATTGTCCCAGGAACCGCTCGTGACCCCCAACGCTGGGCGGACCCTGAGCCTCACGTGCCTGAGAAATGGCCCTGGCCCGCCAGCGTGAGTCCCGGCTGGGGACAGGGACCTGAAGCTCGTAGTGACCTCGTGCAAAGGGTCCTGCCCTGCGTTTCTTCCTGCTGCTCCGCAAACAGGGACGGTGCTGCCAGGGTCCAGGGCCACCAGGAGCAGCCCTGGACGCGAGGGTCCCTGAGCTGGGTGGGAGGAGGTGCCCACAGGTGGGTTGTGCTGGGCCGCCCCGCTTGGCCTTCCTGTCTCCTGCCCCACGCGCAGGAGCCCGTGGAGGGCTGCCTAGGGCTCTGCAGTGTGGCCGCCCCACCTGACGTGACTGTGTCCCTGGTGGCCTTGGAAGACATGAAGACGAACCCCTTGCCCATCGCTCGCTCTCGTGTTGCTGTCTGGCCAGAGATGCTGCCCTGTTGTAACTGGAGGGCGCTACTAGGCGGCTGGTTAGAACGCTTTGCTGGCCTCCTCAGGGCCCTGCTCTCTTAACTCGAGGCTCACCGAGGCCAGGGGACAAGCGCGGCGCAGCAGCCGGTGCGCCAGACCTCGGAGGAGCCATGAGGTTGATTCTCCCCCAAACTCAGGCCTGGATGTCATAGGGTTGGATGCAAGGCGTGCTGCGAACACACTGCATTGTGGGGATTGAACTGAATGGGAAAGTAAACAGGAAGAGAAAACAAATTAAATAAAGCACCTTTGGCGCCCTGGCGGGCGCGGGGCAATTGCGTGTGCAACTGTGGCGTTTTAGGAACATGATTCTGCGCGCACGGAAGACAGCTTGAGAGTCCAACAGTGGAACATCCATGGAAGAGGCTTTAAAGGCCCTCACACTCTGCAGAATCGTGATTTGCCCCTTGGGAAATGACACACTGCTGTGTCATCTCCCTGGGAACAGTCATTTCCTGAGGGGCGTCTTCAGGAGGAAGACAGAGTCCTCCTAGCGTTCAGCACGCCCAGCGGTGTGGGTGCTTTTGGCGGGGGGGGGGGGGGGGGCATGGGCTTGGCTTCCTGCATCCAGTTCCCAGGAGCTCAGTGAAGTTGGGGTCCCACCTCTTCTCGTGTGCTTCGGCTTCTGAGACCTGCCCAGCCCAGGGGTCTGGTTGCGTCCAGCTCTGTGGCCTCTGGGAGGGTCGCTGGGTCATCTGGTTGGAGGGAGGTACCTCCCGGAGTGGACGGTCACTCCTGCCCTGAGGTCTGGTGCCCAGGGACCTTGTACTTTTCCCCGAGGATTCGCAGTCCCCCGGGCAGACCTTGTGCCGTCCGTCCTGCAGGTGACGGGTCCCCAGCTCTGCCCGAATGCAGCCCGCAGGTGCCGCACCCTGGGTGTCCGAAGCCGGCCTCTTCCCCCAGCCCCCTGTCCCCACCCCGCCAGCCACGGCAGTCCCAGCCTCAGCGCCCGCAGCCTGATTCTCCCCGGCTGCCTTTTTCTAACCAGATTCTGTAGGGCCTGTGGGGGAAGGAGCCCCCTGTGCCCAGTCTTGTGTCCCCTGGCGCTGCGGCTGGCATGCTGACCTGGTCCCTCCCCTCTGTGGGGTGCCCCACAGTAAGAACTTGGGGCCCAGAGAGGATGGGTGCACGTGGCTGAAGATGCCTTTGAAGGGCTGGGCTCAGGTCCTGAGCCAGAGCTGCCATGTGCCCCTGATTGTTCCTCCTCTCCGGCAGGGATGCAGGTGCGCTGGGGGTGCTGGCCTTACCGGGTTCTTTGTCTGATTCATAAGGGCAGCTTATAAAACAGTTGGTAACGCGCAACGCTAGAAAATCATTCTAGTTTATCCCCCCAAAGTCTGAGCTGCTTAGTTTGTCCTGGTATCCCAGGACATCGGGGGTCCGGCAGCCCCTGTGCGGGCCCCCGGTCCTCATTCACAGCCCGCAGAGCCTGGTTCGCCCTGGCCCTGCTGCTTGGTGGGGAGGGCAGCACCCGGGGGAATCATTCCTACCCCACTGCCTCCCGGGGGTGACCCGCAGCGTGGCTGCAGAGGTGCTTTGTGACATGGAAGTTTCTCCCCACGTAGGAGCTGTCATCGTGCTTCTGGATTTAGAAGAGGCCAAGTCCCTTAGATGCAAAAGGCAGCAGCATACAGTGCTTTGTTTTGCAGAGGAGACAAAGCAATTAATTGTGGTAAACAGAGCGTGGAGCTTCTAGTGCAATCAGGGACCTTCTCTGCAGGGACCTCGGGAGCTCAGAGGTCTGTAAATATTTCTGAGAAGGTAATCGGCTGCTGCGTATTTGCTGGTGAACGACGAGCCTCGTGGGGAGAAACGGCTTCCCGTACACGCGTGGTGGCCGCCAGCCCCGAGAGGCTGTGAGCCCGGGGTGAGGCCGGGTGTAGGGCCCCGCCTGGGGCCCAGCCGGTCCACGGAGGGGGCTCAGTGTGTGAGTGGTGGCCGCCGTGCCCCGCACCCCTGGAGCTGGGGCCTCCTCTCGTGCAGGCCCTTCCCCTTGTCTCCTGTGATCGCAGGTTGCCGCTCGGTGGGGACCAGGTGGGGACAGGCAGGGGCAGTGCCCAGCGGGAGGCCTCTGTCTGCTCTGATGTCCCCGGCCCCTCTGATGTCCCCTCAGGCCCTCCCTCTGCGCTGGGCCCTGTGCTGTCTGTCACGAGACTCCGTTTCCGCGCACGAGGGGCTGGGCTGGCTGGGGGTGGGCTGGGCAGGGACAGCAGGGCGTTGTGTATTGTGAGGCCAGGGGTCAGGGATGGGAGTAATAAACCAGGTGCGGGAGCAGGTTGGGGAGCTAGAACCAGGGACCCGGATCTAGAGCGGATCAGGTACCGGCCTCCTCTGCAAGGCAAGGAAGTTAGTGAAGCCGGGGCTGAGCGTGTGGGGTCGGGGTGTGGGTGGTGATCAGGAGAGGAGCCTGAGAGGGCACGAGGGAGCCAGGCGGCTTCCTTAACAGGGCAGGGGAGCCAGGGGTGGGAACGGACCCAGTGCAGTAGGAGGCGGGGCCGTAAGGCTGGAGGAGGAGCCCTAAGGGGGTGGGGGCGGGACCTGGACACGCCCACAGGGTGCGAGACACGTGGAACCCAGAGGGACGGGTGGGCAGCCCGCGCAGACTCGGGGACAGCGAGGTTGGCGGTCTTCCCGTTGACTTCGAGGGGGAAGCGGCCACAGTCCGCAGCGCGGCCCACGGCTCAGAGGTGCCTCTGCTGTTAGACGTTGTCTGGCGGAGGCTCTGGGGTGTTGGACGCGGTGGTCCACGCCTCACTTTGTCAAAGTCTCCCTCTGTCTGCAGGTTAAACCTGGGTCTAAAACTTTACAAACAGAAAGACATCGAATGGAGCAGCCGCAGGAGGAGGCTCAGAATATTTGATGAGGATAGAAAACGAGGCTGCTGTGGGTCTGACGGCTTAAAAGCTCTGGGTAGGATCTGAATTCAGATCCTACAGAGATGCATTTGTTTTTAAGAGTTTGTGGAGCAGTTACAGAATTAATCATCTGATCTAGACCATAAAAATTGTCAAAATCTGAAAAACCGGAATAATATGGACTGCATTTGCTGAGCATAATCCTTTAAAACTAGATAATAAAGTTAAACCTGAGTAATGAAGCATCTGGAAATTACAGAGCCCTCTTCAGAATACATGGGTCAAGGTGAAAGTGATCCTGTAATTATGGAATAAATTGAGAAACATACGGGACCTTAGAGACTCCGCTTTACTGCCTGTGAAGTTCACATCTGCAGTTCTCCGTCCCCTTCTTCTATCAGTGAACCTCAGTCAGGCCCATCACAAAATATTCGAAACGCCCTAATAATTGGTGACCAGCAAAGGAAAGAAAAAAAAAATGCGTGGGGTGTGGCCTGTGCTGGGCTTGTAAACAAATTCATGGGCGAAATGCCTTTTATTATTTAAAAACATTTTTTTTTAAAAAAGCCTAGTAACTCTTTAACTGAAGAAGTGAGAGATGGAAAAATAAGTCAGCTTATGATAAAAGGCGGTGAAGGAAGCAACGATAAAGTAAATGAATGGCTTAGGAAGTGTCCTCCCCGCCGGAGCCCCGCAGAGCCCGCCTCCCTCCAGGAGCTGATGGAAGCCCAGGCCCCAGGTTGGTACTGGGGCAGGTGGTGGAGGCATCCTCTGCTCACCAAAATTCCAGATCCCGGAAGGACAGCCAGTGCTCAGCGTGCGCCATGTGGCTGGTGCAGGCAGGCTTGGCAGGCTGGCCCCGGAGACACAGCTCCAGCTCGCAGGAGCCAAGCTCCAGATGCCAGCCAGGGGCAGCCCTGCAGCCAGGCCCCCAAGGTCAGGGCAGCTGTGAGGCCCCCAAGGTCAGGGCAGCTGTGTGTACACCGCCCTGCTCACTGTTGTTGTAACATCCTAGCAGTAACCAGCGGCATCCAGGCACGGGGGCTCTTAAGAGATTCAGTAGCTTCTCCTGAGTTTAATAGAAAGGAAGAACCAACCCTACTCTTTTTTTTTTTTTTAATTTTATTTATTTATTTATTTTTGGCTGTGTTGGGTCTTCGTTTCTGTGCGAGGGCTTTCTCTAGTTGCGGCGAGTGGGGGCCACTCTTCATCGCGGTGCGTGGGCCTCTCACTGTCGCGGCCTCTCTTGTTGCAGAGCACAGGCTCCAGACGCGCAGGCTCAGTAGTTGTGGCTCACGGGCCTAGTTGCTCCGCAGCATGTGGGATCCTCCCAGACCAGGGCTCGAACCCGTGTCCCCTGCATTGGCAGGCGGACTCCCAACCACTGCGCCACCAGGGAAGCCCAAGAGCCTTACCTTTGATCCGGTAATTCCGCTTGCTTATAATTATGGGAAAACAAATTGCCAACAGCCTGAGTCTCCAGCGTTGGCAGAAGGTGCCCTGGATTATTGTACGTCGCTGTTGAAATATTTTCTAACTCCCAAAAATCACATCTTCAAGTAATAGTCACTGAGGTTAGAAAGTGCTCTCAGGATATTTCTATGTGGGGGGAAAAGTGTGATCCGAAATCACACACGTCTACACACATATACACACACACACGTCTATATATGTCCATGCATGTAAAACACACACCCTCTTATGCATGTATAAAACACACATGTCTATATATACACGTGTATAAGCACATACATGCACACACACAAGATGCACACATGATCTACACATGTAAACATAACCTGCATATGTATGTGTATATAAAATATGTGTACATGTGCTCAACATTACAAATCTATACACTACACATATAGGGAACACACCTACATGTGTACATATATATAAAATGCATACATATATTTACATGTGTATATACATGTAGAAATGATCCCAAGTTTGCTTGTCTTATAAGCGCAATAAAAAGACTTAACAGGGACTTCCCTGGTGGTCCAGTGGCTAAGACTCCACGCTGCCAATACAGGGGCCCAGTTTCAGTCCCTGGTCAGGGAACTAGATCCCACATGCTGCCGCTAAGACCCAACACAGCCAAATAAATAATAAAATAAATAAATAAATAAAAACTTTAAAAAAGACTTAACAGAAGCAGGTCACAGTGTTTGCATCCTTTAGTTTAGGTTAGTAGAATTACAGACATCTTAATTTTCCTGTTTGAACGTCTGTTGTGTTTCCCACGTCTTCTCAGCGAGTAGTCAGCATGGTTTTCTCACCCGGGTTCATTCCCATCTTAGGCAGGTGAGACCCCTTTGTGAGGTGCCTGGCTGGGGGCCCTGCTCAGTGACGCTGGGCTCCAAGGTCCCTCAGTATCCTCTGGGCGTCTCAGCAGGTCCCACTGCACCGGATCCCCACAGACTCTGTCCCTCAGCTCACACGCATGTGCACATGCAGACACAGGCATGCACACCACGTGGTCCCCAGGGCCAAGACGTGTGTCCGTCTCATGTGAGGACTCCCAGTGCCCACCGGTGTGCTCCCGCCTGCCCGTGGCGGCTCGGAAGCTGCGCACAGCGCCCCAGCTGTCCCCTCCCTTTGGCCGGGTGGAGGGTTCTGGCCCCGCCTGGTCTAGCCCATTGGTCACCCTCAAAGCCTGTGTTGTACTCATGGGACCAGGCTTCTTTCTGCCAAGTCATCGGTTCCTTATCATCAGAGAAGGGGTTAGAAGAGGTCATTTCTAAATAACCATGCGGGATCTGTGTGCAGACTGGGCTGGATTCCAGTACATGACCTTCAAGCCCCCTCCCAGCTGGCCTCCCCATCCCCCGGCCCGGCCCTGCACTCAGCACGCCACCCTCACCGCAGACTTCTGGGATCTTTGGTAAAGAGCCTACTGGTAAAGCCATTAAAAGAATCTCTGGGGCATCTCTGATTTACAAAGACAGAAAGAAAGACAACAAGGTCCAAAGCCTGAGCTTTGAGGGCCGGAGCCGGGCTCAGCGTGCAGACACAGGGCCAAGCGACCTCACCGCTCACCTGTCCTCGCCCATTACATGTCCTCCGGCCTGGACGCTGGCACCCGGTGTGCTCAGCCTCTGGCCGCAGCCCCGTGGAATCCGTTTGCTTTGCCAGAGGCCTCCACGTAAATGCTCGTCAGCCAGAGCCTTTGTCAGGTTGGACTTCCGGGCCTTTGAAGATCAGCCGCAGTTTCGGAATTACGGGTGGAAGCGGGTGGAGCGGAGATGGCCTGTGCTCACACCTGCGGGGGCCGTCACCCCGGCGAGTGTCCTCTGCCCCGTGGGCGTGGGGTGTCCGCGACCGTGAGGTCTCGGGGCCTCCGACAGGATGGAGGGGCCGCCTCTGCGCGCCTTTGCCCGTCCCCACTCCG